>NC_141689.1:1664251793-1665451793 GCF_964263255.1 Lissotriton vulgaris
TGGGCCCTGCTACTTCTACTCTTTGCTCACCCTTTGATCTTTCCTCTTTACTTCCTCCCTTAATCTGTTCTTAACTGCTGATTCCTCTATCGGCATTGCACTACTGTTTGGTCCTAAGAATTCACCAGTTCTTGTTCCTAGGTTGTATCTGGCCCTTGGGGCTGAACGATCAATGCCAGTGACTGTTAAGCGTGCAGATAGCGCAGACAGCGAAGAAATGCGCGGCCGGCCCTTTTGGGTTGTAGGCATTCCAGTATACTTGAAGATTGCCTTATTATGCATCCCTGCTATGTTTATATGCACTCCTTATGACGCGGCCGTCCCGAGCAGGGTTATAGGCTTATCGCTGTGTTTATGTCACTATCAAGATAACCTCACTTGCGGGGCCACAATAAAAAGATTTGAACATAAAACATTAGTGAGCACGGTCGAGGCTGGGCAAGTGTGCTTTCACCCCATCTCTGCCGTCGAAAATTAGCTGTAATACATCGAGGGAGGTCTTTGCATCCATGAGTTTCTCGAGTGCGATCCCCTTGTAGTTTCTGTGGCCAGGAGGCTGCTTTCTCCTCACCTGCTGCCCTGCTCGCTCCCTGACCCTTTACACAAGAGGCATGTGCACACGCATAGAAGCCCTGCCCATTTGGCCCCGCACCACACACTAGCGGTATCAAACGTCTTCCCGCCCTTACCCCACTATGATGGACAGCTTCGCCCATCATAGTGGCATCTTCGTGGATAGCTATGCAGGGCAGGATTCATTCTGGCACGAGGCTCCTGTCACAAAAATTAAACCTCAACTGCAAGCACTTACAGATAAATAAAGCAGGTGCCCGAGTTGAAGCTCAAATTCAGTAACGTTTTAATCAGTGCAAAACATTAGTGAGCACGGTGGAGGCTGGGCAAGTGTGCTTTAACCAAGTCTCTGCCATCGAAAATTTGCTGTAATACTCAAGGGAGGTCTTTGAATCCATGAGTTTCTCGAGCACGATCCCCTTGTAGTTCCTCTGGCCAGGAGGCTGCTTTCTCCTCACCTGCTGCCCTGCTCGCTCTCTGACCCTTTACACAAATGGCATGTGCACACGCATAGAAGCCCCGCACCACATACTAGCGGTATCAAACGTCTTCCCACCCTTTCCCAACTATGATGGACAGCTCACTCAAGGGACCTCAGCGCCTTTTGGCGCGGTGGCAAAGTTACAGGCACACATGGTCACTGGATACAAATCTTCTGGCCCTTTATGCAGCTGCAGTGTAGGAAAAGCACTATACATTTACACAATGAGGTAGCACTTAATGATTCGCCATTAGAAAGTACTCCAGTTGAGTATAGTGCAAATCGCAAAAAACATCTGCGATTTCGTGGGAAAATCCGCGACCTCGCTGATTTTTTGCAATTGTGCGCAAATTTGCGGACCGCAGATACGCAAAATTCACCCATACTTACTAAAAAGGCTCTCACCTGTGACTGAGTCTTGGGCGGTTCCCATGCCAGGATGGTAACAATCTTGGGTTGTAGGGGTGCCACCTGGCCGCTCCCTACCAGGTGACCCAAGTACACCGCGGAACCCTGCCCGATCTGGCATTTACTCACCTTGATCGTGAGACATGCCTTGTGCAGTGCCATCAACACTTCAAAGAGGTGGTGTAGATGTTCTTCCCAACTGGCGCGGAACACTGCAATGTCATCCAGGTAAGCGGCACTGAAATCCTCCAGTCCAGCCATTACCAGGTTGACCAACCTCTGAAAGGTGGCAGGGGCATTCTTCAACCCAAAGGGCATAACCCGGAATTGGTAATGCCCATCTGGTGTGGATAATGCTGACCTCTACTTAGCCCCCTCAGTCAAGGCGATCTGCCAGTACCCAGACGTCAAATCAAATGTGCTGAGGTACCGTGCAGCCCCTAACCGATCAATGAGCTCATCAGCTCTGGGGATGGGGTGTGCGTCAGTCCTGGTGACCGATTTGAGCCCTATGTAGTCCACACAGAACCGGAGTTCAGGTGTGGCACCTGATGTGGCAGCCTTTGGGACCAAGACCACTGGGCTGGCACAAGGACTGTTTGAGGACTCAATTACCCCTAAAGCAAACATTTTAATGTAAGCCCTGACCTTGTCAGTCACTCTGTAAGCCTTGTGCTTCACAGGAGGACTGTCTCCAGTGTTCACATTATGGACGCACCACTCTGTAACACCAGGAACCAAGGAAAGTAGATCAGAGAATTCCCCTAACAGTTGGCAGCAATCTTGCTGCTGGTCAGGGGTCAGTGTGGGAGAGAGGCTGACACCATACACTGACCCATCTTGCTCTGTTGCAGATAGGAGGTCAGGAAGAGGCTCTGCCTCCTCTTCCATTCAATCATCTGTCACTAAGAGCATGCCCATTTTGGACCTTTCTAAGTGGGGCTTTAGGCGGCTGACATGCAGGACCCTCAAGGGGGTCCTGGGAGACTGTAAGTTCACCAGATAAGTGACATCACTCTTGCGCTCCACCACCTCATATGGACTGGTTCACCTGTCCTGGAGCGCACATGGCTCCACAGGGGCCATGACCCAAACTTTCTGTCCAGGTTGAAGCTCAATCAGAGTGGCATTCTGATCATACCACCGCTTCATTTCCTCCTGGCTGGCAGCGAGATTTATGAATCACTGAGTCAGGTCCCTAAAGGCCAGCATGTAACTATATACATCCTGGTTAGGTTTCATGGGAGATTGCTCCCAGCCTTCCTTCACCAAACTCAAAGGTCCTCTAACCGGGTGTCCATACAAAAGCTCAAAGGGGCTGAACCCTATGGGCTTTTGTGGTACCTCACGGTACGCAAACAGAAGGCATGGCAAGAGGATGCCCCACTTATGCCTCATTGGTTCCTCAAAACCCATGATCATGCCTTTAAGGGTCCGTTTGAATCTTTCAACCAGCCCATTACCTTATGGGTGGTAAGGAGTGGTGAACTTATAGGTAATACCACACTCCTTCCACAGAGACTTCATATAATTGGAAAGGAAGTTTGTACCTTGGTCAGACACCACCTCTCTGGGGAACCCCACACAGGAGAAGATCCCCATCAATGCACGTCCCACCACTGTGGCCGTCACTGTCCTGAGCAGAATGGCTTCCGGGTACCAGGATAAACCTGTTGCCCATGGCTGTCTTGGGGTCCAGTGGCCCCACAATGTCAATGCCCACCCATTCAAAGGGGGTAATGACTACAGGGAAAGGTTGGAGAGGGGCCTTGTGCCTCGTCCCACTTTTCCCACTTGCCTGGCAAATTCGACAGGTCCTTCAATGAGTATCTGAACTCTTCCGCATCTGGGGCCAATAAAAGTGGGAGACACGCCTTTCAAAGGTCTTGTTCTGCCCCAGATGACCAGGAACATCATGAGCCAAACCCAGTAGGAAGGCTTTGAAGCTCTGGGGTACCACCAGCACATGGGCTGACTCAGGCTCAGCAACCTTAGGCTTGTTATACAGGAGACCATTCTCCCAGTAGATCCTATGTGATCCAGACTGATCACCTGCTGCCTGGTTAGCGGCCTGTTGCCTCAAACCCACAAGAGAAGGGCACTTCTGCTGCTCTTCACAAAATTCCTCCCTGGAGGGGCCCCCTTCTTCCTGCCAATGGGTCAGCTCATGTAGGTTCCCCAGTTGAGAAACTTGCTCCTCTGTAGGTTCCAGGGCATCCCCCTCAAGGTCTGCCTCCTCCTACACTGTGGGAACAATGGTTGCTGGTTTCCCATGCCCCCTACCTCTACTGTGTAAGGCAGGTCCCTGGGCCATACTTTCAGGCTCCGGGGTCTCTTGAACACCCTTAGCTGCCATAGACCGAGTGGTCACACACGCCCATTCAGGCAGACCCACCATCTCTAAATGAGCCTTCTTCTCCACCTTAACCCAAGGAGAGCTTTCCAAATTATTGCCGAACAGACAATCAACAGGCATGGCTGGCCTCACAGCTACTTGAAGAGTACCAGAGACCCCCCCCCAATCAAAGGGAACTTGAGCCACTTTGCAATGGCTCTCTGTGTTGTCAGCAGCAACAACTGGGAAGAATGCATTGGGGACCACCTGCTCTTCAGATACCAAGTGACACTTGACAGCTGTCACACCTGCTCCGGTGTCTCTCAGAGCCTTCTCTATGGCCATTGAAAGTCACCCACTGCCTGTATTTCTTAGTGTTATCAGGCAGCTGAGTTCTAGGGACCATCTTAAAGTCTCCTAATGAGACAAGGGACATTTCTGAGGGACCCCACCCACCTTGGGCTCCCATCTCCTCCCCACCCAGGGCTACTCTGCCCATCTGACACAGTGGTGCATGGGGTGGCACATACTGATCCTTTTGGGGACACTGGAGATCATACCAACGGTGTCCCACCTGCTTACACTGAAAGCAGGTAACTGGCCCCCTATGAACAGGTTTACCCGTTGGGGGTCCAGACTTCTTCTCAGGGGGAGGCTGGAATCCCTTACTGTGGTTCCCTTGGGAATTACTTTGGGGCCCTTTCTGGTACTCCCTCTGTTGACCCTTGTCCCCCCCACTCTTCTGCTGGGGACCCTGCCCACCTTTGGCGGAGTCTCCCACAAGACCCTTGTGGACCCTGCTACTGACCCAGCAGTCCAACTCTTTAGCAAGCTTTCTAGGGTTAGTCAACTTGCTATCAATAAGGTGCTGGCATAGCTATGGAAAACAATTAGCAGACAAATGCTCCCTGGCAATAAAATCATAGAGCGCTTGAAAATTATCTACATTGCTACCCCTTACCCAACCATCCATAGCTCTGCAAAAGAAAGACACATATTCTACCCAAGTGGTTCCTTCCAACTTCTTACAATTCCTGAACCTCTGTCAATAGAGTTCTGGAGTTAAACCATACCTTATCATCAGTGCTTCTTTCCTGTGGGCATAAGACATCCTATTCTCACTGGGCAGGTCTAACAAATTATCCCTACCTTCAGTTAAGAAGCGGCCCCACAACCCAGCTCCCCAATCCTTCTCAGGGACCCAGTCGGCCAACATTGCTATCTCATAGGCTGCAAACCCTGCCCAATATATTCACTTTGGTGGAAATCTTTGATGACATCCTTGGGAAAATGTACTCTGCCTTCTGAAGGCACAGATGGTGCGCTGCCACCAGAGGGATTGATTTCTAAGCCCTTGGCCTTGATTTCTATCTCCCTCAACATCCTCTCATGTTCCATTCTCATTCTCTCTCTTTCAAAAGACAACCTGTTATGCTCTGTTTCCCTCCGACTCTCCATCTTAAGCTTTGCCAACTCCAGCTTGAGTGCCCTATTTCTCTCCATGTCTTCCAACTCTCTGGGGGACAGGTCTTTAGAAGAGATACTGCTGCCAGGTGGAGAGAGTCACCCTCCCCTGGCTGAAAACACTGACATCAATTGGCCCATTTGCATCCCCAACTGGCTCCGCCATAAGATCATGGGCATTCCTCACTTCTACCCAGGCTTTCAGCACCTTTTGGTAGTCATCCTTTTTAGAAATGCCTGGTGCAGCAACTTTCAATTTCTTGCAGAGATGCTTGAGCTGTTTCAAAGTGTAGGTTTCCAACCTCTCTTCCTCAAATTCAAGATCCATAGATGAAACACAGGCTGCTTTACTCCTGGTAGTAAGGATTGGGAGTTTTCAGGAAAAACTAACAGTCCAAGGAAAAAGATTTTTTTTAAAAGTATGTGGTCGCGTTTGGTCTGTACTCACTAGTAGTGTACACCAATCACTGTATATAAAACACAAATGCAAAGTCCAAATCCTCACCGCTGACCACCAATGTTAGATCTGGGGGTCTCTAGTTGGCAATGGTATACATCTTTGTCCAAATAGAGACCCTTACTTCTAAGTCAGGATAAGGGGATTACACTCCTTAACAACCCCTGCTCACCCCCTTGGTAGCTTGGCACGAACAGACAAACTTATCTTAGCGGCAGTGTGCTAAGCATTTGTAAATATACATAGTAATACAGTGAAAACACTTCAGATGGACACACCACAGGTTTTATAAAAACAAGTATTCTTTATATAGACTTAAACACAAGACCACAAACGACAAAAATCCACAATACTACACTTAAGATTGCTTTAAAGATGAGTTACTTAGTTCGAGTTGATGAAAAATGTGACAAAGTTCTCAACAAAGTACCTGGATGCATACGCAAAGTAAACGAAAGGCTCGCAAAAGGGGAGATGCGTTGGTTCCGTGATCCTGGGTAAATGATGCGTCGTGCCTCAATGGTTGCGCAGAGTAGGGGATGCGTTGCAATCCTTACCGGTGCGGAGGTGATGCGTAGATTCTCGGCCTGCGGGCCCATTGCGGTGCGCAAGATGGCACCTTCATGCGATGCGATGATCCGGTTGCGATGCGAGAAGATGACGCCCTTGATGCGACGATGCGATGACGCTGCGATGATGATGCTTAGGCGCCCTGGCAGCTTTGCGACGACTCTGTACATTGGAGCCGCGACAGGCCCTGCGACGCACTTCTCCGGTGATGCGATGGTGACTCTCTCGATGGCATCACACTTCTCCGGTGATGCGACAGCAGGCAGCTTCGATGAACACACGCTTCCAGGGAGATGCGGCGAAGGCTCGCTTCTCCGGCAATGCAACGATTTCAGCTGCGGCGGTGACACGCTTCCTCTCGATGCGTCGTGCTTCCAGCTCTCAGCGACACGCATATGTCTGTAGATAGAATTCCCACCAAGAAAATTCACAGGGGGAGCTGGAGATGAAGTCTTTTGTCCCTGAGACTTCAGCAGGAGGCAAGCACAGTTCAAGCCCTTGGAGAATATTCTGTAGATGATGAAAGTCCTTAAACAGTTCCTTCTCCTTTCCTTGACAATGAAGCAACCGCTGCAGGCCAACCCAGCCAACAGCACACTGGCAGAGGGGCAGTAAAACTCCTGCAGTTTCCTTGGTTCTTCTCCTTGGCAAAAGGTTTCTTGTTCCAGAAGTGATCTAAAGTTCTTGGGACTGGGTCCCAATATTTATACCCCAAAATCCTTTGTTCTCTGAAGGCAGAAAGGCCTCTGCCTAGTCCAAACCAGTTCCTGAGCACTTTGTTGACAGGATTCCTTCTCTCCTTTGTGTTTTTCCTCTCTCTTCGTGTTTTGCCAGTGGCCCGGTGGCAGTGGGCAGACTGGTCAACGCTTGGAGAGCTTGTTACTATCCCACGCATCTCGCCCCGCTGATTGCGAGCGGAGGCGCTTTTCCGCTGTTCATTGTTCTTTTAAAATTGCCACTAACCTTTTTTAAAATTATGCAGGTGCTGATGTGATTTTTGCTCCTAGGGGGTGAGCTGCCGGCTGGGGCTGATCGTATTTGCGGGCTCCCAGCGGCAGCGGGCGCCATCTTAGCTTGGGCTCAATCCACTATCCCAGCCCTGCCACTCCCCCGCTGCTCCGCCCCTATATAGGAGTGTGTTTTTCCTCTCTCTTCGTGTTTTGCCAGTGGCCCGGTGGCAGTGGGCAGACTGGTCAACGCTTGGAGAGCTTGTTACTATCCCACGCATCTCGCCCCGCTGATTGCGAGCGGAGGCACTTTTCCGCTGTTCATTGTTCTTTTAAAATTGCCACTAACCTTTTTTAAAATTATGCAGGTGCTGATGTTATTTTTGCTCCTAGGGGATGAGCTGCCGGCTGGGGCTGATCGTATTTGCGGGCTCCCAGCGGCAGCGGGCGCCATCTTAGCTTGGGCTCAATCCACTATCCCAGCCCTGCCACTCCCCCGCTACTCCGCCCCTATTTAAACGGGCGGTATGAGGCAGCGCAGCGGACGAGCGCAGCGGGCGCGACGAAGGCGCGCCGGAGTTGCGCCTGAGTTAAGCCCGTCTGCGCCCGTCCGCGGCCAGCCGGGGCTAGGGGCACGAGATGCTGCCCGTCTAACCACCTATTCTTCTTCTCTTCTTTTCTCGCACTGGTCTCCAGGTACTATTGATCCCTCAACAACTACCCTTGTGATGCACCTTGGTCTGTTCGTTTCCCCTCCTCAGCTACCCCCTAGGATTGTATCTTTTCTCGCCACGTTGCCCACCATGTCCCCCCTTGCCCCTCCGTTACCTTCTGTCCCCCTTGCGTCTGTATTTAGCACTTCGGCCATACTCCTAAACACCAGATCTGCGGTCAATCATCAATACGATCTATTTGACTACATCGATTCTCATGAACCAGATCTCCTATTTCTGACAGAGACCTGGTTCAAGGCCGACTCCCTGCCCAATGTGCTAGCCGCCTTACCACCTACATATTCCGCCATTCGGGCAGATCGTCCAGAACATAAGCGGGGCGGAGGAGTAGCCCTAATAGCTCGCACTGACTTCAGTTTTCAACTTCTTTCCTCCCCTCCCATTCCTGACGTAGACTACCTTGTAGCCCGCTCGACCTCTCACCAGGCTGCTCTCACTTTTGTCCTAATTTACCGTCATTCTCAACCTACTCCTTCCTTCCTCTCAAGTATTCAGACTCTCCTGGCTACCCTCGCAGTTAACAATTCATCTGTACTAGTCCTAGGGGACCTCAACTTTTGGCCCAATGACCCTGCCGAGAGCTCCCAATCTAAAGAGTTCACCAACCTTATGATTAGTTTGAATTTTTCTTCGCTCGTCCACAGTCCCACCCACACCCACGGTCACACGCTAGACCAAATCTGGGCACTGAATATCCCGTCCACATCCCCTATAATATCCCCCTGTTCCTGGTCAGACCACTCCATCATCACTTTCTCTCTTGCTTTAGCTCCTATGGCCAAACCACAGCTCCCTAAAAACACCTGGGTTAGGAAATGGGGCAAAACCGACATGCCTTCTCTCTGTTCGACCTTGGCTAAAACCAGCCCTGATCTCTCAGGCCTTGCAGCTACTTCCCAGCTGACCGCCATTAACAACTGGCTGACCCTGGCAGGTGACGAATTCGCTCCCTTAAGGCGACTTACAGTCAAGCGGGCCCATGCAGCTAACCGCTGGTTTAACCCAGACTTAAAAGTAAAGAAATTAGCTGCAAGGAGAGCCGAGCGAGCCTGGAGAAGAACCTATAGCCCCGAGCTAAAGACTACTTATCTGTCTGTTTTACAAATTTATAAAAAGGGCATCCTCGAGGCTAAAACCGAGTTTTACACAAATAGGATAATGGCAGCAGAGTCCCAATCGAAGGAAATTTTCTCCACTGTCCACGAACTGGCATCATCCAGCAGAACCACGGCCGCCATCCCCCTTCTCAGTCCCTCTGCGACTCGCTCAACGAGTTCTTTATTGATAAAGTTGCTAAAATCAAACTTAACATTCCCCCACCTTCCCCTACATTTGTCAATCCCTCCCCACCCCCCACGGCCCTTAAACTGACCACCTTCCCGCTGTTAACCAACGACACACTTCCCCCGTTGCTTTGTCGGGTTAAATCAGGATCCCCCCTGGATTTTGCCCCTGCTCATATCCTCAGGAAAATATATCTGGCTTGCCCAAACCCGCCCCTGACCCTTCTAAATGATTCGCTCACACATGGCACTGTCCCCAGCTCCCAAAAATCGGCGGTCGTCATCCCTATCATAAAAAACCCTGACGCCGACCCATCTTCCCCCTCCAACTACCGCCCCATTTCCCTCCTGCCTTACCTAGCAAAAATTCTTGAAACTCACGTCACGACCACCTTAAGCACTCACGTAGAGGCAAATCATTGCCTCTCTCCCCGTCAAGCTGGCTTCCGTCCCCTGCACTCTACGGAGAAGGTGGTTATCTCAGTAATGGACACCCTGCGTGAAGGTATTGACATCAACCTTCCGCAAGCCGTGATACTCCTGGACTTGTCCGCCGCTTTTGACACGGTGGACCATTCCATCCTCCTTAACCGTGTCAGGGCGGCGGGCATAGAGGGCTTGGCCTTCTCATGGCTCGAGTCCTTCCTAGCTGGGAGAGCTCAAGCGGTCCATTTAGCTGGTTTCGCCGCGGCCTCCCGCAAAGTAGAGTGCGGAGTCCCCCAGGGATCGTCACTTTCCCCTCTTTTGTTTAACTTATACATTTACCCCCTCATTTTTATGTCACAGCAGCTGGAGGTCACGGTGTTTAATTACGCCGATGACCTCCAGCTAATCTTTAACCTTTTACACTCACCCTCGTCTGCCCTGAATGTCCAGACAGTCATGAAGTTCATTCAGGATTGGATGAACTGCAACCACCTCAAACTCAACCCGGACAAGACCGAGCTGGTCCTGACCGGAGGTGGTTGCAGTCCGTGGTCTCCCTCTTTCTGGCCCCCGTCCCTTGGTGTCCCCCCACTCCCGGTACCTAAAGTTAAAACTCTTGGGATTCTCCTAAATCCACATCTTTCTGTCCATTCACAAGTTGGTTCAGTGGTTTCCTCTTGTTTTTTTTCCCTCAGAATAATTAGGAAAGTTTCTCGTTTTTTTCCCCCTCTGCTTTAAAAATCATTGTGCTGGCCATGGTACTATCCCGTATTGATTATGGCAACATAATCTACAATGGGGCCCCTGCCTACGCGATCCACCGCCTGCAGCTGGTGCAGAACCAGGCCGCTCGCCTGATTCATGGCCTACCTAAATATCATCGGGCCACTCCACTGCTTAAAGCACTGCACTGGCTGCCGGTGAAAGAGCGCGCCCTCTTCAAACTTGGTTGCCTCACTTTCCAGGCAAGGTCGGGCACCGCCCCCGAGTTCATATGCTCTGCTATCAAGCCGTATCTCCCAAGCAGAGAGCTTCGCTCCTCTCACATGGGTCTCCTAACCATCCCCGGATTTAAAAAACAGAGGGCGGGTGGAGCAAAGTTCGCTGTTCTTGCTCCAGTTTTCTGGAACTCCCTTCCTGTTGCCCTTCGAACATCTTCCTCTTACCTGCAGTTCCGGAAGGACCTTAAAACCTTCCTATTTGCGCAGGCCTACACTGCTTAGACCTCTCCCATCTGCTGTCGCCCACTGCATTACACATAGCGCCATGAAACCTCTGGGTAAAAGTGCGCTGAATAAATGGTTTTAAATTCAAATTCAAATTCCTTTCACAGTGCAGGGCAGAGACATCAGACAAGCCACACAAGGTGGAGCCAGCATTGTAGAGGGATGGTCCAGCCCTATTTAGGTCCCAGGTGCAACTCCTCCCTCCCATCTAGATGCAGATCTCTCTATTCACCACTGGGCTGCCCCAGCCTGTCTCCTGGAATCCCCCAGCCCTGTTACTCACAAACCCATACAAGGAATACACAACCTAGCAGAGGCAGGCCTGGACAGTTAGGCAAGAACATACCTACTTTCTAAAAGTGGTATTTTCAAACACAGAATATTAAAACTAACTTTACTAAAAGATGTACTTTATCATTCTGAGTTCAGGCATACTAAATTTGAATTTCTACCATGTTCCTTGAGTCAGTTAGGATTATAAGAATATAATAATCTAACTGCCCATTCTAGCCTATGAAGAACAGGTAGCCTTACAATAGTGAAATTCGAAAATGGCTGTAATTCACTATTAGGACATGCAACACACATGTCCTACCTTATACATACAATGCACCCTGCCCTTGGGCTTACTATAGGGGTGTCTAATATGAAGCAAAGAGAAGGTTTAGGGACTGGCAAGTGGGTGCACTAGCCAAGTCGACATGGCAGTACTAGACTATACACAGGCCTTACAATGGCAGGCTTGAGACACATTTTTCACACTTCTTCTGTGGGTGGCACAACCAGTGCTGCAAGCCGACCAGCAGCATTTGATGTACAAGCCCTGGGCACACATGATGCACTGTACTAGGGGCTGACAGGTAAATCAAATAATAATTCAATCATGGAATCACCAATTAGTACATCAATTTAACATAGGGAGCACTTGCACTGTGGCACTGAATAGCAGTACCACAGTGCCCAAAGCATATTACCAGCAAAAACATATCAAAACAGAGGAGGCAATCCGTCAAAATGGAAGGGAGACTCACGCCAATGATGCCATGTCTAACAGAGTACTGATGAATAAAATAGACACTCTCACTTTAAGGAACAATACGCCTGAGGGGAAATGTCATGAATAGCAAGGCTAGTGTAAATTTGCACCAAGGAGCTATTTAACACCAAGCAACATATTTTAGAGTGGTCCAGTGTGATCTGATTGCTTTTGCTGGAATCCTTGTTGTTTTTTTTACTGTAAACATTTTTTTTCTTGTTTTTGTCTATGTACCCAAAACACAAACAATTGTTTTCACTGTTTGCATTGACCTCATCAAAGGTAGACACAGCACAATAGGAAAGAAGTGTTATGTAGAACTTTATTAGATATTTATTAGATATTGTAAACATCCACTATTTTTTTTCCTGTTATCTTGCCTGTTTTGCAGAAGCAAATACCAATGTGCACTATTTTTTTCCTGTTAGCTTGACTGTTTTGCAGAAGCAAATACCAATGTGCACTATTTTTTTTCTGTTAGCCTGCCTGTTTTGCAGAAGCAAATACCAATGTTGATATTTTGTTGAACAGCACTGCTCATCCACAAACTATTAGAGCAAACTACCATACCTGTCCATATGCAAAATGGTGTTAAATGGCATGTGATATGTGCATCATCACCTGTGTACAGGGCATAAGTCGGGGGTACACGCGGGTACACGGCATCCGCTCACTATCCAAGCAGCTGAGCCCTCCAAAAATATGCTGAACTTGTGCCGGTCTAATTTTTAGACACCGGGACACGTTCAGCAGCACCTGCATGTTGCCTGCTTCTATTCCCAGCAGTAACATGCAGGCAGCGAGGGGGCTTTTTTCCCTCCACCTCCAGCTGGGCCAAATATAAAGGCCGAAGTTAAGGGGCCAGCAGACCTTCTTTTGAGCAGTATCCTGACTGGACGTGGCCTGGAACCTCACTCTTAAATGCAAATGCAACGAGGGGAAACAAAAGCACACAGCTTGTTATCACTTCTAAGAGAGGCATGCGTTTGGCTTGGTTCAGTCACCGGTATAAGTGCATGCCCTGTAAGAATGTCAAATGTGTTGGTCTGTTCCAGCATTTACAGAAAGAACAATGCAATTAGTACTATTTCAGGGTGCCAGAGCGTTTTACTTAACATAAACTTTGTACATTGACAATAAATCAAACAAGCTTGTAAATCAATGTACAGGATGTGTTACATAACACAGTGAGGGTTACAAGGTGTAGAAGTTGCATGTCCGTCATAGCTCACTGTGATATATTACAAGTATTACATTGTTTTAACTCCAAATAACACAATGATCTCTGTGGTGAAAGCAGTAAACAGCTAACCCATATACATAACATAAAAATGTGTGATCTGGATGTTACATAATGTGCTTTGCAGGAGACACATTAACCTTCTATACTACTTTACCATCCAGAGTTATCTTGCCATAATTACTATTCCATCTTTCTGGAATGGTTAAAAAATAATAATGTATTAGTTGAAGCCCAGATTTTGCATCAGGGTTGCAACACTTTTTTGGCACAACTCCGATGCAAAATCTCATTTGTTAAATCTCATAATGCTCTTAAATGTACTCATGATATACCTGATAAATATATGTGTGCGGTCTTAATATCTGATATCACTCCTGTGATGTCACTTCCAGTGAGGTCACTTCCTGTGAATACAAATGCAATGTCACGCATCTCGACGTCATGCATTGCGATGGCACGAGCCATGGTGTCACTTGCACACTGCCTAACTTGGTAAATCCCCCCACTTCCTTTTACAAGAGTTGTGCCCTGCCTATGCAGTGTCATTTTATATGATCCAGACCTGGTTGTAAGGCTTTGAATTTTTTAACAGTTTGTCTAGTAGACGTAAAAGAAACATGAGCACCATCCGCCATTTTATTGGTTCCCTACATTGCTTATTTAAGGCAGAGCTTTTCTTTAATTTCATACCTGTCATGAATATGACAGTTTGAGCTTTATTCTAGACTGCCCAGCCAATAGTCACAGTTCTACCCTGCACATAATAATATAGGTGAATTGTGAGGTGTGACTCCTTTAGAGGGGCACAGTTAGGAGGAAAACCCCAACAAATGTGGAAAACCTCCTTTAGTAATTTTGTAACTCTTGATTAAACATGAAGAATGCACAGAAGAAATAGCAAGGCACAAACTCCTGACATTAGGAATAAGAAAACAACCAAGCTATGCCAAGAGAAGAATCCAGAAGGAAAATGATACAACCTGCTAGAGGCAGAAATTAGGGACAAAGGGGTGATGATTGTAACGTATTATCCTCTTAAACAGCCTCCTTTTTTGTATGGTTTAACATTACGAGTCTTCCAAGCCCACCATCAGAGAAAGTCATATTTTGTTAGTTTCAGCCACTTCCCAGCAGCTCGTGGCATTTCTTCAACTAAGAAGAGAATGCCAAAGTTAGACACCATGCATAATTCTGAAGTTCCACCACTCCCGTTTGGGCTGCACACTCAGCGTGACTCTGGTACACTGAAAGCATGGAAGTGCCAGAACGATTCCGGCATCGAGGACACCCAAGAGGGTCCTGGGTGCTGTGTCGGACAAAGTGCTCAAGAATTGTGCATGGAACGCTTCTTCTCCTTCTGAACCGGGTGGTCTCTGGTAAACTCATGGTACTGTTCCCTGCAAATATGCGAGTACAAATGTAACAGTACCCAGCCGCGGCCGGCAGTGGGAGTACCTGCAGGGCGGTGACGGGGAGAGGGGCAGGGTGGGGGATAGTAATGTATAGATTACGGAGCTTCCCAGGTAAGTAAACATTTAAATAAATAAAACAAATTTCGTTGAGTGCACTGCATCCCCAAATGCGATGCAATGCGCGCAACAAAATTCATTTTATTTATTTAAATGTTTACTTACCTGTAAAACTCCATAATCCATACATTACTACCCCCCACTCCGCCCCTCCCCCTCCCCACGTCACCGGTCTGCAGGTACTCGCACTGCCGGCCGTGGCTCACAGTACCCTTGATTGAGCTCCCTCAGGTTACATACTTTGGCATGATGTGATTTACAGAACCTACCACTATTCCTCTCATAATCCTAAAGACTGCAGGATTTTTATAAAGTGCTAGTATCATTTAGCTGATTAATAGCCATGGAGGAAATAGGAGAATCAAATGAGAACAATAGCCCGAAGCAACAAAACAGCAGGTCTTTGAAAGGTAAATTGAGGGCACCTCCAGTAATGGAATGAGGCTTTGATTGCTTCTGGTCCCCTGTCAGCCCCACCCACTTCTTGCACTCCCTGGAGGAGCATGCGCCATTTTTGACTACAAAGAGAGTCTTTTTTTTATTTTTATACCCAACGAAGGGTTACGATACTAATCCTGCAAAGTAAGACTGCCAAGCTAATTTTGACGATTGTGCTTTGGTTGTTAACGTTTTAAGTAAAATTTGAATTGCCTAGTGAAACACTACGTTATCTTATCTGTTTTTGCTCCAAGAACAAGAAATACAAAGTGAACAGTTGCACACGCTGTGTTCGGGTCGTTGAAGGAGGACCCAAGGTGTTCATTATCTCAATTACTAAATACCAATTTTTTCATTGGATAAACTGACACTTCTGGTGCTGAACTCCCAAGGCTATTGGTCCTCTGCTGCAGCACTGACTTGTACACCATACACCAAGCCCAGAGGCGACAGCAAGCAATTAGAGCCTACCATTGCATGTGTTATAATAGGTTCACAGGTTTAAGAGTCCAAGGAGGCTGTCTGCCATGTTTGGACATGAAGCAGCAATTGTCTTGATAATTACACAAGTCACATTCAGGACAAGTACACAAGTGCATTTGCAAAACCCTCCAAATTCTATGCTGGTGAAATAAATACGAATCACGGAAAACTGCATGCACCTATAGCCTGCTTCATTTATATTGCAAGATACATTGGCAACAGTATCAAATTTAATTGAGCAATACTGGAAAAGCGATTTTTCTTATTCCTTTGAGATTTACTTCCAGTTACTTAAAATATTGCTTATATCTCAATTTACGCATTTGGAAATCATTTCAATTCAGAATCCTCTAATTTTGTTAAATAATTTGTAGAAATCCATAGATTATCAAAATCAAAAAGATTTTCTGTGGTTGATATTAGTATTCTTCATTCTTGTGCAGTAACATTGTTGGCTACTGAAGTGTACAGAAGTATTGCACAACAGTAGATAAACGCAATCACAATTTACCGAAAGACGATACACCTAATCAGGTAAGTAATCTTTATTGCTTAGTTACTAAAAACAATTAACAAGAAGCACTCTAAACCCCATAATTAATTATTATACAAGCTAAAGTAAACACGTTAAAACCAAATTAGAAGAACAGTAGTTCATTTCTGTCACAAGAAGCCTAGCGACTAAAACATTTTTTAAACAAGTTACCAACCCCTTCTATTGCAATGCTTATTCAAATTCAACCCACCATTCTATTAAGAGATGCTCTCTATGATAGATGCGAGTACAGAAAAACACATTTAGTTTAACTGAAACAGCTATGGTAAACTTTACAAAACGCTTGCTAGCTGCGTGTCTTTGGTACTGAATCATTCTTTAATCATCAGGGCATAGGATTTTATTAGCACGTGACGATAACAAGGGATTGACTTTCTGATCGAACGTTTGCAGCACCAAATCATAAGGAAAGAGTTTCCAGCTTGTAAGAGAAACATCTACAGCTTTCAAATTGACCAGTATATTTCCATTTCTGTTTTATCTTACCAATAGCCAATTGGCTAAACCTAAGTCTGGCAATGTCTTCTTTTTAATTCAAATTTCATAGAAGAGCTTGTGTTAAATAAGGTTGCAGGACTCCCGGGGATTTAAGGGTTAATAAAGTGTCAAAGGGCTTTAGAGTACATCAGGAAGTGGAATCTCGATTCAATGATTGGACTCGTAATTGCTGTTTTATAATAAATTTAAATTGAAGCCGAGATAGAGTTGATACCCATACTTCATTTATTTATCAAAGACCTACCAATTTGACCACAGAGGCATATTTTCTTGTTTGTACAGTTCCCAAGTTCAGACCTTAAGTAAGATCTTATTGAGTCCGACTCTGAGTTCTTACATCTTTGCAAAAAGCTTAATATGTTTTCTGCTTGCTGAAATGTCTGCTTAGTCAGGTTGAATTTCAGACACATTTGGGCATGCGTAGTAGAAGATGGCAGAGCTAAGAGCCACCTAAAATTACATTGAAGCTATATCCAGAGGAGCAGGGAATATCTCAACATCATAGGGTAACTAAGGCAAATACTCGGCTCTAAATAAATCAAGCAATAGCTCTACTGATGGATCAGGCAGAATATTTGCCAGTTTCAATGGGATGAACATCAGATTGTTTGCTTTTGCTTATTAGTTCTGCTTGATTACGGGTGAAACTCGTCTGCATACATCAGCATTGACCTTCCTCCTATTTGTGGTGGACGTGCTCTTTGGGCTTTCCAAAGCTTTGGAGAGGAGCACTCTGTATTTAGAACCCAATTATGATGCTGTCGGAAAAGGCTACAACCATCGGTCGGTGCCTTTCCGACAACATCGCAATGTGCCGGTTGGATTCCTTTCCGCTCGCCTCATTACAATAGAGGCAGTCGGAAAGGAATCAGACCAGCCACCCACTTGCTTCCAATGGGCTCGGAGAGCCCGTCCGCCAGCCGTAATGCTGTCAGTAGTCCGAAGGGATTAGGAGGTTGGATTTCGACAGCCTTTCGGTGCCGGCCTTTCCAAAACCGAAAGGTTGTTGGAACTTGACTTTGAGGGCTTCAGCAAGGCCCCCATGGGTACGCCGCCTCAGGTTGGTGGCCAAGGGGGCACCTATGGTGGCCCCCTGTTGATCCCTGCACCCTGTGGCAGGCACCTAAAGGGTGCAAAGATAAACTGCAGCTCCTATTTTAAAATGGGAGCATGTATTATGGCTAGAATACATGCTCCCATTGTAAAGTATAGGCATAGGTACAATGTTCGGTTGCATCCTAATTAGTAACTCGGGACCACAGAGTGGGGGTCGGTTGGTCTCTTGACTGAGACGATGTCGGGCGGAGGAAACTCCACCCAACATCTTAATGAGGCCCTTACTTGTTAACATTGACATAATGCCCTCAGTTGTTCCATTGTTTCCTTCAAAGCCTGTTTGGTTCCATGTGATGTGCTTCATCTTCTCTGACCAGTTTAGAAGATTGCTGAATAGCAAGTTTCATACAGTTTTTCTGCTGTGTGAAGCAAAGCGATCATTTTGTAGCTGGCAGGGTTTGTATGTGAACCTCTTTTATAAAGTGGGCTGGGTATTGAGCCTTTTCAGGATGGTGGTGTCAATTCAGTTGAGTGGCATGCACTGAATAAATGGTGTAGTCATTTCGACCAGTAATCAATGTCAGATTTGTATAGAGAAGCAGGCAGGCCTTTTGTACCTGGGGCATCCTCAGGCCTGGCTTTTCCGAATGCATGATTTCATTGTACAGTGACCAGTGCTTAATTTGTAAAAAATATCTGTGCCACGTCCCTCTTTAGGAGCCCGCCGCAGCTTGTGTAACCCATTGCCATTGCCAGCGCTGCCAATGAAAGTAACCACAAAGTACTAACCATCACAATGTTACATGTGTGACAATTCAGACTGTTAAAGGCCCACAAGGCTAAATGAATGGGTTGGGCAGCAAATATTAGTTGTTTTTAATGTATCTTGAATTAACAAACAACTATTGTTCTGCTCATCTCTAAATTACACAACATTGCCACCATGTGGGAGCTGTCAGAAATGCAGGTGTTGACAATTAAGTGCTGGTGCTGAGTACCAGAAACCACTGGCTCAAATTAGGCACTGTTCTACACCAGTGGAGCAATATATCCTGTTCCCAATGTGAACCACAGGCTACGCTTGACGTGCATTCTGGATTTGGTGATTTTCTTACATAATGGTTGACATCCTGTTACCAATTGTTTTAGAGATTGAATTATCCGAAGAGTTTATGTGAACCCAAAACATCCTTGAAAGTTTGGATTTGCAGATGGCTATGAGGGTAATAAACTCTTTCTCTTTCTGTTTTTGCTTCACATCCAATGACTAATGTTCATATATTTTACAAAAGTGAAATATTAGGAGAAAAACATACATTTCACTTAATGCCTGTCTAAATGAAAAGTTATGTTTTTAAGCAAAGGCAGATCTAACAATCTTTCTGTATCCAGCTATGTATCACAATCCTTTGGTAATAATTTTAGAATCCCCAGAACCACCCATGGGAAGCCCCCTTGATGCAAAGTAGCTCAAAGCAAAGAAAAGCACTATTTGCCCTACTTTAAGGGTAACCCCCAGTGCAAAACAGATACACTCTGGAATGTAATTACTTTATAAGACTTTCTGCCACTTTGCATCACTTTGCATGACTTCAATGTAGCATAACGTCTTGACAAATCTGTCCAATGGAAAGCATTAAGCAACTAGATTTTGAGGTGCTAAAATATGTTGCATGATAATGACTAGCTGTGAGAAAAAGGGTTGCTGGTTGACTGGGGTGTGCCTCCTGGTGAGGCCATAGCCACAATCCCTTGCCAGGTGAACCACAAAAGGTCATTAAATTAACCAGTGCTTAACCCTGGGAAACTTGGTACAAAAAACAGCCAGGCTTAACTTAGAGGCAATGTGTGAAGTATTTATTCATCACACAAACAGTAAAAAAGTGAAAACAAAATACAAGAAAAATGCCACACTAATTTTTATAACTTTTTTGACAATGAAATGACAAAAATCCAATCAGTAGATCCCGAGATATGAATTTATAATGTTTTTAGTGAAAACTAGTACCTAAAAGATTAAAGCACCAACGACGGACATCATGCAAAGCTGGCTCAAAGTCGAAAAATATGGCCAACTACAATGGAACACGGTTTGGATACCGAAAGTAGATTTGGCCTGGTCAGCACTTACCTTTGGACTCAGAAGAAATGTTGAGGAAAATGTTCTGTGAAGGTAAAGTTCAGCAGGGCAATGCTACAGAAGTGTACAATGAGGGAGCATCATTGTCAGGGAGCCTAGGGTCAAAGATTTCTGGATTCTACAGTGAAGATTTCTACATTCAGACATTGTCTCTTTTTTGGAAGTCGAAAATCTCCTGCAATATGAAGCAGAGGGCTGTAGCCGGAAACAGTTCCAAGAGGCCAGATACCCCTTTGGCAAATGACTGCTGAACTGGATTTGCTGCTGTGCTAAAGAATGTAGTGGGAGAAGCCACAAAGTCAATCTGACCAGTGATGTACCTCAGCAGATAGGCAAGCAGGTGATTCCTTGTCTACTCCCAGTTCTCAGAGCAGTTTTTGGCCCAAAACTTTCTACATCCTAAGTTTTGGGTTTTGGCCATCAGGACACTTTTAGCAAAACAACCAAGGGTCCAGGACTGGTGGGACACCACTTGGGGTTCAGTACTCACTGAGGCTTGGTCCACAGATCATTCAAGATGGTGGGAACCTTTTGTGTCCCTTTGACTCTTAAAGGTAAACAACCTTTACAACGCTGTCAAAACACTGCAGTGCCATCACAACGCAGATTTTAAAACGCAAGTCATTACCACGACTTGCACTGGAGGGCGCTCTAGACTAAGGAATAGTAAATTTACTATTCCAACACCTTCCCTACTGTACGTAGGCTGGAGTTGGAATAGTAAATTATGCTATTCCTAAGTCCAGCATCCTACAGCGCAAGTCGTGGTCACAACTTGCATTGTAAAAGCTGCATTGTGATGTACCGCGATCATTTTGATCGCGTGGTGACATCATACATCCCTCTTAAGAGAAGGCCAGCAAACTAGCCCGTGGCTCACTCTGGTAGTCTTAGGTTCAGATGAAGATGCAGGGCTCAACCGAGGGGCTGGCCTCTGAGGGTTCAAGGCAGGCTCCAGGCAGCAAAGAAGTCCTTCCATGTACAGCAAAGCATTTTTGCACAGTGTACAGCAGGTCACAGGAGCAGGAACTCCTCTGAGTGTCATTCCACATGTCCAAGAGCAAAATGAAGAGAGGGTCTAAACGTCCTCTGGAAGCTAGGAGAAGTTTCTAGAAAGGTTCTTTGAAGTGCATGGAATTTCTTGACGCCCCTGCCCTGGCTCTAAGCTGGTTGCCGTGATAATATGGAGGTGATAGGTCCTTTGTGTGAAGGCAGAACACTCCTTATTCAGTTGCAATTTGGGGGGGGGGGTGCGCAGCTCCATGCCCTATCCAGCCAGCAGATGGCTCATTCAGGCAAACCGAATCCCTCTTTTGTGTGAATGACTGGGAAGAATTCATAAAGGTTAACTATCAACCACACCCAGTCATGTAACCAAAGACAGGCAGCAAGCAAAAAAAGGCTAAGAGAAGGAAAATGCCAACTTACAAAACGTAAACACAAGGAGATTATGAATGGAGCGCTGAAACTTTTCATATACTCACCCCCAGTCACGGATCAGGGTTGAATCCATCATCATTCTTTAGCTCACTTTGCCACCCTAGCTCGGACCCAGCTATATGCAAATCAGTCTTGACCCTGTGCCTCATGGGAGCAGTCCAGCCTGAACAGCCAAGCCAGGTCTTCCCTGGACTGGAAACAAACATCCTGGGACCGGTTTCAGGAATCCACCCCTCATCAGCCAGGCTAGCTTGACTCCAGTGGCAAAGTGAGCAAGGGACCCTCGTCAGAGCATGTCCTGCCAACTTAGGGCATACAAAACAAACAAAAGGAGAGGATGGACGTAGCGCTGAAACTTTTCAGACACTCATCCCAAGTCACAGATCTGGGTTAAATCCATCATTGTTCTTAAGCTCACTTGGCCAACCCAGTTCAGACCCAGCTATATGCAAATCAGGCTTGACCATGTGCCTCATGGGAACAGTCCAGCCTGAATTGCCAAGCCAGGTCTTCCCTTGATTGGAAACAATAAACCAGGGACGAGTTTTGGGGAAACACCCCTCATCAGCCATGCTAGCTTGAATCCAATGGCAGAGTGAGCAAGGGACCCATGTCTGGGCATACCCTGCCAACTTAGCAATAAACAAAGCACACACAAGAAGATGATGGACGGAGAGCTGAAACTTTTCAGACACTCACCCCCAGTCACAGATCTGGGTTAAATCCATCATCGTTCTTTAGCTCACTTTGCTACCCCAGTTCAGACCCAGCTATGTGCAAATCAGTCTTGATCCTGTGACAGTCCAGCCCGAAATGCCAAGCCAGGTCTTCTCTGGGCTGGAAACAAGCATCCTGGGACCAGTTTCGGGATAACACCCGTCATCAGCCAGGCTAGCTTGAATCCAGTGGCAAAGGGAGCAAGAGAGCCACATCTGGGCCTACCCTGCCAACTTAGGGCAATCAAAGTAAACAGAAGGAGATGATGGACATAGCGTTGAAACTTTTCAGACACTCACCCCCAGTCACAGATCTGGGTTGAATCCATCATCATTCTTTAGCTCACTTTGCCACCCTAGTTCAGATCCAGCTATATGTAACCCTGTGCCTCATGGGAACAGTCCAGCCTGAACTGCCAAGCCAGGTCTTCCCTGGACTTGAAACAAGCATCCTGGGACCGGTTTTGGGGTAACACCCCTCATCAGCCAGGCTAGATTGAATCCAGTAGCAAAGTGAGCAAGGGACCCACGTCTGGGCATACCCTGCCAACTTAGGGCAAACAAAGCAAACACAAGGAGATAATGGACTAGAGCGCATTTCCAAAATTGTTCTTAAAAAGCAAACTTTGCTATTAAGAGGATTTTTAATTACATTTTCATGGATACCAAACATAAACTGGATACCTAATCCCAATCAAAGGTTAACACTTATTAAATGCAAATAGGCAACTCAATGTTATCCTATGCGACAGGTAGGCCTCATTGTGTTTGAAAAATCAATGAGGAGGTTTCCACTACCAGGACATGTAAAACCTAAAAGTATATGTCCAACCTTTTAGTTACAATGCACCCTCTCCTGCAGGATAATTAGGGCATACCTTTAGGGGTGACATATATGTATAAAAAGGGGAGTTTGAGGCTTGGCAAGGGGATTATATTGCCAAGTCAAATTGGCAGTTTAAGATTACATTCAGGTTGTAATGACAGGCCTGGGACATATTTTAAAATGCCACTTAAGTGGGTGGCACAGTAAGTGCTGCAGGCTCACAAATAGCATTTAATATACAGGCAGTGGGTATATGGTATATGTTAGAAATGGGGGTCTCTCGTTGGCAATGGTTTGCACTTTTGTCCATGTAGAGACCATTGCTTCTAGTCAGTGTAAGCAAGTTACAACCTTAGACAACCCCTGATGCCCCCTTTAATAGCTTGGCATGAGCAGACGGGCTTATCTCAGAGGCAGTGTGTAAAGCATTTGTGCACACATACAGTAATATAGTCAAAACACAACAAATGAACACCACACCAAATTTAGAAAAATAAGTAATCATCATCATCATCATCATTTGGTCTTTATTCAATAGTTTTTCAATCATAAAAGACAGTATACAACATTCAAAATATCATTAAGATAATAAAACCAACGGTGCTGCGTTGATCTCTCCAGCCACGGTCCAATGATGTGTCAGTTCTTGCAGTCACACTGCAGGGCCTGCGTTGAAATCGGTGCAGTGATCTCGGACTTCGGAGATCAGTGCATGAGACTCGGTGTGCTGCGATTTATGAAGCCGTGGGCAGGACCTGCATCGGTTTCTTTAGCGGCACGATGGCAATGCATGGAAATTCTTCTCGCACAGCAGTGCTGTTTAGGAAATAGGTGCAGGTTCGTCACACTACTTTAGTTGCTTCTCTTTTCTCAGCTCCCAGCAGCAGGAAGAGACACCTCCTGGCATGTCAGAACTCCCAGCAAGGTTGTTCAGGGGAAATGATCGTGAAGTCTTTGTGTCACTGAGACTTCAGAATAGGAGCCAAGCTCTACTTAAAGGTCTTGGAGAACTTCTACAAGCAGTATAAAGAGCACACAGCAAAGTCTTTGTCCCCTCCTTGGCAGAAACAGCCACTGCAGGCCAACCCCATTCAGCACACAGCAAAGGGGCAGTACTTCTCCTTCCACTTTCCCAGCTATTGTCCTTGACAAACATTCCTTTTGAGTCCAGAAGTCTTCTAACATCCTGGGGTCTGGACACCTAATATTTATACAGCATTGCCTTTGTTCTCTGGTGGCAGAGAGTCCCTGTGCTTAGTCCAAACCAGTTCTGTCCTCTCATGTCCAGCTTCCTAGCAGGAAGTGGAGACAGCTTTGTGTAAGGCCGACCAGGCCCATGCAGATGCAAGGAAATCTCCCCCCTACTCAAAATGCATCTCAGGTCTATTCAGCCCAGCCCTGACTCATCCAGCAAGGCAGGACACACTGCAACCCCAGTGGCTGTCTGAGTAAATGCCCATCCCTGGCCCCTTTCACCCCAAACCAGACAGTCAATCCACAAACCAGCAGAGGCTCCCAGGATAGCTAAGCAAGAAAATACCCACTTTCTAAAAGGGGTATTTCAAACAGACAATATAAAAATCATCTTTACTAAAAGATGCATTTTTATATTCTGAGTTCCGGCATACTAAACTCCAACATTCTACCTGGTCCGAATGAGAAGTTATACTTATAAGATCTTATAAATAAACTCCCATTCCATCCTAAGAGACAAATAGCCTTTCCATAGTGAAAAAAGGAATTCACTGTATTTTACTATCAGGGCATGTCACACACTTTAGTCCATGTCCTACCTTTCTCATACACTGCACCCAGCCCACAGGGGTACCTTGGGCCTACCTTAGGGGTGACTCACATGTAATACATAACAGGGTTAGGGCCTGGCAAGTGGGTGCACTTGCCAGGTCAACATGGCAGTAGAGAATGCACGTAAACACTGCAGTGGCAGGTCTGAGAGCCCTTTTGACAGGCTGCATGGGTGGGTGGCACAATCAGTGCTGGAAGCCCAATAGCAGATTTTGATTTACAGGCCCTGGGCACAAACAGTGCACTGTACTAGGGACTTAGTAGTAAATCAAATAAGCCAACCATGGAAACGCCAATCCATAAAAACAGTTTACAGGGAGACCATATGCACTTTAGCACTGATCCACAGTGGTAAAGGGCCCAGAGTCATAAAACCAATAAAAACAGGTCAGAAACAAGAGGCCAAAAAGTCTGAGGCTAAACCTGCTGAAAAAGCCAGCTCTAAAAGAATACTACTTTACAAGGGACTAACAAGTAAATTAAATATGCCAATAAGGTGTAAGCAAATCAAACCATATTTAGGGGGATGGGCAAAATCACTTTAGCACTTGTTAGCAGTGGTAAAGTGCACAGAGTCCTAATACCAACAAAAACTAATGTCAGCACAAAAATAGTGGTAAGTAGGCAAAAGGTTTTGGGGAAGATGATCCTAAGGCTAACAGGTCTAACACAAGCTAATGAACTAAACATAAACTCAATGTGCAGTTTAATGTGGTATAGTTGAGCACTTGGAAGAGAATTCCAAGGAGGCAATCCACAAGACTCTCTGTATAATGCCCCGTTCGATATTGGATCCCCTTCATCCTCAAATACTTGGCCAAAATCTATCTGACTTGCATTTCCCCCTCATGCCTTAAACACACTTACCTTGAGCACACCCAGGCAGTTCTGAACTCCTCTCTTCTAAGTTACATTTCAGGAAGTGCCACTGAGTGTGTACGGAGAGGTGGACCACGAGCGGAAGTCTAGATTTACTGTTTGTTGTGGATTCTTGTTGCTGAATAAGAAAATGGCTGTAGAGAGTCTGTAGTCTTGAAGGACTCCCGGGTTTTGTAAGAGTTCTGCCCTAAACAAAATGGCTACTGTTGTACCTGGCATCCTTGGCTTGGTTTCCCCCTATCTTTTTCCCTCGCCCTCCTGTATTTTTGATTCTGTGCTGGATTTCGTTTTTGCTGTTTAGATGCTTTGGACACTTTGCCACTGCTGATCAGTGTCAAAGTGCAAGTGCTCCCTGTGTAAATTGCTATTGTAATTGGTTATCCATGATTGGCATATTTGTATCACCAAGAAGTCCCTAGTAAAGTGCACTGGGTGTGCCAGGGCTGGTGATTCAAATGCTACTAGTGGGTCTGCAGCACTGATTGTGCCACCCACGAGTAGCCCTAAAATGGTGTCTCAGGCCTGCCACTGCAGTGCCTGTGTGCAGTCTGTGAACTGCCATGTCCTCCTGGTCAGTGTCCCCACTGACCAGGACTAACCCTTCCCTTTCTGTGCACATCGGTCACCCCTATGGAAGGTCCAAGGTACCAGCTTGGGTAGGGTGTAGTGTATGTGAAAGGTAGAGCATGTACTAGTGCAGGTGACATGCTCTGGTAGTGAATTACAACCATTTTCGTTTTTAACTATTGTAAGGCTATCTTGCCCCATAGGCTATCATAGGGAGTGCTGGCTACCAGCATATCTTCTCATAGGAGCCAAATAGGACATAAAAGTCTGGTATCCCTGAACTTAGAATTTAATAACACATCTATTAGGAAAGGTTGTTTTTAAATCCTGTGTTTGAGAACAGTAGTTTTAGAAAGTTGCTGTTCTCTTGTCGGACCTTTCTGTGTGCCTTGGCCTGTTTGTGAATTGGCTGTCTGGTTTGTGAGTGACAGGGGCTGGGTGGCTCCCAGAGGCTGAGTGGGCCATCCCTGGGCTGATTGGTCCCATCTGCATCTAGAGCGGTGGGAGGGGGTAGCAGCTTGGCCTGAATAGGGCTGTGCCTGCCTTTCACAATGCTGGCTCCACCTCCTGCTGGGCAGCTGACGACCCTGCCCCTCTATCTGAAAGAAAAGAAGAGTCCAGGAAAACAAAGTGCTCAAGGTACACCCAGAACTGGTTCGGACCGGGCTCAGAGCCCTCCTGCACAAAGGGAACAAAGACTTTTAGGGGTATAAGGACAGGACACCTGACTATAGAAAATTATATCATCCTGGAATCAAGAAGGAACCTCCGCCAAGGAGAAAGCTGAAACTGAAGAAGGAAGACTGTCCTGCTGTTGCTCTGCTGGACTGACCTGCTGTTGCTTTGCTGCCAAGGAGAGGGGAAGGACTTTGCTTTGTGCTGTGTCCCCTTGCTTGAAGGAATCTCCAAGGGCCTGAGAAGAGCTGGCTCCCTGTTAAGAAGTCCCAGGAACAAAAGGACTTCACCCCCAGCGTCCCTAAACTCTGCTGAGCGAGTTCTGTCCTTCCTAGAGTGCTTGGGCCAGTTGTGGTGCCTCTGGAAGTTGTACCTGTTTTTGGGAAGCTGAAAACCAAGATTTTAAAGACTTTCTGGAAATGTTACCGCATCGCTTGCTGGCAGAGCGCATCCGCGTCAGTGCGAGGAAATTCCGGCCGCTACGAAGACCGAGATCGTCGCAGTGCCTGTTGCCGCTGCCAGAGTCGTTGCATCCTTCGTTTGCGGAACGCACCAGTCCGGTGCGGGAAGATTACCATCGCTGCGAGTATCGTCGCAGAGCCTGTCGTCACTGGGTGAGATCGTCGCACCACTTGCTTGCGGTCGCATCAAGTTGCTGTGAGAGTCGTCGCAGAGCCATCACACCGAGGGGACGCGAGAGGAGACGTTCGCTGCTAAACCGCGCATCTTCGCTGCACTGGAGATCGTCGCCTCCCCGAAGATCATTGCATCGTACCTTTTGCGAGCCGCTTCCACCGAAATCTGTGCACTGAAATCCACGCAAGGTATCGCATCCCTCCCCATAAAGACCGGAGTCACCGCAACATGCCCGCTACGTCCAGCGGAGTTGTCGCATCACCTTCCCAGGGTCTCAGGAGTGACGCATCGCTTGCTTTTCAACTCTACAGCTTTCACTTGGAACTTTTGTACCATCTAAAGGTACTGCTGGCTAAAACGTGACGCAACTGTGGATTATTTTAACGCAACCTTAAGAACTCATTTGAAACCATATTCTTGAACTGTGTATGTTGGATTTTTTGTCGTTTTGGTCTTGTGTAGTTCAGATTAAAATACCTTTATTATTCTAAACTGTTGTGGAGTCAGTTTGTGGTGTTTTCACTGTGTTACGATGAGTGTTGGTACAAATACTTTACACATTGCCTTTGATAAGCCTTGACTGCTCGAGCCAAGCTACCCAGGGGGTGAGCAGAGGTTATCTAAGACTGTTTCCTCCTTACCCTGACTAAAAGCAAGGGTCCCTATTTGGACAGTGGTAACTAGCTCTGCCAACTAGAGACCCCCAGTTCTAACAGCCACTGAGATAGATGTCGGTCAAAATGAGCAGCAACCAAATTTCTTATGTCCTGTTGCCGTTCTCTTCTCCTTGAGCTATTGGGAAAGACCATTCTGCCTGCTAGAGAAGTTGATGAGAACCAAGGGTCTAAGAGAATAGCTGGCAGTTTACATTATAGGCATGAAACAAATGGGTGTGTGACTTGCCAGTGGTGTCTTCCAAGCAGAGGCAACACCAGTGATTGAAAGGAGATGGCCCCATATACCAGGTCGCTACTGCATTCCCTAAGTCTTAGCTACCATATCCACTTGGATGAAACAGAGTTGTGCAATGTCTACCTGGGAGACGGCTCCACACAATTCTCTTTACTATTCACAGCCCTGAATCCATAGCTGGATGAGTGAAAACCTGCAATGCCTCAATGAACTTGAAAACCTAGATACAGACAATGCTTTGCCAACAACTGCATTCAATGGTTGTATGATGTTTCAACGCATTCCGTTGTAACGCATGCCTTTTCCACGTAAGCGTTACAACGGAATGCCTTTACCACGCATAACCTTTAACACGCATACTTTTACAACGATTTTCGTTGTAAATTCATGCATGGTAAGGGCATACTCTTGGTAAAGGTTATTCCCCCACCCCTAAACCCTTCTTACAAATACCCCTCCCCTTAACCCTTAAATCAGACCCCCTTTTTTTTCTCTTAAATCTAATATTCCCCTTACCTCTCCCCGTCGGCTCTTCGCAATGTTCTTCCTGTTGACGTTGCATGTCGTTAAGAGGAAACAGAAGTGTCTTTCCGTTGCCTCTAACGACACGGATTGCCTCCACATAGAAACTGCAACAGGTGCGTTTTTATTTGGGGGGACTCCTGTTTTTTTTCGTGCTTTTTTGGGGGGCGGGGACCCCCCCCAAGCCCCCTTTTTTATTTTTAGCCTTTATCACACATGCCTTTACTACATATTTCATAGTAAAGGTATGCGTGGTAAAGGCTTTTGTGGTAACCACGCATGCGTTGTAATGCATACGTGGTTAAGTTATGCGTGGAAACGGCAGCGTTGTAGTGGCCGTTTCCCGCATTCAATGCTAAACTCATCGTAGCCTTAAAGTTATTCCAACAAAGGCACATATATTCACAGCTGCCTTTTGGTACCTTAATCTTGAAGTGCAACAAAAAAACGCACAACTTTTTTCAGGACTCAAAGCTCAAAAGCACTCATTTCACTGCAACTGGTGCATTGTAATCCTGAAAAACGCCAACCTCATCCCCAAAATAACTCTACAAGTCCTCCCCATTAGGCCTAACCCCATGCCTCAATGCTCTCTCATTCTAATCAAATGTCGAATCCAAAATTATTGGTTAGGTCAAAAGCTAATGTACAACGCAGCTCTTGAGCTCTTACCTTCTGGCTCTCAGCCTTTCTTCATTGGGAGGTCTTAAATGCGTGCTCCAGCTTTCGCAAATTATTTTCCTTATTCTTCATAGATATTTCTGCCCGTCCTTCTTTTGAAAATATTTGAAAAACTGCAAGATTTAGCTTTGCAGAAAAACTGTTTCTTTAATGTTATTCTCTGTTGCTCTGTCTTGCATTTTCCTTGGAGCACCTTGGGGTTCTGGTAAAAATCACCAAAGATAAAATAATTGAAAATGTAACCTGGTGCCATATTGCTCACTATGCCATTGTTCATGTCACTACAATGACATAAATCGTTAAATCTGCAAAATGTCTGCTATGGGTTAATTGGCATCAGCCATTCTCAGGGTGTGTTTTAGGAAAGCAATCCGACAATTCACCAAGTAAAGAAAACTAGTAGAAGACAGAGATTGTTCAGCTTTTACTCTGCACACAATAGGAATAATTATGGCATTAATTCAATTTGTTTTTATTTCAGTATCTTCAACCAAATCAAATCATATCAGATAGAATGAAACATGAAAAGCTGCTTCCAATCAACTGCAATCACAAGTGAAGAATATGCATTACTTTGATTTTTTTAAATCGGTCTAAAGGGAGTACAGGAACAGTTTGTGACGGAAATATTCTGTTTCCCATGAGATATGGACGTGGACACTATATACAAATAAGCTTCAGACTCAAAAACCACCCTGGGTGTTTTTAAATTGCCTTTATTAAAATTCCAAATTAAACTGGCCATGGATTGATGCACCCATTTTGCTCTTTTACAGGCACGTCCAGTTCGTGCAGTGTCGAAGTTGCATTGCAGTAATGCAGAATTATTTTCAACTCAAACTGTAAAGAAATCACCCAAATTTGCCTCTTAAGCATCCTGTATCCCCTGAGAGACTTCATGCAGCTAGATTATTCTTCAGTAAGGACGGAGTCACCAAATATATATGTTTGCACCCAAGCAAAAAAGGAAGATATCTTTCCATGTAGAGAGCTGGGATTGCTGCAATGAACCAGGCACAACGGAGGTCCCAAGGTGGATAGGTGCACCTCTGTTCTTCTCACCACATACATAGAGCAGGAGGTGGAGCTCGACAGCCACCACTGAATCCAGTGTACATGGACCCATTCCCAAATAAAAAGTTTGCAAAATGTACATGTCTTCTAATGCCTGCGAATAAACAAAACTTATTGTAATCAGGTGCACTATCTCAGATACCACATGAATTGCCTCATTCCGTGGTATGGAATTCGAAATGATGCAATAATACTACACCCAGTAACTACCCCGGGAGTACCGGTGTGCTCTGCGCCACAGCCTAACCTTAACTGGTTAAGCTATGTGCAGATCAGGTCACTGGGCCTTATCATAGAGAATACACTATTCCCAGTGCAGGCACACAGTTGCATCTGCACTGGAAATTATGCCTTAGGGGGAACAACCTTTATAACGCAACTTTTAGCACGCAGTGCTATTACAACGCAGACTTTAAAACGAAAACCATTACAACGCATTACACTGGGGGGCGCTCTAGGATAGGGAATAGTTTAAATTTACTATCCAACACCTTCCCTAGTGTCCACGGGGACTGGTGTTGGAATAGTAAATTAAAATATTCACTATCCAGCACCCCCCAGTGTAATGCGTTGTAATGGAATGCGTTTTAAAACTTGTGTTGATACAGCATGCGTGGTAAAAGCATGCGTTGTAACAACGTACATCCATGCCTTAGTGATAAGAGGATATTTGAAGAAGCTTGTCTGCCTTTCACTGTGCATTTGAAAGGGTGCAGGCAAGTGCAGTGGATGGCAGCACCCTCCTTCAGGGCGATGGCTAGGCGTTCCATAAGACCCACTTTCCAAGGGGCATCCTTCGGGGAATACAGACTAAGGACAACCTGTTTATTGCATACAAAGACTGCATCTCCTGACAGCGTCTTTGCCTCTACCCTCAAGTGTATAATATGACAAAGGTGAACTTGCAAAGGATGCCCTCATTTGTAGGGAGCCAGCCCCCATGCAAATGAGGGTATGCACCCTTGAGATTGAACTGGTGCACATTTAGCACTGGTACGCTGTATATCAGTGAAGTGATCACATAAGCATCTGTGGCCCCTCCTATAATATCAACGTGCCCAGGGGTTGCAAACAAGTGGACATAAATGCTTGTTGTGCCCTGGGGCTCCTTTGATAATATCAACTGTGTGTAAGGTTTCTCTTTTAGTGCACATTACAACTTTTGTTTCACTTGCCTTTTCCATAACACTAATTTTTATGTAAATAGTAAATACCTGTCTGCAAAAAAGTATTGCAGGAAATGTGTGGCTGCACAATCAAGCAAAGAAAGGGCAGTCACTGCCATATTTTTCGAATACACAGCATTGATGTCTTTTTAATTATTATTTTTCTAGATAAAATATAGTCCATTGTGGTCTACACTGAGGTGTTTTCCCCTGCGGGAAATATGTTGAAAGGAAAGTATTGTTGAATACAGCCAGCCTATATCGAAGAAACCTATGTATGCTATGTATGCAGTGACTGCTGACAGAAGAGCAGTACAGAGCAGTGGACAGTAAATGAGCTGGACACGTTGATTTGAAGGTGATATGCCTGGCCAATGAGAGTTAGTTTACTGATTGAAGGGCTGGTGAAATGCGTCCAAAATGACATAGATTAAGATGTTGTCGCAGGCAGGGCCGGACTGGGAACCAAAACCGGCCCTGGCAAAGTGCTTGGCCGCACCCCCCCCTCCCCCTCCCCCGGAGCGGGGGGGGGGCAAGGGGGGGAGGGGGTTGTGGGTGCTGTCGAGCTCTTTGCCAGGGCCGGTTTTCGGACGATTTTGTTACAGGGCGATTTTGCTGCAAAAACGGCCCTATAACAAAAACGCCCCCCTGGGACCCAAACCGGCCCCCCACCCGTGGGCGCACCGGGGGATTGCCCGGTGCCCGCTACGGCCAGTCCGGACCTGGTCACAGGGAAGTTCGGGATTCTCTATAATTTCCAATTTACAGAGAGATTTCGACACACAGTTGCACGGCCTCAGCGGGTGATTAAGAGGTTCATGACAAGTAGTACCCTTTGTGATAAACTGAGGTAGGTGCAAAACTGAGCAGTCATCTCATCATGTTCAATTATCCACTTGTACCTTGAATCACCTAAGGAATAGGTTCCCAAACAGTGTTCCGCGGACGCCTAGGGGTGTGTGACACATTCCCGGGGGTTCTGGAGGCAGCAGTTTTAAAAGCACTGAAGAGTTTCTTGTATAATCAGCAGTTGTCAGGCAGCAATAAAAGTGTCAAGATAACTCTGGTGATGAATATACCTACAGGAGAGAGATAGGAGTTGTGTCCAATGTCAGTTTTGACTAATTTAAGGTAGTGCAGATGGTTAATATGCCTGATGCTAAGAATGTGTACCGCGCATTTCAAAAACCAGTATTTTATGTAAATGGCTCAGTGGGTTACTGCTTTTGTCACAGAGTTTCTTTTGTTACTGTGCAGTTCAAACGTTACAATAGTAATCTAGCACAGTGAGCTATGAACTGCCTTGAAAGAGCTGAGTGCAAACCGCATGGTAGAAGTTAGTAAGTTGTATTGTTTCCCAGTCTTTAATTATCCTGATGCAGCTGTTTGGGTAGAAATACATTCTTATTATTAAAGTCAGTGCTAACCACTGTGTTATATACTGAATCCTGAGTTTGTGCTTCTCCAGCCCAAGCACCAGTATGGATGACATGTGCTTCCTACCTTGTAGTCCCCGCTGCCTTATGTACCATTTTCTGTACATTGATTTACACTCGTATGATTCATTGTCACTGCCTGAGTGTGATGTAAAGTGCTCCAACACCCTCACACTGGTATGAGAGGTGCTATGACCCCCCCCCCCGCCCCGCTATACAACTCTTTCCCTGCTGTTGCACTCACTGAAGTGGGGAATGTAAGTTTAAAGACTTTTAAATAGTTTAATGTTTTAATTTATAATAACATAATAACATGTTTTTCATTAGATTTTATGTTATTTAGTGTATATATATGTATTTGTACATTTTTATATGTTTATAAAATGCTAAAATACATTAAAATTAATAGTTTAATAATTGTTTCAAAGTAAATATGTATATTACATTTTTTTATACCTATGATTACATTTTTTAAATTACATGTATTCGTTATATTTGTTAAAATATATACTAACTCTAATTTATTTTTTTAAACTTAATTTTATTATTTAATATATTTAATATTATTTTATATATATATTAACATCGATATTTTGTACAACTGTATTATTTACATCGATATTCTTTTCTTAATATTTTTGTACTTCCCTTTATAAATATAGAATGTTGATATTTTTGAAGTCTACATTTATAACTCGATATTTTTGTAGGGGGGTATTTTGGGGGTCGATATTCTATCAGTGAACCGAGGAGTGAAACCATGAAACCGGTCCTTGGATGCTTGTTTCCGGTCCAGGGAGGACCTGGCCTGGACTGTTCCCACATGGAGCAGGGTCAAGACTGATTTGCATATGGCTGGGCTCAACCTGAAATGGCATGGGGAGCAAAAAAACTATGGATTTAGGCCCAGATCTCTGTACTGGGGTGAATGTTTGACATTGTCCAACATTCTGTCCATCAATTTTTGAAATGCTATTCCTTCCACAATTTTGTAGTAGACCCCTTCTGTAATAACTGAAATGGGGCAAACATAGCGAGCCATTGCATTATTGCAGAGGTTATTTCCAGTTTGCTTAGGCAACCACATGCAGATGTGGAGCAGCAGCTGCCAAATTTCTAATGCAAATCCTAAATAAGTAGCCTTGCTGCTCTGCCTCCGAAGGTGCAAGTCGTAGGCCGCCTCTAGATCAAGGTATTGTACAAGAGTCGAAGACAGTCCCAGAATCCTTGGGCCTCATTTATGAAAGGTGACGCATCGCTGCGTGAAAACAGCGATGCGTCACTTTTCACTGTGCCCTCCTTGCGAGACCAATGATGCGTCATATTTACAGTATGACGCATCATGGTACAAGGAGTCACAGATACGTCAGTATTTCTGACGTATCTGTATGGTGCAAAAGTGACGCATTGCTGGAGTGTGTCACAAAAGTGACGCAACTCCAGCAATATGTCCTTTCACATGGGGCAAGCCCCATGTGAAAGGAGGGGATCGAGGGGGGGAGTCTGTACATGGTGTTCGTGGACCTGAGGTCCGCATTTGACTTGGTGCCACGCAGGAAATTATGGGCGGTTCTTAGGGAGCTAGGTGTTCCTCCACAGCTACTGCAGGCAATAATTAGGCTCCATAATGGAAATTTTGCCCAGGTCAGGTGCGGGAGGGAGGGGGTGCTGTCATCTAGATTTCCAGTTCTCAGGGGGGTAAGACAGGGTTGTGTCCTCGCACCGACCCTGTTTTGTCTCTTTGTTAATGGTGTAATATCTCACCTTGACAATGTCAGGAACAACGATGCCCCCAGTTTGGCAGGCAGGAGGGTACCGGCAATTATGTTTGCCGATGATACTCTCCTGCTTTCCAAATCCCCGATGGGGATTCAACGTATACTAGATGGGGTTGGGGACTTCTGCAGGGCACATGGCCTTGAGATCACCACAGAAAAAAACAAATTTATGGTATTCAATCCCTCCACAACCACTAGGCCTAATCCAACCTTGGGATCTGATAGGCTGGAAAGGGTTAGAACGTTCCAATATTTGAGGGTAACTCTACATGAAAATCTATCTTGGGGTCCACAGATAGCAAGATCCCGTTTAAAGTTATCCCAAATGGTGGGGGCAATTTTGAAGGTCTCGAATTCATCAACCTTCAAACCAGTTAGTTCAGCCTTGGAGATGTATAAAACCCAAACCAGAGCAGCTTCATCTTATGGTGGTGAGTCGTGGGGCCATAAGGTTGGGACAGAACTTGTCAAGGTGAAAAACAATTTCCTCAGACGCTTGCTGGCTTTACCACAAGGTACACCCCTGTTACCACTGAGATTAGATTTGGGGCTCCCTTCAATAGGGGATGAACTGTCTCTAAAGCCATTGAGGTTCTGGCATAGGCGTTGGTCTACTAGTGAACTCTCCCACTATAGACAAAACCTGAAGCACGTCCTGAGTCTTAATTCCTGCGATAGGATCCCATGGGTGGCATATGTAAAACGAGAATTCTATCGACTGGGACTGGCTGATCTGTGGGATGATCCCGAAAGAGGTTGTCTAGGGGTGTCCCGCAAAACGCTCACCAAGATTTTCAAGGACAAGAGCCTAACTTCCCTTGTGTGTGCCCTGAAAACCGGCTCCCTCACTGAACAATTCTTGGCCACCAAAAGTTCTTTTTACTTTGAAGGATATATGGATATTATATTCTCTATCACTGCAAGGAAACTTTTTATCCAGTGGAGGTTTGGCACACTGCCCCTTAAAGCCTTTACAAGTAAATGGACAATGCTGGACGATAAAATCTGTCCTGGGTGCAGCACGTACGTGGAGGATGAACTAAACGTGCTGTTTTTTTGCCCTGCCTACATTAGACCGAGAAAGTACTGGCTAGTGCCACTATGTAGGAATCTGGGCTTCAGAAACCATCTACAATCATACAGAATTCTGAAGACAAGCACATTGCACTTTATTGTTTTTGCTGTAGCCAAGTATTTAATGGCTATGTGGCAGATAAGGGGAAAAATATTGAAAGAGTAATTCTTAACCTCCAAATGTGAAATGACTGCAATGAACTGTAGATAATAGGGTTTTTAATTTCCCAGATTCTTGTAGGCACTGAATTAATTAGTCTTTTGCTTCCTTGCACTGTTTTTATATTTTATGCTTGTATATGTTTTATATGTTTTTATTGCATCTTTTATGGTCTCAAATGGCGGAAATAAAGAATTTTTGGATTGGATTGGAAAGGGCCTGCGTCAGTCTTACACCTGCTGTGAGGCAGGCGTAAGAAATTGACGCATTTGTGTCCTAGAAGTGGCGCAGTGAAATCTTATAGATTTCACTGCATCACTTCTAATACCCTTTCTTGCGTCAGAACGCCCCCCCCTGCATACATTATACCTGGAGTGGGTATAATGTAGCGCAGGGGTTTACAAAGTGATGCATCTACCTAGATGCGTCACTTTGTAAATATGGTGCAACAAGGCACATTTTTTATGCTGCTGGTGCGTCACAAAAAGTGATGCACCGGCGGCGTAATAGTGATGCACGGCCTCATAAATGAGGCCCCTTGTACATTCAATGCCAGCGAGTGCAGTGAAAGTGGAAAACTGAGTTTAATACAGTTGCAGTGAGGCAAGAAGTTAGAGCAATACCCAGGAACATATTGTAAAACATGGGCTGGTACAATCACGAATGTATTTTCTATCACCTTTGAGGAGGTTTTGAGGCTCCCTTGAGATGATTGGTGTCGTTGTGTAAGTCCCATTAGCCGTACTCATGCCACAGGAAGGTTGAGTGGTATCCTACCACATATTCGAACTTCCACTGTGAAAAGACTCTCCAAAATCATTTATATGGCAAAATCAACTTGTAACTCCATTGGAATTCACCATTTGGCCAACCTTTCATCTCTGTCACCACCACTGTCCACCACCTCCATCTTTTAAACAAAAGGCAGAGCAAGATTTGCAATTCCTACAGTAGAAAATGTCATTTAGTGAAAAAACTAAATGTGTCCATTATAGTGTGCTTGCAGGGATTTCACATAGGGTATCTAAGGTTTAACTACAGAATAAAGATGTGCAGAACAAGAATTGAAGAGACTTTTGATGCAAGACATGAGTGTGCATTCTCAGAATTTGGCCAACTTTTGCCTAAAACCTATGAGACTTATTTAGGGTATGGCAGATGGGATACTCCTAATCTTACAGGATGAAGATCCTGAGTGCAGTGAGCACTGTTCACTTAGAACTAACCGTTGTAATACTTTTTTCAATTCAATGCAACATAAACTAATGTAATCAATAAAAACACTCCATGTTTTGTGTCTTAAGCAAATTGTTATTCATTGATAAATCATATGAAACACATCATCTCATGTGTTGTGTTGGATACTTAACAGAGAAAAAGAAACATACAAAATACAGTTATATTTTTACAGTCCATGTAAAATTGTATACATGAAATTGCAATCTTTACAATAACAGGTAATTATAATCTTAATATGACTCCTCGTAGTTCTAAGTGAATAGTGCTCACTGCACTCAGGATCTTCATCCTGTAAGATTAGTAGTTAATGTTCTGCATGTGCCGTCTACACGCTGCAGCAGTGATGCACCATTAAATAAAAAGGTTCAGTACACCAATTAAAAGTTATAAACAAACGTTAAAGCCAGGTGTGCTCCTCTACCCCTCATATCCAGATGGGATACTAAATCACAAACATAGAGGATATGCCGTCCACCATAATACAAGTGCACTATGGGCCATGATGCTTGCAATAGATTGAATGGGATATCTGCCCCGATTGTGACGAAAGATCTCATCCCCCAAACACTAAATAAGGCCCAATATCTTGCTGTATTTCTGCCTCTAGGGCTAAAAGTGTCACCTTACTAATATGTATTATTTTTGCCGTTTGCTCCTATAATGTCATATTTTTTAATTCTTGCATCGACATTGTGTTTCAGCAACATTACTGACCCTAATTAATCTACAGATACTGTGCTGAATGCCTTTCTTTCAAATCAAATGTATACATGCTTGTTTACATCATTTTGTTTTTTGTATACCTGAGCGACCACACTCACTTGTTGAAGTGGCTGCTACCAGAAACCTGAGATACTTGCTGAATTTAAGAAAAAAGCTGGAGATCCACTAGTGAACTTGATTTATGTGAAAAGTCTGGTCCTCATGTCATGGGAAGGAACAGTCACCAATTAGAAAATATGATATGTCATGTCATGGCATGTCATGATGTTCTATGTTATGTGTATTTGTATAGCGCACATTTCACCCAGGAGGTTATCCTGGTGCTGGTGTCCTGGTGCTGACACATTTCATCCAGGGGAAGGGGAATGTGGAGGGGGTAACCCGGGCCTTGAAGCAGGATCTATATGGGCTGATCCAGGGTTGGGACAAGGGGGAGAACCAAGTCTTCAGTTTCTTGCACAATCTCAGAACTGAAGAGGAGGCTCTAATGTGCTGGGGCAGGTCATGTAGGCTTTAGGAGCGAGGTAGGGGAAGGCACAACAACCGGATCTGGTTCTGCATATGTGTGTGTGCGAGTAGGCGTCTGGCTGAACAGATGTGTCTGGTAGGTTTGTGGAAGTTTATCAGTTCTTGAAGTATGTGGGACCCGTGTTATATTATACTTCGTATGTGTGCATGAGGTGTACCCCGATTCTGAGTAACTGGGTGCTCCCCGGTGCAGAAATACGAGCCCCGAATCTACTAGAGGTGAAAATGCATTTAGTATACCCACATGCCAGTCCCCTAGCATTTTCTACCCGCTCACAGAAAATGAAAAATATCCGTGAAGAAGTCCTGAAATCAAGAGCCTCTTGCGGGAAAGGGCCCAGTAATTTTTGGTCCCATATGCAAATTTCCAATCCTGGGCCTTTATGCCATATTGCCCAGGTTCATGGGTGGAGGTACTGACCAGAATAGTCCATTCTGGCCCTGGTACCTCTCCTCCTGACATCCAGGCAACTCATAATGAGGCCTATCAGGTTTTCCAATTGAAAAGCATTGCTGCTGCAATTAAGGGAGAAAGCATTAGTTATTAAAACATGCCTTTCAGATTGTAAGGTTGCCAAGGAGGTGAGATGAGTTTTCTGTTATGAAAACGCTAGTCCCATAGGAGCTTTCTTTTGTAATATGCTGAGCCAGATGCTTGTTTTGGAACGTCACAGAAAACAAGCTGTATAATTGTACGACTTGAAATTAAGGTCCGGACATTTGTAACGTCGCCCTCAGGAGGCCTGTCGACCGCCCCCTTCCTCACCTGCATTATCGTCCATTCACCCTCGTGCGTTTTGCCTCTCTCCATCTTGCTGGCGCGTCACTGTAGCTTTAAATGTAATAATCTATCTATCCATGAAACTATCCATCCGTCCCACGAACAGCCTCACCATCCATGTATCTGTTTTAAAACTGCGCCATGTCTGAGAAGCGTGTGCCAGCAAATACCACATTTCTAAAACAAAACCCAGGGGTTGTTCTTAAAAGGGTTTGAGGAGCGCACGCTGTGACACGTCTCACGCGGCCTCAGTAGGATACGGGGACCTTAGTTAAGCAGTACTGAGTTACCAAACAAGCCTAGGCAGCACTGTGCACCCAGGTGACGCTGAAAAAAACAACGGTGTGCTTGAAGGAAGCACATAAACCGAGAGACATTCTAACTGAGGAAGCTACCGGTGTGACATGCACGTATTATCGAACTTTGGTCATGTTCTATTGGAGTATGCAAAATAATCACGCAACAAGGGTGGCTTTAATGTCCAAAGACACTGGACTTTAAAAAAATATATCGATGCATCCCTGTCAAATGAGTTGTATAGCTATGTTCGAGCTTCTGAGTTAAGCTTGAGAAAAAAGTGATGGCGAACTGTTTTAAATTACATCTGTTTTTTTGGCAAGAGGCTCCATCTTACCAAGAATACACCACAAAAAGGCAGCAATTGTAAAAGGTTGCCACCAGGCTGCTTATCAAAAGGAAATATTGGTGAGTTTTGCAACGTGACTTGAAGCCAGTGTTCTAACAAGGCGCTGGTCCAATTTCTGAATTTCAGACACACCCAGGAGCGAATTTGTCAAGATGTCAACCAACGCAGCGCTCCAGCCAAAAAAGCTGTGGTGCTTTGCATTAGAGGGAGGAAGTGGGAGAGTGCTACATTGACAGGTATATAGCACTCTCCTCCCCTCTTCCTAGCGCAGGCGCAGAATGTTGCTGCCGTGTGCACGTACACACATTTGTGTCATAGTGCAAGGGTGTGTGCCAGAGTCTAGCGAAGGTGTCATTCCATTGCAAAATACTATGCCTAGACAACTCCTAAAACGTTTCTACTTTGTATGTGTGCTGTACAGTGCAGAAAATATGAAAAGTTAGAAAAGAAAGTAGAAATGAAATCATTTCTCCTTTAAACGCCTGTTTTCAAATGGCCTGAATTTTTTATGCAAATCCCTGCCTCAGATTTTTGGTAGACTGGGTTTTGCATCAAAAATCATGGGTGGTTGCATGGGAACACCCATGTAGCCCCCTTGACGCTAAGCAGTGCAAAGAAGTGCTTCACACTAATTTGCATTACTTTTAGGCAATTTGCAGTAAAACACAAGTTTCACACTTGAAAGTAAATAATTGAAAAACAAATCATGCTGGTTTAGGTCATATTTGTAATGCAAACACATCACGAAATGTTGATAAATCTGCCCCATAGTGCTTTCTGGTGAAGCAGGTTTCCACAGTTGTGCACTGTCATGCTGCTCAGGAGTAAGCAGCAGACTTCAGCACATGTTTTAGGCAGTGTCATTTTTAGTATTTTGGAAGCCCCAGGCAAAACATTTTTTGAGGGGCACTATTCGGAATAACCTTTAATTTTATTATACATTTTCTACTTATTAATGCCCGAATAGTATCGAAAAACAGTGATTTACAATCCCATTTACAGAAACAGGGTCATAAAAAGTCTTGCCTGAGGGTAAAAAATCCTTAAGATTATGTTGATTAGAGACAGTGACAGAGTCTGGTGTATAGGTAGCAGAAAAGCGAAAGAGAAGAGGATTTAAGATTGTAAAATAGACAGAGGTAAAATAGAGATGCATTTCACTTTCCTAGTGGGGCTCTTGGAAGTTTGGGGCCCTGGGCAATTTCCATCTTTGCCCATGCATTAAAATATCACTAGTTTTAGAGAGTATATACAACTTGCCACTCAGTGCATAATCAATAGCGGACCATCGAGGGAGTGCCACAAGGCGGTAGGGTGGGGCAGAGGAGGGGCAGGGTGGGGGTTAGTAAACTCCGGCTCACGGCTGACTGGAGTAAAGTAAATAAATATAATTAATTTAATTGCGCGCACTGAAACGCATTTGGCGTTTCAGTGTGCACAATTAAATTTGTTTTACTTATTTATTTCTTCACATTACTGCGGTCGGCCGTGAGCCAGAGTTTATACCCCCACCCTGTCCATCCCCCATCCCACTGCCCCGCGCCACTCCCTCCACGGGCTGCTACTGTGCAGAATGTCAACCCAAAACATGCATGTCCACTCCCTGAGCCAGTGTGTCCAAGTTATATTATAATTGTGCATACCTGTCATGACAGAATTGGGTCTATGCCGAGAAACTCGTCTACCAAATCAAAACCTCAAATCTTTACAACTGTCTTACTAAATGTGTGAACTTACACTGGCTGTTCACAAATTTTTACGTCGAGTCTCGATCGGCCTGTTGTATCCTCTTCTATTGGCTCTGGCAAACCCACCATTTGCCATTGTTTTTTCTTGTACCAATCCGCAATGATGACCTTCTATTGGTCCATTCCTCTCAACTTTCTCTCCTTTGGGTGACTGTTTCAGCTGAGGTGATTTCACTAAGGGGTTGTTTTTGATGGCCAAACACTTCCTCCCATAGTGTGCAATGGCCCCTCCTCCCCTCTGGGCATTGAAGCTCTGCACAACACACTGATGAACCAATCACACTGGTTTGTTTTAAATGTTTACTTTCCGCTGTCCCTCATCAGTGCTTGTTTTTTTAAGAAGGGCTTCAACAATGGCTGCCGCCCCAATAACACTGCACATGCTCTAATATATGTTTTGAAAGCAGTGCAACACTTCTGCCTTTCTCTTACTTGCTTTGTTTTAAGACCCGCTTTTATTTTCATCAACACACACACTTCAGCGGCCGCATCTTTTTTTTTTTATGTGCAGCTAGCTCACCTATAACACATGAACTGCAACATTTAAAAATGTTTTTAACAGATAGGCACACCATGCTATAAAAATGGCGGCCGCATGATACATTTTGTTGTTTGTGGCTGCGACAACCGTTTGCAGTTGTTGACACAGCAAAAATCCGGTGACACAAATCTGATGAAAGAGAGACGGCATTGCACGCCAGGCACTGATCTTGCATGAGCCGCAAGGCGAGACTGGACCCACAGCTCCACCTGGACTGTGACCGCACAACTCAGGATGAGTTGGAGCGAAGCTCAGTCATGGCGCAGCCGGTACCTGAGGCTGCAGCTTCAAGCTCTGATTCTCTCATGGATTTCGGAACTACAGGGCAAATGTTTGACTTTGCACTTACCAACTATGGAGGCGGGCGACTTGCTGAGAAGTTGATTAATGAAAATTATAATAATTATCTTATCTTATCTTGTCTTATCTTATCTTATTAACATTTTATAAAGCGCTCGCACACCCAAGGGTTTCATGGCGCTAACCAACAGGACACTAACTCTACTGTGGAGACCATCAAACATTAGGCCAAAGCCTGGGTAAACAGCGATGTCTTTAAAAGCTTCCTAAATGGAAGGAGAGCAATGCAAGAGCGAATTTCCAAAGGGAGGGAGTTCCACAGCTTGGGGGCGAGAGTAACGAACCTGCGGCCTCCCTTACGTGAGAGCTTATAACGGGGAACAATCAGGAGAGTTTGGGACGCAGACCGAAGGCTACGGGACGGGGTGTATCTGAGCAGAAGTTTCTGAATGAACTTAGGACTGCGAGCGTGTAGGGATTTGAAAATTATACAGGCCAATTTGAAGGTGACACAGTGTTGAATCGGAAGCCAGTGGAGTTTCCTCAAAAGAGGTCTGGCTGACTGCCATTGTGGGAGGCGGTGTATGAGTCGAGCTGCCTGATTTTGTGCCATCTGCAAACGTTTGCTGAGTGTAACGGGGAGACCAAGATAGATGGCATTGGCATAGTCTAAATGAGACAACACCAGTGCCCTTACAACCTGGGTCAGAGCTGATCGACTGAGCATCTGACTGATCTTTTTTTGTTTTCCGCAGTTGGAAAAAACAGGTGAACACAACTGAATTAACCTGTGGTTTTAAAGAGAGCTCACTGTCAATGAGCACCCCTAAGCTTTTGACTGATTTAGACGGAACAGGAGGGGGGCCCAGTTTAGATGGCCAGTAATGGGGGCCCCAGAACAGTTGACTATTGCCAAACAAAACCAGTTCCGTCTTGCCCGGATTTAACTTGAGTTGGTTCTCATCCATCCACTGACAAATGTGGAGCATGGTATCCTGAAATTGGTGAATCGAGTCAGGGGAGTTATCAATTGTGAAGGTGAGTTGCAGATCATCTGCGTAATTAAAAGTAGTAACTTTAAAAGATTGAAGAGACTGAAGCAGAGGAAGCATATCGATATTTAACAAAATGGGTGACAGTGAGGAGCCCTGGGGAACTCCACAGGTGGTATGGAGTTTGTGAGAAGAAAATTATGCATTGTTTTTTACTGCAATAAGAATGAGACTGGGGAAAGCACAAATAATGTAATGGAGCCTTCCACAGTCTGTAGTAATAAGTTTATTTTATTACACAAGGCGTTGTTTTCTGTTTGGAAAAAAGAGTGTCACACCTAATTGGATTCTTTTTTCTCTGACAGTGTCATCTTTGAAAAACATTGTATGATCAGCTGACTATCCATGATTATGGCCAAAATGAGGGGCTGAAACGAGTCGGAAAAATTAACGTCCTGACTTACATAATGGACAAATAAATGGCTCACTGTGAAGTTCCTGAGACCAGGTGTGAAGTGTTTTCCTGTTGGGAAGAGAACTTGATGTTTAGAGGGTGTCGTTTACCGCACACTGGAGCTGCACTCTTAGGGTCAGAGGCTTGCTTTGACAGACAAAAAGTGGAACTGTTTCTGTTTTAAAGAAGCATGATCCGCCCGTAGTTCCCCCAATTTGTAAGAAAATGTAAAGGTGTGGAGTTAACTGTAACCACTTATGTAGTGATATGGATTTTTCTAACCAACATTCGAAGGAGATAACCGGTCAAGGGGAACATGATGAAAATTTGATTTTCACATCGATGTCAGAACTGCAGAGCAAATGTTTGACTTTGCACTTACCAACTATGGAGGCGGACGACTTGCTGAGAAGTTGATTAATGAGAAATATAATAATTACGCATTATGTTTTGCTGTAATAAGGTCCTGTCCTGCCGTACATTGTAATGGAGAAATAAATGGCTCACTGTGAAGTTCCTGGGATCACGCGGGAAGTGTTTTCCTGTTGGAAAGTGAAATATATATATATATATATATATATATATATAATTCTTAGATGTGCTGCTATATGTGGAAGCCAACCGACTAACATCGACTTTATATCGCAAACCCACATCTGGCAATACCCTTTTACACGCCTCTAGTCTCCATCCTAAACACACCATATACAGTATCCCTCTTGGTGAAATCCTAAGAATCAAGCGTATTTGTAGCTCTACATCGGATTTTGATAAATGTGTCAATGACCTCAGAACCCGTTTTCTGGAACGTGGTTACTCTAATCAGATTTTTAACCAAGCTTTGGCTAAAGCAAGGTTAAGAAGCAGAGAGAGTTTGTTACAGATGCCTGACCCTGACAATGCTGAGTTGTCCACACATTCTGACACACTTATGAATACTTGTCCCAGGTTTATCACGGCCTATAGCAGTGATGAATATGCCATCAAAAGAATTATCCCAAAAAATTGGCCCATCATTCTGACAACATCCTGAGTTCTACCTTACCAGTAAAACCTATCATAACATTTTGTAGGGCTAGAAATATGGGTGTATCCCTAGATGTCAGCAGTCCAGAATTAAAACAAAAGGACACCTGGTTAAAGGCCAAACCTGGGTTTCGGAAATGTACTCACTGCAGGGCATGCAAATTTGGTGAAAACAAGACACACTACCGTACACCATTTTGCCCTACAGAGATTCCAATTAAGGGTTGCTACGATTGTAAAACTGATTTTGCAGTTTATGTTCTGACGTGCACCTGCGGACTACATTATATTGGAAGTACTAAAGCCCAGGTGCACGTCACAATCCTGCAACATCTTAGGGCAATATTGCATACGGATCCTTCCTACCCTGTAGCTCGCCATTTTGCAGCTAAGCACAACAAAGATCTTAATTGTCTCAGGTAATATGTGATAGGATCAGTATTGCCCTTACGGAGAGGAGGCAACAGAGAGTTGTTATTGCGACAACTCGAAACACGCTTTATTCTAGAGTTCGATAGCAAATGGCCGGATGGCCTTAATAATACCGAAAAATTTTACAATTTTTTGTAACAAAACTACGAATTCTTTATATATGTCTGATATGATTCATTTGCCCCTCTTCTAGTAGTAGCCATATGGTACATTTTGTGGTCAGTCTCTGTCATGCATACCTCTCTGATTTAATGAGTAGTCAGGTTCCCTGTTGCTCATCATCGCTTTGTGTATATGGTCATGTACCTATTTTCTAGAATCTCATAAATTGATAGATAGTCAGGTTCCCTGTTATTTATCAGGGTTTGATATCTATGACTGTTTGCACTTTATTATGTATAATAATATGAATTGGTTACATCATTTTGTGTTATCTTTCAATGTGCGTCCCTCTAACCATTTTAAGATCTATGGTTTGCTTACTCTTCCCTCTTTTTAATCCACATTTTATCACTATTTAAATTATTTATACACTGACTGATATGTTCTTTTAGGAAAATAACATTATAATGAAATAATTGCTTTTAGAAATGCATTTTTAGAATGAAAAATAGTTCCTGACTTTATGACGGGTAACTCATTGTTTTTTCATAGTGCATTCTCTCATATTCATTAACATGTATTTCAATGTCTTTTAGAATATACAGCATGCACTTTATTTCTAGCCTCTTTGCACACTAGGCAGGGTTGTCCTAGCTTTTTTGGTTGTTAGTATTATAATACCGTTTGGCCCTATGTTTGTTGATATGATTCAACTTTCCCCTTATTTGATGTCTACAAAAGATAGTAAACAGACGTATGCTATCTACAGTTTATATGTATGATATTGTTATAATGATCTATGTTTACACGATCTACTGGATTTAACCAGTTATTTTATCAGTATATAGAATTTATTCCGAGATTTGGTTTTTATGTATACACATTTATATTAGTGTATAAATTATGCATTTATGCAGGAGACTATATGTTCAAATCTCTTCAATGTACATTTACTGAGATAGTCTGTTTTCCTTATCAATTTGGTCACATGACCATTCAGGGAGGAGGGCTGTAGGCGGGGCACTTAAGCACTTTAAAAAGCACAAAAAATGTATCTATACCTTGCATGTGAACAAGGGCTGCAAAGCCCGAAACGTGTCATGGTTGGTTGGTTTAGGGAAAAACTGGAATAATAAAAACTTACCTGGAAAAGCTGTGGTCTGTCTCCTGCTTCGCCGTTCCTGTGGGATTGGAGGTGGTATTGCGGAGTTCCTGTCGATATATATATATATATATATATATATATATATATATATATATATATATATTAGGTAGTTATAGTTAGGACCTAGGGCCAGATGTAGGTAAATGAGATTTACCGATTTTTAATTACCGAATTTTACCGATTCGGTAATTAAAAATCAATAAATCTGAGGGGTGGATATGTAGGAACATCCAGATGTTCCTTTTACCGAATCGGTAAATATCTGTATTTACCGATTCGGTAAAAACCGACCAGTAATGCCCCATTCATTCCTATGGGCTTTGAAGCCCATAGGAATGAATGGGGCATTACCGGTCGGTATTTACCGAATCGGTAAATACCGATTCTGGCAAGGGTGCAGGGGGTGTCACTTTGACACCCTCTAGCACCCCTAAAAAAGGTTTGGGGGCCATGTGGCAGGCATACCTGCCCTAAGGGCAGGTCTGCCTGTCATATGGCACAGGTGTGCATGCACACATGTGCATGCACACCAGAATCGGTATTTTACCATCAAATAGTATTTGATGGTAAAATACCGATTCTTTAATGCTTGTGGGACTCAGAAGAGTCCCACCTACATATCAATTTTACCGAATCGGAAAAAATACCGATTCGGTATTTTACAGAATCGGTAAATTTACCGATCGGTAAATTTACTGATTCTGTAAAATACAGGGCCCTACATCTCAAATTGCATTTACCGGTCGGTAACGGCCGAATTCGGCCGTTACCGACCGGTAAATGCCTACCTACATCTGGCCCCTAGTTTCAAAAGGGAAATCCGCCGCAACATTCTACTTGGAATAACTTTGGCGCTGGTAGACGAATCTTCGCAAAGTTCTCCAAGAATATGGCGTGCTCTGCTCTGCTCCTATCCTGAAAGTTTCGGGGTAATTCGTCAAGCGGGGGCTGAGATAAAAGGGGTGTCCCAAAACGTGTTTGCCCAATGCAATTTTCCATAGGGACCTTTAAGTAAGGCTACAGCCCGAACTGCTGAACGGAAATACACCAAATTTGCCGAAAAGGTAGTTTGTTTTGCAGATTACGCTTTTTGTTAAATAATGAACATCCGTTCAGTAGTTCCTTAGAAAGTCAAAAGTAAAATCATAGATATATTTGCGAAGTTGTACCGTACGCGTACTATCCAAGGACAGTACGCGTACCATTACGAGCACGAGCCGCATGCTAATTGGCTGAAAACTGCCTGTAAACACTCCAAACCAGGAAGTGTTGACAGCCATCTTGTGTTTCGGTAGAACCGAGGCTCAAGAAAAGTAATAAAGAAGTGCGCAAAAGACACAAAGCGGGCAGGGTAGAGAGACCCTGACCCCCTAGGCCTGCTCAGGCAGTCCCACAAGGACCCCCAAGGCCCCAACATTTTTTTTTTTTAATTGTGGGATATGCGTAGAGTACACGTACCCTGCCTATCCCCCCAAAAAAAATTAAGGCACCACTCTGCAAACTCGCACCCTGGCGCTTTTGCAGAGGGGGAAATAATTTACCTTGAATACTGGGGGTCCCTGGGGGCCAAGTAGCCCACCAGGAACCTCCAGTATGCGCCAGGGGGGCTACCTTGCAGAGACGTGTAAAGAGGCCACGCCCCTTTTTACACCTCTCTGCAATGCAGCCTCCTGGGGCATACTGGAGGTTCCCGGTGGGCTAGTTGACCCCCAGGGACCCCCAGTATTCAAGGGGAATTAGGTCACCCTCTGCAAACGCGCCACGGGGCTGCCTTGCAGAGACGTGTAAAGGGGCCACGCCCCTTTTTACACCTCTCTGCAACGCAGACCCCTGGCGCATACTGGAGGTTCCTGGTGGGCTAGTTGGCCCCCACGGACCCCCAGTATTCAAGGGGTATTAGTTCCCCCTCTGAAAACGCTCCAGGGGGCTGCCTTGCAGAGATGTGTAAAGAGGCCACACCCCTTTTTACACCTCTCTGCAACGCAGCCCTCTGGTGCATACTGGAGGTTCTTGGTGGGCTAGTTGGCCCCCAGGAATCCCCAGTATACAAGGGGAATTAGTTCCCCCTCTGCAAACGCGCCAGGGGGCTGCATTGCAGGGAGGTGTAATGAGGCCATGCCCCTTTTTACACCTCTCTGCAACGCAGCCCCCTGGTGCATACTGGAGGTTCCTGGTGGGCTAGTTGGCCCCCAGGGACCCTGAGTATTCAAGGGGAGTTAGTTCCCCCTCTGCAAATGCGCCAGGGGGCTGCATTGCAGAGAGGTGTAATGAGGCCACACCCCTTTTTACACCTCTCTGCAAGGCAGCCCCCTGGCGCATACTGGAGGTTCCTGACCACCTAGGCCTGCTCAGGGGGTCCCACAAGGACCCCCAAGGCCCCCAAAAATGTATGTTTTTTTTTAAAACTGTGGGATGTGCGTAGGGTACGTGTACCATGCCAATCCCCCCCGAAAATGAAGGCACTACTCTGCAAACATGCCCCCTGGTGCGTTTGCAAAGTGGAAAATAATTCCCCTTGAAAACTGGGGGTCCCTAGGGGCAAGTAGCCCACCAGGAAACTCCAGTATGTGCCGGGGGCTGCCTCGCAGAGACGTGTAAAGAGGCCATGCCCCTTTTTACACCTCTCTGCAACGCAGCCCCCTGGTGCATACTGGAGGTTCCTGGTGGGCTAGTTGACCCCCAGGGACCCCCAGTATTCAAGGGGAATTAGTTCCCCCTCTGCAAACGTGCAAGGGGGCTGCGTTGCAGAGAGGTGTAATGAGGCCACGCCCCTTTTTACACCTCTCTGCAAGACAGCCCCCTGGCGCATACTGGAGGTTCCTGACCCCCTAGGCCCGCTCAGGGGGTCCCACAAGGACCCCCAAGGCCAAAAGAAATGTTTTTTTTTCTTTAATCATGGAATGCGCGTAGGGTACGCGTACCCTGTCCATCCAAAAAAAAAGAAGGCACAGCTCCCCCCCCTGGCGTGTTTGCAGAGGGGGAACTAATTCCCCTTGAATACTGGGGGTCCCCGGGGGCCAAGTAGCTCACCAGGAACCTCCAGTATGCACCAGGGGGCTGCCTTGTAGAGATGTGTAAAGAGGCCACACCCCTTTTTACACCTCTCTGCAGCGCAGCCCTCTGGCGCATACTGGAGTTTCCTGGTGGGCTAGTTGGCCCCCAGGGTCCCCCATTATTCAAGGGGAATTAGTTCCCCCTCTGCAAACACGCCAGGGGGCTGCCTTGCAGGGACGTGTAAAGAGGCCACACCCCTTTTTACACCTCTCTGTGATGCAGCCCCCTGGCGCATACTGGAGGTTCCTGGTGGGCTAGTGTGCCCCCAGGGAACCCCCAGTATTCAAGGGGAATTAGTTCTCCCTCTGCAAACGCGCCAGGGGGCTGCATTACAGAGTGGTGTACTGAGGCCACACCCATTTTTACACCTCTCTGCAACGCAGCCTCCTGGCGCATACTGGAGGTTCCTGGTGGGCTAGTTAGCCCCCAGGGACCCCCCAGTATACAAGGGGACTTACTCCCCCAACTAAGAACGCGCTACCGGCGTGGTGAAGGTAGGGGCGGGGCTTGAGGTGATATGTGTGCAAACATGCCCTGTGGCACGTTTTAAGTTGGGGAATTAATTCCTCTTCATTCCAGAGGTACCCTAAGGGCCAATTAGCCCCCCAGATACCTCCAGTAAGCGCCACAGAGCTGCATTGCAGAGTGTTGTAAAAAGGGGGCGTTGCCTCCGAAAACCCCTCTGCAATGCAGTTCCCTGGCGCATACTGGAGGTACCTAGTGGGCTAGTTGGCCCACAGGGGACCTCAGGATTGAAGAGGAATGAATTCCCAAACTTAAAACGCGCCACAGGACGGGTTTGCACACATGTCAACTCAGGCCCCGCCCCCTTCCTTCACTATTGAGAAAAATATTCCTCTAAAACCAGGCGAACTACGAATTCCAATTTACTCACCTGTTATCAGGAGAGACCTCAGTGCTGCAACGTTCAGCCCATTACTGATCCTGAAAAGTAATTCTAACCATACTTACAGTAACTTGAATTTCCTTCCATAGGCTAACATTGACTGGTTTCACTTGGAAATTCTTCTAAGTGTGGAGTTTCGGAACTTTAAAAAAATTCCTCAAAAAATAGCCGAACTACGAATTCTGATTTACTCACCTGTTATCAGGAGAGATCTTAGTGCTGCATCTTTCAGCCCTGTACTGATCCTGAAAAGTAATTTTAACCGTACTTACCAGTAACTTGAATTTTCTTCCATAGGATATCATTGCATGCTATATAAATATATATAAATTAAAAAATATATAAAATAAAAAAATATATCACAATTGTAATATTTTTAAACACATTTTATTAATTCATATTAAAAACATGTAATGTAATTTAAAAAAAGTATCTTAACATAAATAGTTGAAAACAATTTAGTAAATCAGTATAAAAAAATATAACAATTAATACATTTAAAAATTATCATTTACAAAACCTTTGAAATTCACTGAAAAACCATAGGTTTCAGACACGTTATAGTTAGGAATTAGCATTTAAAAAACCTTAGAAATTCACTGAAAAAAACATAGGTTTCACACATGTTATAGTTAGGATTTAGCATTTAAAAAACCTTAGAAATTCATTGAAAAAACCATAGGTTTCATACATGTTATAGTTAGATGGACATTTCACATAACCATTGAAATTCCCCCCATTATAGTTAGTTCAGCTAAGAATAACTTGCGCGCCCGCAATGCACTGCTGATGACGTCACATATTACTTCACTCATGACATGGTCAGTGACATCACTGATGACATCACTGATGACATCACTGATGACTTGAACTCATTGCTGCTATATATGTAAAATGAATTCTGATATATGTTTTTTTACGCATGACTAGTTTTTATTTCGATTTTAGCCTTACTTTTATCAGATTTTAACTGGTTTTACTAGTTATCTGGTTTTACTGGTTTTTATCCGATGTGAGGTATTGGGATCTGGTAAATATTGGTCAGGCGTGGATAACAGTATATTTAAACAGGTTCAATTTGGAGTCATGAGATGTAATGTATGGAATGAGACTATAAGATTTTAGTCATACAATGAATGAACACAGCGTTCTTGGATCATAAGTTTCGCACATATCTCTGCATATTTTTGCACATTTCTATTTAACCACGTAGTTTGCTCTTTCGGATTTAGGCAAATTGGCCTAATGTATTCTGGTATGATGATAATATATTTCGCATTAGCACTTTATATTGATGAAATGCAATTTGGAGCGTCTATCCTACCTATTTAGTAATTTATTTATTTTGTAGTAAGTGAGTTAAATATGCACTAACTAGTTGGCTTAAATCTACTTGTATCACTTATATTTGAACTGTGCACTCTATTGTACCAACAGACATATGGTATCATGGACATCTAGATGTTGTGGTAAACCAGATACTACCATATATTTGGGCACTTTCCCTGTATTGCTAATAAGTATTAATTTTATTTATTGATATGTGGTAAATATAACATGTATTTGTCATTTTTTAGAAAAACGATTATCATTTGGAAACGTTTACATAATAGACAATGGAAAGTTAATTTATGTTTAGCCCTTTGTCAACATCATGAGCGAAAAGTCTGTTGTTTAGCTCCATGAATGAAATAGGAGGAGTCAATTTATTGTGCAACTGTATAAAATCACTATTGGGTCTCGACGTGTCATGTGATCAAGACCGGGGAAACCCGGTCGAAACGCTTCATGTTGCTGAAGGGAAATTAAAAGCACGATTAATATTCCTACTGCGTGGTGGTCCATACCAGCTTTGTCGTTGAAGGAGGTTTTGATGTCAGGATTGTGGTTTTTATAAATACCCGTAAGTGGAATTCCACTATTGGTGAGTCGGAGGCCGCCCGACGTGGAGGACCCACAAACGGGTAAGCGATTTTGCAAATCTTAGATCACGTAATTATCTCCGATATATGTGGCAGAACGAGGTGCTTATTTTGACCATCCAGTGAGTAAACTTCAGGCAAAACGATGTTTAATGTGACGGCACGCCATGAAGCGGCACAAAGTATGTTTAAAAGGACATTTCACTGGATCAGGTGCAGGAACCTAAAGAAACTGGGACTTATACTAATCTGACAATGAAATTCAATACCCTGGAATGACTATATGAGAGGGAGACAAGAAAATGGTGGGAGGCAACCTCCCTCCGATGTAACATAGATGTGGATAGAGTTCCTTGTGGTTTAAGAATTTATACCATTCCTGCTTATGAAAACCCAGACCCGCAATTGTTAGAGGCATGGGCAGAGAATGTAGCACAGTCCTGCAAAGGGATGCTGGTAAAACTGGTACAATTTGCGTGGAGTGCCAGAGACAAGCCCACGTAAGAAATAGAAAAGTTAGAAGCAGAAATGGATAAGGAAGAGGACAAAAAGAAAATCGAGAAACTAAGACAGAATATGAAAAAGCGATAGGAGAAATATGAATCAAAAATAAGACAATGAAAACAAGAGAAATTTGAACGAGATGCACGTGACTATGCTCAGGGTCGTGTTCTAACTTTTGCAAAGAAATTCGAAGGGGTACAAAAGGAAATGGCATCTAAATTACCACCTGTGCAACCAGTAAGAGTGGAAATGTCTGAATCTGAAGTGACAGGCGAATCCTCAGGCGATGACAGCGTAGCTGCCACATTCAAGAAGACCCCTTTTCAGGAGGAAATTCGGGTCATGCGTCAGACATGGCTAAGAGGGGGCAAAAACAAACCCCCGGAAGGAAAAGACCAAATTGCAGGGGAGGGTGGAAAAGGTGGACAAAATGCCCCACAAAGACCAACTTGCAGCAAGAGGGGCAAAAGATGGACCTAGACAATTTGACCATCAATAATCTAACACCAAGAGCACTAACAATGGATGAGGAAACGGAGCTCAAGTTGGGACTCACGTTCTGTCCCTCCTCCAGCATGGAATACACACAAACAAGAATCGATCTGTTCAAAATGACTAGGAAACTCAAATTGCATAAATATTTCAAAACAAAACCGAAAGAATGTGTAAAAAGGGAACAACAATGAACCCCTAAGGAGACGGACAAAATAACAGGAAAAGACTTTGATACCTGGGAAGCAATGATAACAATTGCGCAAGAAATAACAAATACTGATACAACAACGCTAAGTATGACAGAGAGAGCGTTAAGATTGGGAGTTGATCAGGAAAGAGATACTAGCCCCTTCAAACCAACGTCAGAATTCTTGCCACAATTATCTACGGATGCAATTGATGTTTTCACAGAGGCTAAGGATTTACTGACTCTGAGAACTAAGGCGAGCTATAGACCGATATATAATCTGACAAAAAATCAAAGTATGGCATTGAAATCAATCGAAGAAGACAAAACAATTGTATGTAAGCCCTCAGATAAGGGCGGAAACATTGTGTTGCAGACAAAAGATGATTACTGCAAAGAAGCTTATCAGCAACTTTCAGAAGAACACTGTTCTAAAAAAGTCAATAGAGTGTTTTATCTGGAGAGTATTGTCAAATATGAAGAGCTAATTAAAATGTGGTATAGCAAACAGATGTTGGATACAGAAGAATTGTTGTTTTTAAGATGCACCAATCCTGTTGCCCCAACATTTTATCACATCCCCAAAATCCACAAAAATGCTTTAAAAACCCATGGTAGACCTACAGTCTCCTCACAGGGAAGTTTAACTGATCATCTGTCCAATTTTATTGACCATTATCTGCATGACATCGTAAAGGAGTTACCCTCATATGTAAGAGACTCTAGAGAATTTTTATGTCGCATAAAAAATTACCATGGAAAGAGGAGTATATGATACTTGTACTTGATATAACTAGCCTATACACCTCCATCAAACATATACATGGCTTGCAGGCGCTATCCCACTTTTTTACTGAAAGAGCTGTGAGATATAGTTTGCACAATGAAATGCTGATGCAATTTGCAGAATTTTGTTTGAAAAATATTATTTTTCTGTTTGGTGAAGAGTACTACTGGCAAACATCTGGAACGGTGATGGGCACCTGCTTCGCCCCAGTTACACAAATGTATTCGCTGGCTGGTGGGAGGAGCAGGTGTCCAATTCGCCAGAAGGGAAATTTTGGATGAGTAAGGTTATAGTTGGTACCGCTATATAGATGATTATTGTATAGTGTGGAATGACTCAGAGGAAGCTGCAATGCAGTTCATTAGCTATTTAAACAACAATAATGTGAATTTAATATTTACAGTTGAAGCCAGTAAGGATACCGCCAATTTCTTAGATCTACAGATCAATGTAGTGGGAGGAAAACCATATATGTCTCTTTACCGTAAACCCACGGCGGGTAATTATATTTTACATGCGGAGAGTAGTCATCCCCCTAGAGTGATAAGAAGCATCCCTTATGGGGAGTTCTTACGTATTAAGAGAAATAGTACCAATCGAAAAGACTTTGATCATGCAGTAGCACAAAGTAAGGAAAGATTTATAGTAAAGGGCTATGATGAAGAACTGCTAAACAGCACATTGAACAGAGTGACTAATATTCCTAGACAAGACCTGCTACAAGAAAAGGAAAAAGAAAAAGAGGCTAAGAGTGATAATATATCTACATTTAGATTTATCACACCCTTTTCAAGTAATGCCAATCAACTTAGAAAAATGTTGAGAAAAAATTGGCATATATTGAAGACTGACAGTATAATTGGAGATGATATACCTACCCAACCACTGATCACCTTTAGAAAAGCCAGATCAATAAGGGATACTATTGTTCATAGTCACCTGGAAACAGTAGCAAGGCCGAGTGGTACACTGAAAGAGATGAGGGGATTTTATCCTTGTAGTAAGTGTAAGGCCAGTGTGGCAAGTAAAAGAACTTTAACTTACGAAATACCAGAACAAAAAACACCTAGATGCATCAATAAATTCATAACATGTAATACATCACACGTAGTGTATTGCTTGATGTGCCATGTGGGCAAAAGTATATTGGAAGTACTATTCGCCCAGTGAAGATTCGAATTCTCGAACACATGAGGGCAATAGCAAAAAAAGATGCCAATTACCCAGTGGCCCGACATTTTGCAGAATACCACCACAGTAACAGGGATCTTCTGTGTTTCTTTGGATTGAATGTACCTTTTAATGTGCGTGGTGGTGACAGAACAAGGAAATTAATGAAGAAGACTAGAGTCTAGATTTATTATTGATCTGGAAACAAAAACTCCTAAAGGGCTGAACAGTGGGGAAGAGATGGCAGTACATCTAGGAGATTAGTTAGTGTCAGATTGAGTAAAGAGTGACAAGTGAAACAGAAGAAAAGAAAATTGCTGATAAAAGGCGAATGATCCAGTGGTCCTTGTATTAACGTCTAGCATGTCAAAGCGACGATAATATGGTATTGTTTAATGATATAGCCAATACACGGCATGATAACTGATATGTTGCCTACTAAGAGCCCATACACGGCGCAATAGGAATAAAATATGGCAATAGGGGTGTGCAAACAGATCTCTGTTAACACACAAGAAAGTGAATATATTGCATTTTAAATGAATTTATTGTTAACAATACGGATATATGAATTTATTGCAAGAAGTTGGGTATATATATATTATTTCTCGCAAGGGAATGTACCATTGCAATATGGTGGCTCGCACTGAAACAGTAAAGTCCACTTTTTGTGATGTTGGTCACATGATCGGAAATGCTATGACGAAAGAAGAACAGTGTAAATAAAAATGCCGGTTTTTAAAGCATGGTTGTAAAAACATTTGATAAAGGCAGTAGCCAAAATGCGTAATATTTTGCTAACAATAAAAACGGATGATAACAAGCCCCGCGAGTGCCTATCTCTTTATGAAGGACAGAGAGTGAGCGGAATATATATATTCGCCCCCAGTTTCGCAGGTTTGTACCTGTGCAGGTGGGAGGAGCAAGTGGTGAATAACATCTCCCACTTTAGTGACCACGTCGTCCTCTGGATCCGATATATTGACAACATTTTCTGCATTTGGAATGGCTCAGAGGAGCAGGCAAAGGAATTTGAGATCGTCCTGAATGATAATTCACTAAATCTACAATTCAAAAGTCACATGGATAAAAATAAACTTGACTTTCGTGATGTCAGATTGGAAGTAATAGATAATGTACTGACGAGTGACCTTTTTTGTAAACAAACAGCTGGCAATAGCCTGCTTCATGCAGGGAGTTGTCATCCGACCAATCTAATTCACAGTATTCCTCCTGGTGAACTAATAAGAGCCAAACATAATTGTAGTTCACAGGCAGGTTATGAGAGAGAAAAAATTATCATGAACATAAGATTCGTTGAAAGAGGATACAGTAAAACTGTGATTAAATAGGCGGAGGCGAAAGTAGACCAGATGTTAAGAAATTATTTGCTTCTCCCTAAGCAGCGGGAAAATAATGAACAAATAAGATTCATTATTAACTATGATTGCCAAACATGGGAAGTTAGGAGGAGTTTGAAAAAATTCTGGAATATCCTTAAATTGGTTAAAGATTTGAGTGAGGTTGTAAGTGATAATCCCTCGGTAACTTTCAGAAAAGCCAAATCATTAAAAGACACACTCAGTACAACTTTGATCAAAGAGCAAAGAAAAACCAATCCGATAGAGGGATTTTTTGTTTGCAAAAAATGTAAAGCGTGCAAAAATAGCACAAATTGCAAAAATCTTAAAATCCCTGAAGAGCAAGCCCCCCATAAAATAATGAAGCATGTGGGATGCAATACAGAATACGCAGTATATGCATTACAATGCCCTTGCAATAAGTTTTACATAGGGAGTACTATTAAGAAAGCCAAACTTAGAGTATTAGAACATTTTAGAGCCATCAAAAATGTTAATCAGCAGTATCCGATTGCACGCCATTTTGCAACGGAACACAATCAAACCCAAACTTACTCAAATTCTATGTACTTGATTGTATTGCACACCGGGAGCGGGGAGGTAACAGATTGTTGGAATTGAGAAAACTTGAATCGAGATACATTATCAAATATAACACTACATACCCCACAGGGCATAATTTGGATAAGGAACTGGCGGTTCACTTACATAACTGAAAGTTAGATGATGATTAGAGTAGGCTGTCTCTTCAAGGAATTTCATTCTTTGAATTTTAATATGTTTTAATTATGAGTAGTGATCAGTTTTTACATGGATAGTAAATATTGCCTTTTGTCCCTTTAATTTTCAGATAACAAGCGAGGATGTCTTGTGTAGATTGGAAGGGGTTGACCCACTTGGGCGATATCCCGTGGAAGCAGGATTTATGGTGCAGAACGTTTAGGCACCCTGTGAAATATGTATTTGTCATGTTACAAATGTAAACTGTTATTCGTTAATCAACTGAGCCATTTTCATTAACCCACTTTGTTTGGGTGTTGTATTATTAATGTTTGATTAACCAAGTGCCACATGGTAAATTGATATGTTATAACGTGATGAAAAGCTTTGTTAGAAATGTATCGGCATTCAGTGCATCCGCGAAAACTTTATTGTTTCGATACGGACAAAACTGGCAACAATGTAACTTTTCTTTGTTCATTGATCACGTGCACGTAGTAAATAACACTATACCTTTAAAAAGAATGGCCGCGAATTCCACCTCACCCGTGAGCAAGAAGTGCAAGAACTTCGAAACGCGTAGGGTGTTTTTTCTTGTGTGCCATTAAACCTTTGCACTGAGCACTATTTGGGCCTCGGCTCTGGTTCTTTATCCCAGGAGAAGGGTTGGGTGTACCAGGAGCAGTTTTGACAAGTAAGGGGTTGGCGACCCCGCCGAGTGCCCGCCGTCCAAAGAGGCTTAAGCAAGCCGCAACTTGGTGTCCTGTTATCAATCAATCAATCAATAAATAAATAATTACATTTATAGAGCGCACTACATACCCGTGAGGGTCTCAAGGTGCTAGTGGGGGAGGGGGGCGCTACTGGTCCAAGAGCCAGGTCTTGAGGAGTCTTCTGAAGGCCAGTAGGTCCTGAGTCTGTCGTAGATTTGTTGGGAAAGTGTTCCAGGTCTTGGCGGCGAGGTAGGAGAAGGATCTTTCTCCAGCTGTGGTTTTCCGGATCCGAGGGACTGTGGTGAGGGTGAGGTTGGCTGAGTGGAGGCTTCGGGTGGGGGTGTGGAAGCTGAGTCGGTTGTTGAGGTAGGTGGGTCCGGTGTTGTGTAGTGCTTTGTGTGCGTGGATGAGGAGCTTGAAGGTGATACTCTTGTTGACGGGGAGCCAGTGCAGGCCTCTCAGGTCGGGTGTGATGTGGCTGCCGCGGGGGACGTCCAGGATCATTCGAGCCGAGGCGTTCTGGATTCATTGTAGTAATCTCAGGAGCTTGTTTGTAGTTCTTGAGTATAGGGCGTTCCCGTAGTCTAGTCTGCTGGTGATCAGGGCCTGGGTGACGGTCTTTCTAGTGTCGGTGGGGATCCATTTGAAGATTCTGCGGAGCATTCGGAGGGTGTTGAAGAAGGACACCGAGACGGTGTTGACTTGCCTCGTCATGGAGAGGGTGGAGTCGAGGATAACCCCCAGGTTGCGTTCGTAGTCTGTGGGTCCCGGGGCTGCGCCTAGCGATGTGGGCCACCAGGAGTCATCCCAGGCTGAAGGGGTGGGTCCGAGGATGAGGACCTCCGTTTTGTCTGAGTTCAGCTTCAGTCTGCTGTCCTTCATCCCGTCGACTAGGGCCTTCATTCCTCTATGGAGGTTGGCTTTGGTGGTGTGGGGGTCTTCGGTGAGGGATATGATCAGCTGGGTGTCATCAGCGTAGGAGATGATGTTGAGGTTATGTTGTCGTGCAAGTGGGCGAGTGGTGCCATGGAAATATTGAACAGCGTCGGGCTGAGGGAGTATCCCTGTGGGACGCCGCAGATGATCTCAGTGAATTTCGAGCGGAAGGGTGGGAGGCGGACGCTCTGGGTTCTGCCGGAGAGGAAGGATGTGGTCCAGGCAAGGGCCTTTTCTTGAAATCCGGCGTCATGGAGGCGTGCTGATAGGGTGCGGTATATATATATATATATATATATATATATATATATATATATATATATATATATATATATATATATATATATATATATATATATATATATATATATATATACATATATATATATATATAGATAGATATAGATATATAGATATTACCTACTGGCGGTCACCAGTAGGTAGTTATAGTTAGGACCTAGTTTTCATTGGAAAAGCTTTTTTCTTTTGCCAATAACTTTGGTGTTGTTTGACGAATCTTTGCCAAATTTTAAAAGCTAATGGTTAGCTCAGATCAGCTCCTGTCTTGAAAGTTTGAGAGTGATTTGTCGAGTGGGGCCGAGAAAATAAGGGGGGTTCCCAAACATGTTTTCTCCAAGTTAATTTCCATAGGAAACTTTAGACAAAGCTACAGCCCGAACTGCTGAATGGAATTACACCAAATTTGGCAAAAAGGTAGCTCTTGGTCAAGAAATTGACCTTTTTTTAAATGGTGTAAATCCGTTCAGTAGTTTCTGAGAAATTCAAAAATCAAAAATATCGATATCTGGTGACCGAGGAGGATTCAAGAACCCTCCCAATCACGAGCTTCATTTTAATTGGCTGTCAACATTCCAAACAAAGAAGTGTTGGCAGCTATTTTGTGACGTGAAGGTGGGAAGCCAGCTGGGAACGCGAGGGCATTGGGGCACCCCAGCGGTCCCCAACATTGAGACCAGGCCCCGGGGGATGGGTCCTTGGGGCCAATAATGGCCCAGAGAAGGGGGACCACGCAGCCCCCCTCCTGTATTAATAAAAAAAAGAGGCAAAGCCCCGGGAGATGGGGTCCCAGGGACCTTAATTGGCCTCAGGAGGGGGCCTTTTCCAAAATAAAAAAAACAAATGAAGTCTTGCACGGCCTCGGGGATGGGGTCCCCAGAGCCAATAGGGGCCAGGGAAGGGGTGCCACACAGCCCCCCTCACCTACATATATATATTTTTTTAACAAGGCAAGACCCCGGGGAATGGGGTTCCTGGGACCAAAAGTGGCCCAGGGACGGGGCTCCCACAGCCCCCCTCATGTATAAATAATATTTTTTTTTAAACGAGGCCATGCCCCTGGAAATGAGGTCCCCGGGGCCAAAATCGGCCTTGGGAAGTGGCTCATTTCCCGTTTTGTTGTTCTGTTTTTAAATTTAAAAAAAAGGCTCATGCCCTGGGGGTGGGGTCCCCAGCACCCAACAATTACTAAGAGAAGGGGGCCTGCACCCTTCCTGCACCACTCTGCAAATGCACCTCCTGGTGCATTCTGGGTTGGGGGATTAAGTCTCCTAGAATCTTAAGGGGGTCCTTAGGGGCCAACTAGCCCACCAGGTACCACCAGTAAGCCCCAAACAGTGGGATTGCTGAGAGGTGGTCCGAGGCGACACCCCTTTCTACACCACTCTGCAAACACGCCTCTTGGACTTCAACCCCATCCAAGAGCGTGCCAGGGAGCGTGTTTGCAGAGTGATGGGGAAAGGGGGTGTGGCCTGCTATGAGAACTTAGCAATGTTGCTGTATGGGACTTACTGGAGGTAATAGGAGGGGTAGTTGGCCCCTAAAGTTGTCCTTGGGGGTCAACTACCCCTCGTGTTACCTCCACTAAGTCCCACACAGTGAGATTGCTAAGAGGTCTTCGGAGGCCATGACGCCCCCTTTCTCCACCACTCTGCAAACACGCCTTCTGGCACAGTACTAGCTTGGGGGTGAAGTCCACTTTACTCCTGAGGGACTTTGGGGGCCAAGAAGCCCTCCTGGTACCTCCTGTAAATCCTATGTAGCGGAATTCCTGAGCACGAGTTGGAGGCCCAGCACCCTTTCTCCACCACTCTGCAAACATGATTAACAGTTAAATAAGCATTTGTAATTTAATAGATCTTGCACTTGTAAGAGTTAGAGATATTGGCGGTGTAAATGTAAATGTTTTTTACTAATGTTTTGTGGAGTGGATGTACATTGTGTGTAGTGAAATCATGTGGTATGTTGTGCAGTGAAATTATGTGGATAGAAAGTATGTGGTATTTAGTGTATAGGAATTATGTAGAGTGGGATTATGTGTTATGGACAGTAATTGTGCGGTATGGTAGTCTGTGTTGTGTAGTGGGAACCTCAGGTTTAGTCTGCCTCTTTTCCACAGAATTTAAACTATGACCCCACTGAGACGAAAAAAAGTAATCACTGAGGAGCACTTCTTGACCTAGTCAGAGGTATGAGCAGGGGCACTGGATTTATGCGACTGTTTGGCTGCATCGACTTTAACGCAATTATACATTTTAGGCATTAGCCAAATAATCCATCATCTGCTGCCTAATCTGTAGATTTGAACAAAAAAGCCTTGTTTCTAGTGCAAATGGCTCAAACATTGCCAAAAATGCAGGGACAAGTGTTACAGAGTGGTGGATGTTCCTTTGCAAACCTAGAATGGTCACCTGTTACTTTTTGCTACACACAGGTGTTAAATTGGTACTAATGGTGTACAAGCCACTCTTGCTTCTTTCTGTGCCTCTCTTGCCCCTTTCTGCATTTCTCTTGCTTCTTTCTGCACCTTTCTTTCTTTTTCTGCACCTATCTTGCCTCTTTCTGCAAATCTCTTCTACTTTCTGCACCTCTTTTGCCTCTTTCTGCACCTTTGTTGCCACTTTCCGCACCTCACTTGCTTCTTTATGCACCCCTCTTTCATCTTTTTGCACCTCTCTTGCCTCTTTCTGCAACCCTCTTTCTCATTACCCCTTCTGCCTCTTTCTGTCCTCTGTTCCTTCTTTCTGCACTTCTTTTGTTTCTTTCTGCACCTCTCTTGCCTCTTTCTGCACCCCTCTTGCCTCTTTCTCCACCCATCTCCTTCCCTTCTGCATCTCTGTTGCTTCTTTCTGTACTTCTTGTCTCTTTCTCTATCCCTTTTCCCTCTTTCTGCACCTCTGTTGCTTCATTCTGCACCTCTCTTGCTTCTATCTGTACCCCTTGTGCCTCTTTCACACCCCTCTTACTGCACCCCTCTTACCTTATTTTGCACCTCTGTTCCTTCTTTCTGCACTTCTTTTGTTTCTTTCTAAACCTTTCACTTCTTTCAGCACCCCTTTTGCCTCTTTCTTTATCCTCTTCCCTCTTTCTGCACCCCTGTGGCCTCTTTCTGCACCTCTGTTCCTTCTTTCTTTACCCCCGTTGCCCCTTTCCACACCTCTGTTCCTTCTTTCAGAACTTCCTTTGTTTCTTTCTGCACATCTTTTGCTTCTTTCTGCACCCCTCGTGCCTCTTTCAGCACCCCTCTTTTTGTATCTCTGTTGCTTCTTTCTACACTTCTCTTGCTCTTTCTCCACCCCTTCCCTCTTCCTGCACCTCTGTTGCTTCTTTCTGCACTCCTCTCACTTCTTTCTATATCTCTTGTGCTTCTTTCTGTACAACCTTTCCTTTATTCTGCACCCCTCTTGCCTCTTTCTGCACCTCTGTTCCTTCTTTATGTACGTCTTTTGTTTCTTTCTGCACCTCTCTTGTTTCTTTCTGCACCCCCTTGCCACTTTCTCCATGCCTGTTCACCCAGTTTGCATCTCTGTTGCTTCTTTCTGTACTTCTCTTGCCTCTTTCTCTACCCCTCATCCCTCTTTCTGCACCTCCGTTGCTTCTTTCTGTGCTTCTCTTGCTTCTTTATGCACCTCTGTCCCTTCTTTCTGCAACCCTTGTGCCTATTTATGCACCCCTCTTCCTTCTTTCTGCACCCCTCTTGCCTCTTTCTGCACCTCTGTTCCTACTTTCTGCACTTCTTTTGTTTCCTTATGCAACTATCTTGCTTCTTTCTGCACACCGCATGCTTCTTTCCGCACCTCTGTTCCTTATTTCTGCACTTCTTTTGTTTCTTTGTGCACCTCTCTTGTTTCTTTATGTATCCCTCTTCCGTTTTTCTCCACCCCACTTCCCCCATTCTGGATCTCTGCTGCTTCTTTATGCATTTCTCTTGCTTCTTTCACCATCTCTCTTGCTTTTTTTCGGCACCCCTTGTGCCTCTTTCTGCACCCCTCAGCCCTCTTTCTGCACTCATCTTGCCTCTTTCTACACCTCTATTCCTTCTTTCTGCACCCTCCTTCCTCTTTCTGCACTTCTGCTGCTTCTTTCTGCACTTCTTTTGTCTCTTTCTGTACCTTTCTTACTGTTTTCTGCACCCCTCTTGTGTCTTTCTCCACCCCTCTTTCCCCTTTCTCCACTCCTCTTCCCTCTTTTTGCATCTCTGTTGCTTCTTTCTGCACCTCTCATACCTCTTGCACACCCCTCTTCCTGCACCCCTTGTAGTAATTCAGGGTTCCCAAGGCCTACATGCTCCGAAGATAACCCACTTACACTCAAGAACTGTTGGCACGGAAACTGTAAAAGTCAAAGAACAAGTTTATTAAGACCCCATGGGGTGGTGGTACATTCATACAGCACCCTTCGGTAATGCAAGAGGTATCACACCGAACACCGGTGTGACCCCGTCTTTTATACAGTTTTGAGGTAATAAAAGATAGGCGGCACAAGTTACAACACATTTATGTACATATATGGTCATGTTTTGGAACACAGCCAGCTCATTGGAGGGGGCACAACTCCGCTGGTCAGTTTGGCACACATTCCTGAGAGGTAACTGGTCAGTGGGGACTGCGCATGGGTGAGCTTGACCAGCACTAAAAATAGCCTGTTGCTGGGCAGACTGAAGTGGTCAGTGGTACGGACAACGGACTAAAGGGCACGCCGGCCACGAGGCCGCTTATGGTCTAAGATGCCCGCCGCAACATTCAAAATGGCGTTTTCATGTATAGCCAAGTTAAGGAGAAAAACGTGTAGTTTCAGCTAATCGCTAACGCGGCCATGCCAATTACGACAGACGACCCTTTTAGCGTTTAGCTGAATCTACTTCATATTGAACATAATCAGGATGTTCGTCCTCGATGTCTATTAACATTATTTGCCTCACTTCTTTATGAAGCATCAGTTTGTCATGGGCAAGAGCTCGTCTTGATGGTATACAGGCTGATAGACACATAGAACATAAGGCTGGGCCACAGTGGATACATAAACATACAAAAAACAGTGCCCCCACAACTATACATAAAATCGTTAACAGTTTCCAGCCCCAAGCAGTAAGCATTGACCAGAACCATCCTGAAAGTGTCCAAGTTCCATTGTCCGGGTGTATTTCAGCTGCTATTTTATGGAGCTTTGATATGGCATCATAAACAGATGGAGAATTGTCAGGTATGTATACACAGCAGCTACTTCCGATAATTCTGCATGCCCCCCACGGTCAGCTAGAACTACATCCAACACCATCCTATTTTGGAGCGTAACTATTCTAGAAATCTGAAGTTCCTCAGTGATATTTCCTAGGGCAATGGCAGTGTCATTCGCTACAGCTTCGACAACACGTGTCAATCGTCTTATTTTCCGGCTGTTCAACGCGGCCCCCACAAAGGAAAACAGTCCCAAATTGAAGTCCACATACTGTTGTAAGGCAGTATCAGTCTGGTCTATGTCATCCAGAACAACAGTCCGCTTAACTCTATTCAGGACAAAATCGTGATACAGGACGTAGTCATTGTGATACATTGGTGGGGCAATGAATACAGGAGGTAGCACAAACGATACATAACACGTGCCCAACCATCCCAATGGAAGCTGATGATAACCCTTCGTTCCACAAATGAAATACGTATTTCGAGATGCTACAAACGAGATGCCATTCGGGCTATCAATAGTAAGTGTGGTGTTGCATTCACTTTTCCCTACCGCAATCGAACCTTTATTTCTAATACACAAATCGGCTTTAGTAGCAATGACATTAATGACATGTGAGCTGGATACATTGATGTTTCGTTGATTGCTGTACACACGCGGGGCAGATACATTGTCGGGCCTGTACTCCTCCCATTCAAATCGAGTACCTTCGGCCCGTGGAAACCCATCCTTGTCATGGGAGCATATTTTATTCAAGCGAAAAAGCACCCCCCCTTTGGTTGGCCATCTCAAAGTAAAGAGGAGGGTGTACCAGGCATTGCAGGATCCATTATGCGAAAACGGGAGTGGAATGAGTGGGGTGCCCCCTCTCTTCTGGTGCCCCGGTAACATCCCACACACCCAACAATTGGAAGTATTGGTCATATTATGCGTGTGATGAAGAATCTGAATAAAACTATTATTCAGATAAGTTTGCCGATGTCGTTCTTCATGGTAGGGTAATGTAAAGTGAAAATGTTCAGATGGAGCCGGGGTAGTCGGCAGCAAATGTTCACGTGCAGGTACCACAAGTTCAACTACCCAGGCTATTACAGCTATCACCACAATAGTCAAAACAAAGAGAATGGCACCCAAGATTCGCTTATCTCGTGATGCTGGTGATGCCATAGTTCGGAAAAGTTTTTACAGAGTCTCAAATAGTTCAAATTGTTCACAAAGTCTCAAATACACATGCGTGTATACCTAAAAAAAGAAAAATACGGTGCTGAACTCCGAGGTAGCCGTTGTTTTCTTCTCCGGGCCAAGACGGGTGTCGCTACACTGGCAGAACTGATCCCCCCCCCTTGGAATTCCCGGTTTCCGTTTCACAAACCTGGAGCGGTAACCAACCAGTCATATACAAAAAAAACCAAAAAATCTTCTTATCGGGGACGCAGGTTGTAGTGCTCTCGTCCGGCAACAGCGTGGTCCGGGAAGGCTCCCTCAACTTCGGCCGACGTCACAGCTGGGCTCTTTTCTTTCTCCAGAATCTCTTTGTAATCAGTCAGCACAGCAGGAGTCACCAGATCCGGAGAGACACGGCGGCAGTGTGTCGAGTGCACCCACCGCTTCCTGTTGGTCACTCGTACAGCGGTCCGGGTCGCAAGGAGGACCTGTTCGGGGCCCTTCCACCTTGGCTCCAAACTGCTCGCTCTCTCAAACGATCGGATCATCACATGGTCGCCAGGGCGAAGATCATGGCCCTCTCCAGTAGAGTTGTCAGGGAGCGCTTCTCGAACCTGTTGATGAATAGAAAGCAAATCATTTGGTAATCGTGCCAAATAGTCGTTCATCATAACACAAGGCACATCATTTATTGATCGCGGCTTGGGCACCCCCCAGATATTCATGGGGCGCCCAAACACCACCTCATATGGTGTAAGGCCAGTTCGTGAATGGGGTACTGATCTAAGAGAGAGCAGTGCTAGCGGCAAAGCATCTGGCCACTTCAACGACGTGGATGCCACAATTTTGGCCAGTTTAAGTTTCAACGTAGCATTGTACCGCTCAACCAGACCTGCCGACTGAGGGTGGAACACAGCGTGGAACTTCTGCTGAATCCCTAACCCCTTCAGCACATACTCCACAATCTTCCCAACAAAATGAGGCCCATTATCGCTCCACAAAAATTTGCAAACTCCAAAGCGAGGAAAGAATTCCTTAAGCAACACCTTAGCCGTTGTCAGGGCTGTGTTATCTTTCGTGGGGAAGGCCTCAACCCATTTGCTAAAGGCACATACCACCACTAGGACGTACTTCAGGTTGTTGCAGCGCTCGAGTTGTATGTAATCCATTTGGTGTACCTCAAATGGTGCAGAGGGTGGAACGAACCCTCCTTTCGGAGTATGGGTCCCCTTTCCAGGATTGTGTTGTAAACATACCAGGCAGGTCTGTACTACTCTCTTGGCTGTATTAGCAATCTCGGGATGTTCCCAGACTCGTGTTAGCAGTCGAGTAATTGCAAGAGCTCCGACATGCGCCAACCCATGTGTCATCTGGACCATCGCCTGCAAGTAAGCCGCAGGCAATTTCCATTTCTCCATGTCTTTGCTTCTCCAACAACCCTCATCATCTAGTACCCCATCTGCTGCCCATGCCACAAGTTCTGATTCAGTAGCCGATTTTTGAATATCCAATATTTCTGCTCTAGCATCGCTCCATCGCTCAGCCTGCGATTGTGTCACATACATGGGGGAGCTAGTCCGGGACATAGCCGTTTGTCTCGCTATGCTGTCTGCGAAGGCATTTCCTTGGCCCACTTTATCCGTAATCTTTTTGTGGGCACTGCATTTTACTATCGCTACTTTCTTTGGGCAAAGCAACGCATTTAGGAGATCACGCACTAGTTCTCCGTGCATAATATGTTCCCCATGAGATGTCAAAAACCCACGCTCTCTCCAGAGTAGCCCGAAGTCATGTGCTACTCCGAAGGCGTACCGGCTGTCTGTGTATATGTTCACACATAGGCCAGCACTCAATTCACAGGCTCTTGTTAAGGCTATCAGCTCTGCTGCCTGAGCCGATTTCTGTGGTATCCTAGCTGTTTCTACCACTGTCTTAAGTGTCGTGATCGCATAGGCTGCGGAAGTCGTACCATCTGGCAGCCTTAAACACGATCCATCAACCCACAGTTCCCCATCCACATCTGGAAGTGGCACATCCTGTAAGTCAACACGACCCTTTGTCTGTTTCTCGGTCAGGAAAACACAGTCGTGATGTTTTTCTTCCTGACCTTGCTCAACCGGATAGGGCAATAAAGTGGCGGGGTTCAGAGTAGCGCATCTTTTCAGTGTAATATGTGGCGCCAAAAGTGTCAGCTCATATCCTGTTAGCCGCGCACTCGTAAGGTATTGGGTCTTTGTTTGATTTAGCAGAGCATCTACTGCGTGAGGAACTAACACCAGCAGTTTATGTGATAACACTATTCCCTCACTCTGCCGTATGGCTACTGCTGTTGCTGCTACCGCTCGAAAACACCCAGGCATCCCTCGTGCTACAGGATCAAGAATAGCAGAGAAGTATGCACATGGTCTCTGCTTGTCCCCGTGTACTTGTACTAACACTGACAACGCGCACCCATCGTTCTCGTGCACGTACAATGTGAAAAGTTTCGTGTAGTCTGGTGTGCCTAACACGGGTGCAGAACAAAGGGCCTGTCTCAACTGTTCAAAGGCCTTCTGACATTCATCTGTCCATTCAAGGGGCATTGGTGTAGCTTTGGACAGTAATGCTAGCAAAGGTTTTATGATGTGTGAAAAACCCATGATCCACTGTCTACAAAAAGACGTCAACCCTATGAAGGCACGTACATCTCTCTGCGTGTGGGGGACTGGTGTGTCTAAAATTGCTTGAATTTGATCAGATGTTAATGCACGCCCCTCCTTAGACAACAGATGACCGAGGTAGGTCACCTGAGGTCTACAGTATTGGAGCTTTTTCTTCGAAACCTTATGATTGTTCTGTGCCAAAAAGGAAAGCAACGCAATTGTACTTTTTTCACAGTGCGCATAAGAGTCTGCAGCAAGCAGAAGGTCATCCACATACTGGATGAGAACAACGCCAGTCTGCAACTCAAAAGAATCTAGCTGTCTTTTCAAAGCCTGGCTGTAGATGCTCGGGCTCTCAGTATAACCTTGGGGAACACGACAAAATCTATACGATTTATTATTTAACGTGAAGCCAAACAAATATCTGCTATCAGGATGGACAGGGATGGAAAAGAACGCGTTTTTCAAATCAATAACACTAAAGGTTGTGGCCGTTGGTGGTACCAATGTAAGCAAGGTCGTAATATCGGACACCACCGAGTATTGGGGAATGACAATTTTGTTGATCTCTCTCAAGTCAATAATAAACCGATAGACTTTGCCGTCAGTATCTCTCTTAAGGATCGGAAGAATAGGGCTGTTACAAACATTATAAGGAACCTCCTCCACTACTCCTACAGAGATCAAATCCTGAACAATATGTGTCAATGCAAGTTCACCTTCTCTCGAAATCTTATACTGTGGTACTCGTGGTAGAGGGGCCCCCTCCTTAACAGTAATGTGTATTGGTGGACTACGCATCTCTCCCACATCCGTATCTGAGGTCGCCCATAACGTGTGCGGTAGAGAGGCCAAAGCTGGAATGTCTAAGATAGTGAAAAACTTATCTGGGTCAGGATAATTGTCATTCAGGATAACCCGCACTCCCTCAGGAGCGCACCGTATCGTTGCTCGAAAATATTTAAGCAAATCAATGCCCAGGATATTGTCTGGTGTATGGGGCGATAACAAAAATTGACCAAAACTGAATAATTTATCAAGACATAGTGCAAGGGGCTTTGACAATGGGCTAGGGGAGGGTGTGCCATCGAACCCTACACATGTTATCATTTCGCCAGACAGGGGAGCCCTCGGAACCAAGTTTTTCGACAAAGCGCTACGAGTAGCCCCTGTGTCGACTAGAAAATGATCAGTAGAACCCAGAATACCCGCTGTTACGTATGGACCCTGCTGATCTACCGGCACTTCAACTGATTCCTTACCCCATCCTACGCAGTCCTATGCATGCACATAATCCTGGTGCTCCACATTCTCACCCTCCGAAATCTGATATTGATTCCGTCTATCAGTATCAAACGTGTTTCGTTCATCCTGGCCACGGCCCCTGTCCTCAACCCTTCCACGAAGACTTCCGCCACCTCTCGCTCCCGTATAACCTCCTCTCGACCTACCACCTCCTCGACCACGCTGACTACGCTGCTCACGAAGTACCGGACAATCATCAGCCCAATGCCCAAACTCCTTGCAGTAGGCACACTGATCCTCCACTATATCCGTACGACCATACGACGTATTCCCCCCACCTCGTCTACCTCTATCATTCCCTCTGCCCTGTGTTCCCCGAACCTGCGCCAACATCACCTTCGTTTTCAATTACTTCGCCTTTTTGTCAACACTTTCTTTAGCCTCCAACTCCTGCCGCTCATAATACTGAGCCATAGTTAACAAAGACGCAGGGGTCGCCGTGGCCCAGGAACTTTCACTCGATTTCAATCGTTTTGCAATCTCCGGTAGGAGATTAGCCACATACTTATCTACGAACAAATGCCGACCCGTATCGTCTGTTAAGGATTGACCACTGTAATCATGGAATGCCTCCTCGAAGCGTGTAAAGAAATCTGAAACCGTTTCATCAGGCTTTTGTTTGCACGAAGCTAACATAGTCCAATCGATCTTTTTAGAAGGAACAAGCGTTTTTAATTTAATCAAAATAGCCGCCGGAAGGTGTAGAATCAACTGACAAGGCTTACATGCCGGTTCCCTATCTAAATCGGCAGCATTTATTTCTTTCCATGTCCCCCCAAGTATTGTTTCATCATTATTTTTACGAATTTTCCTCCACATATCAGGTGGAAGAATTAACCCAAAAAACAAATCTATGTCAACAAGAGTCATCACACAAGACGAAATAGCCCCTTCCACCCCTTCATAAAATGCCGCCGGATTTTTCCGAAGATCAGGTAGAGAATTTTTCAATGCCATAACATCTGCTCTATTCCAAGGCGTATATACCCAGTTATATATAAAATATCCTTTCGCATCCTTTGACAATTTATCATCATCTGTACCTTCCCCTTTAGGTGGAACATACAAGGGCGCGGCTTCACGCATAGGCATAACACGCAATGCAGAACTCTTATCTGAACCCCGGAGAGAACACTCCTTAATCTGCTCGTTATTCTCCGGCTCGGACTCCTTTTGCTTCCTTTTCCGCTCCTCCCGCAATCTGGTTGTTTCATCTCGCAGCTGGATCAGTTGCTTGAAAAGGTCGTCAACATCTGCAAGATCAAATAAACCTTTATCCAAATTCTCACGATGCACTGACAAAGCTTTAGGTTCTAACGTATCTGAAAGTTGACGATACGCGGCAACAACTTCATCCGCCAAATTAGACAGAAAATACAGTAATTCAACATCCGTCCACCTGCTCCTCTCCGCAACCACCTCAGCCTGAGAAACACAATTCTTATTCACTTTACGAGCCCAACTACGTAAATGTGCGGACCTCTCCGTAGTAAACCTGAGAGCGGTTATACCCTTCTTTTCCGACTTATCCTGCCCATCATCACCCGAATCTTCAGCTGGTGCCGTTGGCGAACCGTACAGAGGCGGTGACCGATCTAGCAATGAAAAAATCATCAATTTAATTATTAAGGACAGGATAAAGCGGTCGGCGAATAGGAAATTGACCAGTCGTTTGCAATTTACGTTCCCGTTCCTCCCTCTCTCTTTTCTCCTGAGCCTCTTTTTCCTCAAGCTGTAAAGCCTTATCCCGAGCAGCCTTGCGCTGCTCTTTGTCCGCCAAGGCAACTTCACGTTTCATTCGCTCGCGCACCGCTTTCTCCCACATTCGCACACAATCAAACATGTTTTGTCTAGACCTGCATTGAAACAAACATTGCTCCACAAACTGTACTTTACGTAAATCGAACGACCCATGTAGAGGCCATTGCAATTCAGGATCAGTTTTCGTCATTTCGTGTACTTATGCCATAATTTGCTGTACATAATAGGGGGAAGGCCAAATTTAATATACATCTCCCTGTTCGGTGTTCCTTCTGAGGGAGCCGGCTGTGCTTCCGCTAACCTAATTGTGGTACCATTTCCAAGACAGCACATCCCTCGGAGTGTGCTGAAAACAGGCATGTTCAAAAAGTATCACGAAAGCGTGACACCGTATATAAAATGGCACTTACAGTACATCACACAAATGTGCCGCTCAGAGGAAAAAAAAACAAAGTTAGAGAAACATCTCTACATACCTGCCTATGTGAAGTGCACTACACATATAAATTCAAAGTTCACAAATTCACAAACGTTAGCTAACTCAAATCAAAATCGTAGGTCATAGGACTCCGGCAAGCGTCCGAAGACTACCTTACCGATCACAAATCATAGAACTTCAGCAAGCGTCCGAAGACTACCTTGCCGAACACAAATCTTACCCAAAATCTCAAATGTCCAGATTCCAACTGCCAAGGTCTTGTGATCAAATCAGCCAAACAGCACTTTCCCAGCAACGCAGACGATCGAAAACTCAGTCGTAGACCGGCGCCACCTGGAAGGTCAGATCAGAAGGAAAGGAAGAAACACCGTGGGTGCCAAGACTCGGGTCACTCAGTGGCAGCGCGCGTCCATGGCGAGTTTCCAAGCCTTCGTCACGACCTCTCCTTCGGGCATCCGAGTCGCCGATGAGTCCCTTCGTGGTCGCCAATTTGTAGTAATTCAGGGTTCCCAAGGCCTACATGCTCCGAAGATAACCCACTTACACTCAAGAACTGTTGGCACGGAAACTCTAAAAGTCAAAGAACAAGTTTATTAAGACCCCATGGGGTGGTGGTACACTCATACAGCACCCTTCGGTAATGCAAGAGGTATCTATCACACCGAACACCGGTGTGACCCCGTCTTTTATACAGTTTTGAGGTAATAAAAGATAGGCGGCACAAGTTACAACACATTTATGTACATATATGGTCATGTTTTGGAACACAGCCAGCTCATTGGAGGGGGCACAACTCCGCTGGTCAGTTTGGCACACATTCCTGAGGGGTAACTGGTCAGTGGGGACTGCGCATGCGTGAGCTTGACCAGCACTAAAAATAGCCTGTTGCTGGGCAGACTGAAGTGGTCAGTGGTAGGGACAACGGACTAAAGGGCACGCCGGCCACGAGGCCACTTATGGTCTAAGATGGCCGCCGCAACATTCAAAATGGCGTTTTCATTTATAGCCAAGTTAAGGAGAAAAACGTGTAGTTTCAGCTAATCGCTAACGCGGCCATGCCAATTACGACACCCTCTTACCCCTTTCTACACCACTGTTCCTTCTTTCTGCACTTCTTTTGTTTCTTTCTGTACCTCTCACTTAATTCTGCACCACTTTGCCTCTTTCTGCACCCCTCTTCCCTCTTTCCACACCCCTTTTGCCTCTTTCTGTACTTCTGTTCATTCTTTCTGCACTTTGTGTTTCTTTCTGCAACTCTCATGCTTCTTTCTGTACCCCTTGCCTCTTTCTCCACCCCTCTTCCATCTTTCTGCACCCATGTTGCCCCTTTCTGTACCTATGTTCCTTCTTTCTGTACTACTTTTGTTTCTTTCCGCACATCTCTTGCTTCTTTCTGCACCCCTCGTGCCTCTTTCTGCACCCCTCTTCCTGCAACCATGTTGTCTTTTTCTGTACCTATGTTCCTTCTTTCTGCACTTCTTTTGTTTCTTTCTGCAGCTATCTTGCTTCTTTTTGCAGGCTCTTGCCTCTTTCACCACCCCTCTTCCCTCTTTCTGCACCCCTGTTGCTTCTTTCTGCACCTCTGTTACTTCTTTCTGCACTTCTTTTGTTTCTTTCTCCACATCTCTTGCTTCTTTCTGTACTTCTCTTGCCTCTTTCTGTACTCAAATGGGGATGCAAGTTGTCAAGTTTAAAGGTCTGCGTGCTCTTGTGACTGAGGTATCTGTCTACTTGTATATGTATTCTCACATGTGTTATGCATCTGAAGATGGTAGCTTAAAAAGGGGGTCGCTTTTACTCTCTGTGGTTACATGTTCTCAGTTCTGCTCTGTCATTCATTTGCACAAGCATGTCATGTATATAGGTGGTATAGAGCCCCTCAAATATTTTATTGAATACCCATGTGCTCTGCATTATGAGCAGAAAGAAATACATACACCTTTTAGTACACATATTTACAGAGTATGCTGTTTGAAACACAGTTATTCAAATATTTCTATGTTTATTTTTAAGTAACATGTCACTCGGTAAAAGCAGAGACACGCATGCATACCTACATAAACTTGGTCAGACTTACAACAGTGATATGCTTAGGATTGCTACTTTATATTTGGTAGGTAGTCCTAACATTCTGAGTAGTCGATTAATAGTGAACCTTCAAGAGAAAAGTGAGGTTCAAGACATATTGGGAGAAGGATTAGTGATTATGCTGCTTTGTTTGAGTCTATTGTAAGGTAAAGTCAAAGCAGGCCTCTTTCTGCAGTGACTTTGACAAAGACCGTAAGATTGAAACGCGTCAGTCAATAAATGTATTACTCTAAAATCTAATTCTGAGTTCGACTTTACCTTATTGTTGTGGGACATAAGGAATCTGCAATATATATATATATTTAAATATATATATATATATATATATATATATATATATATATATATATATATATATATATTCACAGAAAAAACCATAGGTTATATTGGATATATAGTTAGGAATTTGCATTTACAAAACCTTGAAAATTCAATGAAAAAACCATTGGTTTTAGGCCATATATAGTTAAGGATTTGCATTTACAAAACCTTATTTTACTCGCATAAAACCATTGAAATTCCATATATAGTTATAAGCGCTAACTATATATCGCGCACCCGCAATCCACTGCTGATGATGTCACATATTACATCATTCATGACATGGTCAGTGACATCACTGATGGCATCACTGATGACATCTCAAATGACATCACTGATGACATCACTGATGACAACATCCAGTGACTGTATGTTTCTGTAAAGTTAAAATATGTCTTACATATTGAAGAATGAGTGGATGTATAAGTGTCTGGATGAAGGATTTAGTAGGTGCATGACTGACTGTATGAGTGAGTGATTAAATGTGTCTCACTGAGTGCATGGGTTAGTGACTAAACTGTCTTAATTTGTGCATCATTATGTCTGTTGTTCTGTAAACTGTTGCATGTGTTGATAAGTAGCTATATGAGTAACTATATGGGTTATTGATTGGTTGCCCAAGTATTTGTATGGGAGAGTGAGTGTGTGTGTGTGGATGGCTGGGAGGTGTGTGACTCTGTGCATAGATGTGTAAGCAGTTGATTCACTAGGTGTATGAGTTCAAGAGTGCATGTGGAAACAGCTATATGGGCGGTTGACTGTGCATGGGTGTGTTGGTGAGTGAATGGATATCTCAGTGCTACATGTGCAAGTAAGTACGTATGTAAAACACAATACATGTGAGAGTTGACATATATAAATAACTGTGGATAAGAGCCAGTGAATGTGTGAGTGGCTGTATGGATCACTGTGAGCTTGTATCAGGGATTGTATAAGAGAGTAAATATGTGTTAGAATATGTTTGAATAAGTAAGGTGTGTATAACTGTATAGTTGAGGAAATGGAGGTGTGATTGATTCTTTGCATGACTGACTAGGTGTGTGAGTAACTCCATGGATGAGTGACAGTCTGTGAGTGCCTGCTTATACTGAGTGTATGTAAGGTTATATTAGAGTCTGAAGAGGTTCATCGTATTATCACATGAGGGATGTCATCAGTGATGTGATCAGTGATGTCAAATGAGATGTCATCAGTGATGTCATCAGGGATGTCATTTGAGATGTCATCAGTGATGTCATCAGTGATGTCACTGACCATGTCATGAATGATGTAATATGTGACATCATCAGCAGTGGATTGCGGGTGCGCGATATATAGTTAGCGCTTATAACTATATATGGAATTTCAATGGTTTTATGCGAGTAAAATAAGGTTTTGTAAATGCAAATCCCTAACTATATATGGCCTAAAACCAATGGTTTTTTCATTGAATTTTCAAGGTTTTGTAAATGCAAATTCCTAACTATATATCCACTATAACCTATGGTTTTTTCTGTGAATTTCATTGGTTTTTTAATAGCAAATATGAAAAGCTTTAAAATGTCAAGTACGTGATAGATAAAAACATTTTCGTATTTATGCACGCTGATGTGCTTTGAACGCTGCACCCCCCCCCTCCCCTCTTTTGTCTTAGTAGTACTCTCTCTTTGCAGATACTGAAGGGTAGTTAACGCAGGCCTTTACCCCCGTTGTAATCCGTCGTGCCTGCTTGTCTCTCCATTTGATTGATTGTTGTCCAAGCATTTACTGTTTTAGAATTGGTTCTCTTTGGATCATTCTCTATTTACAAACAAGCACAAAGTCGCAATACTCTGTTTAGTCTTTGCAGATAGTGAAAAATCGTGTAAAAAAATAAAAGTAATCGAGCAAAATCAGTAGGCCACTAATTGGATCTCTTTTTGACCTCGCTAAAATAGAAATATTAGGAACAACCCTTCATGAGAAATACGAAAATAGTGAGATGAACTGAGCTCCACACCATGAGGGCTGCAAGACAGCTCGGCTCCGTCACCCATCCCGCCCAAAATAACGACAAACCCTATGCAAATATTAAAAATATAGACAACACACCAGCAAAGAAACAGGGTAAAACATTTTATTAAAAAACTATTTACATAACGTTGGTTTATAAGATGATGTCAGTAGTGGACCGATGTGTGAATAGGTCGAAAGCAGCACAAGGCTCCAAGATCCGGATGGCAAGCTCCTGGATGTTGGGTGCCATAGTTCAAAGTTCTGACTTTGAGCCTTTTTCAATGCCTGTGCTTTGTTGAATCAAAATGGCGGCTTGACACAAAGCTGACTCAAGCGTTGCTACTGATGCTATGCAGACCAAAACTGGTTTTCAGTTTGTACATTTTTCTAGATTTTTCAATCCAAGTTTGGTTGACTTTGTAGAACGATGGCTTCAAATTTTCAACATACGGTGTGGTGGCGCTGACTGGGAGGGGGCGCTTCGCTCCTGCCCCCTCCCCAAGTAAGATTTTCATACGTGAAAGTACGTTAATGGTTTTGGTCCCTGAGTTGCTTCGATGTCACTGCCATTCTCAAATGGCATAAGTTCTGGATGTTGGGTGCCATAGTTAAGAGTTCTGAGCAGCGCTTGTAACACTGTCTGAAGCTTATTTCCACCTACTGCAGCTTCACTATTCTCAAAGTAAGTGAGTGTCGTTTGTGGACCTGACTGCATTAGAAAACAATGTGATATGTTACCTTCCTAAACAGCTTGACGGAGGCCCCTGAGGGGCGGTGTGATGGCCATGGACTCGGAGAAGACGCTTGGCTCCGACACCCTCCCCAAGTCTTATAGCACTGGTGTAGCCTGAGATCGCCCCCGACATAGGCGGCCGGCTCCCGGGGTCCGGCGGAACTTTTTGCCTTTTGATGACTCTTCAATTCTGAACCTTGTCCCATCCAGCTGAGTTGCGCCCACTCTTGCGGCTACAGCGTCTTGCCCACCATCCAGCTGAATTGCGCCCACTCTTGCGGTGCAGCGATAGGCGGCTGCCACAGGACTCTCAAAATGGCGGCCGGCTCTTCGGTTTTGGGCCTGGTCCACTAAAATGGCCCTGGGACACCTTTGAACTCGGACGCTTCCCTGATAGGGCTTGGGTCCCATTCTCGAAAACCGTCCCCTCAGCCGTGAAGATTCTACAAAAGTCTTGGGGGCCTCCGACTCCCGCAGGCTTCTGGTGGGGAGCGGCTGCCATGATTGCTCGTGGAATGGCCACGACGGAGCTACGAGATGGTAGTGGTCTCATGCTGACGCCAGCTTTAGTCTGAAACATCCAGAAACACTGTAGACTACCAATTCGATCAGTTCCGGTAGCGCCCCAACATGACCCGGAAGAGAAGAACTTGCCCTCCCCTCTTTGACTGATGGTTCTTGTTGCCTGTCCCCTCTGTTGTCATTTAACAGAACTTTTTGGACTGCTGAAAGGGGTTGTGTTCCGAACGCTGGTTGGTGGAGACATTTTGACTATATTCTTGACCTACGTTATCGCGTAATGCGTTATATGACACGCCGCGTTACCGCACCCGGAAGTGATCCGAGGTGCGGCGCGCAGCGCGTAACGTAAGCATAACAAGTCATGTGACTTGTTAATAAAACTTTTCATTGGTTCATTCTACTTTTGTTAATTTAATGATGAAAAGCTTGGTCATATGACCTAAAAATTACGCTTTTTATTGTTTTCGAACAATATTTTTTTTTCAAACATATGTTATAATATTCCAGGCTAATGTACTTTCCCGGAAAATTTACAACTGTCTTGTAAGTAAAATATATTCCTTTTTCGAGAAAAAGGGCGTTTCTTCCTTCCATGACGGAGCCGTTGAGTAAAAGAGATTCGGCCTGCTGTCTTAGTCGCCGATACGCCTGATTATCAGATTCTTATTGATCACTTTATATTGCAGACATGAAAAACACAACTGCCCTTAAGCATTTATCTTTACTGCGTTCCTACATATTATACCTTTTATCCATCATGTAATTGGACTGCTTTATTTCACTTGCCTTTACTGATTCGAAAACAGTGACTAAAAGTAAAAACTTTACCAATGTAAATACTACTACCGTGTTTTGTTTTAAAAACCTTTATTGTGAAAATGTCAGTATACAAATACGGGCCTATAACCACGTGGGCCGGCCACGGAGCAAACTGAAATCGTATATGATGAGGAGACATTTACACTGTAGAAGAACGTAACAAGCGGGCCATTAGGTTGCAAGAACAAAGGTGTCTAACAGTTGCGGAATCGGTGGACGTACATTTTGTAATTAAAATACGACAGGGCCACTTACAATAACATTTTCTAGATATACATTTGCGGGCAAGGAGTTACGAGTCCCATTTATACCGGCGCCATTTTGGGCGAGGCCAGGCAGGTCCAAGATATAGTCAAAATGTCTCCACCAACCATCGGCCAGACCAGAACCCCTTTCGGCCCTTTATGCTACAAGATGGTGTCTTCCATTCAGAAAATATTGTTGGCAGCATTTTGAAAGGAAACAGAAACAGCCGTTCTCCTAGTGAGTTTCACATTGTTACATTTAGGAAGAATGTTGAAGAGTAGTATGTGGAAAATCTGAAGCCATTTTTCTACAAACTCTCAATCAGACTTGGATGGAAAAAAAAAACCTGAAGAATGTACAAACTGAAAACCAATTTTTGTCTGTATAGCATCAACAGTAACGCTTGAGTCAGCTTTGTGTCAAGCCGCCATTTTCATTCAATCAATAGCGTCCCCCTGCACACATTCAGGGACCTGGTCGTGTCTTCAGATGAAACGGATTGTAGGAAAAGAAGCAGAAAGGAAAAGGAAAAAAGTTCCGCCGGACCTCGGGAGCCGGCCGCCTATGTCATGTGCCACCTTTGGCCACACCAGGGCAATAGTGAAGCTGCAGCAGGTGCAAATAAGCTTCAGACAGTCTTACAAGCACTGCTCAGAACTCTCAACTGAGGCACTCAACATCCAGGACTTGCCATTCGGATCTTGGCGCCTTGTGCTGGTTCCGACCTATTCACACATCGGTCCACTACTGACATCACCTCATAAGCCAACGGGGCACCCCACACCGACTTTCGGCGCAGCATTGTAGGATGGCCACACCAGTGCGGCAACTTGCTGGACACAACATCGGGGCCATCCAGATCTCGGCGCGTTCGACTCACTGTACCGCAAGAGTGACCGCAACTCAGCTGGACACGCCATCTTTCGGCGCAGCATTGTAGGATGGCCACACCAGTGCGGCAATTTGCTGGACACCACCTCGGTGCCATCCGGATCTCGGCGCGTTCGAGTCACTGTACCGCAACAGTGACCGCAACTCAGCTGGACACGCCGTCTTTCGGCGCAGCATTGTAGGATGGCCACACCAGTGCAGCAATTTGCTGGACACCACCTCGGTGCCATCCAGATCTCGGCGCGTTCGAGTCACTGTACCGCAACAGTGACCGCAACTCAGCTGGACACGCAGTCTTTCGGTGCAGCATTGTAGGATGGCCACACCAGTGCGGCAATTTGCTGGACACCACCTCGGTGCCATCCGGATCTCGGCGTGTTGTGCTGCCTTCGGCCTATTCGCACATCGGTCCGCTACTGACGCCGCCTCACGTGCCAACGGATTTTCTACGCTTTTTGTAGCCCTATGCCGCATAACAGGTCATGTGACTTGTTTATAAAACTTTTCATTGGTTCATTTTACTTTTGGTTTCCTAAAGATGGAAGGCTTGGTCATATGACCTAAAAATAACACTTTTCATTGGTTTAGAACATTTTTTTTTCCCAAACGATGAAAGCCCCACCTTGTTTCTGGATCATTCAGACTGAAGCTGGCGTCAGCATGAGAGCACCACCATCTCGTGGCTCCGTCGTGCTCATTCCGCGAGCAATCATGGCAGCCGCTCCCCACCGGAAGCCTGCGGGAGTCGGGGGCCCCCAAGACTTTTGTAGAATCTTCACGGCTGAGGGGACGCTTTTCGAGAATGGAGCCCAAGCCCTAGCAGGCAAGCGTCCGAGTTCCAAGGTGTCCCAGGGCCATTTCAGTGGACCAGGCCCAAAACCGAGGAGCCGTCCGCCATTTTAAGAGCCATGTGGCAGCCGCCTATCGCTGCACTGCAAGAGTGGGAGCAACTGAACAACATGGTGAGCGAGACGCTGTAGCCGCAAGAGCGGGCGCAACTCAGCTAGATGGCCGCCACCTGGGGAGGCCCGTTCACGCCGCCTCCCCCACGCCCCCCCCCCCCCCCGGGCCGCCGCACGCCAATTTTCGGAGCAGCATTGTAGGATACCAAAACCAGTGCGGCAGTTTACTGGACATCACCTGGGTGCCTGTCGTACATGTTGTGCCAGCCATGGGACACTGGACACAGTCCCATCAACATCTCAACGCGTTCTGCTGCCTTGGGACTATTCGCACAACAGACCGCTACTGACGAGGCCTCCCCCCGCACCACCCGGGACGCCCCACGCTGTTTTTCTGTGCTGCATTGTAGGATCCCAAAACCAGTGCGGCACCCAGGCGACATCACCTGGGTGCCGTCCAGAACTCTGCACGTTGTGCTGCCTTGGGACTATTCGCACAAAAGACAGCTTCTAACCATTGTTGCTTTTTGAGTTGAAAAATGTTTAAATGTTTTTAGTTTTTGTTCCATTCATTATAGTTAAAAGTTAATAAAGTTTTATAATCTTACTTTGTTGGAGTGTTATCTATTTTTTAAAAAACGGGTGAATAGGGCCTTGAATCGGGTTTTTGTCATGTGTGGGCTTTGGAAGTGTGCTGCTGCAGGATCGGACATTTCAAACTCAAATGCACGTTCTTTTTCTTACCTTTCCGAAGCATGGAGCGCAATAGCAGGCAGAGAAAGGGTGATGCACGTGTTGAACACTACCTGACCTGGCAAGTTGCTGGCAGTGCCCCCCCGCCCGCTCCTGAAAGAGGGCACACACACACCGCCGCCCCGAGTACTTCACAAATCTTTAAAAGACCATGCGCTTGTTCATGAGGCTTAAATGGTTTATCACCTCTTCTAGAACTCCTGCATCGACCCTCTGACGTTTCCTGGAAAAATGACCATGTAACACAATACCAAGCCCTGTCAGCTGAAACCCCCAAGGAATCGTGGGGCATATTATCAAGGGGGTTTATCTCCGCTTTTTTGGCTTTAAAAGCCATGAAAGCGTAGATAAAATTATCTCCCTATTACCAAGCTGTCGCTAACACCAGTTAGTGACAGCTAAAAGGAGATAGCGACCATCTTGGGCCCCGCTTTGCATGTCAGTGATACTTATCACTAATGACATGCAAAGTGGCGTGCCAAGATGTTAGCGACTGGAAACAGTCCCTAACATCGCTATCTCCTATTACCAACTTTTGGAGATATTCGCGCTAAGCGCGAATATCTCCAAAATCTAACACCTGCCCTGAGCAGTTCTTAGCCATGTTATCCAATGGGAGATGGATAACATGGCTAAGAGCATTTGCTCGATAATACATGAATATCGCTGACTTTTCTGCGATAATAGCAAGGTTTATCTGCGATAAAAATCGCCGATGTGCGGCGATAATTTTTGTCTCTAAACAAGTTAGAGACAAAAATTATCGCTAGTTGTTCGTAATATGCCCCCGGGTTTTTGCTTGCAGAAATCGGGAGGCGGGAGACTAGCACTGAAATCAGTAGTCACACGCCTGAATCGGGAGGGTTGGCATGTCTGAATTCTCTACAGCTGGGGCCATAAACTACATCCGCAGGGGTAGGTGATAGCCTGGGACCAGCCTGGCATCTAAAATGGCTGCCGTGCACGACAAAATTGTGGCATTGGAAAAAAGGCAAGATGGCGCAGCCGCTGGAAGAGATGTATCAACATATATCAGCCTCCTCAGCCACCCTCAGGAAACATAGGGGATTAGGATACGTCTCCCGCACCCCCTTATACCTAGTAATTTAATTAACGAAGCACAAAATGGCGAATTCCCGTTTCGCTACCAGTTTGCGGCCCAGTTCGCGGCCCGTGAAGCGCTTCTACCGTGAAAAATCATTTTTTTTTTATTTTCCCCACGGGACCCTTTAATAACCCCAACAACATTCCTAGGGGGTCAAGAGGGTGATACCTTGCCCCCTTTCATTAAATTCCCCCTTCGTTTTTCACCTCTTCTTCTCTCTCGATCCTACCGAGAGACAAGATGGCGGCCGCTCCGGACTGTCACGCAGCAAAAAAAAAAAAAAGCTCATGCACAGCCGCTGGAAGAGATGTATCAACATATATCAGCCTCCTCAGCCACCCTCAGGAAACATAGGGGATTAGGATACGTCTCCCGCACCCCCTTATACCTAGTAATTTAATTAACGAAGCACAAAATGGCGAATTCCCGTTTCGCTACCAGTTTGCGGCCCAGTTCGCGGCCCGTGAAGCGCTTCTACCGTGAAAAATCATTTTTTTTTTCTTTTCCCCACGGGACCCTTTAATAACCCCAACAACATTCCTAGGGGGTCAAGAGGGGGATACCTTGCCCCCTTTCATTAAATTCCCCCTTCGTTTTTCACCTCTTCTTCTCTCTCGATCCTACCGAGAGACAAGATGGCGGCCGCTCCGGACTGTCACGCAGCAAAAAAAAAAAAAAGCTCACGCACAGCCGCTGGAAGAGATGTATCAACATATATCAGCCTCCTCAGCCACCCTCAGGAAACATAGGGGATTAGGATACGTCTCCCGCACCCCCTTATACCTAGTAATTTAATTAACGAAGCACAAAATGGCGAATTCCCGTTTCGCTACCAGTTTGCGGCCCAGTTCGCGGCCCGTGAAGCGCTTCTACCGTGAAAAATCATTTTTTTTTTCTTTTCCCCACGGGACCCTTTAATAACCCCAACAACATTCCTAGGGGGTCAAGAGGGGGATACCTTGCCCCCTTTCATTAAATTCCCCCTTCGTTTTTCACCTCTTCTTCTCTCTCGATCCTACCGAGAGACAAGATGGCGGCCGCTCCGGACTGTTTAGAATGTTGACAGACACCGGAGAGCCAATCAGCTTTCTGCGCGCAAAGTTCCGAAACGCGAAAAGTAAGCGGACCGGATCGCTGCCCGGAGCGCTGTTACAGATATATATCTTGATTTAAACGTTAATTTCTCAAAATCCACTGAAGCACATATATTGAGACCTAGCAAAGGCACATCGGGCTAACAGTCCCTACAATTTTGCCAAGTTTCGTGCAAATCCATTCAGCCGTTCGAGCTAAAAGTGAGTCCAACCGCCCTATGGAAATTAACATGGGAAAAACGCGTTTTGGGACCCCCCTTTTTTCTCGGCCCCCCCTTGACGAAACCCCCCCAAATTTTCAGGGGCTGCTCAGAAACAAAATGTGCCATTTTCCTGAAAATTTCAGCCGATTCCGTCCACAAACGCCAAAGTTATTAGACATAGAATTTTCAGAAATGCCATAGGGAATTAATCCTAACTATATATACCTACTGGCGATAGCCAGTAGGTAATATATATATATATATATATATATATATATATATATATGCCACGAATTCCGCCAAGTCCCCAAATCTCACTCCAGGGAAAAAAATATTACCTACTGGCGGTCGCCAGTAGGTAGTTATAGTTAGGATTTTTTTCAATGTTAAATCTCAAAATTCTATTTGAAATAACTTTGGCACCGGTTGACGAATCTGCTTGAAAATTTCCTCAAAATGGCCTCGTCAAGTTCCAGTCTTTCCCTAAAAGTTTGGGGGGGATTCCTCAAGCGGGGGCCGAGATAAAAGGGGGGTCCCAAAACACGTTTTCCCCATGTTAATTTCCATAGGGCGGTCGATTTCACTTTTAGCTCGAACGGCTGAATGGATTTACACCAAACTTGGCAAAATTGTAGGGACTAGTAGCCCGATGTGCCTTTGCTATGTCTCAAGATATGTGCTCCAGTGGATTTTGAGTAATTTAGGTCCCAAAAAATATATATATCTATAGGCGCGCTCCGGTATGCGCACCGGGGAGCGCACCAGGCGCGACACGCAACTTGCGCGCAGAAAGCTGATTGGCTCTCGGGTGTCTGTAAACATTCTAAACAGTCCGGAGCGGCCGCCATCTTGTGTCTCGGTAAAATCGAGACACAAGAGGTGGCAAAAACAAAGGGGCAAATGACCATAAGGGGGCAGAGTAGACCCCCTCTGACCCCCTAGGTTTGATGTGGGGGCTAAAATAGGGTTCTGCGGAGCATTTTTAAAAATGCGCAGGGGGAGCGCCCGGGAAGCGCACCGGGGAGCGAAGCACGGGGAAAATTCAGGACCATATTTATGAAGGCCTTGTGCTGCCAGTTTTGCGCCGCCTGTGCGTCACTTTTTGTCGCGCACCAGCGGTGTAAAAAAATGCGCCTTGTTACGCTATATTTAAAAAGTGACGCGTCTACCTAGATGCGTCACTTTTTAAATATAGCGCGACGAGGCGCATTTTTTGGGGAAAGCACCATGTGAAAGGTCTTGCGTCAGTCTTACACCTGCTGTGAGGCAGGCGCAAGATTTTGACGCAACAGCATTCAAAAATGTGACGCAGTGAAATCTCATATATTTCACTGCGTCGCTATTACCAAGCTTTTTGCGGGGGAACGCCCCCTCTGCATACATTATTCCTGACGCAGATATAATGTGGCGCAGGATTTTAAAAAGTGACGCATTACTTGTGAAAGGACGCATTACTGGAGTTGCGTCACTTTTATGTTTACAGATACGTCAGAAATACTGACGTATCTGTAACTCCTTGCGACATGATTCGTCATACATTAAATATGACACATCTGGAATGTCGTAAGTAGTGCGCACAGAAAAGTGACGCATCGCACCAGCGGTGTAAAAAAATGCGCCTCGTTGCGCTATATTTAAAAAGTGATGCATCTAGGTAGATGGGTCACTTTTTAAAACCCTGCGCCACATTATATCTGCGTCAGGTATAATGTATGCAGAGGGGGCGATCCCCCACAAAAAGCTTGGTAATAGCGACGCAGTGAAATATATGAGATTTCACTGCGTCACTTTTAGGATGCTGTTGTGTCAAAACCTTGCGCCTGCCTCACAGCAGGTGTAAGACTGACACAAGACCTTTCACATGGTGCTTTCCCCATGTGAAAGGACTCATTACTGGAGTTGCGTCACTTTTGTGACGCACTCCAGCAATGCGTCACTTTTGTGTTTACAGATACGTCAGAAATACTGACGTATCTGTAACTCCTTGTGAATTGATAAATTAAATATGACATATCTGGAATGTCATAAGGAGTGCGCCCAGAAAAGTGATGCATGGCTGTTTTCACGTAGCGATGCGTCACTTTTCAGAAATGAGGCCTCCAGTTTATTCACTGTGTCACCTCTACGACCCTTTCTTGCGTCAATACGTCCCTTTTGCATACATTACACCTGACGTAGGAATAATGTGGCACAGGGGTTTACAAAGTGATGTATTTACCAAGAAACGCCACTTTATAAATATGAATAAATAAGGTGCATTTTTTATTGGAATGTTGTGTCACAAAAAGTGATGCTTTGGTGGCGTTAAAGTGACGCATGGCTTCATAAATGAGGCCATCTACCTTCAACTCCAGCAATGCATCTTTTCTTATCCTTCAACACTCCTGTTCTTTTTCAACATTTTCATTGAATTACAATATTCCCCATATTCACTCTTCTTCTTATAACTTTCTTTCCTAACACTCACCTTCTTTCAGTCCTCCAACTTCACTTCTTTTTTCCTCTCATACCTTTCTGTTCTTTCTTACTCATTCTCCTTTCAATTATCAATGCACTCTATTTCACTTACTCTTTTTCATTTTTTTAAGAATATAGCTCTTTGATGAGAATTGGAGGTAGTTCTGAAAAGAACTTTTGGTTTTCTTCTTTTTTCAAAACAGGAACAAAAACAGGGAATGGAAACTGCTCAACAGGAGCAAAATAAAACAAAAAAAATTAGGGGTGGGAAGGGCAGCGATGGTTCTCCAATGCTCGAACCATGAGCTGGACACTTTGCTCCCCAAAGGTGAGGAGTTGATTGCAGTATCTGAATCTGAGGACACCATGGTTAAATGCAGGTTGAATGTTTGGCACCTGCTCCTGTGATTGCCCCCTCCCAGAAGAAGTTGCTCCTCCGGTTGATGTAGAGGCCCCATCTCTGGGAACCTCTTGTGCCAGAGCCCTGACACTTTCCCGGGCAAAATTCTGGGGGTGCTTCCTCTCCACATGCCGGATCATTGTGAAGTTCCCAAAAGAGTACTTTTTCAAAGGGTTTCCTCGTGACAGCTCTTCTTTGCAGATCTTGCACTGCACTTTTGGAGCATTTACCTTTTTTAGTCCAGGTGGGATTATAAAAAATTTCCAAATGAAATGTTCCTTAACTTTTCGTTGAGGAGGCTCTTCATTGATGAATTCTGGTTCATCCTCACTACTGGATTGTCTGACAGCCATTGAAAAACCAAGAAATATCCTGGAGCAAAAAGGCAGGTCTTTCAGTCACAAAAGTGAAAGAAGAAGTGAAGGAAATGGGTGGGGATTTCATTCTTTGTAAAAATAACTGTTAGCAACCAATGAAAAGTGCTATTTTAAGGTCACATGACCCGACGCGCTTACGCTGCGCGCTCCGGAGCGCTTCCGGGTGCGTTTACGCGGCGCGAAGGTAGGCGCTTCCGGGGTGCAAACGTGGCGCGAACGTAGGCGCTTCCGGGTGCGTTTACGCGGCGCGAACGTAGGCGCTTCCGAGGGCACTTACGTTGCGCGCCGAAGTGACGTCATCAAACTTTTACGGAAATGCATAATCATTTTCCTTTTTAAAAAAAACTGATTTTATTTGGATGGTACGTAATGTTTTGCATTATTATTAACTTTTCATTCATATTTTTTTTTCACGAACGAGTAGCGCTCTGGGTGCGCTTTCAGGTGAGCTCACCGGTTAGCTTACCGGAAAGCTTACCGGAGAGCTTACCGGAGCGCGCACCCAGAGCGCAAAAGAAAAAAATTATATATAAAAAAATGAATACTTACACAAAACAGCAAATTGTAAAAAAAAAAAAAAGGTTAGAAACTCGATATAGAAAGGGATTAGTATTTAAAAAACCTATGAAATTCACTAAAAAAACAGAGGTTTCACACCAGTTATAGTTAGGAATTAGCATTTAAAAAACCTAAGAAATTCACTGAAAAAACCATAGGTTTCACACCAGTTATAGTTAGCTGGAAATTTTACTGACATAAAACCATTGAAATTCCCACGTTATAGTTAGTTGGACTCACTATAACTTGCGCGTGTAATGCACTGCTGATGACATCACATATTACATCACTCATGACATGGTCAGTCACATCACTCATGACATCACTGATGACACCATCCTTGTGACACAGTGACTGATCTCCTTTCACAGTAAAGTAACCCTTGAAACACATATTCAAAAATAGAAACTAACATTTTCAAAAAAGTGGATATACCCATACCAGTTACAACAACCAATTCAGTAATTTCACCATCTATGTACACATTCACACATTCACCAACAGTTTTATGTAGTCATTCATACATATACTCACTCATCATATGTAGTGATACACCTATTCATCCTGTTACACACCGACCGTCATCAAAAAGTTACTCACACCTATACTCACATATGCAAATAAACTAATAAACATCCATTTATTTGCATATACAGATATACACACACTACCACCTTACTTCTAAGGAAACTTACACATATGTACTCTTTTAAACAATCACTTATAAAAACACATACTTATTTAAAGAGGAACTCTTACAATCTCTCACTTTCACATATACTGACTTATATACATCAATACTCACATATACTAGATTAAAATATATCTTGTTACTGATAAACACACTAGTGAGATAGGCATTCAATCACTAACACACACATATACACACTCATCCACTCATACAGTCCTGCACATATGCTGTTTTCAAAAAACATACAAACAGTGAGTCAGTCATTGATACATCTATGTGCTAAGTAACACCCCCACCAAACCATACAGACACTCATACTGATACTAAAAAAAACATCTAATAACCCATATACACACACGTAGCTACTCAGCAACCCATGCAGCCACTTATACAGTAAACAAAACACTGATACATATATTTAAATTTTTAAACATTATTCGCTAATATATGTATTCACTGAGATACACTTAATAAGCCAGTTAACCAATCAATTTAAAAAAAAAATCCATTTAGACACTTATTTAAACATTTATTCTTCAATCAACTTTTACATATACATATATAAAACATATTTATTTTTCAGAAAGACACACATTCACTGGATGGTGTCATCAGTGATGTCATGAGTGATGTGACTGACCATGTCATGAGTAATGTAATATGTGATGTCATCAGCAGTGCATTACACGCGCAAGTTATAGTGAGTCCAACTAACTATAACGTGGGAATTTCAATGGTTTTATGTCAGTAAAATTTCCAGCTAACTATAACTGGTGTGAAACCTATGGTTTTTTCAGTGAATTTCTTAGGTTTTTTAAATGCTAATTCCTAACTATAACTGGTGTGAAACCTCTGTTTTTTTTAGTGAATATATATATATATATATATATATATATATATATATATATATATATATATATATATATATTTATATATATATAGATATAGATGCAACATTTTTCTCTCCCATCTGAAAGAAACCTGCACTCCGGTCTGGTAAAACCGTACTTTATTGCTCACGGTGGCAGAATCCATGTAACAGCACATTTCTCTCAAGGTTTACAGTTCACAAAGACATGCTTTGACTGGCTCAGCAGCCTTTATTCAATTTGCTTTTTGTTTCCCCTTCTTTGGGTCTTTAAGTATTGCCTTAATTAGTAGCACTAAACAAAATACTCAGTTTTGAAGTGCAGCACTTCATCACAGCGCTAATGAAAAAGTCATTTCCCTTATAATTTCAGCATTAAAATAATGCGATACAAATGTTCTTCACTTTCATAATTTGTATTCTGTTTCTACTGCAAATCACATTTATAACTTTATGTCCTACTTTAAACAATACTTTTCAAGTGCCTGTTTATACTCCATGCTGCTCAGTGTGCAATTCAAATTGTCCTCACCTTAGGGTAATGCCCACGGTGCCCGGCTCCTGGCATCGGTTAAAATCGCCAAACACGACTGGATAGGTGGCTTCCAGCTGTTTATCGGGTCCCCGCCTAGAGATCCTCTCAACTCTCAGCATCGGACCTTTCCCAGCTGTTCACACATCATTTGGTTGGTTTTTCTGAGCCTGGGAGCTAGCCTGTGTGCGAAGCAAAGTATAAAGGTTGCAGTTCCCTGGCTTGCATCCTTATCACAGGTGGTGCTCGGCTAAAGGCTCCTCCGCTGGTGCCATCAGTATATATATCTGGATATACATATACATCCAAAATTCTTGCCTCAAAATAGTCCTTCAATCCTCCAAGGAAAAGCGAGTGCGGACAACAGTTCTGTGCAATAATACTTTTATTCAATTAGTGAACTTCATCTGCCATATATATATATATATATATATATATATATATATATATATGTATATATATATAAATATGTAGATATAGGTAAAGATAGATAGATAGATAGATAGATAGATAGATAGATAGATAGATAGATAGATAGATAGATAGATAGATAGATAGATAGATAGATAGATAGATAGATAGATAGATAGATAGATAGATAGATAGATTGATTTAAGGTTACAGGGAAGCAATTGTTAGGTTCAGGTTTTACTTATGCAAACCAGTCAAATTAAACAGTTATAGTTAGCTGAGCTAACTATAACATGCACCCCCATAATGCACTGCTTTTGACCTCACATATTACATCATTCTTGACATGGTCAGTGACATCACTGATGATATCTCAAATGATATCACTGATGATATCACTGATGACATCATATGTATTGGTGAATCAGTGGGTGTATGAGTACCTGTATGGATGATTCAGAGGGTGCGTGACTGACTGTATAAATGAGTGATTAATATGTGGGTGAGTGACTAGTTGTGTGAATGCTTGTATCAGTCTGTCAGTTGGTGTCTAAGTGGTTGTATGTCTGTGTGTGTGGGAATGTGATTGGTTGTATGGGTGATTTATTGGTTGTCTGAGTACCTGTATGAGTCGGTGTGGGTTGGTGAGGGGGTGTGTGCCTGCCTGTATGGATGAATGAGTGGGTGAGTCAGTGGCTGCCTGGGTTAGTGAGTGTTTGAGTGTCAATGGCTATATGGGTGAGTCAGTGTGTATATGGCTGTGTGGGTGAGTCAGTTGATGTGTAAGGTGTTATACGAGTGAGTAACTGGGTATGTGAAAGGCTGTATAGGTGAATGATCAGGTATAGGAGTGACTGTATGGGTGAGTGATTGAATGTGAGAGGGGCTGCATGGGTGAGTGTGTGCTTGTGTCATTGATTGTATAGGTGAGTAAGTATATGTAAGTATAGTAAGTGAATGTGTGTGTAACTGTGGGTGAGAAAGTGGCTGTGTGATTGGCTATAAGGGTGAGTGATTGGTTCTGTGAGTAGCTCTATGGGTGACTGACTCAGTGTATGAGTGGCTGTATTGGTGTATGACTGGATATGACAGTGGCTATATTGGTGAGTGAGTGGGTGTATGAGTGGCTGTATGGGTGAGTGGGTGGAAGTGTGTGTAGATCTATGAATCAGTGAGCGGGTGTGTAAGTACTAGTATGGGTCTGTGAAATGGTTTGTGAATGGTTGTTTGGGAGTGGGAGTGATTGTAAGAAAGGTTCTAAGGGATGTGAGTGGGTATGTCAGTGACTTTATGGATGATGTCATCAGTGATGTCATTTGAGAGGTAATCAGTGGTCAACTCTCAATTTCCCAGTATTTTCAAACTCAACATTCAGCCCCACATGTGAAACATAGAAGAAGGACTTGAAGGTAAATCAGAGTAATGCAATAACATGGCAGCCATCTTATTAGTACTCTTGGTGTCCTTCAATCCCATATTCAAACATACTGAGATTTAAATCATTTTACTTAGTCTCAGCAGTTACATGAGGTAAATAAAATTCATAAGTAAATACATTAGCTACCTGAAGTTAGAGGCAATAACTATGCTGGTGAATAATATCCTGGCGTTAATATGAATAAGAACTGTCTCCATATGGATATGCTTGACTGCTCAGAGTAAATAATATGGCTATTTCAACATGCCTGAGGTCCACCTTATATGTACTAACTCTGCACTAATAATCATTATGAGACTAAATACCCCTTATCAATGAAAATCCAGAACATTCTTTTACATGTATTACTTCAGAAAGCCCTTTTGTGTACAATGATCCTCAGTAGACTATATTAGCAGCCAGTGTTGCATTCATTGGAACATATCTGCATGAGCCCAAGTGGGCAATGCTGTAAGTGCTATTATACTATGTTCAATCCCACCAGTTCATCACATATAACAACATGTTAACATAAATATAAAATACACATAAACACTCCATTCATGTACATGTATGTGCTAAATATAAACATTCCTACTCCTATGATGTCATTTCACCCAGTTTTCTCACTTCCATAACCATAGACATAAGTAGATTTAGGGCCTGATTTAGAGTTTGGCATACTGGGTTGCTCCGTCATACATCCCATATTACGAATCCATTATATCCTATGGCACTTGTAATACGGCAGACGGGACATCCGTCACATTTGTGATGGAGTAACCCATCCACCAAACTCTAAATCAGGCCCTTAATCATAAAGTAGTGTCCTGAGAATGACACTACAAATTAAATACAAATGCGTAGGGTGTTTGTTTCCCTACCTGATGCTGCGTTGGGAAGTTAGGATTAAGTAGGATTAGGCAATAACCATGATTCATGGAGTGCAAGTCATCCGTGTGTGTGTGTGTGTGTGCGTGAGTGTGTGTGTGTGTATATATACACATATATATATATATTTTTCACTGAAAAAACCATAGGTTTCACACAAGTTATACTTAGCTGGACATTTCACTCATACAAAGCCATTGAAATTCCACCATTATAGTTAGTTCAGCTAACTATAACTTGCGCGACTGCAATGCACTGCTGATGACGTCACATATTACATCACTCATGACATGGTCAGTGACATCGCTCGTGACTTCACTCATGACATCTCAAATTACATCACTACGGCGGCAATGGCACAAAGTTAATGAGACCACCTTTGCAGGGAAATTTGTTCAACCCTTCTATACGGTTCCTGAAGATATTGACAATGCAGTTGATATATTTACTAAAGCTACCAAAACGGTCATAGATGAGATAGCCCCCTTAAAACAATTTAGACGTCGACCAGCCAAAAAACAAGAGATCTGGTTCTCTGAAGAGCTCAGAAATCTAAAGCAAATAGCCAGAAAATTAGAAAAGAAATGGAGGTCCACCCATCTTGTAACTGACAGGAGACACTACTGGGATGCATTAAGCATTTATCATAAAGCAATCAGACCTGCGCGAAAAGCCCATATTACCTCCCTTATCACGGCTGCAGACAATTCCCCTAGAGTTTTATACCAGGTCTTGCAGTCCTTTACCAATCCTGCAGCATGTGAGAGTCCTGACACTTCTTCACAATTACTTTGTGACAAAATATCTCTATTTTTCTCTAACAAAATAGATATCATTTATGCGAAAATAGTCAACTCTAACAATACGTTGACTACCAATGCAGTATCCATCTTTCATGATTCAGAGTTTAATAGCGGCCCCCACACCTTAGACACCTTCCCCCCTATTACTCCTAAAGATGTGTCTCTACTCACTATGCAGATTAAAAGCGGAAGTCCTGATGACATCAATCCAGCAAGACTCATGCCCATCTTGTTGGAAATTCTATCCCCCACTTTTGAAAAACGTATCAACTTATCGCTGAGTACAGGCTCCGTTCCTAAACAGTGGAAACAGGCCTTAGTTAGGCCTATTAGGAAGAACACCGCAATTCCCTGGACTGATCTATCAAATCTCAGACCAATCTCCCTGTTACCATTCTTAGGAAAGCTCACTGAGAAATATGTCAATCGTCACTTATCCAGCTACATTGAGATAGCTGGCGGCCTAGACTACTCTCAATCTGGGTTTAGGCCGAAACACAGTACAGAGTCCACCCTCCTGTCTGTTACTGACGACCTGCATATGTTTCAGGACAAAGGCTACTCGGTAATCTTGGTGTTATTAGACCTGTCGGCAGCGTTCGACACCGTGTCACACAACATCCTTATTGACCGGTTGTCGAACGTAGGGATTAAGAACAAGGCCCTTGATTGGCTAAGGAGTTTTCTTACCGATCGCACCCAGACTGTCACCATGGGTGAATATCGATCAACAGAGGTAGAGATTACGAAAGGGGTGCCACAGGACTCCTGTTTGAGCCCAACACTTTTTAACATCTACGTGGCACCCCTAGCAAGAGTGATGCGCAAATTTGGTTTCATTCCCGTGTCATATGCGGATGACAAGCAGCTCCTCTTCCCCTTTCAAAAACTCACCACTGAAATAAGAAACTCCTTCTCAGCTGGCATGAAAGCCGTCGCACAGTGGATGTCCACCAACTACCTACAGTGCAATGTCAACAAGACGGAAGTAATGCTGTTTGGAGATGCCAAATTACTGTGGACCCCAGACTGGTGGCCGTCTGATCTTGGCACTGTCCCAGAGGCCAAACAGATTGTTAAAAATCTGGGGATTCGTCTTGACCACGACCTTTCACTCAAACAGCATAGTAACATGGTAGCTGGCTCATGCTTTCACACCATCAGCATGATGCGCTGATTCTTTCCCCTGATACCAGATTCTTTCAGAAAAACCCTAGTGCAAGCCCTCATACTGAGTCGCATTGATTATTGCAACGGATTGCTCCTCTCCGCTAATGAAGGAGTCCTGGATAGACTCCAGGTGGTCCAGAATACGGCAGCTCGCCTTGTCCTAAATGCGCCTCCCAGATCAGCATCAAAACCTCTCCTTGACAAACTGCATTGGCTGAGTATTCGACAAAGGGCCAAATTTAAGATATGCTGCATTATCCACAAATGCTTAAACGGACATGGCCCGACCTACCTGGAACAGAAATTCACCCCCTACACTCCCTCCAGATCACTGAGATCTAGCGAAAATATTTTGTTGGCAGTACCTCGTGTAAAAAAAAACAGACACGGAGGGAAAGCATTATCTGTTGCAGGGCCCACACTGTGGAACAAACTTCCTTTGGCCCTTAAGCTATGCACAGATCATTTAAAATTCAGGAAACAACTGAAAACTCTGCTGTTCACCGATAAAATCTAGTCCCATGCCTCTTCCTCTGCCTATCTATTGAAATTTTATTTGGCATCAAAGCGCAGAGATACTCCAGTTGGAGTCGATTCCAGCGCTATATAAACTCATAAATAAATCACTGATTACATCACTGATGACATCATCCAGTGAATGTGTGTCTTTCTGAAAAATAAATATTTTTTATATATGTATATCTAAAGGTCGATGGGAGAATAAATGGGTAAATAAGTGTCTAAATGGATGGTTTTTTTAGTAAAAATGATTATATAACTGACTTATTAAGTGTAACTTAGTGAAAACATGTATTAGCGAGTGATGTTTAAATATGTAAATATCTGTATCAGTGTCTCACTTTGGGCTAGATGTAGGTAGGCTTTTACCGGTCGGTAACGGCCGAAATCGGCCGTTACCGACCGGTAAAAGCCTTCTCCTATGTAAGAGGCTATTTTACCGATTCAGTAAATAACGAATCGGTATTTACTGATTCGGTATTTACCGAATCATCATTTACCGATTCGGTATTTACCGAATCGGTAAATGATATGTAGGGAGCACTGTGAACAGTGCTTCTGGGCTTTAAGAATTCGTTATTTACCACCAACTATTAGTTGGTGGTAAATAAGGAATTCCTATGTAAAAGCATAAATGTTCATTTACACCTTTGCCATGTGACAGGCATACATACCTTTAGGGCATGTATGTATGCCACATGTGCACACCAGCACTAATCAGGGGTGCAACAGGGTGTCAAAGTGACACCTTGCCACCCTTGACTTCTTCACTATTTTACCGAATCAGTAATTACCGATTCAGTAACTGACATTCATTCCTATGGGCCTCCAGGCCCATAGGAATGAATGGCAAATACCGAATTGGTAAATACCGTTTCGGTAAAAACCTAATCTTACCTATTACTTAGTGCATAGATGCATGAATGAGTGACTCACTGTTTGTATGTGTTTTGAAGACAGCATGTGTGCAGGACTGTATGGGTGGATGAGTGTGTGTATGGGTGTGTTAGTGAGTGAATGACTGTCTCAATAGTATCTTTATGAGTAACCACATATGTTTTAAACTAGTATATGTGAATATTGATGTATATGTGAGAGTGAGAGATTGGAAGAGTTCCTGTATAATGGAGTATGTGTTTCTATAAGTGATTGTTTAAGAGAGAAAGTATGTGTATGTTTCAGTAGAAGTAAGTGTAGTGGTGCGTGTATAGCTGTATATGCAAGTAAATGGATGTTTGATAGTTTATTTGCATGTGTGAGTATATGTGTGAGTAACTCTATGGATGAGTGTTGGTGTGTAGCAGGACATATAGGTGAATGATTACATATGATGAGTGAGTACATGTATGAGTGACTATATAGAACTGTTGGTGAATGAGTGGATGTGTATGTAGATGTTGGAATTACTGAATAGGTTGTTGTAACTGGTATTGGTATCTCCATTTAAAAAAAAAATTGTTTCTATTTTTGAATGTGTGTATCAAAGGTTATATTACGGTGAGAGGAGGTCTGCCACTCTTTCACAAGGATGATGTCATCAGTGATGTCATTTGAGATGTCATCAGTGATGTCATGAGTGATGTCACTGACCATGTCATGAGTGATGTAATATGTGACGTCATCAGCAGTGCATTGCGGGCGTGCAAGTTATAGTTAGCTGAACTAACTATAACGGGGGAATTTCAATGGTTTTGTATGAGTGAAATGTCAAGCTAACTATAACACGTGTGAAACCTATGTTTTTTTTCTCAGTGAATTTCTAAGGTTTTTTAAATGCTACTTCCTAACTATAATGTGGCTGAAACCTATGTTTTTTTCAGTGAATTTCAAAGGTTTTGTAAGTGATAATTTTTAAATGTATTAATTGTTATATTTTGTATACTGATTTACTACATTGTTTTAAACTATTTATTTTTAGATATTTTATTATTCAAATTACATTACATATTTTTAATATACATTGAAAAAATGTTTTTAAAAATATTGAAAGTGTAATATTTTTTTTGTTTTATTTTACATTTTTTTAAATTTATATATATTTTACATGGCAGGCAATGATATCTTATGGAAGGAAAATCAAGTTACTGTAAGTACGGTTAGAATTACTTTTCAGGATCAGTAGTGGGCTGAAAGATGCAGCACTGAGGTCTCTCCTGATAACAGGTGAGTAAATTGGAATTCGTAGTTCAGATGATTTTAGAGGAATTATTAAAGTTCCAGATCGCCACACAGAAGAATTTCCAAGTAAAACCACTCAATGTTACCCTATGGAAGGAAATTCACTTAACAGGTAAGTAGTGTTATCATTACTTTTTCTTACGCAGTGGTGGTTCCTGGATCCAGCACTGGTGAAACTCCTGTAAACAGTTGAAAGAATGCGTGTAAGTCATACAGGCGATTTTTAAGGAATATTTTAATTTGTGAAAATAAACACTTAGAAACTTTTCTGGTGAAAACCAGACAATGGATGCCTATGGAAGGAAATTCAAATTACTGTAAGTAGGGTTAGAATTACTTTTCAGGATAAGTAGTGGGCTGAAAGATGCAGCACTGAGGTCTCGCCTGATAACAGGTGAGTAAATCGGAATTCGTAGTTCAGCTGATTTTAGAGAATTTTTTTTAAGTTCCAAAACTCCACACTTAGAGTAATTTACAAGTGAAACCAGTCAATGTTAGCCTATAGAAGGAATTTCAAGTTACTGGTAAGTATGGTTAGAATTACTTTTGAGCTGCGTAGCAGAGAGATGTAAAAAGGGGCACGGCATGCAGCACCTCTCTGCAACGCAGCGCAGTGACGCTTCCTGGAAGCACCTGGAGGACTACATAGGCCCTCAGGTTTAAAGTTGAATTTTTTCCCCAGCTTAAAATGTGCCACAGGGCGTGTTTGCACACATCACGTCAGGCCCCGTCCCCTCCCTTCACCACTGTCTAAATGCACCCTGTCACCGTTCTAAGTTGAGAGATTAAGTCCCTTCAAACCTAAGGATCCCTAGGGTCAAATTAGCCTACTAGGTACCTCCAGTAAGCACCACAGAGCTGCGTTGCAGAGAAGTGTAAAAAGGGGCGTGGCCTCTGAACACCTTTCTGCAATGCAGCTCACTGGCGCATACTGGAGATACCTGTTGGGCTATTTGGCCCTCAAGGACCCTCAGTATTGAAAGAGAATGAATTCCCCAACTTAAAACGCACCACAGGGCATGTTTGCACATGGATGGAGGAAGGGGGCGTGGCCTGAGGTGACCTGTCTGCAAACACGCCCTGTGGCGTGTTTTAAGTTAGAGAATTAATTCCTCCTCAATCCTGTGGGTCCCTGGGGGCCAACTGGCCCACCAGATACCTCCAGTATGTGCCAGGGGTCTGCGTTGCAGAGAGGTGTTCCGAGGCCTCGCCCCTTTTACAACACTCTGCAACGCAGCTCTGTGGCACTTACTGAAGGTACCTGGTGGGCTAGTTGGCCCCCAGGTTCCTTCAGGATTGACAAGGAATTAATTCCCCAATGTACACCGCGCCACAACAGAGCTGTGTTGCAGAGAGATGTAAAAAGGGGAGTGGCCTCAGAACACCACTCTGCAGCACAGACCCCATGCGCATACTGGAGGCTTCTGGTGGGCTAGTTGGCCCCCAGGGACCCCCTGGTACCCCAAGTATTCAGGGGGAATTTGTTCCCCCTCTGCAAACGCGCCAGGGGGTGCAAATTGCAGACTACTGCATGAAGGGGGCATGGCGCCCGGCGCAATGCCGGTGTTTTCATTTTTTGATTGTGAGTAGCGCCCCTTCTTTTTCTATTTTTTTGCCCTTGGGACCCCATCCCGCAGGGCTTGCCCCCTATTTATTTATTTATTTATTTATTTAAATGTGGAGAGGGGCTGAATGGCCCCCCCTTCTGAGTCTTCTTTTAGCCCCGGGGACACCATCCCCCGGGGCTTTGCCTCATTTTTTATTATATATATTTGTTGGGGAGGAGGGCCGTGTGGCCCCCCTCCCAGGCCACTTCTGGCCCCGGGGACCCCATCCCCCGAGGCCGGCCTGCGTCCTTTTTTATTTTTTTATTTGTTTTTAATTATTTAAGGAGTGGGGCCGCCTGGCCCCCCTCCTTGCCCAATCTAGCACCGGGGACCCCATCACCCAGGGCTGGCCCTCTTTGTTAGGAACTGTGGGGGGTCCCCAATCCCCCCACGGTCCCTGCCGCCTCCCCGCGTCCTGCAGGAGCCGGCATTGCTTTTCTACATGGGGAGCAGCTAACATGATTTTCTCAGGAACTACAGCACGGATTTCCACCATTTAACAAAAAGCGTAATCTGCGAACCAAACTCTACCTTTTTGCCAAACTTGGTGTAATTCTGTTCAGCAATTCGGGTTGTAGCCGCGCTTAAAGGTCTCTATGGAAAATTGCATGGGAAAAACAAGTTTTGGGACCCCTCATTTTTCTCAGTCCCCGCTTGATGAATGACCCCGACACTTTCAGGATAGGAGCGTAGTGGAGTGGGTCATCTTCTTGGAGAATTTCACGGAGATTCGTCAAACGGCGCCAAAGTTATTCCAAATAGAATGTTGCGGATTTCCTATGGAAACTAGGTCCTAACTATAACTACGTACTGGTGACCGCCAGTAGATAATATGTATACATATATATAGTACCTGCTGGCAGTCGCCAGTAGGTATCTGCAACATTCTATTTGGAATAACTTTGGCGCCGGTTGACGAATCTTGGTGAACTTTTTGAAACTTGTGGCCAGATCCGGTCCGCTCCTATCCTTAAAGTCTCGGGGTGATTCGTCAAGCGTGCCTGAGAAAAAAGGGGGGTCGCAAAGCTTATTTTCCCCAGCAATTTTCCATAGGCTACAGCCTGAACTGCTGAACAGAATTACACCAAATTTGGCAAAGAGGTAGTCCTTGGTTCAGACTCGTGCCTTTTGCTTAAATGGTATAAATCCGTTCAGTAGTTGCTGAGAAAATCACAATTAAAAGCACATATTTATCTATGGCTGCGAGGGATCCGCGCACCCTCCCGATCACGAGCTGCATGCTAATTGGCTGTCAACACTCTAAACCAGGAAGTGTTGGCAGCCATCTTGGGCCTTGGTGGAATCGAGGCACCAGAAACCTAAATAAAAAACGTGAAAAACGTGAAAAGGGGGCAGGGTAGAAACACCCTGACCTCCTAGGCCAGCTCAGGGGTCCCACAAGGATTTTTAAATGCTAATTCCTAACTATGGCATGTCTGAAACCTATGGGTTTTTCAGGCAAAGATCAATGCAGAAAAATAAAAAAGAACCACAAAAACAAAAAGCGGGAAGGAAACTGAACAACTACTGGTAGAAGATCTCAGTAGGCTTAGCACCTTAGTAACCATGGGAGCCACTACCTTATCACAAGAGGAAGAAGCATTAACAACATTGGAAGAGACATTGACAACTCAGGGAACCAGTGAGAGTGGTCTGAGAACAAAATCCAAATTCAATCCACAACTTCCTCCTGGTAACAAAATTGATCTCTTTCAAGAACAAGTAGTGGAAGATCTCTACAAATTGAAACCTAATAGGAACAAACAAAACTTGACGAAACCACAAATAGAAATACTGAAACAACTAGAAATTGACAAAACGATAGAAATAAAGCCTGCTGATAAAGGTGGAAATATCGTTATCATGGAAAAAACAGATTATGTTGCTGAGGCCCAACGCCAACTAGAAGACAAAGATTGCTACACCGAACTGGAGAAAGATCCGACTAAGGAGTTACAATCCACATTACAAATGAAGCTAACCAACTGGCATGTGCAAGGCCTGATCGATGATCAAGAATTTGAATATTTGGACAATAAAAACCCCTTGCTACCCACCTTCCTAAGGTGCATAAAGACAAACAAAAACCACCAGGGAGGCCGATAGTTTCAGCCAAAAACTCACTCATGGAGCCCGTATCGAACTATATTGATCAATGTTTGGCCCCATTGGTAAAAAAACTACCTTCCTACTTAAAGGATGCAACAGACCTACTCAAAAAATGTGAAACTGTCAAATGGTCGCCAAATTACCAACTGATCACAATGGACGTACACTAACATAGAACATCAAGTAGGGACACAAGCCTGCAAATTCTATCTTGCTAAACGGAACATCCAATACAAAGATCATAATGAAATGCTAAATGAAATGATTTTTTTACGCTTGAACCAAAACATCTTCTTGTTCAACAAAAAAGTATACAAACAAATAAAAGGCTGTGCCATGGGCTTCTCATTCTCGCCGAACTACGCCAACCTGAGTATGGGATGGTTCGAACAACATCTGGTGTGGCATACCAATAATTATCGATGGCATGAGAAAGTGATCTTGTGGCTTCGTTTCATTGATAATCTGCTAATAATTTGGGACGGCACAACGGAAGAATTTTCAATGTACTTTGAAAAACTAACAATACCACCACGAACTTGAAATTTACATGGGAAATCAGCCCAGAAAGGGTAAAATTTTTGGATACAGAAATCCATATGTAAAATTGCAAAACCCACGTAAGAAATAGAAATCAGAAAAGGCACAAAATGGACAATACCCCAACATCTCACTTGTGAAAGCTCATATGTGGTGTATCTGATTGAATGTCCCTGCCACAAAAAATATATAGGGAGCACAAACTTCGAAGCAAAAAAGAGAATATTGGAGCACACAAGGTCTACGACAAACAGAGATCGCTCCAATGTAGTGGCGAAACACATGGAACAATTCCACGATAGTAACTGGGAATCACTCAAATTTTGCGCCATAGAACAAATACCACAGACTGAGAGGGGAGAGAACCGCCAAAAAAACCGAGAAGGAAAGAGTCGAAACACATTATCAACTTCAGGACCCTAGAACCTAGAGGTCTAAACCTCATGGAAGAACTTTATGTACACCTCTAATCTTGCTGTAAGAAGGACCAGAAATTGGAACCCCTGAACTCAGCAAATCAATGTTTCCCACCAGAGGGCAATAACCACAACAGAGAAAACAAAAATGAATCTGTGAATGCATTGCTGACAAAACAAAATCTGCGAACTGCACTACGTGACACTAGATCGTCAATCAAATTGTCTCACCTGAGAGACAAACTGTAAAAAACTCACCAAAGAGTTACCAACACCATCTGCATACTACAATATGCACTCTTCCCCCCCATTCCTTTTTAAACTTTATAAGGACACTAAACTGAGCACGCTGGTGAAGAGGATGTAGTGGTGACTACATCAACCAGCATGCATCTACCTGTAACACAGGAAGTCACATGAGCTTCGGTGTTAAAAGGGGGACTTAGAAACTGGCTCAACATCCCGTGAACAAGCTTTGCAAGAAGCAAAACGCGTTGGGTTTTTGGTTGTTGAATAAACCGCTTTAAACTAAAAAAAAAGAAACATAAACCGCTGTAAACTAAACGGGACGAGAGAGTGCGTTTTCATTTCCCTGATGGGAATTTTGAGCAATACTTTAACGACTAGCCCAGTCGTAGAAAATACGCACCACGCCAACAACAGAGCGCAGACACCAATTATGGGCTGCAACTGCTTCTCATATATATATATATTCACTGAAAAAACCATAGGTTATAGACCATATATAGTTAGGGATTAGCATTTAAAAAACCTTGAAAATTCACTGAAAAAACCATTGGTTATAGACCATATATAGTTAGGGATTAGCATTTACAAAACCTTAATTTACTCACAGAAAACCATAGAAATTCGCATATATAGTTAGTTGCAATAACTATATATCGCGCACCCGCAATCCACTGCTGATGATGTCACATATTACATCATTCATGACATGGTCAGTGACATCACTGATGACATCACTGATGACATCTCAAATGACATCACTGATGACATCACTGATGACATCTCATTTGACATTACTGATCACATCACTGATGACATCATTCATGTGATAATACGGTGAACCTCTTCAGACTCTAATATAATCTTAGATACACTCAGAGTAAATAGACACTCACAGACTATCACTCATCCATGGAGTTACTCACACACCTAGTCAGTCATGCAAAGAATCAATCACACTTCCACTTCCTTAACTATACAGTTATACACACCTTACTTATTCAAACATATACTAATACATATTTACTCTCTTATACAATCCCTGATACAAGTTCACAATGATCCATACAGCCACTCACAAATTCACTGGCTCTTATGCACAGTTATTTATATATGTCAACTCTCACATGTACTGTGTTTTACATATGTACTTACTTTGACATGTAGCACTGAGATACCCATTCACTCACCAATACACTAATGCACACAGTCAACTGCCCATACAGCTGTTTCCACATGCACGTTTGAACCCATACATCTAGTGAATCAACTGCTCACACATCTATGCACAGAGTCATACACCTCCCAGCCACCCACACACATACTCAGTCTCCCTTACAAATACTTGGGCAACCAATCAATAACCCATATAGTTACTCATATAGCTACTGATTAACACATGCAGCAGTTTACAGAACAACAGACATAATGATGCACAAATTAAGACAGTTTAGTCACTAACCCATGCACTCAGTGAGACACATTTAATCACTCTCTCATACAGTCAGTCATGCACCTACTAAATCCTTCATCCAGACACTTATACATCCACTCATTCTTCATTATGTAAAACATATTTAAACTTTTCAGAAACACACAGTCACTGGATGATGTCATCAGTGATGTCATCAGTGATGTCATTTGAGATGTCATCAGTGATGTCATCAGTGATGTCACTGACCATGTCATGAATGATGTAATATGTGACATCATCAACAGTGGATTGCGGGTGCGCGATATATAGTTATTGCAACTAACTATATATGCGAATTTCTATGGTTTTGTGCGAGTAAATTAAGGTTTTGTAAATGCTAATCTCTAACTATATATGGTCTATAACCAATGGTTTTTTCAGTGAATTTTAAAGGTTTTGTAAATGCTAATCCCTAACTATATATAGTCTATAACCTATGGTTTTTTCAGTGAATTTCATTGGTTTTTTAAAAGCTAATATCTATAGCTGTAAAATATATTCTTATTCTAATTCACAAATATATTTGATATATTTTTGTATTATATTTTTTTAATTCAATTTATATTATAGTTTAAATTATTTTTTCTTGTTTCGCTGCCGGTCCGCGAACCGGTAAACGTTCCCTTAGTGCAAGTACCGCGTTAGAAAGCCACATGGTGACGCGTCGCGTAATCGCAACGTATCGCGTTACTGCATAATGCGCCTTATGACGCGCCGCGTTAGCGCACCCGGAAGCGTTCTGGAACGCGAACCAAGGCGTGAAACGCAGAGCCCCGGAAACGATCCGAGGCACGGCGCGGAGCGCGTAACGTAAGCATAACAGGTCATGTGACTAGTTCATAAAACTTTTCATTGGTTCATTTTACTTTTAGTTTCCTAATGATGGAACGCTTGATCATATGACGTAAAATAAACACTTTTCATTGGTTTAGAACATTTTTTTTTCCCAAATGATGAAGTCCCACCTTTTTTCCTCACTCCGACTTTCATTTTTATGAGAGAAAGACCTGTTTTTGCTCGGTTAGTCATGGCATTTGTAGTAGCTGCAGCTGGTGAATCCCCACCACCTCCACCACCACCGAAGAAGAGAGGACCAACTGGCCAGGTCATCTTCCAACAAGAGGAGGAAGAAGAGGAATACGAGGAACAGGATCAAGGGACAAGGGGGTTTTTGAAAGAAATGCCAAGGACGTCCCATGTTAAAGAAAATTTTATTTGGCAATTTTTTTCTTTTCCTCCACATGAAAAGAAAGTAAATGCCAGGTACGTTACCTGCCTCATCTGCCACGATAAACTCTCCAGAGGGACCGAAAAGAAATATAGTTATGGTAATCATACCATGCATCGACACATGGAGAGGTGGCACCCGATTAATTATAGTGCTGCACAAATTAGAGATTTGGTGGATAACCCCCAACCGGCCAATACATCCACCAATGAACTAGCAATAACTGAATCAGAGGCAAGGGAAACGGTCCCAAATCTTCAAAAGACCTTTGGACAGATGAAATTGACATGTATAGCTTGTGGCAAATTAATTTCATGTGGAGAGAGGAGTGTTACTCTAATAAATAGAGCATATGAACATCATCAATGTCCAAAACGTCCAAGAAAGTAATTTTTTTTTTGTTGCTCCTGTTGAGCCCTTTGAAGTGAATCATTTTTGTTTCCCCTTCCTCCAAAAAAACACCAAAAAATATAAAACAACAAAAACAATTAAAAAAAGTTCTTTTCAGAACTACATTCCCTTTTAAAAAAAATTGCTAGAATGTTTAGCACTCTAGCATCCTCTATTTCTTTTGATTCGCTTCCCGGTTAGCGCTCCGGTACGCGAACCGGGAGCAAACTAAAAATTTTTTTTTTTTTAAAAAGACGAGTAAATAAACAGAGAGTAATGTGAAAAGAAAGACAAATAGAGGGAGTAACACACAGTTACTGTTGAAAGAGGGACTGATAAAAGGAGTGAAAAGAGTAGTATAAATAAGTAATAGAAAAAGAAATGAAGGAAGTAGCAAAGGCAGGAAACTAAGGGTTAAAGAAATGAAGCAGTGGAACTAATAAAAGTTAAATCTGATAGACATGTAACGTAAAGAGTACTAAACACTTACCTTATAATTGTCATATGGCTGAGATACCCGCCACCCCCTCTCAACACAATCCCCAAGGATGGGAAACCGGAAACGGTTCTGAACTTTTGGAAGGCGGGAGGGAGTGACCCTCCCGGCCGTATTTATTAAAATATCAAACAAAATCAAAACATTAAAATAACAGTTTCATATTATGTACAATTTCATTTCCACATTACGATGTTTGGCTAACCTTAACAGATCTCTAATACAAAGGTTCTCCTAGCCGAACTAACATCCTAGAAAAACATTTGACTTGAAATTGTACATCCTAACGTTAAGGGCCAACGGCAAGGTCGTAACCGGTGTCAGATCCCTAAACCAGAAATACCACCCTCACTTGTGAGGGGACCAACCGCACAGAGGCGTACCTCAAGTGCATCTACCAATTTCCCTTTGACTTGACGGGGGCCCCAATGAACTCGACGCCATTTAACGGTCGTCCGAGGACTCGTGTGAGGTGTCTAAAAGGTAGCGTAAACCCCCTCCCGAACCCCACACAACTTACCCATCTGCCGTCGCAGATGTCCTGGCCCCAGGAAATTCCCCAGGAGGGCCCGTAGCCCCTCCTATCCAGGAAGGGGCCTTGACCACCTTTCCTTTCCTTCCGGCGGCCTATCCTTAGACGGGACCGCCTCCCCGTTGAGGGGCCAATGGCCACCTCCCCCGAGCGCTCCCATCCGTAATGGGTGACGCCCCCCCCATAGGGATCTTCCAATTACTGCTCACCGATCATGACCTTACCGCCCGACAATAAATACGACAAATCTACCTAAATTACTAAATTACAAAAACAGTTATGACTTATTACAAGCATGATTACTGATCAACATTAGTGCAAAACACTTTATTTGCAAAACCTACTGAAAGTGACCATCTTTATTGCATACTCAAAAATATTACGACAATCATCACAACCTGCAAGAAATAGAGTTACCACTTCAAAACTTTATTCAAAACAACTAGCTGTCCTCAGGGGCTGGTGGGTGGGTCAAAATTGCTCTTCGTTCCGTCTCGAGCTCACGTGCAGCGGGGAGGTGCAGCTTCAGAGCACAGGAACAAGAGGATGCTTTCTTGGCTCGTTGCTCCTTTTATCCGTCTTCAGGGCGGGCGTAAACCCGCCCCCGCCTGCCTCCGAGGGCATGGCCGGTCGCGTCAGTGTCTAGTACAACCCACTCCAGGGCGGGAAAAGGCGCGCCCCGGCTACGCCGCTTCGGGCATACCAGCCGAGACTCGCCTTCCGCCCAAGATGGCTTCCCGGGGGGATCGTGGTACTCCACCATACGTTCGGGGGGACCGAATGGTTGCCCCTTTCCATATGGCTGAGATACCCGCCACCCCCTCTCAACACAATCCCCTAGGATGGGAAACCGGAAACGGTTCTGAACTTTTGGAAGGCGGGAGGGAGTGACCCTCCCGGCCGTATTTATTAAAATATGAAACAAAATCAAAACATTAAAATAACAGTTTCATATTATGTACAATTTCATTTCCACATTACGATGTTTGGCTAACCTTAACAGATCTCTAATACAAAGGTTCTCCTAGCCGAACTAACATCCTAGAAAAACATTTGACTTGAAATTGTACATCCTAACGTTAAGGGCCAACGGCAAGGTCGTAACCGGTGTCAGATCCCTAAACCAGAAATACCACCCTCACTTGTGAGGGGACCAACCGCACAGAGGCGTACCTCAAGTGCATCTACCAATTTCCCTTTGACTTGACGGGGGCCCCAATGAACTCGACGCCATTTAACGGTCGTCCGAGGACTCGTGTGAGGTGTCTAAAAGGTAGCGTAAACCCCCTCCCGAACCCCACACAACTTACCCATCTGCCGTCGCAGATGTCCTGGCCCCAGGAAATTCCCCAGGAGGGCCCGTAGCCCCTCCTATCCAGGAAGGGGCCTTGACCACCTTTCCTTTCCTTCCGGCGGCCTATCCTTAGACGGGACCGCCTCCCCGTTGAGGGGCCAATGGCCACCTCCCCCGAGCGCTCCCATCAGTAATGGGTGACGCCCCCCCCCATAGGGATCTTCCAATTACTGCTCACCGATCATGACCTTACCGCCACAGGCCGGATAGTTGACCGGCTATCCGGACCCCCCACAACAACTCCTGCCTAAAGGTCATGTTTCAAACTCTTTAACCAAGCTATGAGGTCTCCTATGAGTAACTCATTCCCAACCCGGGACAAATGAACACCATCCCTCAAATACATACTGTCCCCTTTGATACAACCATGCGAAACAGAATGCAGTGTACTTGAACGAAACAATCTACTCACTTTGTTATTTATTTTCCTTACTGAATGATTTAGAGCAGAAACCGAAACAGCCCCCCGCCACACTTTTCGTGGGATCATATGGGACCATGCAATTGTGCACCCTGGAACTCTTCTTGCCAACCAACTTACTGTGGAAAGCATTGCCTCAAGAAGAAGTCGTCTACCAGTGGCCACCAAATCGTTGCCCCCAAGATGGACTATGACTATAGACGGCGGTGACCTTGTCCGCCCTAATAAACCCTCGAAGAAGGATTGAAACTGGTCAATACAGAGCCCGCCCTTTCCGTAGAAGGACACACTGTACCCGTATTCCCCAGCCACGTGAATCATGTCACCTGCTTTGAATACGTCCGCGGCACGCCTCACGTATGAGTGGCCCACGACCCACACCTCCTTTTTCACAGCCGGTGATGTCTGACCGCTGGTCCCCAGGTGTCGGGTCGACTGCACAGTCCGCCCCGCCTCGTAGGCTTGCGCAACTGAAAACCAAACAAAACAAGAAGCGTGAGTACATCATTACAGCTTCACAACATGTGCAACCGCACATACCTTTTATAACAGTTCGAGGACCAACGCCCCACACGTTTTACCTCTTCTATACTCAGACCCCTGGCTGTAGCCTCTGTGGCAGCCCCTATCCGAAAGGAATGGGTCCCAAACTCGCTGGGGTTCAAGCCCGCGGCCGAAATCGACATCGCAAGCACCCGCTGAACTGAAACCTCGTCAGTGGGGTGGTATCAGCGTGTCTCAACAAAGTCCCCCCCCATGATGCCACCCTCAGTGCTAAATATTCCTCCACGCAAAGAACCGGGCACATGGAAGACCCGGGAATCCTCTCTATGATTATGCAGTCCCCAATCGCACCCTGATCGGTTTTGGACCTGACAAACGAGACAGATATCGTCTCCCCTTTGACCTGAATGTGCTCTCGGCACAGTCCCCCCATCGTATCCTGCTTGTTCTTCGCCACTAGTTCGCTTACCCGCATAGCCCCATGGAATGCTAGCGCAAAAGCGGCTCGGAATAACACTGTTTCATACCGGGATGAACATGTTGCAGGGAGTACGGATAATAACAGGGCCAACCTATCCAGACCTATCGGGTGCCTCACATCTGTTCTGCGACCCTCAAGGCGTTGCCACCCACGTAGCGCTTTCTGCACCACGAAAGACGCTGTTGGGTCCTGGATCCCATGAGCCTTTGCCATAAATGAAATGGCGGCCCGATGCCTCTGGGCCGTAGCTACTGATTTGCCTGCCTGATGTAAAGACAGCAGAAATTTTACTACAAACTCTTCCTGGCCCCAAAGCTCCCCCCTAGCAGCCCCCAAAAAGGCCCAATAGGAACGGAACGCCCCTTCATATGCCTTCCTCGTCCTGGGTGCTAAACTCTCTCCCACGAGGTTTTGTAGTTCGGGGCACCGAGAGACCAGAGAGCTTCGGGAAAGGGTGCTGCCACCGGGTCCGCTGTGGGCAGAAAACCCCAGAAGGCCTGCATACGGAAACGAGAAAGCGCATCAGCCGCTTGGTTCATTACCCCCGGCACATGTCTTGCCTTAAATAGCACATTCAATTGCATACACAATAACACAATTTCTTTGAGCAGTCTCAGAATCCATTTGCATCGTGCTGCCTGACTATTGATACACTCAACCACGGTCATGTTATCAGACCAGAACACCACAGAGTGATCCCGAAACCCCTCAGGCCAAGTTTTCAGGGCCACCAGAATAGGGAAAAGTTCGAGAAAAGCAATGTTACTCGTCAGCCCGTCCTCGTGCCACCATGACGGCCATCTTTGGGCCGACCATTGAGTGCCAAATATGGCCCCAAAACCGATACTCCCTGCCGAATCGGTCCACAGCCCCAGCTCATCGGAGGAGACAATTCGACCATTGAAATCCGCCAGAAATGCCAACCAAATGCGCATGTCCTGGCGAACCTCAGCCGAGAGCCTCGTGCGGTGGTGACCCTCCTTCAGGCCGACCATGGCTTGAGCAATCGAGCGGGAAAAGGGGCGGGCCATCGGCATTTCTCTCAGGGCAAAATTCAACTGGCCCACCATTTGTTGCAATTGATGCAGTTTTACCTTAGTCTCATTAATACACGTTTCGAGGGATGCCCTGAATTTTAACACTTTTTCCCTCGGTAATCGAAAACAACCTTCCTCCGAGTCGAGCTCGATCCCCAGAAACTCGAGGCAAGTCGAGGGACCCACAGTCTTACCTGGCGCCAATGGCACACCAAAATGGTTCATTAAGACACGAAATTCATTTAAGGCCTGTCCACATCCTGGATCCCCGGCTGCCCCCAGGAACAGAAAGTCATCGAGATAATGCATAACATGTTGAAAACCCGTCTTCCTTGTGAAGACCCATTGCAAAAAACAACTGAACTTTTCAAAATAGGCACAAGATATAGAGCATCCCATTGGCATACATCTATCCATGTAATAGCGACCCTGAAACATGAAACCAAGGAGACGCTGATCGTCTGGGTGTACCGGGAGCAACCGGAACGCTGACTCGATGTCTGATTTTGCCAGCAGCGCCCCGGGCCCCAGGCGATTCAACATGGCGACGGCCTCATCGAAAGATGCGTACCGCACCGAACACACTTCCGGGTCTATCGCATCATTAACGGAAAGACCACGTGGGGCTGATAAGTTATGTATCAGCCGAAACTCGCCCGGGTCCTTCTTGGGGACCACCCCTAAAGGGGAACAAACAAAGTTAGCAACCGGTGGCAAATCAAATGGGCCGGCGACACGACCTCGAGTCACCTCTTTCCCAATCTTCACCTGTACCACCGCCGTATGCTGCAAGACCGACAGTTGATTCTTACAATTTGCTACACCCTGAAAATCCCCCACTGGGATGCGGAAACCATATGAAAACCCGTTCCGCAACACCCCAGCGGAAGCATGATCCGGGTATTCGTTGAGCCAAGGAATCATTGCCATGGTATCAATCGGGGTAGGTAAAGGCGCCCCTCGGACTATATCAGACCTGTTTGGCGCCTCCCTTACCACGGTTATCACCCGTTTTGGCTCTGCACATGGACTCAGGATGGGATGGCTGCCCACACCCCCCACACTCATGTCTGAATTTGCCTGACCCCTGGGGCCTCGTACATTTCCCTCTGTTGAAATTCCAACAAATCCCCCTTTTACCTGTGTTGCCATTCTGCTTCGAGTGGTACTCGTTACCTGTACCCGTCCGAAAGGGCGTCCCCGAGTATTGGCGGGAAGATTCACCCCTGTTACTCCCTAACAATGGTACTTTCAACATTCCTGTACTCTCCATCTTTTGCCAAGACACGGAGTCATAACAATCCCAAGTCAACATTGGGTCGTGTTCTTTAGCTTTCCTGAACAGGTTGTCATAGCAAAACCACTGATTGCCCCCATATGCCCCGGAATACTCCATGATACGTGATTGATAAATAGGCAACTCGGTCAGCAACTCGGGCCTGCGCTCGCCCATAATGGAGGTAAAAATGCCCCACGCTCTGCCCCAAGTACCAATGTTTTCGTCAATCTTAAAGGCGGCCATTTTTGTGCGCCAAACACTCGGATGCATGAGCTCCTTTTGGCTCTTAACATGCTCCATCTCATAACGATCGGTAAGCAAGGAAAAAATGTTCACATACTTATTCACCCAAATCTTTTCCTTAATTTCCATTGGGACATGCTGAGCCACCTTTTCCCTCCGCGAAGGTACAGACCCTTCCCCCGCGATCGGCAATGGCCGCTTACCTGAACCAGACGCATTTTCCCCCGACGGAACTGGCGGGGTAACCGGAGACGATGCCTTCGCAGCCTCCCTCGCTTCCCGCGTTTTTCTCATCACTGCCCTGGCGTCGTCAGCCGTGGTGCCCTCGTTATCCTTTCCCAACCACGCTGCCAATTGTGCCGCTAACTCGGGCGGCATATCCTCCCCGCTCACGGGGGTGACCACCACGGGGATCGGATTCCCCTCTCTCGGCACCGGGGTTGGCTCCTCAAGTGGGCTCTCGGGGACCGGGGTCTCCCCCCCGAGTGCCCCTCTTCTGGACCTCTTGCCTCTCCCACCCGGGACTGCTCCCGGCAAAGGCCGTTTCGGCCCTCCCTCCCCGTCCTTAGCCGCCATCTGCTTCTTCAAATCGGCTACTTCCTTCATGAGCATGCGGAGCATCTGATCAGTGCTGACCCGCTTTCCGACTTTCTTGGGCATTCTCAGATGGAATCTCTGTAAGACAAAAGAAAAGATTACAACACTCAAAATTGCTCTTCGTTCCGTCTCGAGCTCACGTGCAGCGGGGAGGTGCAGCTTCAGAGCACAGGAACAAGAGGATGCTTTCTTGGCTTATTGCTCCTTTTATCCGTCTTCAGGGCGGGCGTAAACCCGCCCCGCCTGCCTCCGAGGGCGTGGCCGGTCGCGTCAGTGTCTAGTACAACCCACTCCAGGGCGGGAAAAGGCGCGCCCCGGCTACGCCGCTTCGGGCATACCAGCTGAGACTCGCCTCCCGCCCAAGATGGCTTCCCGGGGTGATCGTGGTACTCCACCATACGTTCGGGGGGACCGAATGGTCGCCCCTTTCCATTAACGTAGTAAATTATCATTTTTATACTTTTAATCTGTGTAAGAAAAACAAAAAAATGTAAATTAATACAAGGTAGTAAAAAAAAAGTGAGCATGAGACAAAATGAATACATATTATAAATCACAATTCAAAGTAGAAAATTAATTAAACATATTTAATGGTTTATTTTTGCTGTTATCAGAAAATATCAAATTTCACTGAAAACAGTGAGTTGAAGGTATTCATCATATAACAGCGGGAAAAAAAAAACCCAAATAATATAACTAAGCAGAAATAAGAACTCCTCAAAAGTAACTTACTTTCTATGACGTCAAAGGATGTCCTATGAACAGCTTATACTCTGTTGTGCTGTTACTATTTTCTGCCCGCCACTTTCTGAAAGATAAACTCCATTGTTTTAAGAAAACTGAGACATACAAAGCAATTTAAAACAGCACACTAAATTACAGCAACACCTAGAATCATTATAGTCCAATTACCTACCCTAAATTCTCACTTCAGTAATCAAGTCAAAAGGCAACATTGCTTCGTACTCAATTAGTAATGTTTGCTGAAAGATTAGCCTTTTTTATATTTCAAATAAGCTGTGTAATATCCAGATGTTGTCAAAGGACCATCATAATATATAATAGCTGCAGTTGCAAATGTTCTTCCTGAAATCGATGACTGTGTAGCCCCAAATTTTTTAATTAGACTTAACAACTTTTTTCATCCAGTTTATGTAGTTCAAATTGTAAAATGACATTTCACCCATAAGTTTCCATAAAAAATATGGACAGCATTGCAGACTTACATTTCCTCTACTCCTTATTTTGATCTGCTGCTTGACTTAGCTTATAAAAACAAACAGTTTTCGCTCTGTACTACAATTATCCACAAGGCCATATAGAGTAGGAGCCATTAGAACCTCTGGAAATTCCTCTAAACAAATCCCAAGCATCCTTTCCTAAAATTTTGGTTGTAAGAACACCAGGTAAGAATTTTGAAGGTGGAAAGGCAATCTTTTTTTGAAAGTTAAAACAGAATCATTGCAGGATGACCAGCCGTTTCCAGATTTTAAATAAGCAGTATAATGTCCTGAATTAGTTGAAGGACCGTTATGATATATAATTGCAGTAGTTAAAAAAGTCCTTCCTGATATTGACAACTGCGAAGCCACAAAATTACTAATTAAAGTTGTCAATTTAGTTCCATCAGGCCTACATCGTTGGAACATTAAAATGACATACTGGCCATAACTTTGTAAAATTAACGTGGACAGCATTGCAGACTTACATTGGCTACACTCCATGTTTTGATCGGCTGCCTTTACTAGCTTATTGAAGGATACTGATTAACTGTCAGGCAAAGTTAAATATATAAATCTTTCTGAGTCTACTCTAGTAGTACTTGATAGCCTACAGTTCTCGCAGTCATGCTGCCATAGATAAGAAAGGCCAAATAGATAATCTACATCTACACCCTCATCTTGCAATACATCAAGCATATACATTAAAAACTCCTGACAATCCTGCTGAATATTTTCAGAGAACTCTGTTTGGCCTGAACATTCGTCCAACAGAAAACGAATTTCAGACACACTTTCTACTCTCGTTCTATCAGCACTACATTTCTCTAACACAGAATTCAACAAACAGCATAAACTTTGTTCCGAATTGATCACAATCTGTTCTTTTAAAGTCTCTAGTGAAAAGAGAACATTAACAACTACATTAGCATAGCAGTTGACACCAGTACTATTTTCAAATTTAAAACCAACAACATTTTCAACAGAATTCATTTTATTCCTGTATACAATTTTTGGATCATCGACTTTTGCTGTTTTTGCTTCAACTTCCCTTCTATTACTGATATTTCTTCATTTCTGGCCTACCACACGTTTCTCAAACAAAGAATATTGAGGCAAATGTGGCGCATACTCTCTTCTTAACCTATTGTATTCCTTAACACAATCTAGATCGGCACAAATGTTTGTGACATCACAGTCAATCAAGTACAATCCCGATAAAGTTCTGACTCGTGACAATGCTACATAAGCCATACCCTCTTTGAATACAGAACTGCCAATATTCACTAAAGCAGTGTCTACACTTAAACCTTGCGATTTATGAATTGTCACCGCATATGCCAAGCAAACAGGAAACTGCTTACGGCGAACATATAAGTATTTTACAAGCAAAAACCTTGCTGTGCAACGACCAATTAGCTGTACTTCCTCAATGCCATCAAATTTAATTTTTAAAAATTCAATTCCATCTCTACTTCTGTATTTCTCAAAATCAACAACATTACCCATTGATCCATTTACCAGACCTCTTTCAACATGTAAATTCCTTCTCAAAATGATACGGCAATTTAAGCACACATTCAAAGTCTTTTCAAAACCCTCAGTTTTAGTTATAGTCTTCTCTAATGAATCCAATTTACATTTCAAATTCTCAGACAAAATAATTGTTGCTCCCATATGCTCTATTTTGTCAATAGCTTCCAGTTTCACAATCTCTTGTTTTTCAGAATTCAACATTTTGTTATTGAAGATTGAACATTCTGCAAGAGTTGGCATCAAACATATTCCAGATTTCTTCACAGTAATTTTCTGAAAAATATCCTCTGGCAAAACGTCTTCTTCTGGATATAAATTTGACAGTAATCGTGCATGTAAAGCTTCTTTACCACGCTCAGTCACTTTCCCGATTCTAACATCTTGTAGAATATTCTTGTAATCTTCGTCCTTCGCCTGACACATATTTTCACGCAGCTCAGCATAACTGAAGTTTAACCATATGTTAACGTTGCCAATGCTCCCTAGGCACTTCTTGGTATCTTCATGTGTAAGCAGTTTAAACACTGGTTGTCCTTTCACTGGTGTCAGCTGCAGAAGATCACCAAAAACAATGATGTGTTTGCCACCGAATAACACATCATACTCTGTTTTAAGAACTTCCTACATTCTCAAATGCACAAAGGCAAGCATGACATTGGAAACCATGCTTACTTCGTCAATGATAAGAAGTTTCATCTTCTTCAACACTCTAGATACTTCACAACAAGCATCCCCAGATAACCTGTGGTATTGTAATTTGTTATCATGCTCCACTGGCAGCATCAGTAACCGATGCAAAGTAATCCCTTTAATGTTATGAGCTGCCAGTCCAGTTGGAGCGGTCACAACACAAGACAGCGATGACTCAGTCCTTTTCTGCAGATAACATGAAATTGCTCTAATAAGGAAACTTTTTCCAGTTCCTGCTTCTCCACTCACGTATAGTCGGACAGGCTTCAACGACGTACATGAGCACTCTTTCTTCTCATGACTTAATCCATGCTCAATTTGGTTGGTAACTTCGTCATATATTTTCCTCTGCTAAACGTTAAGTTGTCTTTCCAAATCTTCTAAGTTAACCGCATCCTCCTGAGCATGTGCCATGGCTCTTTCCACTTCAATCATGGCAGTGGCAGCTTCATTTTCGATAACTGGTTCTCCTAGTGGATCCTGACTCAATGAAACAGAACTCTGACTGTCCTGAGAACTGTCTCTAGCAATCTCGGCTGTAATTGTTGCTTCCTGCTCAATTTCTGCATTCAACATTTGTAGATATTTTGGAAAACAGGACATTCTATGGACTCCTTGGCTGCATTGAAAGAGTCTTCGTAACAGAGGAAATCCCCAAGCAGTTCCTCTTCTGCACGCCAAGGTTTGAAAAGTTGCAAAAGAGCTAAATAGAAAAACTCTTTTCTTTCTGGAGATTCGCAATCCAATTTTCGATGATTTATCAATTGACATTTTTTTTGCTTGACCAGACATCCCTCACTTCCAATTACAGCATACACTCCTTTATCAATATCTTCTTTGATGTTTCTCTTGAAAACGTAATTTTGAAGAACATCATACAGACAAACATTCTCCAGGTGACTGCTTCTATTTGGATAATATGTATCCAACATGTTGGTCTTCAAAATATCTGTACTGTTTGGCTCCTTCTCCGCCAAATACTCAATTTCCCGTACAGGTTTCAGAACTCGATTACGCGTTGCAGCAAGACCAAGACTCGCCCAAATGATACTCCTAGATTTGGCATAGAGACTTGCTGAAGATAACCGGTCAGAACATTCGTAAGCTCCGATTTCTCGATGCAACAACATCTTCAGACTGAAACTGTACAACTTCTTACTGAGGCTCTTTTCATGGGAAATATCCTCCCACATATCCTTCAGTTCTGTCTTTTCTTTTTTGGTGATGTAAGACGTCACATACCGAGCCACAGCCATACAGTTGTCAGCCACAAACTGTATATCCATGTTAGCATTCCACATGGACAAAATCACTGGGTTGTAGTCGTTAATGTACTTGGACTCTTCGTTTCTTTTCAAATTGTATGTGTTTTTGGGTGATATCCTTGTCACATTATGTCGCAGCGATGACATCAAATTGTTAACTCTTCAATCATTCTTGTTTCCTTATAGTACGCTCCCAAGACCGCTTTCCGGTACGCGTACCGGGCGCACCCCACGAAAAAAAAAACTTTTTTTTTGATTGTTTTCCCCGCGGGGCCCTTTTAAAGCCTCCACATCAAACCTAGGGGGTCAGGGAGAATCTACTATGCCCCCTTATGGTCATTTGCCCCTTCGCTTTGGCCTCCTCTTGTCTCTCGATCCTACCGAGAGACAAGATGGCGGCCGCTACGGACTGTTTAGAATGTTGACAGACACCGGAGAGCCAATCAGCTTCGCTTCGCAAAGCTCCGTTACGCGAAAAAAGTACGCGAACTAGAGCGCTATCCGGGACGCTGTCACAGATATATGTTTTTTTAAACATTAATTTCTCAAAATCCACTGGAGCACATATATTGAGACACAGCAAAGGCACATCGGGCTAACAGTCCCTACAATTTTGCCAAGTTTCGTGTAAATCCATTCAGCCGTTCGAGCTAAAAGTGAGGCCAAACGCCCTATGGAAAAATGAATGGGAAAAACGCGTTTTGGGACCCCCCTTTTTTCTCGGCCCCCCTTGACGAAACCCCCCCAGATTTTTAGGGGCTGATCAGAAATAAAATGTGCCATTTTCCTGAAAATTTCAGCCGATTCCGTCCACAAACGCCAAAGTTATTAGACATAGAATTTTCAAAAGTTCCATAGAGAAACAATCCTAACTATATATACCTACTGGCGACCGCCAGTAGGTAATATATATATATATATATATATATATATATATATATATATATATATATATATATATATATATATATATATATATATATATTCACTGAAAAAAACATAGGTTTCACACCATTTATAGTTAGGAATTTGCATTTAAAAAACCTATTAAATTCACATAAAAAACCATAGGTTTCACACCAGTTATAGTTAGCTGGAAATTTTACTCACATAAAACCATTGAAATTCCCAAGTTATAGTTAGTTGGACTCACTATAACTTGCGCGTGCAATGCACTGCTGATGACTTCACATATTACATAACTCATGACATGGTCAGTGACATCACTCATGACATCACTGATGATACCATTCTTGTGACTTAGTGACAGATCTCCTTTCACTGTAATTTTACCCATTTCAGTTACAACAACCAATTCAGTAATTCCACCATCTATATACACATCCACTCATTCACCAACAGTTCTCTGTAGTCACTCATACATATACTCACCCATCATATGAAGTGATACACCTATACATCCTGTTACACACCGACAGTCATCCAAAAGTTACTCACACACATACTCACACATGCAAATAAACTATTGATCATCCATTTATTTGCATATAGAGCAATACACACACTACCACCTTACTTCTAATGAAAATTACAAATATTTATTCTCTTAAACAATCACTTTTCGAAACACATACTTATTTAAACAGGAACTCTTACAATCTCTTACTCTCACATATACTCACTTATATGCATCAATATTCACATATTCTATATTAAAACATATGTAGTTACTGTTAAAAACACTAGTGAGACAGTCATTTACTCACTAACATACACTTATCCACACTATTCAACCATGCAGTCCTGCACATATGCAGTCTTTAAAATACATACAAAAAAAGAGTCAGTCACTCATGCATCAATGTAGTAAGTAATTCCCACACTAAACAAAACAGACACTCATACTGATACTAAAACACATCTAATAACCCATACACACACACATGTAGTTACTCACCAACCCATGCAGCCACTTATGCACAAAGTGAAACACTGATACATATTTTTAAATATTTAAACATTACTCTCTAATATATGTATTCACTAAAATACACTTAATCAGCCAGTTAACCAATCATTTTTTTTTTTTAAAACATCCTTAAGACACTTTTTTAAAAATGTATTGTTCCATCGACCTTTACAAATACATATATAAAACATATTTATTTTTCATAAAGTCACACATTCACTGGATGGTGTCATCAGTGATGTCATGAGTGATGTCACTGACCATGTCATGAGTGATGTAATATGTGACGTCATCAGCAGTGCATTGCACGCGCAAGTTATAGTGAGTCCAACTAACTATAACTTGGGAATTTCAATGGTTTTATGTCAGTAAAATTTCCAGCTAACTATAACTGGTGTGAAACCTATGGTTTTTTATGTGAATTTAATAGGTTTTTTAAATGCAAATTCCTAACTATAACTGGTGTGAAACCTATGGTTTTTTCAGTGAATTTCATAGGTTTTTTAAATGCTAATTCCTAACTATAACTGGTGTGAAACCTATGTTTTTTTCTGTGAATTTCAAAGGTTTTTTAAATGCTAATTCCTAACTATAAATCTCAGTTTATAAGTAAGACTGTTAGCGCACTAGTTGTTCTCTGGGACATTCTGTTATTGGGCTATATTTTGACTACATCTGGCTGTTTTTTTGGCTACATTTGTTTTTGTTTTTTGTCTCTGGTGGCCATCTTTGGGCTACATTGGGCTACATTGGGCTACATTTGGGCTCTAATATATATATAGCCCAATGTAGCCCAATATATATTTTTCAAAGTTAATTTTCGTAAAAACCACTTGAGCATATATCTTGAGACATAGCAAAGGCACATCGGCTATTTTTTTAAAATATATATATATATATATTATTATTATTTTTTTTGTTGCCTTGATGCGCTCCCGGTGCGCGCCCCGGGGAGCGCCCCAGAAAGCGTAATTATATGAAGCGCCCCGGGGCGCGCACCAGGGAGCGTCCCGTAAGCGCCATTATCGTTTTCGAAAACATGATAGTGACGTATCGCGTAGCCGCGTCTGCATGAAACGCACGGCGTAAACACACCCGGAAGCACTCGTGCGAATACGATCGCGCAATGTAAACTTCCGACGCGCTTACGCGACGCGACCCGGGGCGCGCCCCCCGGCACGCCCCGGGGCGTGTAGCGTAAGCGCGTCGGGTCATGTGACCTGAAAATAACACTTTTCATTGGTTCATAACAGTTTTGGTTTCATAATGATGAAGCCCCTGGTCATGTGACCTGAAAATAACACTTTTCATTGGATCTAACTTTTTTTTTTCCTTCTGATGAAAGACCCCACCTTTTTCCTTTCTTCTGACTTTGTCCTTTGACTGAGGAAGACCTGCTTGTACCTCTCTGTACAATTTTCATCTTTATAATGGCTTCAGTAGCAGCAGCAGCTGGTGCATCTGCACCACCACCACAACAACCAAAAGGACCACCACAAGTTTTCATTGGTGGTCAAGAAGAGGAGGAAGAGGAGGAGGAGGAGGAGGAGGAAGAAAGGACGAGAACATTTCTCCAAGAACACAATACCCCATACCAGCCTAGACCACACATTATTTGGGAGTTTTTTTCTCTTCCACAGGGGAAGAAAAAGGTAAATGCAGCCAAGGTGACTTGCTTAATCTGTGGCATGGAACTTTCCAGAGGGAACCCTCTTAAAAAATATTCCTTTGGAAATCACACAATGATCCGCCACATGCAGCGCAAGCATCCTATAAACTATTCTGCTGCAGAGATGAAGGAACTGGCCAGTAACCCTTCCTCATCAACAAGAACCAGCTCAAAAAGAAAGCAACCCACTCCCTCAACACCAGAAGAAAGTGAAACTATGCGTTGCGTTCAGCCACGATTTGCAGATTTCAGAATCACATGCAAATATTGTGGGAAGACCATCTCCTACGGAGAACAGAGCATAAATCTCATCGTCCTTGCTGGGACAACCACAAATGCCCCAATCGACCCTAATTATTTCTTTTCTTTTTTTTTCGCTCCAGTTGAGCCATTTTCAATTCCCTGTTTTTTTGTTTCTCCCCATGAAAAATACAAAAGAAATATAAAAGTGTTCTGAAAAGCCAAAAAAAGATCAAAATGTTCATAAAACATCAAAAAAATATAAAACAACAAAAAGAAGAAAAAAAACAGTTCTTTTTAGAACTACCTCCAATTTCTAATAAAAGGCTACTTCTTTTTAAAAACTGTCATTCTTTTTTTCCCATGGTACGCTCCCCGGTGCGCGTACCGGGCGCTGCCCCCGCGCAAACCAAAAAAAAAAATCTTTTGCCCCGCAGGGCCCTTTTTTGGCACAAACATCAAACCTAGGGGGTCAGGGGGGGGGGGGTCTATCCCTGCCCCCTTATGGTCATTTCCCCCTTTGTTTTAGCCACCTCTTGTGTCTCGATTTTACCGAGACACAAGATGGCGGACGCTCCGGACTGTTTCGAATGTTTACAGACACCCGAGAGCCAATCAGCTTTCCGTGCGCAAGTCGCGTGGTGCGCCCGGTGCGCGTACCGGGGCGCTGCCATAGATATATATATTTTTTAAACCTAAATTACTCAAAATCCACTGGAGCACATATCTCAAGACATAGCAAAGGCACATCGGGCTACCAGTCCCTACAATTTTGCCAAGTTTGGTGTAAATCCATTCAGCCGTTCGGGCTTAAAGTGAAATCGACCGCCCTATGGAAATTAACATGGGGAAAACGCGTTTTGGGACCCCCCTTTTATCTCGGCCCCCGCTTGACGAATCCCCCCCAAACTTTCAGGGAAGGACCGGGGCGCCGCGAGGCCATTTTGAAGAAATGTTCAGGCAGATTCGTCAACCGAAGCCAAAGTTATTCCAAATAGAATTTTGAGATTTAACATTGAAAAAAATCCTAACTATAACTACCTACTGGCGACCGCCAGTAGGTAATATATATATATATATATATATATATATATATATATATATATATATATATATATATATATATATATATATATATATATATATATATATATATATATATATATATATATATTCACTGAAAAAACCATAGGTTTAACACCAGTTATAGTTAGCTGGAAATTTTACTGACATAAAACCATTGAAATTCCCATGTTATAGTTAGTTGGACTCACTATAACTTGCACGTGTAATGCACTGATGACACCATCCAGTGAATGTGTGTCTTTCAGATAAATAAATATGTTTTATATATGTATGTTAAGGTCGATGGAAGAATATTTGTTTAAATTATTGTCTTAATGGATGTTTTTAAAAAAAAAAAAAATTGGATATCTGCCTTATTAAGAGTATCTTAGTGAATACATATATTAGCGAGTGAAAGTAGGTCAGTCTCTCTGTCATCAGTGATGTCATGAGTGATGTCACTGACCATGTCATGAGTGATGTAATATGTGATGTCATCAGCAGTGGATTACACGTGCAAGTTATAGTGAGTCCAACTAACTATAACGTGGGAATTTCAATGGTTTTATGTCAGTAAAATTTCCAGCTAACTATAACTGGTGTTAAACCTATGGTTTTTTCAGTGAATTTAATAGGTTTTTTAAATGCTAATTCCTAACTATAACTGGTGTGAAACCTATGGTTTTTTCAGTGAATTTCATAGGTTTTTTAAATGCTAATTCCTTTCTATATCGAGTTTCTAACCTTTTTTTTTTTTACAATTTGCTGTTTTTTTTTAAGTATTCATTTTTTTAATATATTTTTTTTCTTTTGCGCTCTGGGTGCGCGCTCCGGGAAGCTTTCAGCTAAGCTCTCCGGTAAGCTTTCCGGTGAGCTCACCTGAAAGCGCACCCAGAGCGCTACTGTCGTTCGTGAAAAAAAATATGAATGAAAAGTTAATAATAATGCAAAACATTTCGCTCCATACAAATAAAATCCGTTTTTTTTTATAAGGAAAATGATTATGTATTTCTGTAAAAGTTTGATGACGTCACTTTGGCGCGCAACGTAAGTGTCATGACCTTGCTGCATAGTCCCACTGTCGGCAAGGTCAAGAAACGAAAATGCCGGAACCAGAGATCATTTAATAAATATCCACACTGGTTACGTCAAGGACCTACCTGGAAGACCACTCTGAAATCCATTCTCAGGGTTTTGAATCTGTCTTCAGTTGCGCCAGCAATGCCACGGCGAGAAGACAAAGGTTCTCGCTCTAGTCTTCCAGAGCGCGAGATCAGTAACATCGAGTTGGCGCATGCGCGCCCAGGTAACTGCGCACTTCAACTGAATAGATCGACGGAGAGAGCAGCGTTTCCTCAGCGCGCCTGAATTCTAGTGCGCACCTTCAGAGTTTCAGAGCAGTTTTGTCCAGGAAAGTATTCAGAACTATTTCTAGAGTAACACTCGAGCTTTGTGGTAATTTGTTCTTTTCACGAATTCATCTTCAGAGTCCTTTGGTCGTCAGAGAACTGTATTAGTCAAGTGCTGGAGATTGAAGTGATGGAAGTGATGGAGTGATGGAGTGCGAAGTCGAGGATATGAAATATGCCTAATCATTTGGAGGAACGCCTTCTGTGAAGAGAAGGTTTCCAATCTTCAGAACCAAGTAAGACTTTCAGTGTATAATTGAATGCTGCGTCACCTCATCATTCTGTGAGGATTTCAGTGACTGATTTTCAACTGTCAAGAGACTTTTCTAATCCTCTTGCCTCAAGGAATTAAGTGCACTGAAGCACATATAGACTTGGTGTTCAATTTAAGACTGCTCAACCTTTCGTGAGAATCGAACTTATAATTTCAACCTTCCTGTCACGAAAGCGAGAAAGAACTTTATTCCAACTCCATTCTTTAGTTCTTGAGCGAGAACTGAAGCTCTTACAACTGATCAAAGAAAAGCTCAGGCAAACATAGAGTGGGGCAAAGTCATTGGTGAAAAAGGTAATGAGAGTAATATCTAAAGAATATTTAGAGTCTGGATTAATAGTTTTAGAGTAGAGTTACATTATTGTCATTGTTACAGGTATCGCCAGAAGAGAATAACCGAAGAAAGACGAGTCTGGTTGATACCATCACCATTGAAGTCTCTCTTGTTTGTCTTCCACTTCCCCTTTCCCTTCTGATTGAATTCGAGAGATTAGTGTTTCAATCACTGTCTCCTGTGTTTGGTCAGGGGGTATTGGGGGCTAGCGTCTGTTCCTGGGGAGGTCGCATTTGGTGTTCTGACAGATTGAAGTGCCCGAGGCCTCTTTCTGAGGTGCACAGACCTCTCCCCGAGCAGACATGGCTGAAGGTTTAGATGTCAAGGCTTTGGCCACAGTCCTTGATAGTATGCAAAAACAATTAAATAATTTGTTGGAAGACAATAAGAATCTCAGGGCAGAGATAGAAAGAACTAGTCAAGAAAACTTGCAAATAAAATTAAGATTAGATGAATTGTTAGATGCAGGTCCAAGTTTTAAGTCATCGACAAGTCAAATTAGTAGCTCATCACCATCAGATATCTCAACTCAAGTAATTCATGAAGTCTCGCCCATCATTCCATTAGCCTCTCCTGAGAGATTTAGCGGGGACCCTCAGAAAGCCCAAATCTTTCTCACACAATGTTCCTTACACTTTTTGTGCAGGCCCGTAATTTTTGCTAAGGATCAATCAAAGGTGGCTTTCATTCTGTCGTATCTGACTGGTGACGCAGCTGCGTGGTCCATGTCTCTAGTTACTAAGGACGACCCCATTTTGTACAAGTTTGAGGAATTTAAAGTGGAGTTTCTGAGAATCTTCGATAGACGTTCAGCGTCACAAGCTACAGATAACGAATTACTCGATCTAAAACAAGGTAATCGAGACTTGGTGGCATATTTAGCCCAATTCAATAAATTGATTGTGGAGACTCAATGGCCGGAAGCGAAGAGAGCTGCCATCTTTTATCGAGGGTTAAAAGATGAACTCAAGGACGCTCTAGCGCAGATTCCAAAAAGACCCACAGAAGTTTCCGAGCTTATTGATTTAGTTTTACAAATGGATCATAGGCTCAACGAGCGGAAGAGTGAAAAGAGAAGAGATTTTCGTCTTCCTCCACCTCGATTCGATCGCATGAAAACTGAGAGTCAAAGGGTCAACGAAAGTTCTCAGTCAGAGGAGCCCATGCAAATTGGATCTATCAGGGGGCCTTTATCCAAAGAAGAAAAAGAAAGAAGAAGAGCCGGGCAATTGTGTTTATACTGTGGATTATCGGGCCACTATGTCAAAGACTGTCCAAAGAGGCCAAAGATGTCGCAGCAGGTAAAAGATCGGCTTCACCTGTAGTCGGAGCTGCACAGGTGGAAGCAGAACCAAAGTCAGCTTCTAATTCTCAACAGATTGTTAATACTCTTCAATCCTCTGCTCCTCATTTAGTAGTTTCATTTACCATCGAGTTTCGGAATTCCAAGATTAGTGAAGTCACTGTGATGATTGACTCGGGGGCAACGGGCAATTTTTGTGACATTAAGTATGCTCAACGGATTGGGATTCAATTCATTCGGAAGAAAGTTGTAGAGTCGGTGAGAGCAGTGGACGGAAGCAATTTATCATCTGGCCCAATCACTCATGAAACTGAGAAGATTCAATTAACTGGGTTGAGGGGTCACACTGAAACTTTAATTTTTAACCTTATTGATGCTCCTCAATTTCAGCTTATATTGGGTCTTCCGTGGTTAACGGAGCACAATCCACGCATTGATTGGGAGAAGAGAACAGTGGAAATGGACTCCATTTTTTGTAAGGAGAATTGTTTTTCTGAATCCCCCTCGGTAGAAGATGACTCCCCAGCACGAAAATTGGCCGATCATCCAGCTTTGATTTGTTCAATTGAAACCCAAGAAATTCCAGCGGAATACCGGGATTTATCTGCAGTTTTTGATAAGAGAGAGGCGGAAAAACTTCCTCCTCATCGCCCGTATGATTGCAAGATAGAAATTGAACCGGGAGCCGTGCTTCCGTGTAGTCGTATCTACGCATTGACAGAAGATGAGAACAAGTACTTGAAGACATATCTGGAGCAATATTTAGAGAATGGATTCATTCGGCCCTCCAAATCGCCAGTCTCTTCACCCTTATTTTTCATTCCAAAGAAGAATGGTGAATTGAGAACCTGTATTGATTATAGAGCGCTCAATCAGGTGACAGTTAAAAATAGATATCCTCTCCCACTTATTTCTGTGCTCCTGGACCAAGTAAAAGATGCCAAGATCTACACCAAATTAGACTTGCGTGGAGCATATCATTTAATCAGAGTTGCTGCTGGGGATGAGTGGAAAACGGCTTTTCGAACTCGACATGGATTATTTGAGTATCAGGTGATGCCATACGGTTTATGTAATGCCCCAGCAGCTTTTCAACATTTCGTGAATGACATCCTACGAGAATTTCTGGACAGAATAGCTGTGGTCTACATTGACGACATATTAATTTTTTCCAAGAATGTTCATGAACACATTTCCCATGTCAGATCAATTCTTGTTCGACTACTTGAAAATCATCTCTTTGTAAAACTGGAGAAATGTGCCTTCCATGTGGAAGAAGTGGAGTTCCTTGGATTTGTATTATCTCCCAAAGGAGTCAGCATGGATGTGTCCAAGGTCAAGGCAGTGCAAGACTGGCCTTCCCCTTCAAGTGTGAAAGAAATTCAGAGTTTTATTGGTTTCTCCAATTTTTATCGGAGATTCTTTCCAGACTTTTCTCATAAGGTTAGCCCCATTACACGTTTTTTGAGAAAAGGAGTTAAGTTTGAGTGGGATGAGAAAGCGGAAACAGCCTTCCAATTTTTAAAGAGATCCTTCACTCAGGCTCCCATTCTATTGCATCCCAGGCCTGAAGAACCATTTTTTGTGGAGGCCGACGCCTCAGATGTCGCCATAGGAGGGATTTTATCTCAACGCCATCCGACTACAGGTCAGTTGCACCCCGTGGCTTATTACTCTCGGAAATTGACTCCTCCTGAATGTAACTATTCCATCTCGGACAAAGAATTGTTAGCTGTTAAGGCGGCCTTTCTTGAGTGGAGACATTATTTACTTGGCGCAGCTCACAAGGTTACTGTCTACACAGATCACCGTAATCTGCAATTTTTAAAGTCAGCAAAGACATTGACAGCACGTCAGCTTCGTTGGTCTCTGTTCTTCGCGGATTACAACTTTGTTATCACTTTCAGACCGGGTACCAGTAATGTAAAAGCAGATGCGCTTTCCAGAATTGACTCTAATTCCAGAGATGTTAATCCAAAAGATCAATCAATCATTCCAGAGGAGAAAATTCTTGCCATTTCCATTACAACAGATTTCACCGAAGAGATACAGAAGGCGTTATCTTCAGATGAAATGGAGATGTGGTCCAAAGAAGACTCCAATAGAGATATTCGAAAAGGATTGCCTTATCATCAGGATAGCCTCTATCTTCCTACGAAGGAGTTACAGGAAAAGGCTTTGAAGTTTTGCCATGATGGAGCCTTAGCTGGTCACAAGGGAATCCAGAAAACCACAGAGTTAATTGAAAGACATTTTTGGTGGCCGGAAATGAGATCACAGATACGACAGTATGTTACCACCTGCGAGCGATGCTTGAGAGGCAAAGCTGATCGAAGGGCACCTTTGGGACAGTTAATGCCCTTACCAACCCCTCCTCATCCATGGCATACGGTGTCCATGGACCTTATTGTAGATCTCCCAATGAGTCAAGGGTTGAATACGATATTAGTGATGGTGGACACTTTTTCTAAAATGGCCCATTTTGTCGCCCTAAAAGGTATCCCTTCAGCTCCTCAGTTGGCTCAAATATTTACTCAGCATATTGTCAGACTGCATGGCATTCCTCAAGTCATAGTCACAGATCGAGGGTCACAATTTGTTTCCCACTTTTGGAAGGCCTTCACCAAAAGATTGGGAATAGACGCTCGTTTCTCGACCAGTTTCCACCCAGAAACTGATGGACAAACCGAGAGAGTCAATCAAGAGTTAGAACAATATTTGCGACTTTATTTGATGAATCAGGAGGGAGGATGGTCAGATCTAGTTTGGTCAGCTGAATTTGCCTACAATAATGCTCAACACTCCTCCACCGGGTTTTCCCCCTTTTACTTGAACTATGGTAGACATCCTAGTTTTAGTCTAAGTTGGGAAGAGGCGCCAGTTCCAGCAGTTGAGGGTTTTGTAGAAAAGATGCAGGATTCCCTGAGTCAAGCCAAAGAAAATCTCGAAAAAGCCAAAAACAGTTATAAGGCACAGGCTGATAAGAAGAGAAGAAAAAATTCCCCCTTCAGAACAGGAGACCAGGTTTGGCTATCCACCAAACACCTTAGGTTAAAAGAAAACCGCAAGTTTCAACCCAGATTTATCGGACCCTTTGAGGTAGAAAAGATGATCAACCCAGTCTCAGTTAAAATACACTTGCCATCATATTTGAAGGTTCACCCAGTCTTCCACGTATCTTTGATAAAGAAAAGTCCACAGCACTTAAGAATGCAATCTACACCTAAACCTATAGAAGTAGATTCTGTAGATGAGTTTGAGGTACATAAAATTTTAGATTCTCAAATCAGAAAAGGTAAATTGCATTATTTGATCAGTTGGAAGGGTTTTGGCTCTGAAGAGAACTCTTGGGAGCCGTTTGACAATGTTCATGCTCCTAGACTTGTGCGAGAGTTTCATCAGTCAAATCCAAACAAGCCAAGAATGAAGGGACGCCTTTTGGTGGGGAGTACTGTCATGACCTCGCTGCATAGTCCCACTGTCGGCAAGGTCAAGAAACGAAAATGCCGGAACCAGAGATCATTTAATAAATATCCACACTGGTTACGTCAAGGACCTACCTGGAAGACCACTCTGAAATCCATTCTCAGGGTTTTGAATCTGTCTTCAGTTGCGCCAGCAATGCCACGGCGAGAAGACAAAGGTTCTCGCTCTAGTCTTCCAGAGCGCGAGATCAGTAACATCGAGTTGGCGCATGCGCGCCCAGGTAACTGCGCACTTCAACTGAATAGATCGACGGAGAGAGCAGCGTTTCCTCAGCGCGCCTGAATTCTAGTGCGCACCTTCAGAGTTTCAGAGCAGTTTTGTCCAGGAAAGTATTCAGAACTATTTCTAGAGTAACACTCGAGTTTTGTGGTAATTTGTTCTTTTCACGAATTCATCTTCAGAGTCCTTTGGTCGTCAGAGAACTGTATTAGTCAAGTGCTGGAGATAGTGCGAAGTCGAGGATATGAAATATGCCTAATCATTTGGAGGAACGCCTTCTGTGAAGAGAAGGTTTCCAATCTTCAGAACCAAGTAAGACTTTCAGTGTATAATTGAATGCTGCGTCACCTCATCATTCTGTGAGGATTTCAGTGACTGATTTTCAACTGTCAAGAGACTTTTCTAATCCTCTTGCCTCAAGGAATTAAGTGCACTGAAGCACATATAGACTTGGTGTTCAATTTAAGACTGCTCAACCTTTCGTGAGAATCGAACTTATAATTTCAACCTTCCTGTCACGAAAGCGAGAAAGAACTTTATTCCAACTCCATTCTTTAGTTCTTGAGCGAGAACTGAAGCTCTTACAACTGATCAAAGAAAAGCTCAGGCAAACATAGAGTGGGGCAAAGTCATTGGTGAAAAAGGTAATGAGAGTAATATCTAAAGAATATTTAGAGTCTGAATTAATAGTTTTAGAGTAGAGTTACATTATTGTCATTGTTACAGGTATCGCCAGAAGAGAATAACCGAAGAAAGACGAGTCTGGTTGATACCCTCACCATTGAAGTCTCTCTTGTTTGTCTTCCACTTCCCCTTTCCCTTCTGATTGAATTCGAGAGATTAGTGTTTCAATCACTGTCTCCTGTGTTTGGTCAGGGGGTATTGGGGGCTAGCGTCTGTTCCTGGGGAGGTCGCATTTGGTGTTCTGACAGTAAGTGCCCTCGGAAGCGCCTACGATCGCGCCGCGTAAACGCACCCGGAAGCGCCCAAGATCGCGCCACGTTTGCGCCCCGGAAGCGCCTACGATCGCGCCGCGTAAACGCACCCGGAAGTGCTCCGGAGCGCGCTGCGTAAGCGCGTCGGGTCATGTGACCCTAAAATAACACTTTTCATTGGTTGCTAACAGTTTTTTTTTACAAAGAATGAAATTCCCACCCATTTCCTTCACTATTGCTTTGTACTTGGAGAGAGCAAGAGCTGTTCTGTGTACTATCTTCATCTCCTACTTTCCTGATCTACAGCAATGGCTGCAAGAGAGTCATCCAGCAGTGATTCAGAGGCATTTGTAGATGAGGACCCTCCTAGGCAGAAGAAAAAAATCCATTTCATCTGGAAATTTTATAACATCCCTGAAGGAGAAAAAAAAGTCAACGCTCCAAAAGTAACCTGCAAAATATGTGGTAGTACTTTATCCAGAGGCAATCCTCTGAAAAAATATAGTTTTGGAAATGCCAATTTAATCAGGCATGTCAAAAGAAGACACCCAAACAACTTTGCGAGGGAGAGTGTCAGAGACCTGGCACGGAAATTACCCACAGATGGCGGCAGCACCTCCACTGGTGGAGAAACACCTTCGGGACCATCCCGTAGAAGAATGGTCCCTAACATACAGCCAGAGTTTGCAGGCATCAAATTTCTGTGCACGGAGTGTGACAAACTGCTCTGCTATGGGGAGTAGAGTGTTGAACTCATTGCCCAAAAGAAACAACAACACCGCTGCCCTGACAGTCCCTAAATTTTCACATTTTTTTGCTCCTGTTGAGCCGTTTTGGAATCCCTGTTTTTTGTTTTTCCCTTGACAAAAATCCAAAAAAATTATAAAATTGTTTTAAAAAGCCAAAAAAAGTTCAAAAAGTTCAAAAAACACAAAAAAATATAAAACAACAAAAAGAAGAAAAAAAAAGTTCTTTTTAGAACTACCTCCAATTTCTAAATAAAGGCTTTTTTTTTTATAAACTGTCATCTTTTTCCCTCATTTTACGCTCCCCGGTGCGGTACCTGGTGCGCGTACCGGGCGCTTCCCCCGCGCAAAACAAAAAAAAAATATATATATTTTAAATGCCCCGCGGGGCCCTTTTATAGCCCCCACATCAAACCTAGGGGGTCAAGGGAGGGCTACCCTGCCCCCTTATGGTCATTTCCCCCTTTGTTTTGGCCACCTCTCGTGTCTCGATCCTACCGAGACACAAGAGGCCGCTCCAGACTGTTTAGAATGTTTACAGACACCCAAGAGCCAATCAGCTTCCTGCGCGCAAGTCGCGTGTCGCGCCAGGAGCGCACTCCGGTGTGCGCACCGGAGAGCGCCTATAGATATATATATTTTTTTGAACCTAAATTACTCAAAATCCACTGGAGCACATATCTTGAGACATAGCAAAGGCACATTGGGCTACCAGTCCCTACAATTTTGCCAAGTTTGATGGAAATCCATTCAGCCGTTCGAGCTAAAAGTGAAATCGACCGCCCTATGGAAATTAACATGGGGAAAGCGCGTTTTGGGACCCCCCTTTTATCTCGGCCCCCGCTTGATGTACCCCCCCCAAACTTTCAAGGAGGAACCGGAGCTCAACGAGGCCATTTTCAGGAAATTTTCAGGCAGATTCGTCAACCGGTGCCAAAGATATTCCAAATAGAATTTTGAGATTTAACATTATATATATATATATATATATATATATATATATATATATATATATATATATATATATATATATATATATATATATATATATATATATATATATATATATATATATATATATATATACATATATATATATATATATATATATATATATTTATTTATTATTACAAAAACAGTTATTCAAATTACATAATCACTACTCAATAAAAAATGATCAATTAATTCATTACTTTTATTCAATTATTAATTAATTAACTTCCCTCTCATATTGATAAAAACCTAGCAGCCCGCACCTAAAATATAAATAAAATAATAACTATTCCATAACTTACATATTTACATTATTTTAAATAATAAATTAAGAATTCATGGAATTGTTAGTTAACTGTTACTTAATTGACTTCCCAGCATAGACTCCTACAAACCTAGCATCCCACAACTATAATAAAATCTAAATAAATACTTATTCCACGATTTGCATATTTAAAATAAATAAAATAATTAACTTACAAATAATAAATAATAGTTAATTAATTATTACTTAGTAAACTTCCCACCCTTTACCCCTGCAAACCTACCATACCGCAACTAATACATAAGTAAAATAAATCAGTATTCCGTGTTTTACAGAATAAAAAATCATTTAAATAATTAACAATTATTACTAAACCTTACAACCCTACAAACACAGCAGCCTGCAACTAAAATATCAGAAAAAGAAATAAGTATTCCATAAACTATGTTTATAAAAATCAATTAAATAATGTATTAACAATTATTAGTTAATTGTTAATTAATTATTACTTAATTAACTTCCCACCTTATACCCCTTCAATACTACCAGACTACAGGTGACATCAAATGAAAAAAATCAGTATTACATAATAAATCTCAATCATATAAATTAATAAAATTGATTAAGTAATTCTTAATTAATTATTACCGGATTAACTTCCAACCCTGTCCCAATACAAACCCAAATTCCTGCTATGACACTATAAATTATTAAAACATTCTAAATCACTTAAAGCTATATTTCAAAAACAATTATTAACATTTATATAAACAATAGTACCACATACAATAAATGTATCAAACAAAAAGCAAACTTGTTTTACAATATTTCTATCCTCTATGTCAATGAAAATAATATTAAAACATCAAAAACCATATGCTTGTCAACAATATTCGTGCATCACCATATTTATGTGTCACGGTGTTTAATTTCTGATATTTCCGATATTTCTGACTCCCAATTTTTTTAGATTGATATTTTGTCCTAACATTCTATACAGTTAGTTCATTTAGGTATTTCAGCAAATGCTGCTAAAATGCTGTTATTTTTTCATAAACATGCAGCATAGTTCTTTTAAGAACTAGCACAGAGCAACCATTTACCACTGGCAAATATATTAACCAGTGCTTAATTTGTAAAAAAAATATGTGGCAGGGCTCTCGTCAAGAAATTGCTGCTGCTTGCAGCACACATTGCCCCTGCCTTTGGGCCAGTGATAGTAATAACAGAACTAACCATCACACTCCTACAAGTGTGACAATTCAGACAATTACATGCACCCAAAGCTATAAGAATGGCTTGGACAGCAGGCAATAGTCATTTCTAATGTATATTGAATAAATAATTAACTGTTGTTGTGGTCATCTCTAATTTAGCTAGACAGCGCCACCTTCTGGCAGTTTGTCACAAGTTCCGGCATTGACAATTAAGTGCTGGTCCCGAGCACCGGAAATCATGGCTCAAATTAAGCACTGATATTAACACTGCTCAAGCTCTTTAACTATCAATGTCAATAACCAGCTGAAGTCCATGGCATAGACAATGCCTTAACATAGCTCTTCCCCTTACCTGCTCGCTTTATGTGAGACATCGACTTTGTGCTGTGAGATTAACAGTCTTTCTTTAAAATGTAATTCTCTGGTTTACAAAAGGCTTTAACATTTTAAGGGGTGTGCTTTATTTACCGGACTAGCCCAAACGGTACATTACATGCTGCAAAGCGAGCTATTTGTTCACTAAATACCGAATATTTAAATGGCTGGGCCTTCAAAATAATTATATTTTAACCAGAAGAATAAAGGTAAATGAAATCTTGACCATGGCAACGATTTTGCTTCATCATTCTTTGGTTCATTTGGTGACTGGCACATTCCATCAGCTGATGCCTTGGAGCAGAAAAGACAGGCGCCAGACTGTAAAAAGGTCACATTTACTGTGGGAAACACCACACACCCAGAACTTCTGCTCCACTACCTTACAAACAAAAATTGCCCATTCTACTAAGATATGAATATGTCCATACACACAACTTCTAAATAAAGTTTGGAATCCTTGATTGACCCAAAATACTCCTTCACCTCCTACAACCCTTTAAGGCCCCTTGAAACTCAGAGTCTGTATTTACCCCTTTAGACTTCAAGGCCTCCAATGTAGGCCCTCACAACCATCTTCCATTTTGCTTGATCTCAGAGTTATATCCATTTCGAAATCATTGAATCACCCACTATCCTACCAAAGAGCAAAAGGGCCATCTCTTTTCATGCCTCCTACCATTCAACTACTCCTGCCTTAACTGGTAATAAATATGTCTGACCCAAAGAGAACCACCTCCATATAATAAGAAATTGTTAACATTTATCTGTAGAGTTTTTGCATTGAGCATAAAGATATACAGTCTGGTGCTTTGTGTTATTCGAATTTAGCAATTAGTTGCTTTTGGTTAGTCTCCATTAGATATTGCTCGCTCTGTGTTTCATATACACGGTGAGTCAGCCCATAAAAGCATTTCCTCTACTCAATGCTCCATCCAATTAAATTATACCTTATTTTTGTGGTGAGTGCTGGATTTGAAATTTATATAAATACCAATGCTTTATATTAGAGGTTTATTGATGTCACTGGAGCGTTGGAGTACCGCCACCTGCTGCACACCCAGCCTGAACTGCGCTCGTCTTGAGATCAAAAAGGCTGAAAAAACTATTGGTTGTCCTCCCACCTCATGAGAGGTAGGTCACAAGTCACAGAGTGGGATTGCAGTTCTGAGTGTGGTTGGTATGGTGGAATTGAAGTGAATATTGCACATTTTTGTGTCTTTCGTCTTCTTCTTTGTTGGTCCTTGTGGTCAGCTGGGCCTATGTGAAGTTAGGAGTCTGTCAGCTTTTTGTGTCTTTGAAGCAGGTAAAAAGAAAGACAACCACTTGACCCTGAGGGGCATATTTATGAAGCTTTTGCATCACCCTTGTGTGATGCAAGGGGGGCAAAGGCCATGCACACCCTAAGTCAGACTTATCAAGCCAAGCAAGGCACCTTGTGTGGCCCTTTGTGGCTGGATAAATCCAGAGTAACACAACGCAGCATAAATCGCTGTGTTGCATTACTCTGCCCTGGGAAGGCGTTCAATGGGTGGAGAGTGGATGCTCCCACACATTCACTTATGGATTTTGGTGCAGTCTCAGATTTACCAACACTGGTAAACCTGGCAATGCATCAGAATGCTATACTACCCCAGGTGGGGTGTAATGAGGGGAGATATCGTTATTTCTCCTTGTTACTTCTTCGTTTTATGTCTGTAGCAAACACGCAAAGAGGAAAATGCCTCAGGGGATTGTTTTTGTACAGAAAGGAATCCCTTCCTGTTTCATTTACACCCCTACCCTCTGAACCCAGCCAGATGCCAGGCTTAAGGAAGGAATGTGCAGATGCCAAGGGGAGGGAGTCTATGGAGATTAGCCATCCTGGAGGTTGGTTTACCAAGCTCTTGACTGTCTGCTGGGACGTCAGCCTTATTGAATTTTGGAGGTAAAGGGCCTTCTGGGAGACCATTGTGTCATATTTTGGAGGACATTGTCAGGTTTGGGGGTGTTGTCCTGCACCTCATTGGACAGAAGTGCCTCCTGTATGACCTCGGAGAACACTGAATAAGTATCTGAGATGGGCAGTACCTCACAGATCTGTTGCTTGAAACTAAAGGAAAAGAAATGTCCATGCTGGAAGTTTGATTTCCACCAACCAGGCCTTCACTCTGACTAACTGCGCAGGCTGCACAATCTGGAACTACAGCCCTGTGGATCAAACATGCTTCAAAAGGACTAAAGAGTGAACTCTCTGCAAGCCACAGGGTAACAGAGCTCACCTTGACCATCACCACCAAAAATCCCAGCTTGATTTACTACCAGTGGATTTGTAAGGGGTTTGTCCAAGTGGATTGTGGGAATTGAAGTCCCAAAAATTCAATGACCATCTTGGAGCATCCACACCCTTGGAATAAGTTTTGGACACTTTGAGACCCACAAAGGGACTTCAGGAAGAAGTTCAAGAAGTTTGGAAAACTTTGGAGCAACTCTAAAAAAAAAAGCTCCATAAGTGGATGGACTCGACCTGGCCAGCCAAGATGGCAACCCTCAACCATGAACTGGCCTGCCCTAAAGGTTCGTCCTGCTAACAAGCTCTGGAGGTCCGACTTTCAGAGCTTGACCGGGAGCTGGACGAAAATCAAGCCAGCCAACTCTCACCAGATACAGCCAGGTGAAGAGCGTCAAGGGACCCTGAGAGAAAAAGCTATGTTAAAGTTTCTAAGTCCGAACATAGAAACGGTGACCGGGACCAACCACGAGAGGCATTCCACTCATCTCCGGTTCCCTACATTGGAATTTTTTCATTTTGGTGTCATTTTAAAACATAAATATATTTCCTATTTTTATAACTTGATGTTGGATTTTTATTGTGTGTTGTGTCTGAATTATTAACTGAAATGGTGTTTTTGGTATGTTTTGGGTATGAAGATCATCAGGGATACTTATTACAGATACCTTCTCACTCCACATTGCTCTCATTGTCTGACATTCCTACCACCCAAAAGCGATACCTGGTGGTGCTTGGTTTGCAGGACATATAACCTCGGCTTCTATTGGAATTCTATAACGCATATTAGGAAGCCCATTATCGCCGTTTTAGCTGCAGTTTACTGCCGCTAAAACTACGATAATTTTAACAAGGTTCTTGCTAATATGCCCCAATGTTTTACATTTTATCAGATACATAATTTTTGATTCACACGCTAATAAGGAAGGGATAGTATTCCCTTTATAGGATCAAGAACAATGGAAAGGATTAGTACAAAAGTGTGACCCAATGTGTTAGGCAAATTAAATATTTCTATTTTGTACATTTATACCTCTTGTACTGAAGCAAAGCTGTGAAATAAGCTCATCTGACGCATTATTAGCAAAACAGAACACAACTTTTCACTTGATCTACCTACCACTCGGTGCTAAGCCCTGCTTCAACTCCAAAGAGTCCAAATCTATAACCTGGCCTTGACCAGCAACACTAACAATCTTGTTTCTGATTATTCCAATATCCCGGTGCCTCCATAATCAAAAAAATGAGCGGATTCATGACCATTTGCACAGGAAGTCACTCAAAGGAAACAGTTTAATATATTGCACCTTTAAGCTCCTCACCCATGCACATAAAGCACTCCATACCGCCGTACCAGCCTACCTGAACAGCAGACTCAGCTTCCACACCCCCACCCGCTAGCTCCGCTCCGACAGCCTCGCCGTCGCCGCTGTCCCCCGCATCCAACGGACGACCTCCGGCAGCAGATCCTTCTGAAGAACCGGGTTTTAGAACCCAGCGGTGCCAGGGGAAATGCCGAAGTCATCGAGTTCACCTGTCTTGGCATACAGAGACACGGGACACTTCTCGGTGACGTCAAAGACCAAGTTTATTGGCTGCAACCAGGAACAGAAGTCTACAAAGCACGACACAGGTGGTTCGCTAGAGACTGCACAATTTCATAGAGCGAGACATTTTGTTTTATGCCAAAAATCACATTCCTGGCTAGCATCAATTATTTACAAACTATCCAATCACATAGTGACATTTCGAAGGATATCGCATAACGACAAGCCCACTTTCAGTTGTCCAGCCCACCAGAAATGACAAGGCAAAATCCGACATTCTTGCTCGGACAGGCCAAACGAACTTATAATAAAAAGGACCTCAACCCAAACCATAAATAGGCCATAAAGGAAGGAACAGAAACAGATGAGAAGCAAGATAGAAGGGTGTGTGCATGTACTATAAACTCAGCAATGTCCTGCTCTTTGATCTCTATCTGACCAGCTGCCTAACAAGGAACTGGCTCAACAAGGTCAGCTTCGGGCAATAGAGTCAGCTCGTTCAGGTCACACAAAAGTCAGCTAAAGGTGGAACCCGGAGGTTCGAACGAAACCCCTGAATACTAACACGTACATGCATCAAAGGATTTTGCAATCGCAAACGGTGCGAATTGCAATAATCGGCCGTTTGCGATCGCAAAATCCTCTTTTGGAATGCATGAAAGTTCAATGCCCTCGCAATTTAAGAATTCGCAAATATTTGCGAATTCTCAAATTGCGATTGCATTTAAGGAATCGCATTTTGCGATTCTTTAAATGCAATGCAAGAAACCTTTTTAAATTGCGAATTCGCAATTAGGGGTTGCAAATTACCACGAGGGTGAACCTCGTGGTAATTTGCGAAAAATTATTAAAAAGCTCAAATTAGCATTTTAAACACTGTCATGTTACAGACAGACACACATGTCCTTAGGACATGTGTGTGTGAAACATGAACTTTAAAATACATTTCAGGGGTGCAGGAGGGGGTCCTTTGGACCCCCCCCCCTGCACCCATGGAATGCAATAACATTTTGCGAATCGCTAATTGCAATTCGCAAAATGTCAACGCCTTCCCATTGATTCCTATGGGCCTTTTGGCCCATAGGAATCAATGGGAATTGCGAAATCGCAAATTAGAATTCGCATAATATTTGCGATTCGGTAAAAATTGCGATTTTTACCGATTCGCAAAAATTATGTGAATAAATTGATGCATCCCGTTTTGCGATTCCTTATTTGCGATTCCTTAAAAATCGCTAATAAGGAATCGCAAAACGTTTTGTTGATGCATGTCAGTGATAGTGTATTCATCAATCGAACATGACGGAAAACACTCGTACATGCCACACTCGTCATTTGCGGTCCGCTGATACCAAAATCGTCTTGATACGACTACCTTTATTGAACGGGTTCAGAATCACGGAACCTCACTTCTCCTACCTCGCTGCCAAGACCTGGGACACCCTCCCTACCCACATACGGCAGGCCCATGACCTACTCACCTTCAGAAGGCTCCTCAAGACCTGGCACTTCGAGTAGTAGCAGCACCCCCCCTCCCCTCAGCACCTTGGGACCCTCACGGGTAATTAGCTCGCTTTACAAGTACTCTGATTGATTGATTGATTGATTGATTGCCAACCTATATCTAGGGCATCGTCTGCTCCTTCAACATCACACCATGATATGAAATACTTTGAATTATGCTTTCACTCTTATCTCACTTTCAATTTACTTCACACAAAGCACACTCTCGGAAGAAAGCTAAAGTCATAAAAGCAACTATCTTCAACAACTTCCTTATCAAGGCTCTCAATGAGAAAATAAACTTACTGAGACCATTGTCGGAACGCCACGTGAATGTGAAACTTCTGATCTCTGTTCTCAGTTGCAACCCTCCAACAACTGCAATATCCCATAGTTCAGAAAAGTCGACCTCTATAAAGTTCAAGTCATTTGGACTCTGGTACAATCAGGAGTTTACAGACGGCCAATAAACCATCAGAAGGCAGGAGAGGAAATGGGGCTGCACACAGATAAAAATAGACCAAACAGCCTTTAAGAATCTGTACACTGCTCACAAGCTCATGAAAGTAGCCGAAAGCAACCTACTATACTTCCATTGTAATCAGTATGGCACCCAACAGAAGCAAAGCACTCATCAAGGTCATCAGAAAGTATGTCAGACTGATACCCAACCACCATCTTAAATTCTGTAGGGAAATGTACACTGCCTCATATTATTTTCAAGGAGAGATCCAAAAATATGACAACACATTGAAGGCACTAAAATAGTTCAATTAAAGTACCCCCCATCACACCCATATAGACTTTCTTTGACATTCTTTCCATTAATAACCTCACAATAATCCACTACCCTCTGTATTCCACTTCCTAGGAGGAAACCTCATTCTGGTATCACCATTGAAGAACATCACCAGTGAAGTGTTAATGCCATTACTAAAAATACAGAATGATACCCCAATCAAAGCAAATTCCTTAACTCCCTCAATACTGAACATACCCCATCTCTTGTAAAAGAAATGCAACTTTGATCTTGATAGGCCCTGCTACTACTACCCAATGAATCCCCTACCATTCATGGGCAAGATCGTGGTAAAGGCAATTTCTGTAAAGCTTCACGAAATGATCAAGGGCAAAGCCCTCTTACAAAACAATCAGTCAGAGTTTGGGCTTCACTGCAGCACCCAGAGAGGACCCATTCAAGCTTTAGATGCTAGCGATTAGACATAGTCTTGTTGCTGCAAAGTAGCTTATTACAGGCCTTCTCAGATAAAGCAGTAAGTTGGCAGAGAAGGAACAGTCATTCGACTTTTGATGTTTAACTCAGGCTCCGGGCACCCATCAGCATCCGCTTGCTCTTTGTGGTCACACCCTGTACACGGCAAACGCCCTCCCTCACAGCATACGGTGCATCAAGGCTCTTGCTCTTCTTGGGGATCCCCCTGGCATAAAGCGTTGGCAACTTTTGGTCTGCACACGGCGGTTGACCCGATTGGTGCAACAGCAGCAATATCTTCACAGTGGCTCCCCCTGGCATACTGGGTTGGTGACTTTTGGTCAGCACATGGAAGGATGGCCCAATCGGTTTGACAGCAGCAATGCGTTCAGAGCTGCGCCCTCTGGCACATAGGGTCACTGATTTTGGTTATCACACAGATGGATGGCCCAATTGGTGCAAAAGTAGTGATATATTCATGGTAGCCCTCTCTGAGATACATGGTTGCCTTCTTTATTCAACACATAGGCGGATTGCTCAACCTTGCAACAAGGGGTGGTGATGGACAGAGTTTCTGAATTAAGCAGAATACTCTCACCCAGTCAAGAGATCAGGGCTAGATCCAACACCGTTTTTTAGCTCACTGCACCATCCCAGTTCAGAACCTGGCTATATGCAAATTAGTCTGTTCCTGTCCCAGTGCATGATGGGAACAGGGCAAACCAAACTACCAAGCCAATTCTTACACTGGGAAGGAAACAAGCTTCCGGGGACCGGTTTCTGGCATTTCAGCCGTCGTCGGCCCGGCTTGCTTGAATCCTGATGGTGCAATGAGCAAGGGACTCACATCTGAGGATACCCTTCCACGCTTAGGGTGGACAAAATATTTAACAACAAGGGGTGGTGATGGACAGAGTTTCTGAATTAAGCAGAATACTCTCACCCAGTCAAGAGATCAGGGCTAGATCCAACACCGTTTTTTAGCTCACTGCACCATCCCAGTTCAGAACCTGGCTATATGCAAATTAGTCTGTTACTGTCCCAGTGCATGATGGGAACAGGGCAAACCAAACTACCAAGCCAATTCTTACACTGGGAAGGAAACAAGCCTCCGGGGACCGGTTTCTGGCATTTCAGCCGTCGTCGGCCCGGCTTGCTTGAATCCTGATGGTGCAATGAGCAAGGGACTCACATCTGAGTATTTAGTCCTTAAATGCAAGAGGAACGTGCATCTCCTCACCTGGCTACAGCTCAGGATTATGGGACACCGCTCGGTACGTCGGTACTCAACGCAGCCAACTGGGCTGTTTGGGGAGGTCCCCAAACAGTCCAGTTGGACTAATACAGGTGATACTTTTTTCATTTCTTTTGTCCTGGTTTTACACTATAAAGCAGTAGCAAAGTCAATAGTTGTCCTGATGAAGCAGTAGATACCTGAATGGATCAATAAATCTGCAGAAACATGTCGACCAATAACATCTAGTCAGTAGCTATTTGTTTAACCTACTGATTCTTTGCACTCACACTGTTTTTAAAGATTGAAAGTGGACGGTTATTGAGTTATTGAATAAAGTGTCATTTACGTTCACTCTCCAATTTTAAAGAGCACTTCTTTTTATTCACTCACTTTTTTTTTGCACTGCTTCCAGTTACCATTACATACTAGCTGTTACTCACCCGAGTCCAAACACACATTCAGTCAAACCATTTCACTATCCATCTGTGGTGAAGTGGCAACAACTTGGACTCCCCACTCTGTGAGGTGATCCAAATGATGGAAAGGGCGGTACAGTTCGAGTAACTGATGGATATTCTTCAACACAGTGGAGTATCACGTTGTATGCCTTGTCAGCATACCTGTTGGACACCAATATTTGAGACACAAATAGATTGCTTAGATACACTGGGGCAGATTTATGTTAACTGGCGCATCCCCAGGGATGCGCCAGTTAATGTGCGCCACAGTGCGCCACAGCTCCGCCACCCATGGTGCACCGCATTTACAATGCGGCGCACCATGGGGCAAAAACGGCACAGATGCATGACGCATCTGTGCCGTAAAGGTGGCGCATTGCTGGAGTTGCGTCGCAAGCGCGAGGCAGCTCCAGCAAGGCTCGGGGTGCCCCTTCTTCACAATGCTGCGTCAAGACCTACGCCTGCTTCAAGCAGGCGCAGGGTTTTGAAGCAGCATTGGGCTGAAAGTGACTGAGTGAAATCTTATAGCTATTTCACTCAGCCACTTTTAGGAGGCGTTCCTGCGCAGGAACGCCCCCCCTGCGCAGGAACGCCTCCTTATGGTGCAGGGCTTTACAACGTGACGCATCTCCTAGATGCGTCACGTTGTAAATAGGGCGCATTGTTTGCGCCGCCGTTGCGTCAAATAAAGTGACGCAATTGCGGCGCAAAGAGGCGCAAGGGCCTCATAAATCTGCCCCATAGTTCTTAGTAGACCCACAGTTACTTTTTTGTAGTTCATCTAGAACTCTACTGCCATTCAGATCCATCAAACTTCATTCCCCCTCACATCTGGTGAGAAACTGTAGATTCATCTTTTCCAACAACACCTCATCCTAGTGTGACACACGCCTAACTAGATAGCCAGAGAAGTGCTCCCGCACAGCGTAGCCCTCTTCCCTTGCCACTGCACAATAGGGATTCACCCCTTTGAAATTCAATCATGCAACCTTGAAAATCCTACTGACTCCCCATCCAACTCTCTGTGTTCATATAGTGAATGCTTGATTCGGTGTTATACAGCTCTCCCTAGCTTTTCAGCTAGGTTTGCGCTCCAGGAAGACCTCACATTGATGGACCTATGTATTGGACTTGGAATTATTACTCTTTGTATTCAGCTATTTTTAATTCCTTTTTTTGTCAGAAGAAACTCCATTGCCTTACCCTTCTCTTCGGGGCATATATAAGTCCCATTGCAAAATCCCACATGCCGCAGCCGAATCAAACAAATCCGTTTTCATCAGGAAATCTCTCATTTTCACGATGAGAATGGCATGGCACATGCCAGCAATTTGATCTATATATACCAACTATCAAATCAAAATAAAGACGGACATTTTCCTGGTGATTCTGCAAATGTCCAATTGCACTTAAGTGCCAATTTTTGTATGTAGGTTTTGCAAGCACTTTCTTAGACTCCACACACATCCCAGCCCCTTGAACGTTGTGTCCACACACCGGCGCGTACACTCGTTGCTCTTCTGTAAATGCGCCCACGCTGCGTAGTAATTAGTGATCTATCTTGTTGTAAGTGTATTGTTCCTGCTTGGCTGTTTTGAGACGTCTATTACTATGTGCCGCGGTTGTTTTACTTCACCCTGCTGTGTGTTTACTGTTCCGTTCGTCTTTGAAAAGGTGATAATTTACCACACCATAATCGCTGCCTAAGTGACCAGTGGGGACAGGAACGCTCTGTTGATTGCAGTGGGACCGCGGATAATGTCGTCAGTTTGTCAGGAGGCCCGAGGGGGAAGTCCATGCCTAGAAATATGGAGCTGGGCAACAAAAGGAAATAATACTTCGTCCAACAGACTGTCCATGAATTGTTTCTCAAATTAAACTCTGGAAAGTAAGTGTGATATTTAATTCAGAAATACAAGTAATGAAATATGATATAAATAATAAAATACGATAATAATAATAATAGTAATAAAAAATAGCAACAGTAATAATAGTATTAATAAGGAGAACATGGATAGCAAAACCCTAATAATTAAAAGAACAAGAAAAAAAGCGACAACAAAACTTGCTCTTTATTCTTCTTCTTCTTCTTCTTCTTCTTCTTCTTCTTCTTCTTCTTCTTATTATTATTATTATTATTATTATTATTATTATTATCATTATTATTATTATTATTATTAATGATAATATTATTATTATTAATAATAATAATAATAATAATAATAATAATAATAATAATAATAATAGTATCAATCATAGTAATAAAACACACTCCATATGTAATACAAAATTCAAGAATTGCTTTGCGTTCTTCCATGCAGCTATTAAAAGGATCTTTAATTGTAACGCGAAGAAGAGGGTTTATTTAGTCAAAAAGAGGTACCAAGCATCACCTCACCCTGTTTTCTAATGATAGCCTTTGTATACACTTGTAAGGGGAAGAAGGTGTTGTGTGCGCCCAGCAGGCATCTTATGATGGTTTGGTATGATTCTGGGGTTACTAGCCGAACATGCAACTTCCATAAAAAAACAAATCCTGCATGATGTTTTAAAACGTTTTGATTTGTGGGAAATAAGTACCTCTTGTGAAAATAAAAAAAGAGTCTTTCACTCACAGAAGCTCGTTTGTATTTTGTAGAAGGTGATTTACCAATTACTTTTAGGCTCTAAACTTCTGTCATGAGGCAATATTCAGTAATAACGGAACATAAACAACCTCTGAATTACACATTACTAATCATACTAATAGGAAATGACCGAAGGATTTTAATTCGGCGCCATCTGTCAGTTTTTCAATATGGCGTCGAAAGTGGTGCGGTTAATCATGTCTCTGGGGGTGTTTTTTCCTCAGTGTTGATCTGCCCTGCAGTGATAGCCGGCACCTCGAGACCTGTTAAGGCCTAGCTCCCCCGGGAGGCCAGAGCCGGCCTCTTCATCCAGAAGTCATTCTTTGTTGTTGCCCGTGTGTTCCAATCCTCATCAGGGTCGGTGACCACGTCAATGCCAAAGGTGGGGCCCTGTGCCTCGGAGACACAGCCGTAGTCACAACAACCACATTGTGTCAACTTGCAAGCGGCCAAACATGGTGAAAACAAAGCAAAGCAACATACAAGAAGATGTTTGGGAGCGCAAACTGAGCGGCAATGCATGAATCATAAAAGAACAGCCACAAAAATAGTGGAACGAATATGTGGGGGCCTCTCTCCTGAGGCAGTCCTGAGACGCAAAACTAAGAAACCTTTAAGAGGCACTGTTTATTTAGCCAAGGGCGTTGCCTTACACGTGTGGACATTGCATCAACAAAGTTACATAAAACTTACCTACCAGAGAGACCTCAAGAAATCAGAAGGGAACCCAATATGTTTTACACAGATTGTATACACCTATGTGCAAAATGAACTTTCCACAAATGTTGTCCTTAAGTACTGAGTAAATACATGTAGATGTTTACAGAGGCGCCGCCTAATGGCTTACAAATGTATTCTCATTCTAATTTCCTCTCTGTTACCTTATACCTCACAGAATAACATTTGCAAAAAAGGCATTTTAGAGACAAAAACAGGGAGTGTATTTTTTCCTGTAATATAATGCAATGGATTTGTTTAACGGGGAATGCATCTAATGTGGGTGAAATGTACTAATAATCAGTTTTCCTCCAAGGGTGGATACTACGTCATCCAAAAGAGGTATAGTTTGAAGGACTAACATGCCTAGGGCTGGTAGATACAGTGGGGCATACGCACAGGCCCCTATCACCACCACAACGCCACCTATAGTGACTTTGTAGTGGCGATAGGGGCTGCGCCTTATGTACAAGGCAGCGTTAAGTCACTTAACGTGGCTTAACACTGCCTTGTACATAAGGCCTCCTTTCAGGCTAAGGTTAGCATGAAAAGGGTGGGCAGTGGGTGTTGCGGTGAGCGTTCCTTTGCAACACCCATTCATTTAGATGCTGCCCTCCTATGCACAAGGGTGGCATACATAGGAGGGAGCTCCAAAATTAAGAACAGGTAAAAACTGGTCTTGAGATGGCGAAACGAGGAGAAATGCATTATTGCTCCTCGTTTTTGCTTTTTCTATGTGTGCTGCCTTGTGCAGCACACATGGAAAAAGCAAAATGCCATTGTTTGTTTATGTACAGGAAGGTGTTCCTTCCTGCACATAAACAAACTGTCTAAAAATGCCATTTTGTCACTTTCATGTGTGCTGCATGAAGAAGCACACATGACAGTGACAGAATGGCATTTCTAGGATTGTTTATGTGCTGGAATGGACACCTTCCTGCACATAAACAGTTCTCCCCTGCACGCAGACACCCTTGCACTCTGGTGCAAGTGTGCCTGCGTTGGCACTAAGTTGCTAAACTTAGCGCCATCGCAGGGGGAAACACAAGGCTGCACCACAATCTTGTAAATATGTGCAGCCTTGCGTTTCAGAAGCGGATTAGCCAGGATCTATAACGCCTCTCCCCGCCACTTCCTTCTGAATATCCCTCAATATGCTTTACACAGTTTATATACAACCTATATGCAAAATTAACTGTACACAAATGTCGTCCATAAGTACTGAGTAAATACATTTAAATGTTTACATAGCCGCCGCCTAATGGCTCACCTTAGCCTCATTCTTACTTTTTCTCTGTTACTTTATACCTCACAGAATACAATTTGAAATTAAAGGCATTTTAGAGACATAGCAGGGATTGTATTTTTTCCTGTAATACAATGTGATGCCTTTGTTTAACGGGGTATAGAGCTAATGTGGGTGAAATGCACTAATAATCAGTATTTCTCCAAGGGTGGATACTACGTCATTGAGAGAGCGCAAACTGAACTAAAATGCACGAGTGCACCATAAGTACAAGTTAGTCGCACAATTATAATAGAAGTGCTTATAAGCATTGAAAATGTATTCAATTATACCTAGACGTGTGCAGTTAACATAGAAAATTCATATAGTAGTGGGACTGACGCAGAAATGTGTGGAAAATTTACTCTTATTAGACGTGATTAATCATGATCCATGTTATGTAGCTCCTAATGGGGGAATGTCATGCTGCAAAGCATAGAAGGGACAGGCCTCATGGCCAGGCCAGAAGAGTTTGGAAATATACGCTTATGCATAAACATGGATTGCAATAATGTTATAATGATTTTGTTTATTAGTTAGATTTATATTCCTTAGAAGTGTTTTTCATAACAACTGATTAAAGTGTTAACTTGTTATTTTAAATCACGAAAGAATATGAAGAGAATAAAACCTCTGCGAGAAGGGTTGTAGGCCTGAAGTGGTAAACAGGTTTTCTGATTTGCACGTGCTGGTACAGGCCAAGCTGAGACGAGAAATAAGTTGCAAACTTCTGTTAGAAGTTTATGAAAATTGGGATCCAAGCTGTGGATGTCTGTCTGCAGGTGCGAGGGGGTTTCGATTAAAAGTTTAATGAATAGAGCTCTGTTCGAGTAGACTGGCACAGACATGGAGGAGGATTCAGGAATGTTTAGGGGGTATCAGCGGGCCGGAGAAGAGCCTGAGAAGCAAGGTCAACGCCAAACCAGAGGCCCAGAGGAAGATCATCATGGAAAGAGCCAGAATCGACACCACGTGAGAGGCGTCTCTCGAGGGGCGTCTCGAATGTTATTGTGTTTTTGTATTAGGGACAGCTCCCCTGGGTGGAGTTAGAGCAGACGCCTGAGGACCCTTCAGAGAGCGGATGGGTAGGCAGAGAGGGTCATGACTGGAGATCGTAGGTTTTCACCTAAGGACTAAGAGTGGGTGATCTTCTTAGGAAGACATTCACAGCTGACACCTTTGATAGGTTGGGGTCTTGTTAAGTAGGGATACCATCTAGTACAGAGTAGGGACAGCCTAACCTGGTTCCTTCCTTCCCTCTTGATGACTGATAGATCACAATTCGTGTCTATGCTTGCAGCCCTGTTAATTCTGGAGCTGGTTCTAGTAGTGTTCCCGCCTAAGAGCTTTCAGAGAACATATGTTTGTATTAGTGCCTCTGTATCTTTTGAATCTCATTTTAAGATGCCTGTACTTGCAGTTATCAATGACTCTGTAATAAACCTTTAACCTAAGCAGTGCCACGGGCCGATCTAATCGGCCCTGTGTTAAAAGTGAAAGTGCTCAGGCCGATCAGATCGGCCCAGGAGCTAACCCTCATTTGCGTGTAGTTTCTTTCCTGTTATACCTCTTGGAAATGAATTCTGGCCTCTAACACCAATCTGGAACACCTCCCTCTTTATTTACATAGCTGTAGTTGGCAAAATTCCTACCCATTCGCAAAGATTTCCTCACTTAAACGTAACGGAGAAATCTTGTTCTTCAGATGTAAATCAGCGTCTGCTGAAAGCTGCACTGGCCCTTGTTTACCAGTAGAGGGCGCAGACGGCTGAGAGACATTGCTGTAATCTGCCGAAAGCCCCAGAGACAGTGCAGCAAGTGAGCGCGCTCGAGGTGTCCAAGCTGCTGGCCTTGATATGAAAAGAACAGGAAACCAGTGCAGGTATGGCTCACCAAATTTCGCTAATGAATTAGGTACTGTGGTGAGTTTCTTTCAACTTTATCAATCATTTGAATTGTGTAAAATGTTGAAGTGCCTCGATCCGATCTAGTCAGCCCCAGACTCCAGTTTACACTTTCCGCATTGGTACAGTACACAATTATAGAGCTGTAGAAAAAAAGGAAAGGAGTTTTAAATCAACTTAATCTGTGTTCGAGAAAGTTTGAGAGACGATACTCGGCCGAATGCAAAAAAAAATAAAACTACTAGTGATGTGTTTGTGTGTTTATTTTTTATAAATGTAAAAAAAGTTTCCTTATTTTGCAATATCTGCACGTTGTTTTCAAATGTCCAGCGTTATGCTGAGGTACTTTTCAAAAGCTATGAAGGTTATAACTGGGCCTGTAATGGCATTCGCACAATCGAGGAAGCAATGAAGGAGGCTGGTTGGCTTTTAGCACGTGTTTTAGTGAAGGACGGCGCTGCTGTGAATGATCTGTGACTAGTGTATATTTCACAAACCCTCAGGATAGATAATTGCTGTCAGTTTCTCTTTAAAAAAAAACTTGACTGGCAGAAGCACTTTGTAAAGGAACTTCAGGCAGGGGTGGAGAGGTTGGGTGGGGAAAACAGCATGATCTGCTTTTTTAAACTTATTGTTTTATATAGCGCGAACTGTACCCGAATGGACTGGTGTGCTTTACTTGAGAACCAGTTACATTACCCTTGCACACATTTATTTTTTGGTAGGCACTGGGAAATTGTGATTAGTCCAGGAGCTGACGCCCAGACTCGAATCTCAGCTTCAAAATCGGTAAAAAAGCAAGCAAAATGCAAGAAATGAAATTGCTGGTATGGCAACAAAAACACATTGATGTAGTTTTTATTTCTTGTACTTCGCACTTCACTTACCTCTCTGCTGACTTTGAAGCTCTAACCCCAGCATTATTCATGATATTATGTTGAAAGTAAAGACTTTCAAATTGTACTTCACAAACCAAAATATGTAAAATGGGGCACTTGAAAATATCAGTGAACACAATTTCTGTATATTCTTCAGCTCACCTGGTCGGGTGGGGTGAGTCTTTTCTCTACGTTTTAAGGCATGGGCAATGTGGGCTCTGGCCCTGGCCCCCAACCTTTCAGGAGCCCCCCGTGATAGACCCAGCTCTGTTCTGTAGAGTCTTGCCCCAAAGACCTTGAATAGTATTGGTTTTAAATACTGTTTTCTTTCCAATTATTTTTAGTGTGTGTAATTTGTGAGAAAGATTACTGAAATTTGGAAAAAAGTGTGTAATTTTCAAGCAACATCCATCAAAAAAGTTTCTTTTAGATCAAAGCAGGGCCTCATATATGAGAATGCGAGGTTGTCACAGAGATTATTTGCAGTAATATTAGTGAGCTGCTGCTCTTACAATTTTGAAAACTCGTCACTATTCAGCCATATCAAATGTAAACCCATTTAAAATGTGCACCATTGTGCCTGTGCACTGCCAGTGGCCTGGCCAGAGAGGTCATAAAAAGGGCTGAAATTGGGTCTTAAATTCAAACTTGTTCATATCAGAGGCCCCCAAAATATGATTGGCTCAGGGTCCCAATATCCTTAAAATGTCCCTGACCTAATTTTCTCAAAGTACAGGTAAACAACATTTCGTAGCATTTTCCTTCAGAAACATTGCAGGTGTATTTGTAACATGCAATTTTATCAATATGTGTGTTTGCTGGGCTGGCCATTTCAGCCCATAATCTGAAAATCTGCATCAGCTAAGTGTTTTACAACCAGAAGCATGTGTCTGAGTAAAAAAAGCTGCTTTCATGCAATTAACAATTATACAAGAAATGTGCTGGGAGAGTCTGGCACTGATGGGAAACAATATATGGCTGCAAGTTTGTATGTGTGACTATGGCTGCAAATGTGATTTTGGAACAAGTTGGCAGCTTGCAGTCAGACGACAACTCCGAGCACCGGCTGGGGGTGGGAACACATACACTCTTTAGCTTTGCACAGCTATTGTCTAATGATGTCTAACCTGCAAGTGTTGTAAGTCCCAGAGACAGTGCAAGTGCAGCATGTGGTCTCAGCAGATCATGACTTTTGCTCACTTCCCACACATACCCTGCGGCATACTATTAGCCATTTATTGTGGTGTGGAAAGTTTCTCAAGCCACTGCATTAGGCATGGGCGAGGTGAGCCGTTACCTTGTGCGCAGTGCCAGGCATTGCCAAGGGATGTCAAACACCAAAGATAAGGTGAGCGCAACATCAGAGAGGATGGGTCTGAAGTGGAGCAGTGACATTGCACCTGATGGTAGCTGTAAAGATAGGCACCCTGTACTATGTTCTGAGAGAGTGCCAGAGGCATGAGTGTAAGTGGAGAGGGCATCCCAACGCAGTTGGATTAATGGTCAGGGGGATCAGAACCTTGGCTGGACACATGATGCTCCCTTGACTGTGATAAAGCATGAGTAAGTCAAGTCAAGTCAAGTCAGAATTTGTATAGCGCACTACATACCCAGAGGGTCTCAAGGCGCTTGGGGAGGGGGGGGGGGGGTTTACTTATCAAATATCCAGGTTTTAAGCTGTTTTCTGAAGGCTAGGTGGTTTTGGGTAAGGCGGAGGTGAGTGGGAAGGGAATTCCAGGTTTTGGCCGCTAAGTAGGAGAAGGATCTACCCCCCATGGTGGCTTTGTGGATGCGCGGAACAGCGTCGAGGGCTTGGTTGGACGAACGCAGTTGGCGGGTGGGAGTGTAGAAGGAAAGGCGCGTGTTGAGGCAGTCAGGTCCAAGTTCGTAGAGGGCTTTGTGTGCGTGGGTGAGGAGACGGAACGTTATCCTTTTGTTGACGGGGAGCCAGTGAAGGTTTTTCAGGTGACCGGAAATGTGGTCTGTGCGGGGGATGTCTAGTATGAGTCTGGCTGAGGCGTTTTGGATGCGTTGGAGTTTTTTCAGCAGTATTGCGGTGGTGCCGGCGTAAAGGGTGTTTCCGTAGTCCAGACGGCTTGTAATCAGTGCGTGGGTAACCGTTTTTCTTGTTTCGGTGGGGATCCAGCTAAATGTTTTTTTGAGCATGCGTAGGATGTTGAAGCAGGATGATGAGACGGCGTTGACTTGTCTGGTCATCGAAAGAGAGGAGTCCAGGATGATGCCCAGGTTCCGTGCATGGTCCGTCGGTATGGGAGCTTTTCCTAGGGCCGTTGGCCACCAGGAGTCGTCCCAGGCGGAGGGGGATGCACTTAAGATGAGGACTTCCGTTTTGTCCGAATTCAGTTTCAGACGGCTGTGCTTCATCCACTCGGCTACTTCTTTCATCCCTTCATGTAGGTTGGTTTTGGCGGTGATTGGGTCTTTGGTGAGTGAGAGGATCAGCTGAGTGTCATCAGCGTAGGAGATGATGTTGAGGTTGTGCTGACGTGCGATGGTTGCGAGGGGGCTCATGTAGACATTGAAGAGGGTAGGGCTGAGAGAAGATCCCTGTGGAACGCCGCAGATGACTTCGGTGGCCTCTGACTTAAAAGGGGGAAGGCGGACTCTCTGAGTTCTTCCAGCGAGGAACGAGATGATCCAGTCCAGTTCTTTTCCTTGGATTCCGATGTTGCTGAGGCGTTGTATTAAGGGAACTATAGCAGACTGTGTCGAAGGCTGCGGAGAGGTCCAGGAGGATGAGGGCGACTGTGTCTCCATTGCCCAGTAGTGTTCGAATGTCATCTGTTGCTGCGATGAGGGCGGTCTCGGTGCTGTGTTTGGCTCGGAAGCCAGACTGTGAGGAGTCGAGAGATTTGTTGATTTCGAGGAAGGCGGTGAGCTGACTGTTGACGGCTTTCTCAATGACTTTGGCCGGGAATGGGAGGAGCGAGATGGGGCGTTAATTTTTGAGTTCGGTGGGGTCAGCTGTGGGTTTCTTCAGAAGGGCGCTGAGTTCGGCGTGTTTCCATTTTTCTGGGAATGTGCCGGAGTTGAGGGAGCAGTTGATGATGTCTCAGAGATGAGGTGCGATAATGGAGTCTGCTTTGTTGAAGATGTGATGGGGGCATGGGTCTGTGGGGGATCCAGAGTGGATGGAGTTCATTAGGCGAATGGTGTCTTCTATGGTGATTGGGTTCCAGTTGAGAAGGTTATTCGGAGGAGGTATAGGTTCGGAGGTGAGAGGGGTTGACTGGTTTACGGGTTGGTTGTCAAAACTGTTATGAATGTCGGCGATTTTGTCATTCTCTCCTGGCTCTAATAGGGCGAGATGGGGTCGCAGCTTGTGTGTGTTTCTTTCGGCAGATGCTTTCGCACGTTACTTGCAGCAGGGGATTGCGCATCAAGGTTACGGGCTATTTTGTGCCACTGTTGATGGATCTCTCTCCCGCTGTCATGAAAACATAATGTTGTTGGTACCAGTCATCTAGATGTTTAAAGAAATTGTTGTTGAGAGCAAATCTCGTCAGGTCAATGATCATAGTAGTGTGATCATAAAGTGTAGCGTCCCTTTTCGATAGAAAGTACGTCAGGGCCGCCATTCCCTTTTCCAATGGTATGCTGGTATATAAAGCGCGTACATCTAGTGTCACTAGTTTAAATATAGGTGTCCATTCGAGGTCTTCTAATTTACATAGAAGATCCTTCGTATCTTCTAGGAATGAGGGAATATTTCTTACGATAGGTTGTAAAGTAATATCGATGTATTCAGAAATTTTCTCTATCGGTCCCCCAATTCCCGAGATGATAGGTCTTCCAGGGGGGGAGGTGATACTCTTGTGTATTTTTGGCAACACATATATATAAGCAGCCTTAGGATTGGAGACAGTTAGATATTTGAGTTCAGGATCTGATAAGAGTCCTGCACTATGCCAGTACTTAAGAATTTTATTAAGATTAGCTGATGTAGAGTTCATAGGATTGGTTGTCAGTTTAATATATGAACTGGTGTCCTCCAATTGGCGGGTGATCTCCCTAATATAGTCATCTCTGTCAAGCATTACTATATTCCCACCTTTATCAGCTTCCTTTATTATCAAGTTCTCTTTGCCTTTAAGTTGTTTTAGAGCATTCCTTTCATTAACCCCTTCGAAGCTAATGACGAGCTGGGCTCGTCATGGCGCTTACCTGCCGTGCGCGGATGACAAGGCCAGCTCGTCATGATTGATGGTGTTTTACATTTTTTAGCGCAGGACGGGAAAACGCCTAGCAGCCATGTGGTTAATATTCAGATTATCTTTCCTACCCAAAGGCTGACCACAGGTTTTATCTTCAAGTTTGTATAGTTCGTCAGTGACCGTTTTATAGAAACAATCTATGAGTGTATCAGCTGTAGTAGTAGGAGAGAAAGTGGATTTGTTTCTGAGACCACTGTCAGTGTAAATATTGCTTTCAATTCCTAAGTCAGACATTAAGTTGTTAGTTTCTGATGGGATGCTCTGCTTCTGAAAATGCTACTTCCAATCCAACTCTGCATAGTAAGAGGGCGAGTATCAAATAAATGGATTTGTGCGATTTGGGGATGTGTGACTAGCAGTACTTAATCATTAAATCATGTTTTTTCTTCACATGCTGGAAACCGTACTCATGAGAACACTTGGATGGTGTCTGTGATGAAGGTGAAGAAGATGAATAATCATGTCACGCTGGAAAGACTGTTGGATGTTGCCAAAGAAGCATCATTCAGGTAAGTCGGTGACTAGAAGGTATACCAAATCTGTTGACCTCCTGGGAAGCATCTTGGTATACGCTCTAGGAATCCGGATCTAGTTTTTACTCTTTCAACAAGAGGAGCACAGGGTCAGGTTATAGACATACTCTTTTTTTCCCTCCTAAGTGGACTAGGAACTTCAACAATAGTCAACTACACGTTTAGCTTAGGGACAGCTTGTTGGTTCAAGGCAACCTCCGTCTGCTTTGGTTTCTCCCGGCTGTACCAACAATGTTTAGTAAAGGGTCAGATTATAGGCACGCTCTCTCTCTTTTTTCCCCTCTAGGTGGACCGGGTCTTCAACAACCGTCAAGTACACATGTTTAGCCTAGGGACAGCGTGTAGGTTTATGGCAGCTTGCCTTGTGCTAATGCCCTCACTGAGGTGCTTTTGGTGGCAGGAGACCCACAGCACCACTTTGTACAGTTGGTTCAAGGCAACCTCCGTCTGCTTTGGTTTCTCCTGGCTGTACCAACAATGTTTAGTAAAGGGTCAGATTATAGGCACACTCTCTCTCTTTTTTCCCTCTAGGTGGACCGGGTCTTCAACAACCGTCAAGTACACATGTTTAGCCTAGGGACAGCGTGTAGGTTTATGGCAGCTTGCCTTGTGCTAATGCCCTCACTGAGGTGCTTTTGGTGGCATGAGACCCACAGCACCACTTTGTACAGTTGGTTCAAGGCAACCTCCGTCTGCTTTGGTTTCTCCTGGCTGTACCAACAATGTTTAGTAAAGGGTCAGATTATAGGCACGCTCTCTCTCTTTTTTCCCTCTAGGTGGACCGGGTCTTCAACAACCGTCAAGTACACATGTTTAGCCTAGGGACAGCTTGTAGGTTTATGGCAGCTTGCCTTGTGCTAATGCCCTCACTGAGGTGCTTTTGGTGGCAGGAGACCCACAGCACCACTTTGTCTGCTTTGGTTTCTCCTGGCTGTACCAACAATGTTTAGTAAAGGGTCAGATTATAAGCTAGTTCTGTTCCTCCTGAACACTAGGAGAGGGATGACAGTGACTTAACTGGGGATAACATTGCTCATGAACACCAAGTTTACAGGCAGGACACCAGTGGCGGGACCTTTTTCTCCCCCCAGGCTGACTCCTGTCAGAGCACACAGCACAGTCTCTCTCTTTTCGCCCAGGCAACAGCGCAAAGCCGTGCTCCTCACTACAAAGAGAAAGTAGTGGTGTTGTAGGTATTTGTTCTTGAGAGAAACCATCCTGCCGTAGACAAAGTGCCTCTACAAGACTCACTATAAAACTGTGGCGACTCTGAACATTGCATGGATCAGTATTCAATTTATACAATTCGTAAGCATTCATGATCGACACATCAATCAGATTACGCCAAACCTTGGACCAGTATTTGTGTGTTGATCTCTCTGCTGCGAATTCGTATATTTTGCGGTCGCTTACATCAACCCCACCCATTCCTTTATTGTAGTCTAGAATGACTTGAGGTTTGATGATTGACTTCCCAGACCTTGTCTGTACAGTCACATCATCTGCTAGGCTAGAGGTGGACAGCAGTAGAACAGGCTTGCGTTGGCTTTTCTTTTCTCTAAAGGCGCATGCCAATACCCCTTTCTTTCTCATATACTTAGACATTTCTGCCTGCAATTTGGCCCTTGCAATCTCTGGAGGCAGCCCTTTAGAGTTTGCCCGCACTGTGCCTGTTAATAGAGTTTTGTTCTCAAGTAGCTCCTCCGCTAGACTGACACTTGTGTAATAGTTATCAGTCATTAGATGATACCCTTTACCTAGTAAATCACATGAGCGGAGAAGACTCATCACCTTGTTGAACACAAACCCCTTTTCTGTTCCTATTGTTTTATCCTTCCCAGTATATAAATCTACATGAAGGACATAACTGTTACTGCTGTCGCATACCTCAAATTTCTTAATGCCAAACCTAGCATGCCTTTTATTAGGCATGTATTGAATGTAAGCCACCCTATTTTTCATGCCAATCATTGATTCGTCAATGCAAATCACCTGATGTGGCACATAGTACCGCTTGAAAGCATGGTTAAATGAATCAAGTACTGGCCTAATCTTATGCCACGGGTCATAACCTTCAACTCCCCTCACCTTTGCCGTGGCATTGTCATTTATGTGAAGCATTCTTGTGACAATAAGGTATTGCCACAATGGCATGACTTGCCCAAAGAAAGGTGTGGCCTGAGAAGGGTGTGACAAATCCCAGTAATGTTTCACGTTACGTTTCTTTATGAGGCCCATGTTAATAGATAAACCAATCCATTTTTTCAAGAGGCCTACAGTCAAGCCCCCATTCATCCATCGACGTAGCCGTGAATGGGGATGCTCACTGATCCAGTTTGCCATTTTGTCCAGCAAATCTCTTGCATATTTGTTTGTTTCACGAACTATGTGTACAAGCAGTTCCATAGTTAAAAACAATTGCAAATATGCAACTGGGGGGGAATTTCTTGGTGGAACTTTCCGGACTCCTGGATTCCTCACAATAAACTCAATACCATAATTGTTATTATCATTGCCTGGTGAAATTTCATCCCAGACAGTCTCATACAGATCTTCTTGAGATAAATCTTCTTCTTCTTCTCCTCCACACTCACCAAGGTCCTCATCACCTACACTCTCTTCCCCACTGCTGGACTCCAGACCCTCCCCAGAATCCACCTCAATGTCACTGTCACCCTCTGAATAAATATCTGGAGCTTCATCCAAACATTTGAACAAAGATTCCTCTGTGTCAATCTTAAATCGTTTGGTGTTCATGTTCTTAATTTGAAAAAATGCACAGGTGAAAAAAATAGCACCCTCCCTGACAAGCCTTAGTTGTGTAACTTCTGTAAAGTAAAAATGATTAACCAACACGTCTTACTCCCCAAAAATTGTTGAGGACTATGGTTAATGTAAAAAAACCAAACCAAACAGAAAAACAATCCAAACCCTCCTTCACACTGCCCAAGTTTTACTTAAAATAATTGAAAAATGAATTCTAACACACCCTATATATTCACAAAAAAAGAATCTGTAGCATTGAAAAAACAAAACAATTATAGATTAGTAATTCTCTCACAAGCTCCTAAAAACCCAACCACTCTCCAGCACACCCAAATCCCTGTCAGAGAAATTTCTGTCAGTGAGGGGGCTAATGTATCTTTTTGGCTGCTCATGGCAGGAGTACGCTGACAGAGAAGAAGGACAAGCAGACACAGTGCACCTTTCAGTGGAAAGAGTCGGCCATTTTGTAATAACTGTTTGAGGTAATTTTTCAAAAGCAACACAGCCATATATATTTTTCACAAACTGAAAAAGATAGCCTAAAACAAATTTGATATTACCAACATGACGTATTTTTCTTCTGCTAATTCTGCTTATAGCGAAATAGGTATTATACATATATTTTCTCTGCTAATTTTGAATAGCTGATAATACTTTTAATACTGGTGACTGAATTTGTTGTAATGTTAACCTCTACTGTAATGATGGTCTTCTTTCCATTTCCTGATAGTTAATCACTTTGAATCTTTCCATTGTATCCAGCTTTACTTTTCTTTCTCTGACTGCACAGTGAGAGGAGTTTTTAAAGTGGCTGCATATCTGTGGCTGGACTGGTGCAACCCATACATAGTAGTGATGGAGGCTAAAGACAGGTCTATTCTTAACATTTCAATTGTAAGTGTAATTATAATTGCAATTATTTAGCGTTTACTATCCATGACCAGACGTCAAATCGCTTTTATTTTCCTCCGGAACCCAAAAAGGATTAGTGGTGAATTAGTATTGTGAAAAGTGAAAGTAATTTGAGTGGTGGACATGTTAGTCAGTTATTACAGCACCCCTTTGTACAATTGGTTCAAGGTGCCCTGACTCCCCTTTTTTGTCTACTTGCTCTGCCATGAATGTTTTGAACAGAGACAGGTTGAGGGCACACTCCCTCTCTCTTTTTCCGCTTCTCGGTGGACCAGAACTTCAACAACCGTCAACTACATATGTTTAGCCTAGGGACAGCTTGTAGGACAGCTTTCCTTGCTTGTAGGACAGCTTTCCTTGAGCTAATGCCCTCACTGAGTTGCGTTTACTGCCAGCAGAGCCACAGCACCACTTTTACAGTTGGTTCAAGGCAACCTCGCTCTTGTTTTGTCTCTCCTGGCTCTGCCAAGAATGTTATTTTTTTAACATATCTTTATTTCACAACATACATTTGAATCATATATTCATAGCACTTAACAAGGATTTAATCAATCACCTTACAGTTATCCCCAGTATGAAATATGACCGCACATGCAACCCCGACTGGAGGTACCACAGGGTTTCAACATGTGTCCATGGGATACTGAGTCTGCCTGTCTGACGTATTCATCCAGATACCTTAATGTTAGTCATTTTTTCTCCCTGTGTGCAGAATACCTCTAAGGGAGTTTCCAGGATACCAGGAAACTGTATAAGATGTTTTGCCATTTTGCAGTGCTTCACATGTGTCTTAGATAGGAACTATTGCAGTGGCCGTTCAACAAAACAAAGGGCAAACTTATAACAACAAACCATCCTAGCAGTGTTCATTCTGGGCTGTATAGTGGGTTCCCAGCAGTTTGTCGTATAAATCGCTTACAACACTCCAGGACCACAGACAACAGAATCCAGTCCCGTGGAACGTCAGCCTTTCAAGCCAGAAGCTTCTCTAGTAATGCTTCTTGAGGAGTAAATCTACCCGTCAGGCCTGTTTCCTCCTGGCTGGAACCAGCTGGAGACTGTGCCACCCACTGTAGTTTGTCAGATAAATAATAACATGCGAAGTCAGAGGCTCCCAAGTCTCCGTCAATAGGAGAGCATCGAAGAGTCTCCATTTGCAACCTGTGTTGACCACCATCCCACACCGGCTCTCAAGAAATGTGCCAGGCCATACTGGTCTAACAAGTCTGGTCATCCATATAAGGATTCATAGTATATTTGGAAAGGTCAGCTAGGGCAAAGGGTAAGGAGAGTACCAAAACTGCACCACCAGTGGCACCGGGGCGGCTTAGTGCAGAAGTCAAAGTCGGAGGTTGGCCCAATGCTTTCAAATGGAGACTGGGAATGCCTAGAGCTACACTGCTTGCAGAGAAGTAGATTGGTTGCAGGTGCCAAGCTTTGGGGTTACAAAAGGGGGTGGTGATGGATTAAACCCAGATCTTTTGACTGGGTGTGAGTGTTTGATTGATTCAGATGCTCTGTCCATCACCACCCCCTTTTGTACCGCTTTTGGCCGCCATAAGTGTGGCAGGGTATGCTCAGACGTGAGTCCCTTGCTCACTTTGCCACTGGATTCAAGCAAGCCGGGCTGAAGACGGCTGGAATGCCAGAAACCGGTCCTCGGAAGCTTGTTTCCGGTCCAGGGAAGACATGGCTTGGCAGTTCGGGCTGGACTGTTCCCATGAGGCACAGAGTCAGACTGATTTGCATATAGCCATGTCTGAACTGGGGTGGCAGAGTGGGCTAAAGAACAGTGATGGATTAAACCCAGATCTTTTGACTGGGCGTGAGTGTTTGATTGATTCAGATGCTATGTCCATCACCACCCCCTTTTGTACAAGTGTTGGGGGTTAGCACAAGCACAGGGGGGGGCTTCAGAGTAGAACCAAACATACACCACCAGGGGCACAGGGGTGGCCAAGTGCAGAATGCCAATTAAGTTCAATGCACCCAATGCTTCTCAAAAGAGTTTCTTCTTTTGCCAAAAAGGCTGCAGGCGTGGCACCGGAGGTTGCAGGCGAGAGACCAATGATAGCAGAGGTAAGTAGAGGTGTAGAGGGTCATATGGGCAGGAAGGATCCAGCCATAATGCATTAATGACATTGAAAAACTTGGAAAAGTGTAATTAAAGGTCAAAGGTCAACAGACATGATCCCCGACACCAATGAAACCAATGAAACCACAAGTATTTATCAAGACAATTACAATAATGCGACACTAGTAACACATTATCCAAGGGTAGTGCGCAATAACGACCTTGATACACCTAAACAAGTATAATTAGAGGTCAAAGGTCATAAAGCATAACCTCCTCCAGCACTATAACTAAGGAGGATGCAGGTACTCATCATTACAATTCCAATAATGCCTCAATTGTAACAAATGATCTAACAGTAATGGATTAAAGGCCATGAAACCCTTAGAACAATGTAAATAGAGGTCAAAGGTCAAACCACATGACCCCCTCCCACCAATTTAATGAACAAAAATGTAAGTAATTATCATTACAATTCAAACACTGCAACACTTGTAAACAATGGTCTCACCGTAATGGAATAAACTCCGTATACATCTGCAATAAGGGCAAATAGAGGTCAAAGGTCAAATTTTATGACCTCTACAATAATTTGAACAAGGGAAAAATAGTACTTTGCATGCCGAGTCCAATAATGCCACACTTGTTGAAATTGATCCAAGGGTAACAGAATAAACAGAAAAAAGGTTAAAAAAAGTGTATTTAGGGGTCAAAGGTCACGTTTTTTTCACCTCTTATAAAATTTGACTAGTTGACCTGAGAGATCAGACAACAACCTTTACAAAGATACCTCACTTTGCAAAAACAATTTCACTGTTACAAAGATATATCTTTTGCACACTTCCAGTAGCTACCATTTAGGGTCAAAGGTCAAGGACTGTGACCTTCAGGAGTTATATGCATGAAATCATATGCCAACCATTCACATAATATGCATCACTACTGTGCCTAAAAGTCAGAAAATATATTTTGAGATGTTGAACATATGTCCAATAACAAGATTGAGATCATTATATGAAAAACCCCAACAGACGAAACAGCATGTCGGCCATTTTGTAGCATGTAAAGTGCTGTCAAAAGCAGCAAAAATATGTATTTTCATAAATTTACTAACGGTAGTCTCTGAACCATCCATTTTACTTCTGTGAACCAATTCTGCTAGGCATATAAGTTTAGATTCTGCACAACAATAGAAAAAACATGACAAATGTTTGTGTTTATATCTATGTCATAGTTTGACAAAGAGCCATAAAAACCACAAAAAACAAAATCAAAATCAAAATCTGCCCTATTACCATTGAGCAAACGAACTAATAAATATTTCTGAGTATCTGCTTTTGGAAAACACTATTTTTTTTATTACCCTACCAACGCGGTCATTTACACTTATCATTTTCTCAGTCACCTGGCGGCCATCTTGAATTGTGTCATGTGACTTCAGGGTGTTTTATAAATGTAAGTTTTATATACAAAATAATAGTTCAAGAAGTACTGAAACCAAAAATGTATAGTTTCCCAACATTATAATCATAATTACACAAACTACAGCATGTTAAAGCAAAACACTCCAAAAAGTCATTAAATGGCTTAGCACTGAAGGATTTTCAATGGGCACTAATAGGGTTAAACTTAGAAGTGGTATGTGGTTTTTCAGAGTCGAGTCCATTATTAGCAAAGTTAACCTGGTATTGGATGCACTTTCTTTCCTCAATGACAGGCAATAAAGATTCAGTCGACCAGAACGGGGTTTAGATCTGGAGTGATAAGATAGAGATCTAAAATCTCGCCCTTCCATCATCCAAAAGAGGTATAGTTTGAAGAACTAACATGCCTAGGTCTGGTAGATACAGTGTGTGTTGTACACGGAGAGTAGCAGTGAGCCAGTCCCCTCATCAATTGCTTGCTTCGAGTGTCATTCACATTTTGGATCGGACTGTTACAGTCATTCATTGGTGGAACCCTCACTCACAGCTTATAGTATTTTGCTTGTGTACTCTGTCTATCTGTAAGACAAAGGATTCTGCCTCTGGTATCATAGCCAATGAGGTGGATTGTGCTACAATGGAATTTTTGGATGTCAGAAACTTCATGTGGGGGCTTAGAACATGGAGGCTGTTTCCTAAATTCAGCTCATTTCCGAGCTATTATTATTCCCTCGGGCTGTTGCAGAAAGGCTGTGCACCACAACATAGATCACTGGTATCTCAGTGGGAAAAGTACTTCTGGTAAACTTTGGGACAGTAGTCTCATCATGAGAATGGACACCACCACCTGCCCTCAGCAGGGCCGCCAATTTTGGTGGGTGCTAGCAGCGGCCATGACTGATTTTTCCTCTCTGCCTCCTCTCAGTAATGTAGCCAGTGTGTTAAGGGCTCTAGTGCAGTGGTTCTTAAACGGTGGCCTGGGATCCCTGGGGGTCCACGGAGCCTACTCAGCAGTCCGCAACTCCTTAGAAAATTAAATAATATTAACAGATAAATAAAGTGTATATAAATAAAAAAGCAGAATGTAAGGATGAACATTTTAAAATGTTCTGTAAACGTGAAGGAATTTGATATTGGAGGCTAAACATTAAAGGGGTCATTAGGATCTCGCCCGAGATCCGTCCCCGCCCGCCACCCATTTCCCCCCGCCATATTACAATGGCAGGGGGGAACACGGCGGACTCAAAGACCGTCCGCCGCTTTTCCGCCCAGTCGACAAGTCAACCGGGCGGAAAATAGTTTAATATGGTGGCGGTGTCTGCTAGATACCGCCATCCATATTAAGATGGGGGCGGGAACATGACCTTTCCATAGCAATGCCGCTACGGAAAGGCATGCAGGAATCTCTTGAGGGGGGCTGTTGCTGGCCCCCAGGGACTCTGGGGGGTGGGGGTGCACATGGGGGGTACTTATGGTACCCCCATGCATTTTAATGTACAATGCACCGCCGGCTGCAATGTTAGAAATGCGGGATGCACCCACCAGTGAGCCCCTAAGTTAGTATCTTCAGACTTATTTGTTGAATCAGTGCAAGTTCATCAAACAGATTATAGTATGGACAATGAGTGGCATAACTTAAATTTAGAAAAGCTTCAACCTGGCGATTGAATCCAGATTAAAAATAAGTATTTGGTTGTGATTTAAAATACAATATTTCATAATTCATGCATTTGTTCAATGAATGTTTAGTTTCGTAATTTTGTGTATTTTTTTGTAGTTCAATTCATCACAAATGCTTAGACAGCGTTCCTGGCTTCTAGTAATGATTCAGTGGAGATCCCCGGTTCCCAATAATGTTTCAACGGGGTCCCTGGGTACTAGTGGTGCTTAAGTGGGGGTCCACAGAATTCAAAAGATTAAGAACCACTGCTCTAGTGCAAATAATGAAATGGGCACTTTGGCCGCTGGTTGAAATATAACGTACAGAAATAATCAGGATTCAGTGCCCCAATCTTGCTTCTGGCCATCGGTGCACTGCTGTACCAGTGGAAGCTATGCCACTGTCCCCTCTCCATTTTGTGTGCAGTCGCGGCATGTTAGACTCCCAGTGTAGAAAGAGTGGATGAGTGCGTACTGTGCCAGCTGTTGCAGCGCACTGTGCAGCAACACTTTAAAATGATCTGTGTGCTTAAGGCACTCTGATACCAGCTCACTTTTTAAAGAGATGGTGCTGTATATGTGGCACAGCAGTCGCAGTTCTAGGAGTACAGTGTCAACTTAAGTGGCCCAAGTCCAAGGTCTGTAGAAATGTGCATGCATACGCATATCCTGAAGCCATGCCTCTAGAATGATGGTGGCAAGGGCAATGCCAGACAGTTCACTCGTCCGCTCTCCCTCTATATCAAATATTATGTGTGTGCTCTCTTAAAAGCCTGATTTACAAAAGGTTTTAATGGTTGCAAAACGTGAAATTTTGTAAATCTGAGAGTTTGCGATAGCCAAAACACCTTTTGCAATTTACTAAACCCAATTACCAACTCGGAAAAGGTTTTCCAAATCGTTAAACGGGTTAAACAAACCTTAAGGACCTGCTATTTGGAAGCGGCATGATAAGGGCGTCCTTTCCAAATTAATATATCTTAAGCAATGTATTAATATTTTGCTTACTGAAATCTCGTCGCAAAACATTAATATTTTGCAAGCAAATCCAAGTTTGTCATAAGCCATTCGCAAATGTGAAGAGAGCCCCTTCCCCTGTGAGAATGTTGACAAAAACCTTTGTTTGGAGAAGGCAGTGGTTTATAGAATGACTATCTACTCCTAACATTTCATTTTTTTTTTGTGTCTTGTTTTCCTTTTATGAAAATGGGCTGCATTTTACAACAGAAATGACTTTATTGAAAATCAGTCACAGATATCGATGTCTACTGACCACAGGGTGCGCAGTCCAAATATCGATTTTTTTTTATATCAACCTACACTAATGTCGATTTTTTTATATCGTAGGGACAGAATATCAATGCCAAGAATATAGGTGACCAGAATATCAACATTAAGGTAAAAAATATTGTTAGTGTTATATATTTTAGTATGCATTTTATGTGTATGTTTAACATTTTTTGTAATGTATTTTTATTATTTTTAAATATATGCATCAAATGTTTAGAAATTATTTTAAAAAAATCAAATTAAATTTTGAGTTTTAGTATCAGAGCGGGTTCTGGGTTTATAGGGGAATGGAGTGAGAAGTAATTGAATTATAATTAAAAAATTAATATGTTCTTATTTATTGTTATTGATTATTATTATAGTGTTAATTTAATATTAATTGGTAATTCAGTTTTATTAATTAATTAATTTATCATTATGTTAAGTATAATTTTTATTCATTTTTTGTTATTGTTAATTAATTTATTGTTAATTAATTGTTAATTGGTAAATAATTTGTATTAAGTGATTTATTGATAATTAAAGTAATTATATTACTTTTTATGTGTAGCGAGTTGTGGGTTTATAAGGGGATAGGGTGGGAAATAATGCAATTATAATGAATTATATAATATGTTTTCTTTATTGTTATTGATTAATTTATTGTTAATTAATTATTAATTGGCAAACAATTTTTATTAATTGATTAATTTATAATTATATTAATTATACGTAACGTAATATTATGTTTTATTTATTGTTCTTGTTAATTAATTTATTGTACATTTATTATTAGTTGGTAATTAATTTGTAATAATTGATTAATTGATAATTACATTAATTGTGTTAATTTAATTTTTTATGTGTAGCGGGTTGTGGGTTTATAGGGGAATAGGATGGAAAGTAATTTGATATAATTAAGTAATTATACATTTTTCTTAATTGATATTGATTAGTAATTTTTTGTCAGTTTATTTCTCATTGGTAAATAATTTTTATTAATTCATTAATTGATAATTAAAATAATTGTGTTTTTTTAATCTGTAGTGGGTTGTATGTTTATGGGTGAATAGGGTGGGAAGTACTTTAATGTTATTTAAGTAAATAATATTGACATTTTATAAGTCTTTACTATGAATTTTTTTTGTTAATTAATTATTAATATGTTATTTATTTTGCAAAAATTATTTCATTAATAGGTATGTTAATTTAAACCCTAAGCTATCCTACATTTTCACACTGTTACACTCACTGGAGTTGGAATAGTAATTTTAACCCCTACGCTATCCAACACTTTCCTTACTGTTGCACTCACTGGAAAGGTAATAGTAATTTTTACCCTTACCCTATCCAAAACTTTCCCTACTGTTGCACTCACTGTAGTGGGAATAGTAATTTTACCCCATGCTATCCAACACTTTCCCTACTGTTACACTCACTGGAGTGGAATAGAATTGTTACCCCTATGCTATCCATCACTTTCCCTACTGTTGCACTCAATGGAGCAGGAATAGTAATTGTAACCCCCACGCTACCCAACACTTTCCCTACTGTTGCACTCACTGGAAAGGGAATAGTAATTTTTACCCTTACCCTATCCAACACTTTCCCTACTGTTGCACTCACTGTAGTGGGAATAGTAATTTTTACCCCATGCTATCCAACACTTTCCCTACTGTTGCACTCACTGGAGTGGAATAGAATTGTTACCCCTACGCTATCCATCACTTTCCCTACTGTTGCACTCAATGGAGTAGGAATAGAAATTGTAACTCCTACGCTACCCAACACTTTGCCTACTGTTGCACTCATTGGAGTGGGAATAGTAATTTGTACCCCTACCCTATCCAGCACTTTCCCTACTGTTGCACTCACTGTAGTGGGAATAGTAATTTTTACCCCATGCTATCCAACACTTTCCCTACTGTTGCACTCACTGGAGTGGAATAGAATTGTTACCCCTACGCTATCTATCACTTTCCCTACTGTTGCACTCAATGGAGCAGGAATAGTAATTGTAACCCCTACGCTACCCAACACTTTGCCTACTGTTGCACTCATTGGAGTGGGAATAGTAATTTGTAATCCTACCCTATCCAGCACTTTCCCTACTGTTGACCTCCTTGGAGTGGGAATAGTAATTTTAACCCCTACGCTATCCTACACTTTCCCTACTGTTGAAGTAACTGGAGAGGGAATAGTAATTTTTACCCGTACACTATCCAACACTTTCCCTACTGTTACACTCACTGGAGTGGGAATAGTAATTTGTATCCCTTCGCTAACCAACACTGTCCCTACTTTTACACTGTTTGGAGTTGGAATAGTAATTTTTACCCTTACGCTATCCAACACTTTCCCTACTGTTGCACTCACTGGAGTGGGAATAGTAATTTTTATTCCTTCGCTATCCTACACTTTCCCTACTTTTACACTGTTTGGAGTTGGAATAGTAATTTTTACCCTTACACTATCTAACACTTTCCCTACTGTTGCACTGTTTGGAGTTGGAATAGTAATTTTATTCCTTCCGTTAGCTAGTATTTTTTGTATTATTTTAGTTAATGTAGTATATAATTAATTTTAAAAACATTAAAAATAATTTTCATTATTTTAATTTGTTGTGCATATTTATTTAATTTTTATTTATATTATTGTTTTATGTGTATAGATGTATTTATATTTTATAAGATATTTTTTAACAAAGTCTAAGGTATTAAAATAATTCTAAAAAAACATTAACAAGTAGGTATATACATTATAAAGTATATGTATATGTTTAATTTCTTTTTACATTATACATATATTAATTATAATTTTTGAACATTTGGAAATATTTTTAACTATGTTTATTTTAAATATATGTATTATTTACTTTATTTTACATTCTTTTTTTAACTTAAATAAAAAACAATATTTTTAACAATGATATGTTTGACATCGATATTTTTTTTCTCAATATTTTTGTGCCTACCATAATGTAGATGGGATTTCGATATTCTTGACTTCGAAACTCTTGTGTCAATATTTTTGTAGGTTGACATTCTGACCTTCGAAATTCTGTCAGTGATTCAACCATAGCAGGCCAGCATCCCAGTGATCTATCCAATCGTGGTGGGTCTCAATTTGGGACCAGCCTCATGCAAATAAAGAGGTAAGTTGAATAGTGACCAACTATGATTTGGTATTTTGTGAACCGACCTATTAGTACAAAGGATGGTTTGCAAAATTAATTTCCATTTAATAGTTTTTGTGCAGGAAGGTTTCACTTCCTTCGCAAAAAATAATTATCCCCACAATGGAGGCACCCTTGCACCATGTTCCAAAGGTGCCAGCGTTGGCGCATTGCAGCCCATTGGTGCCGGCGCAGGGGAAAAGGGCAAAAATGCACAGTATCTAATAGATATGGTGCATTCCTGCCCTTTTCTTTTGCCATAGAGCAAAAAATCCATAAATGAGGCCCTGAGAGTATTCTTGTCAGAGTGGTACTCAGCACTCGTATGATACTTAAAATCTATATAGCATTATCACTACTGCTGTTTGAGGCCTTGCCCAGCAGGTTTGGAATAAACTGTTGCCTGCATCTATGCACTCTCTGAATCATTCAAGTATGCACTCTTTGTGGGAGGAGCTTCGCGCATTTCCAAGATGGACGCGTGAGCACAGGGCTCCCGAGACGTTTTCCGCCTCCCGCATCTATCCTGCAAATCACCCTGATTTGGACGACGGGTATCTTTTGCTGATGCCCTGCTGATACAACAACTTTTTTCAAAAATCGATTTGGCCGCCGGGAACCGGAGTTACTGCGCTTCGAAATTTGCGGCCTATATCGTAGACCATCCACGGGCTTGAGTCCCCGAGGTACCCAGGTGGCAATTGAACAACAACGGCTGGTGTGACACGTCCACTGCCCCTGTGGTACTTTCGGTTTCGCTTTTGGTCATTGTTGACGGCGATTTGCTGCCGTTCTGCACGGCTGACCTGATTCTGCTGCCAGTCCTACACTTGCTCTTGATCCTCACCCTTTCGCCTCTACAGGCTTGCCGCAAAGGAAATCATTCTGACCAGATCCCAACAGTTCCGTCAGAGCTCGTCGCTCATCATGGCGGGCAAGGCGGACGCCGAGAAGCGGGCAACTAGGGGCTCATACCGAGGTGGGGTTACCCAATCCCAGACCATAGATCGCTTTACTCACCCTAAAGGATCCCCAGGCGGAGTGAGCAAGGTCCTTGAGGAGACTGGTGATGGTCATCCTACAATTGAAGAGCCGACTTTGAAATGTTAGAACAACTATGGGTCAGCAGTATGAAACCCTTGCAGCTAAGATAGACACGGTGGCGATCAAAGTCAATCTTATTAGGACGGACTTGGGGAAAACCAATGAACGGGTCAAGTCCCTGGACATCAAGACTGCGAGCCTGACCACGGATGTCTCGGATCTCCAGGCCGAAGTTCGTAATCTCCAGACATCCAATGACTTGTTTGCCCACCGGCTGGATGATTTCGAGAGCCGGGCCAGGCGCAACAACGTCCGCATCATAGGAGTTCCGGAGAACTCCGCGGACGTGTCTACAGACCAGTGGCGGCTGTTGACTTTTGAAAGTGGTGGGGCGTAAAATTATTGTTGGAGTACACCGTGCGAGCGAGCGCAGCGAGCGAGCCCGAACCACCTAAGGAGGGTTCGGGGGGGTTCTCCCCCCGAGAAAATTTTGAAAAATTAGTAGGCAAATGGTGGATTTTCAAGACTTTCGGAGGCCACTGTGCTGAACAGAAACAGGCCACTGCCTCCCCTAAAACTATCACCAGTTCCAAGGCCTCATGAATAAACCATTCTAAATTGCAATAAACCACAATTTATGTTATCAATGTTGCATAAAGAGGTTGGCTCTGTTTACTTAGCCAGTGCCTACGTGAGATAAAGTGGCATTTAAGATAGCCCATCAGAGTAAAATACCTACTTTTTCCACATAGAATTGAATATCATATTGGTTAGTGTTACACGCCCCTGAAGAATAGGTTAGAGTTGCTCGTGCATTTGTGTTGATTAGGTTACATTCGGTTTTAAGTAACTCATCCCCTAGACTAGATAGCTCAAGATATGACTTATTGATTGCTTTATAAATAAATGTTTATTTCCATTATTTAAAGTTGTGTTTTATATTTGCTGACGGGTACTTTGTTAAGTGCTATGAGCTTTACTACTACATTGCTAAAGGAAAGGTCTGTGCCAGAATGTACATCCTACCTAATTACATTTTTGCATGCATGACTGTGTAGTAAAAAAAAAAAATTAGTCCAACAGCTCCCACGTGTAAAGAGGCACACATTCCACCATACAAGATAACTTCCAAAGCTGAAGGGAAGTAATCATTGCCCCACTCCTTGTTGTCCTTTTAGCTGCTCCAAATTGTGAATTACACTTCATGTAAGCACTGGATGGAGGAGGTATGCCACTGACAAGTGGAGGTATTGGAGGAGTTTTCAAGGCAAAAGGGAAGGGTGTGCCTGAAATAAAACTTCACTCAGAGAATGGGGTAACTATTAACCACCCTCTTGTATTGCACGGCAAAATCAAATTCCTTTTCTCTATTTTAATAATTAAAGGTACAAATGTTCTACGCAGTCAAATGTGGTGGAATCTTTCAAAAGAAGGCAGTAGAACAGAAGCAATGTAAAACGGATTTAGAACGTTTGCATCCTATGAATAAATTATGCTTTATACGTCACAACAATAACTTCTAACCTTTGCTCTGGAGTGTCACATCAAATCTCACAAGCTGATTGACGCTAATAATATTATTTTACTGCAAGGTGAATTATGCCTCCGAAGCACACAAGGTTATCCACCACATCAGAGAATAAATACAAGTAACACACTAACAGACACTGCATCAGTAAAACATGCTGCTCCCCAACAACAATCAGTGCAACATATTTTGCAGTGAGGCAAATACGTTTTTAAGGAAGCTAACAGGGTCTTGTCACTAGTGCAATCAACTCCTGTCTTTCACATCTCTCAAGTCTCAACCACATTTCCCTGAAATTGAAGGAGGTTCTGTGGCTCCCGCCGAAGGTACATGTCATCTTCAAGACAATCTGTATCACTTACAAACTCCCAGCAGAGAAAACCTTTGTGAGAAACTTTCCTCCTCCAGCCGCAAACACCACTCAAGGAGCCAGTAGCTTGACTGGTTTCTTTGTGGAAATAGGGGGCTCACTGCCACTCTCAGATTTGCACACAAAGGGAAATGGTGTGACAGCTGGAGTGCTGTTGAAACATACAAGAAACAAATAGAGGGAACTTTGACTACCAAACCCATCAGGTTTGCACATTTCCTTGCTGATGCAACATCTGCCAAACATTATTAATGGCTTACTTAGATTTTGGCAGACATGTTCACATTTGTGGCAGAGTACTATATACTATATACTATATATATATCTGTTTTGGTTGCCATGCTGTCTTAACCATTTTTATAAGTATATAGGCTACAGCTAACGAGGTATTGACTGGCTACAAATGTCATTGTGTCTGTGCCTTCCAGTTCTTCCATTACCAGCATAAACCCAATTTAGTTTCCACATCTGTGGGACGGACGAAGCTAACAGCTCACGATTCACGACATCTCGCAACTTGAAACAAACAAGTCACAAGTGTGTCTTTTCAAGCTCTGCAGTATGCACCCATCCAGTGGCCGGAACAACATCGGAGGAGGAGCAAGAGCTGGAGACAAGGCCAGGCCCCGGTGGAAATGCCAGAAGGAGCGCAGAGGCGCCCACAGGCGGCATCCAGCGCACAGTCCTGCCAAGTATCACGCACCAGGCGTGATTCGAACGCATTTCAGTGTGGTGATCCGCATCACTGCACTGAAATGCATTATCACGCATTTGCATAGTACCCGAGCGTCAGCGAAGCCCTGCCTAAAACGGTAATATATCATGAGTGTGGCAGCAAGCAGTGCGGCGCTGCTCCTTAGTCCTGCAGTGCCAGCTTGGTGTAGCTCACTGGCTGCTGCAATGTATCCTAAATGTGCGCTGCACGGCTCTCAGTAGTGCGGCTGCGCAAAGGCTACAAAGGGTAATAACGTAACAGAGGGTCACAGTCAGATAAAGCCATACCTGGTGCCGCCCGCCGGGTGACGTCATGTCCTGGTGCCGAAGGCGGGGAATTTGTTTTTGAAGGAATTAGGCAGAGGCATTACTACATATCATCATGGCGGGGGTCCTGGGCTCGCACCAGGCCGCCTGCCGCCTCCTTTGTCAGGTCCGTGTGGCTCAGCTTTCTCTATGTGAGGAGCTGAGATTGAGAAACTGCTGTAAATTTGACCCCATGCCGGCGCCGCAAATATAATTGCTGAGAGAGGAACTGGCTGGGAAACTCAGGACTCTGTTTTCGAAGATTCATGGGTTTCTCTCTGCAATATGACCTGATTGATCACCATTAATCACCATTGATCACCGCAGCCCGAACCCTGCATAGATGGATCTCGGACAGCACCAGCACCATAGCCCCCTCAAGAAAAACAACAATACTCGTGCCAAGAAAGCCAGATGGTTTACCACCGAACTTCGAGGTCCAGGCGCACATGCCGCTGCCTCGAAAAGGCCTGGAGAAACACCAAATCCACAGAAGACCACAACAACTTCAGAGCCGCCACCAACGCTCACCATCAACTCATCAGAGAAATTAGGAAAAAACGATTGAAGACAGAATCTCCACCCACGCACACAACAGCAAGGAACTCTTCAGCATCATCAAGGAGTTCGCCCAACCCACCAGCGAGTCTAGCGAGTCTACCAACATCCCTCCCTCACAAGACCTCTGCGCCAAACTCAGCACCTTTTTCCACCACAAAATCAAGAGCATCTACGACAACTTCGACGAAGACAACCAACACACTGAACCCTCACCAACCACCCCCGACACCCGGAAACCAGCGATTGATGACTGGACAGCCCTCACCACCAAAGACACACTGAAGACAATGAAGTCAATCCACTCAGGGGCCCCCACGGACCCCTGCCCCCACCACATCTTCAACAGAGCCGCTGACACCATCGCACCCATGCTCTGCCACACCATCAACCGCTCCCTGGCGACCGCCTCTGTCCCCGACGACTGGAAACACGCCGAGGTCAACCCCCTCCTGAAGAAACCCTCAGCGGACCCCACCGACCTCAAAAACCACAGACCCATCTCCCTGCTCCCTTTCCCAGCAAAAGTCATCAAGAAATACATCAACAGCCAACTCGCCACATTCATTGAAGAACACAATATCCTCGACTCCTCCCAATCCGGCTTCAGAAAAAACCACAGTACAGAAACCGCCCTCCTCGCCGCAACAGACGACATCCGCACCCTACTGGACAAAGGAGAAACAGTAGCCCTCATCCTCCTAGACCTATCAGCGGCGTTCGTCACAGTCTCCCACCGCACCCTAATATGCAGACTCTACGACGCAGGAATCCATGACAAGGCCCTCAACTGGATCTGCTCCTTTTTTCTCCGGCAGGACGCAATGGGTCAGACTCCCCCCTTTACTCTCAGACCCCACACCTACCACCTGCGGAGTCCCCCAGGGCTCCTCCCTCAGCCCGACGCTCTTCAACGTCTACATGGCTCCACTTGCCCCCATCGTCAGAACCTACGGACTCAACATCGTGTCATACGCAGACGACACCCAGCTCATCCTCACCCTATCCAACTAGCCCAACACCGCCAGACGCAACTTTCGAGAAGGCATGGAAGCCGTCGCCAAATCGATGAAAAACAGCTGCCTACAACTAAACACCAACAAAACAGAAGTACTCATCGTGGGCCCAAACCCCGACGCCTGGAGCGACACCTGGTGGCCCACCGCCCTCGGAAACCCGCCAACCCCCACAGACCACGCACGCAACCTGGGAATCATCCTGGACTCCGAGCTCAAAATGGACCGCCAGATCAACTCTGTCTCATCTTCCTGCTTCCACACCCTCCGCCTCCTTCATAAGACTTTCAAATGGATCCCCCTCGAACACCGAAAGACAGCCACTCACGCCCTGGTCACCAGCAGACTCGACTACGGCAACACACTCTACGCCAGAATAAACAAAAACCTCATCCGCAAGCTACAGAACATCCAGAACGCCGTCGCAAGACTGGTCCTCAACCTGCCAAAACACTGCCACATCTCCCAGCACCTGCGCACACTCCACTGGCTCCCCGTCGAGGCGAGATGCTCACCCACGCACACAAGGCCCTCCACGGCACCGGACCAGCATACCTGAACAGCCGGCTCAAATTCCACGCACCCTAAAGGACCTTACGATCAGCCCAGCTCTCCTACGCCGAGGTCCCCCGCACCAGAAAGACCAGATCGGGAGGCCGCTCCTTCTCCTTCCTCGCGGCCAAAGCAAAAGCATAGAACGCCCTTCCGCTCCACCTCAGACAGACAACATTGTTCCCCATCTTCGCAAGAAACCTCAAAACCTGGCTCTTCGACAGACCCCCTCCTTGATGGAATGGAACCTGCACCCCCCCCCCCCCCACCCCTAGCGCCTTGAGACCCTTCAGGTGAGTAGTTGCGCTTTAACAAACTCCTGATTGATTGATTGATTGATTGATTAAGGCCCCCGGGTAACTCTTCCGTCTCGTGCTCCTTAAGACCACCGAATAGAGTCAGCTGCCTGGCAAGTGGTTTGGAATGTGCCTGCTGATGCGACGTCTGCTCTTTGCATTTATGCAAATGAAAAGCATTTTTTTTTTCACGGGCACATAATTGTATGCTCGCTGCGCCTTGAATTTTACAGTTTTTATGTGCCTAATAAGAAATGGTTCCATTATGTGGAGAGCTGTGAAGTGTCTTTGGGATGGTTTTGGCGCCCAAGCAAGTATCAGCCAATCCTTTCTTGAGAAACCGTCTGCGTTTATTTTTTTCGCATACTGTGCTTACTGTTGCACACATAGTTTGAAGGAGTTTAACAATTACTTAGTTAGCGTTCCTCTTAGAAAAAGAGGTTGGTCTAGCCGCTGATAAAGTATAGCAGGGCAGCAATATTGTTTGGTTAGTAAAACCTATGCAGAGTTTTCTTTCAATCCGCACATTTTCACTCCTCGCAATATCAGTAACAGCGCAAACATATTACAAGGACTTAGCGCAGACAGGGAAAATGGTGAATTAGATGGTATTACCCTCTCTCCAACCGTTTGTAAGACTATCACTGCATCAATCAGATGGACAATAAATTGTAAAGTGCAGTCGGTGCTTTTACTTCAAAAAAGGAATGGTACTTTAATGAACACAAAGCTAAATACTTTGCCTAGAAACCACAAATACATGCACAATATGAATTTGGTAAAATAGTATATCAAGCAGTAATCCCAATCACAGGGGTAATAGCAATTTAAAAACCTTCCTGTATGGGGGCCTCGCATATAGGGGCAGTATTTTGCTATTTTGACTCGAATTAATGCTGCCTGGGTAAAAGATGTACATTAGTATGACTAGTTTAACAAGAGTTTCTCGTTGCTCAAATGGGTGTTGTACTTTCTGATATTTTCTTTTGTCTTCATTGCTTGATTTTGCACGTAAGAAAGTGTCACTCATTGTCATTGAAATTTCGGTCATAATTACATTGAAATTATCAAAATGTCACACATAGCAAAGTGAAACCTTGGCAGCTATGAGCGCAGCGCAGCACACAACAATTGTCTGATGGGCCCGAGAATTTTAAACACAGGGAAACAATCACAATGATCGCATCATACTTAGACCTGAGCCCAGCGCCCCTTAGCTTAGCTATCAGCTGCACACTGTATTCTTTGGCTGGGGGTCCGGCTTCGGGACAATTTACCGTGCAAACTGCAAATTAATGTCACGATAAACAAAACAGTGCACACCTAGGAACACAAAGCCTCTGCGTTCCAATGAAATACTGCGCCACCAAGAACCAGAACAAAAAGTAGAGTTTGATGGTGAATCACAGCAGCACACATGCATTCAAAATGTTCCACCATAAACGAAATTAATAAGTGCCCGCCTGAGCCTTTACCTGGCGAACTGACCCGAGTTCACACAGTGAGCCCAGCCCTTCCTCCTTGCGGCTCACCGGTGCAGTCTGCCGGGTCCGAGTCCGACCCTTAGTTTGGGTGTAAAATTAATGGCTGCACAAGTGTCATTTCAAAATACAGACACGCGCGCGGGAAGCATCGAGCCTGTGCAGACTCAACCCACCTTGGCTGACAGTCTCACACACCCTTTCCGGCCACTGCTCACATGGTGGGTCCCTCCCACCACGCCCTCTGACGAGTGGGAAAGGGGTGGTGACCAGTGACGAACTCTCCTCTCCACTCTCTGATGGACGTGAAGGTTTTGTTATCCCGGGCTTGCATTTTAAACGCCCGGGGCTAACTTAACCTCCAAGCCATCAGGGGGTGGAGACTGGGCCTTCCAGCTATGTCTTTGACGAGCCGATGACGTCACAGCCTTCAGGGCTGTGAGGGTGTCGGCCCGGCAAACACATAGCAGGCTTTATTGGGCCCGGCCGCCAGGGAGCAAAGGAGCAAGCAATTAGTCACGTAACGTGACAGTGGACCTGCGGCAGTAATGGTGGTGAGTGGGGTAGATTGCTGCTTACTCAGGCAGTGCCCCGTCACCCTCGTGTTCTTTTTTTGTGAATTATTCACATACTTATTCATTAAAATTTATGTTTTCAATTCCCTTCGTAAATGTAGAATATTTAACGGGGGCGGAGCCCCGACGCCCTAACAGAGAAACCGCCACTGCTACAGACCTTCTGGTGGAAGACCTTGTTCTAAAACACCTGGCACCCAAGGGCCTCAGTAACTTTTGCACGGTGGAGCATGCTCATGGAGTCCCTGGTGGAAAGCCCAAGCTGGGGGCCGCTCCGAGGCCTATAATAGCCAGGATTTTTAATTTCCGGGACAGGGACGCTATCTTGCAAGCTTCACGTACCAATGGTCCCACTAAATTTGAGAATACGTCGGTCAGTTTTTATCCGGATTTCACACAGGCAGTACAGAAACAACGTATGGGTTTTACGAGGGTGAAGAAGCAAATCAGGGACATGGGACTGAAATACGCCATGCTTTTTCCGGCCCGCCTAAGGATTAAATATGAAGAACGTGCGCTCTTTTTTGACCGCCCCAAGGTGGCCAGTGACTGGTTGGACACTTTGCCGGCACACCGTACCAGCCCAGAGAGTTCGAGAGGCGCCGAAGGCGGCTTGGAAGAACAGGAGTAGTGAGTCTGTGCCAGCGAGCCAATTTTATGGACTTAATGCAGTGGCTCTGTGACTATTATGTCTATAAAGTATGGATACCCGGGGGTGGGGGGAATCGGGACTCTTCCTCCTCTGGGGACTTTTTTCTCTCTTCTTGTAGGTTAGTTTAATGGGGCGACAGGCACACTGCAAGTTGGGGTGGCTTTCTGGTCTACCGCAGGGGTGCAGGGTGGGGGGGGGGTATTTTGAGGGTTCCATTGGGGGTGGTGGGGGGGCCTTTTCCTTTTTGTTTGTATCGAGGCTACGCTTTCTTCCAGATTTCATCCTATGTGCCTGTTTCGTGGCGGGGGAGGCGGAGTGTACATTACTGGGATGGGGGGTAGTGGGCTGAGGGTGCTGAGCTGGAACGTTAAAGGTCTTGGTGACAGGATATAACGGGGGATAGTTTTGCAATATTTGAAGCGATGCTCCCCAGATATAGTTTTACTCCAGGAGACACATTTAGTAGGAAATACGTGCCATGCACTGAATAGACGGGTCTACCGTTTGGTGGCCCATTCCGGATTTACCACTGGGTCAAGAGGGGCGGGTGTCCTGGTCAGGAACTCTCCCCCCTGGAGATAGACGACACGGTGCTGGACGATAGAGGCCGCTATGCGGCTATTACGGGTTGGTGGGAGGGAAAGGTGATCTCCATTTTGTCTGTGTATGTTCCGCCCGGTCTACAGTCCACCACATTTACTGATTTGGGCAAGGTGATCCTGGGGTTTCCTGAAGGCATGTTGGTTGTGGGTGGCGATTTTAATTCAGTAGTCAGTGGGGATGAAGATCATAGCCCCCCCAGACTCCTGCCCGCGTCGCAGCTATAGCTGGGGAGTTTCTTGGACACGTTGGGTTTAGTTGATTGTTGGAGGCAACTGCACCCTGGGCAGCTCCAGTATACTTTCTACCCGGGAGCTCATGGGAGTCTCTCGAGACTTGATATATCCTCGTACCAGCGGTGCAGATGGTCTCCTTAAGGGAAATCAGGCATTTGGCTAGGGGGATTTCAGACCACTCTCCACTCTGGCTTACTATTGATATACAATTGGGGGCCGGGGGCCGGATCACCCCGGTCAACCCCTGGCACCTTCGTAATCCCAAGATTAAAACGGAGGTAGTTAAGTGTATGGATTACTACTTTGCTGAGAATGAGGGATCGGTGTCCTCCCCTGTCTCCTTGTGGGAGGCTTATAAAACTGTGATCCGTGGTCAAACCCTATCCTTGATTGCTAGCGAGAGGAGGCGCAAAAATGCGGAAGTGGTGGGCCTAGTGAATGAAATCACTGAGTTGGAGGAACAGAAGGAGTCTGGGGTCACACCTGAGGGACTACACTCTTTGGCCCTTAAGCAGTCTGAATATAGGGCTCTGGTGACTGACGCGGCCAAGGCAATGAATCGTGAGCAGCAGGGGCGTCTGTATGATGTTGGTGATAAAGCGGGAAAGTTGATTGCTTGGCTGGACAAAAGGGATAGATTGAATCGGTTGGTGCCTGTTGCTGAAAAAGTGGATGGTACGCGAGTGGTGGACCCGGTTGAGATAGTTGAGGTCTTTGCCCAGCATTTTCAGATGGTTTATGCGCCGGTCTCGGATAGGCCGGAGGAGGACTCGCACTTGTTGCTGTGGGATATCGTGCTGCCTAGCCTGTCGGAATCGGACAAGGAGCTTATTGAGGCGGAATTTTCCACCGATGAAGTAGCGCTAGCTATCCGCTCACTTCGGTCTGGGAAGGCCTCAGGTCCGAATGGTATACCAGTTGAACTGTACAAGCTGTGCCCTGACAAAATGGCGCCACATCTTCGTCGGATGTTCTCAGCATCCCGAGATCTTAGGTCTCTTCTTATAGGATCAGAGACTGGCGTCCATTGTGGTAATTCATAAAGATGGCAAGCCCCGTGAACATTGTTCATCGTATCGGCTGATTTTGCTTTTGAATGTGGAACCCAAAATTCTGGCGTAGCTCTTGGCAAACCGGCTGATTACGGTGATCAGTGACTTGATCCACCTGGACCAATCCGGCTTCATCCCCCATCGCAACACCGCTCTCAATCTTCGCCGTCTTCATGGCGTCTTGGCAAGGGCGGGGTCTCTTGAGGAGCCGGCCATCTTGGTTTCACTTGATGCCTCGATGGCCTTCGATACGGTGGAGTGGCCATATCTGTGGGCAGCCCTTGCTAAGCTTGGTTTTGGCCCTAAGTTCATCGGGTGGATCAGGCTTCTGTATGAGCAACCACTGGCTCAGGTTGTTGTCAACGGCAGGGCCTCGGAACCCTTTGTTCTCGGACGCGGCACGAGACAGGGATGCCCTTTGTCGCCACTCCTTTTCGCGCTTGCCCTTGAGCCCCTGGCCGCATGGCTCCGCTGGGAACCTTCGCTTAAGGGTATTCGATGGTCCCCTGACTTCGAGGATCGTATATCGCTATACGCCGACGACATATTGTTGTACCTTACCTCTCCCCGTAAATCACTGGGTGTCCTATTTGACGTCTTGAGTTCCTTTGGGAAGAACTCTGGATTAGTTATTAATTGGGCCAAGTCTTGTATCTACCCACTCACGGGAGACTTACCCTCTCTACCCCGCATTTGCCCGATACCCGTTTCTAGAGTCGGCTTTAAGTACTTGGGGATCTACATTTCATTGGACCCCACAGTCCGCTATGAGCGGAATTTGTTACCTCCACTTTCCCGGCTTAAATCGGACGTTGCGGCGTGGTGCGGCTTGCCTCTGTCCCCCTTGGGAAGAGCGGCCTGTTCAAGATGATGTCTCTCCCCCGATTTTTGTATGCCATCCAAAACACACTTGATTTGGTGCCGGCTAGCTATTTCCGCAAAATTGAGGGCATGCAGAGGAAGCTGGTGTGGGGCGGGCGACCGCGCATTGCATTGGCAAAATTGCCTTTGCCCTGGTATGACGGTAGTATTGCGTTGCCTGATATTAAACGCTACTACTGGGCATCCCAACTGAGTGCTGTTAACCATGCCATGTAAGGTCCTGTTCCGAATCCCGCATTCGAGATGGATAGGTGGCAGCTGCCCGGGGGCGACTATATTAGAGAGCTCTACTCTAGAGCTGCTAGGAAGAACCTGACGGGCCCCACTGGGGTGGCGGTGCGAATATGGGGTAGTGCAACCACGGCTACGGGATGGACGGACAAGCTGACTGAATATAGCAACCCCCTTATATGCTACGGAGAAACTGGGTGGTCTATGGACATCGAAGGGATTTGATAGATGGGACCTTATTGGTATCAGTAAAGTGGGTGACCTCTGGGCCAAGGACAGAGTTCAGACCTTTGATGAACTCAAGCAGGAGTATAAATTGAGTGACAGGGAATATTTCCGATATCTCCAAGTGCGACAGGCGCTCGAATCGGTTTTCCCAGCTGGAACTACGATCCCAGAGTCTTCCCCCCTGGAAGATAGAGTGCTAGACGGGTACGTCCCTGACAGCACTATCTCCCTTATTTATAAAAAACGTATTAACGACCGCTCGGACCTTCTTGTACAACTTCGGGGTGCCTGGACTGGCGATGGGCTGGAATTGGATGATGAAGACTGGCAGGCTGCGATATCCTCCCCTAAAGAGGTCGCGATTCCGGCACGTCTCAGACTGGTGCAACTGAAGATTCTGCACCGTGTCTATGTCACGGGTCCACGTTTGATACATATGGGTTATTCTGTGGATGGGCTATGTAGGCGTGGTTGTGGTATGCTGGCTACCTTCCTTCACATTATATGGGAATGTCCGGAAGTAGTGGTTTTCTGGAATCGAGTGCAGGCGGTGATGGGTGAAGTGACGGGTGTTGAGTTATTGCCTGAGACCAGACGCTGCCTGTTGAATATTTGGGAGCCTATTGATTGCACTGCTGCTCAGACTCAATGGGTCACACTGGGCAACATGATTGCGAAACGAGACATAGCTCAATTGTGGGGATCTCAGAGAGCACCATCAGTCTCAACTTGGAAAGAAAACCTGGACTGGTCCATGTTTAGAGAAAAAATTGTGTATGTCTCCCGTGGTAGGCCCAAGAAATGGGGAAGGATCTGGGGTCAATGGAATTCGTACCGTGGAGAGATCTGCACTCCCCCCTTTATTGAAGCTCCTGATATTCCTCACTTCCCTTGACTGTGCGTTTCAGATTCTTAGCTTCTCGCTGTATGTGATGTATCGTTTTGCTCTCGGCCCCCCCCCTCTCCAGGATCTCTCCTCTTTCATAGCATTGCTTATTAATCATTTGTTTCCCCCTGCCGTATGAGACAGTCATTGCATTGCACGGTTCTGCCTCGATTCTCTTTTTTGTGTTCTGTTTTTGTTCTTTCTTTATAAAAATATAAAATGTAAAACCTTTCACTTATCCTCTTGTTGCCACATGCTTTCCACTATATCGTGACTTTTCGCTGCCGGGCCCTTGGGTTGTCGGCTGATGAGCTGTGTATTATTGTGCTACTGGTACTGCGTGTAACTGACCAGACTCCGTGGTTGTAGGTCTGTAACTGTACTTTCTTCTTACAAAATAAAGGTTTTTAAAAAAAAACAAAAAAAACGTATGCACTCTTTAATCCATGCAAAGCTCACCTATCCAGCCATTCAAACATGTGTTCACCAATGCATCCAACTGCCCCTAAACTCACTTATATACTAATTATCCAACCTTTCATTCATTAATTCAGCTGGTGACCAATTTTTCACATTTACACCACAGTTACATAAAGGGGCCAATTCGGACTCGGGGAAAAAAAGCATCCGTTCGAATCGTATCCGGAGCCCTCTCCGTACGAATCGTACACGTCAGTCCGAATCGCATACTACGATCCGTATCTCGTCAATCCGTCCAACTCGTCACGAACCGTACGAATTGTAATGTTGAAACCGTATGACACGGACCCTCACAGTGAACCGTACGATTCGTAAACATGCCGTACGATCCGACGACTACGTTCCGGACCAGGTTATGAGGACTCGATTCGTACGGTGCACGTCAGGTAAGGGCGATTCGTACAGACAATAACACAATCACATACACACCGTATGGTGCGTACACCCCATGATTGCAGGGGTACGGTGCATACCCCTGCGATCATGGGGTGTACGCACTGTACCCCATGATCGCAGGGTGTACGCACCGTACACCCTGCGATCATGGGTACGGTGCGTACACCCCATGATTGTGGGATACAGTGCGTACACCCCATGATCGCAGGGGTACGAACAGTACTTCTGCTGACATGGGGTGTACGCAACGTACCCGGGGGGGCCATTCTGTACCTGTTTCGAGGCGTACTTTGCTTCTCCGGACGTTTTGGTCTCCTGTAAAAAAAGCGTCATACGGTGCATACCCAACACGAATCGTACCTGCTGGGTCGGGAAAACCTGATTGGAACCGAACGGATGTCGCGTATAGCGGGTTCCGAGGGACAATCGTACGGAGATTAGAGTCGTACGGTCTTTCTACGATACCTACTGAATCGTTCTTCATCCTACGTACGGGGGAGGCTGCAGGGTACGATTCATTCGGGAAAAACGCTCCATACGGCTATTCAGAGTGGTTTTTCCCGAATCGGAATCGGTCCCAAAGTGTCCATTCAATTAATAATAACCTTAATTTGTGGCCTGGACAGAACCTCCTATGCTTGCCAATCCATGTTCTTCTTTGCATCTTTAATTTTCCCATTTGGGGCTAGGTGTACAAAGCCTTTTTTGTGGTTGCAAACAGCCCGATTCACAGAACGCAAAAAGGCATTTTGAAATGTACAAGGCTCTAATTGCAATTCAGTTACCTGTTACCAAATCGAAATTTAAGCTAGCAAACCAGTTTTTGGAAGGGGCATGTTTATGGCGTCCCTTCTACATACCACTTCACATTGGTATGTATGAATGTTTTGCAACCGAAATGCTGTCGCAAAACTTTCACACTTTACCACCAACTCAAACTTGGTGGTAACACATTTGCAAATGGGATGGGGTCCCTTGTGAGAATTATTTTTTGTTTTGTTTTTAAGATCAACCAGTAGTCTAAGGGATAATTGCCTACACCTAATAAATTATACTTAAATGTTTAATTCTTTTTCTTTTTAACCTCACCCATTTTCCTTTAAGGAAAATAGGCCACACATAAAAAATAGATAGCTTTATTTAAAAGCAGTCACAGACATGGTGGTCTGCTGACCACAGCAGGCCACCATCCCTATGATGAAAGCGATTCAAAGTGGGTCACAAATTGCAACGTACCTCATTAATATTCATTAGGTAGGTCTATTTGCGATCCACTATGAATTGCTATTTAAGGAATAGGGGTTGAACTTAAGGGATAGCGATTACCAAAAAACAATCGCTGTTTGGTAATTGCTATTAATATTGTTCATACATCTAGGCCTTGGTTCCTTCCCTTTGCACTTCTATGCATGAAAGTTCATTGCAGGGAAGACCTTCTTACATCGAGTAGAAGGGGATTTGCAATGCACAAGTCTACTGAATTACCAATTTTAATGTTCAGTGAGTTGGGATATTCTCTACAATACAGGAAACACCCTTTACAGTGATGTCTTTTGTTAAGGTAAGCATATATATCTATATATATATTCACTGAAAAAACCATAGGTTATAGACCATATATAGTTAGGAATTAGCATTTACAAAACCTTGAAAATTCAATGAAAAAACCATAGGTTATAGACCATATATAGTTAGGAATTAGCATTTACAAAACCTTATTTTACTCGCACAAAACCATAGAAATTCGCATATATAGTTAGTTGCAATAACTATATATCGCGCACCCGCAATCCACTGCTGATGATGTCACATATTACATCATTCATGACATGGTCAGTGACATCACTGATGACATCACATCAGTAAAAGGCAAGTGAAATAAAGCAGTCCAATTACATGATGGATAAAAGGTGCGGTCACCGGTACGCGCACCGGGAGCGCTTCAGGGCAAAAAAAAAACATGAACAATATACATAAAAAAATTAGTATTACATAAATATACAATATAGGATTCATTATAAAAAATATTATATTTCATAGCAATAGAAATTTGCTATTAAAAAACCTTTGAAATTCACAGAAAAAAACCATAGGTTTCACACCAGTTATAGTTAGGAATCAGCATTTAAAAAACCTATTAAATTCACTGAAAAAACCATCGGTTTGACACCAGTTATAGTTAGCTGGAAATTTTAGTGACATAAAACCATTGAAATTCCCAAGTTATAGTTAGTTGGACTCACTATAACTTGCGCGCCTGCAATGCACTGCTGATGACGTCACATATTACATCACTCATGACATGGTCAGTGACATCACTCATGACATCACTGATGACACCATCCTTGTGACAGAGTGACAGTTCTCCTTTCAGTCTAATGTAACCCTTGAAACACATATTCAAAAATAGAAACTAACATTTTCTAAAAAATGGAGATACCCATACCAGTTACAACAACCAATTCAGTAAGTCCACCATCTATATACACATTCACTCATTCACCAACAGTTCTATACAGTCACTCATACATATTTATTTTTCAGAAAGATACACATTCACTGGATGGTGTCATCAGTGATGTCATGAGTGATGTCACTGACCATGTCATGAGTGATGTAATATGTGACGTCATCAGCAGTGCATTGCAGGCGCGCAAGTTATAGTGAGTCCAACTAACTATAACATGGGAATTTCAATGGTTTTATGTCAGTAAAATTTCCAGCTAACTATAACTGGTGTCAAACCTATGTTTTTTTCAGTGAATATATATATATATATATATATATATATATATTACCTACTGGCGGTCGCCAGTATGTAGTTATAGTTAGGATTGGCTACCATAGGAAATCTGCAACATTCTATTGGGAATAACTCTGGCGCCGGTTGAGGAATTTGCGTGTAATTTACCAAACTTTTGTCCAGCTACGCTGCGCTCCTTCCCTGAAAGTTTTGGGGGGATTCGAGAAGTGGGGGCTGAGAAAAAAGAGGGGTCCCAAAACGTGTTTTCTCCATGTTAATTTCCATAGGACGGTCTGACAAGTCTACAGCCCGAACCGCTGAAGGGAATTACGCCAAACTTGGCAAAATTGTAGGGACTGGTACGCAGATGCGCCTTTGCTATGTTTGGTGAAAATTGCTCCAGTGGTTTTTTAGAAAATTAACTTTAAAAACACATATCTATCTATAGGCACACTGCGGGCGCTCACCGGTGCGCGTACCGGGCAGCGCACCCGGCGCACTACGGGAGTGCGCGAGCGGAAAGCTGATTGGCTGTTGGGTGTCTGTCAACATTCTAAACAGTCCGGAGAGTCTGCCATATTGTATCTCAGTAGAATTGAGACAAAAGAGGTGAAAAAGAAAGGGAGAAATAATTAAAAGGGGGCAGAGTAGACACCCCCTGACCCCCTAGGTTTTCTGAGGGGGGCCTAGAAGGACCCTGAAGGGCAAAAAAAACTTTTTATTTTTTTTATTTTCGCGGGGTAAGCGCTGGGTGCGTTCCTGGGTACGCTCTCCGGTTCGCGCACCCTGAGCGCACCATGTGGAAAAACAGTGTGAAAAAAAAGAGTAAAAAAATAAAGTAGAGTGTTTAGAGGAAAGTGATGCATTGCTGGAGTGTGTCAAAAAATGATGTAACTCCAGCAATGTATCATTTCAAATGGGGCTAGTGAAAGGGCCTGCGTCAGTTTTACGTCTGCTGTGAGGCAGACGCAAGAAAAGTGACGCAGTGAAATCTCATAGATTTCACTGCGTCACTTCTACGACCCTTTCTTGCGTCAATACGCCCCCTTTGCATACATTACACCTGGCGCAGGTATAATGTGGCGCAGGGGTTTACAAAGTGACGCATCTACCTAGATGCGTCACTTTGTAAATATGACTCAACAAGGTGCATTTTTTACACTACTGGTGCGTCACAAAAAGTGACGCACCAGTGGCGTAAAAGTGATGGATAGCTTCATAAATGAGGCCTTAATTCTTCTACTCATGCGTCATATTTAATGTTTGACGCATTATGTCACAAGGAGTTACAGAAACGTCAGTATTTCTGGTATATCTGTAAGCGCAAAAGTGATGCATTGCTGGAGTGTGTCACAAAAGTGATGCAACTCCAGCAATGCATCCTTTCACATGGGGCCAGCCCCATGTGAAAGGCCCTGCATCAGTCTTACGCCTGCTGTGAGGCAGGCGCAAGATTTTGACGCAACGGTGTCCTAAAAGTGACGCAGTGAAATTTCATAGATTTCACTGCCTCACTTCTACGACCCTTTCTTGCGTCAATACGCCCCCTTTGCATACATTACACCTGGCGCAGGTATAATGTGGCGCAGGGGTTTACAAAGTGACACATCTACCTAGATGCATCACTTTGTAAATATGACTCAACAAGGTGCATTTTTTACACCACTGGTGCGTCACAAAAAGTGATGCACCGGCGACGTAAAAGTGACGCATGGCCTCATAAATGTGGCCTTCAGTCTTCTACTTTAACTTTTTTTTCACTTTCTCTGTTTCTTCACTCACTTACTCACCTTGTTTCACACTCAATTGACACATTCCCCATGTTTACTCTCCTTCTCCTCACTCTCGTTCCCCACACTCACCTTCTTTCAGTCCCCCTTCTTCACTTCCCTTCCCCTCTAGTCCCTTTCTTTGCTTTCTCACTCATTTTACTCTCTTCTCTCACTGCACTCCACTTCAGTTACTCTTTTTCATTTTTTTAAGAATACAGCTCTTTGATGAGAATTGGAGGTAGTTCTGAAAAGAACTTTTTTTTTTCTTCTTTTTTCCTTTTTTTTCAACAGAAACAAAAACAGGGAATTGGAAACTGCTCAACAGGAGCAAAAACAATTAATCAAAATTAGGACTGGGGTTGGCAGCGGTGGCTGTCTATTTCTCGAACAATGAGCATTACACTTTGTTCCCCGTAACAAAGTAGCTGATCACATTTTTTGCATTTAATTACGGCTTCATTAAATGCAGGCTGAATGTTGAGGATCAGCTCTTCTGGTCGCCCCCTCACCGATGTTGTTGGTCCTCCGGTTGAAGTAGAGGCACCATCCCTAGGAGCCTCTTGTGCCAGAGCTCTGAAACTCTCCCAGGCAAAGTTCTGGGGGTGCCTCCTATCGACGTGGCGAATCATAGTGGAGTTCCCAAATGAATATTTTCTGGTGGGGTCACCCTGTGAGAGGACAGTATGACAAATCCGTCACTCCACCTTTGGAGCATTTACTTTTTTTTTATCATGTGGAATGGAAAAAACTTCCATATGAAGTGTTCTTTTACCGGGCGTGGAGGAACCTCTTCATCAAATGTCTCTCTCTCATCATCACTGCTGGATGTTCTGGCAGCCATGGTAATCCAAGAAAGATCCAAGAGCAAAAAACAGGTCTTTCAGACACAAAAGTGAAAGAAGAAGTGAAGGAAATGGGTGGGGATTTCATTCTTTGTAAAAAAAACTGTTAGCAACCAATGAAAAGAGTTATTTTAAGGTCACATGACTTGACGCGCTTACGCTGCATGCACCGGAGCACTTCCGGGGGCGCTTATGCGGTGCGAACGTAGGAGCTTCCGGAGGCGCTTACGCGGCGCGAACGTAGGCGCTTCCGGGGCCGCTTACGTGGCGCGCCTGAGTGACGTTTTGATAGCTTTATGGAAATGTAAATTCATTTTCATTTCGTAAATTAAAAATATTGCTTTTATAAGTATGGTACTAAATGTCTTGCGTTATTATTTACTTTTCATACATATTTTTTTAACGAACGCAGAAATAGCGCTCTCGGTGTGCTCTCGGGAGAGCTTACCGGTGCGCGCACCCTGAGCGCACCAGGAAAAATGTATTTAAAAAAAACATTGGAAAAATATTATTTCAAAAATTAATTATTAATAATTAATACTTACACACAACAGCAAATAAAAATATAAAAAATCATAGGTTACAAACTCGATATAGAAAGGAATTCACTTTTAAAAAACCTTTGAAATTCAGTGAAAAAACCAGAGGTTTCACAATCGTTATAGTAAGGAATTAGCATTTAAAAAACCATTGAGGCGTGGCCAAGATGGCGGCGGAGTAGGACGTCTTTCTCGGTCCCTCCGCTGCCGCTTCTTCAACGCGTTGTTTTAGCCCTGCAGAGGACCTTGCTGCTGCCCCTAAATCATCGCTGGCTGTCTGGGGGATGGTCCGGCAGCCGCTGGTGTGGTTCCTGGCGCCTCAGCCCCAGAGAGACAGGCGCGGCGCTGTGTGGCGGCTGGGTCGGCGCGGTGCCTGAAAGACGTGGTTCGCGCGGCCGGCGAGCCATCTGCTGTGGGTCCCGGCTCAGAGGCCTGCGCTGGTGACGCCTCGCGCTGGCCGCCATTGCTGTTGTGCCACCTCGCGGCGGAGGACCGCCGGCGCCCGACGGAGACACCCGGCGGGGTGCACCGCGCTGAAGCTGGTGAGGCGGAATCGGCACTGAGGGGGCGTTCGCGTGCCTGAGCCCTGGCCGGCGTAGAGAGGCCCGCGTGGCGCCATCCTGCATCCCCTCCCCCCTCCCGCCTGGGCCGGCGGTGGTAGAGGCGCGAACGCAGCGTGTGGGGACAGTGGACCCTCCCCTCACCCCCGGCTCCCTCAGCCTGACCAGAGCCTCCGGGTGGTGAGCCCTTGCCAGGGACAGCGGAATTGGCGCTCACTGGCCCCTGGATTGCACTGTTGCCCGGGACCCCGGGCGCGCTACGCTTGCAGTGCCTGCGACCCGCCCGGCGGCTGCACAGAGGCGCGCTTTTGGCGTCTGAGGACCTGCCGCCGCCATGACGGCCAACAGAACCAAAAAGGACACGGAGAGGGAGAAGGCCCTGAAGGAGGCCTCGCAGAAAAGCTCTCCACTGCGGTCGTCGGCGGCGACTGACAGGGCGGCGGCGCCGGAGGAGGGTGAGGCGCCGGCCACCAAAGCCTTCATGCGTGAACTTTTTGCGGCCATCAAGGAGGACATACAGGAACTCCGGGCGCAGCTAGCCTCGGACCTCCGGGAGGTACGCCGAGACGTCGATGCCATCGGGGAGAGGGTGGCGACCCTCGAGGAGCACGACGTGGATACGGCGGGAGACATCCATAGGCTCCAGCAAGAGATCCTTCGCCTTAACACCCAGCACCTCGACCTGCAAACGCATACGGAGGATCTAGAGAACAGATCCAGGCGCAATAACATTCGTATTCGTGCGGTCCCTTGGAAAGGTGAGGGATCGGACCTGCGCGAGTACGTCGACGGCCTGTTCCGCCACATCTTACAGGACGAGGAGCTCGGCGAGTTTCAACTGGACAGGGTCCATAGAGTCGGCCTACCCCGAGGTTCCAACGCACCCCCCCGGACATCCTGGTGTGCGTCCACAACTTCCAGCTCAAAGAAAGGATCTTGAGGAAAGCCCGTGAGCATGACCCCCTCCTGTTTCGTGACCATCGCCCTGGGCTCTACCAGGACTTGGCGGCCACCACCCTGGCCAAGCGACGGGGCTTCCGGGAGGTCACGGCTTTTCTGAAGGAGCAGGGTGTCCCCTACTCCTGGGGGCCCCCTTCCGGCTGGTCTTTCGATGGAAGGGGAAGCTGATACAGGTGCGCTCAGTGGAGGTTGCCCGTGACCTGTTGGGAATGGAGAACGCTGACCCTGCCGCTGAGCACCCGTCGCCCTCTTCGAGGTCTCGCCGCCGCTCCGAGGAATGGCACATCGTGGGCAGGCCGTCCAAGCCATCGGGCCCAGAACTGTCCGTCAGCTTACAGGAACGAGATGCAGCGGTGGCCTTGGTGTCGAAGGTGACTGTGTCGCCCGAAGGGCCCTGAATGGTATGGCTGAACATTCTCCCTCTGCACATTTTGGCTGGCAGTGGAGGGACCGATCCACTGGACACTGATGGGTAATGTACTGACACGTCCCCCGTGTATATTGTCCTGTATCAGGATCTGGGTGGCTGGTGGGAGTAAGTCCATGCCCCCAGCCCTTGGGACTCCAATGACAGACTCTTGTTCCCCCTTGGTAGTTCGCTCCTGGGGCCTTGTCGGGATTATGTTGTTGTTGGGGGGGGAGGGTTTTGGGGGGTTGGATCGGGGGGGTTTGGGGTAGTTGGGGGACTGGGGGAGAAGGGTAGGGGGGGGGGTTCTCCGCATCAGCCGCTGGTTTCCCTTAGCAGGGTGCTTCTCTTGCCTCCTAGATGGGGAAAGATTTGAAGGTTGTTAGCTTAAATGTCCGAGGTCTCAACAGCCCTGTCAAGAGAGCGGCAATCCTGTCCCTGTTGGAGGGATCGGAGGGCGACATCTGTCTCCTGCAAGAGACACATCTCCTCGCCAAAGACACGAGGCGGATGAAGGACAGGCGCTTCCCCACCCAGCTATGGTCGTCCTGTGGCACGAAGAGGCAGGGGGTGGCGATACTGATTAGTGCGAAGGCACATTGTAAGGTGCTGTCTCAGGTGGTTGATATAAAAGGGCGCTTCTTGGCGGTTAGGATCCAATGGGGGGGACTCCCAATTCACGATAGGCTCCATCTATGCCCCCAATGTGCAGCAGGAGACTTTTTTGACCTCAGCGCTTGCGGATGTGTTGGCCTCTCTTGATCCCTGGGTCCTGGTGGGTGGTGATTTGAATATGGTGATGGATCCGGCGCTTGACAGGTCTGAGGCGCGCTCTCACGCGTCTGGCGCGCTTTCCAAGGGGGGTCTGCTTTGGTTGCAAGAGGGAGGACTCCATGATGTGTGGCGACATTTGCACCCGGCTGAGCGCGATTTCACCTATTACTCTGCTGCGCACAAGTCCTACGCGCGCCTTGATCACTTCCTTGCTTCCACTTCCCTGCTTTCCCAGCTTTCTTCTGCGGAGATGGCGCCGCGCTCCCTCTCTGACCATGCGCTTATCTCGGTTGTGCTGTCGGGGGGGTCCGGGAAGCAGGCGCGCGGGGGCTGGCGGTTGCGCGACTCTTTGCTTAACTCTGCCTCTGTTGTGGACCGTTTGCAGGACACGATCAAGCACTACTTTGACGCCAACGAGACCGACGGGATGTCGCTTAGCTCGGTCTGGGAGGCTTTTAAGTTGGTTGTGCGGGGCGAATGCATTGCGATCTCGGCTTCTTTGGCGAAGGCGCGCAGGGAGAAGCGCAAGGAGCTCGAGCGGGATGTCCGCGGGCTGGAAGCGATACATAAACGGACCGGGCGCAAAGGGTCTGGAGGGAACTGGAAACGAAGCGGCGCATGCTGAAACACCTTGACCTTGACAGGGCCGAATACGCGCTTCTCCGACTGCGCCACAAATTTTATCTTAGTGGCGACAAAGGGGGTAAGATGCTGGCGCACCGTCTGAGGGCACAAACGCAACAAACGATGGTGTCATCCGTCAAGGACGAACATGGGGAGGTACAGGTGGCTGACGCGCACATTGCAGACAGCTTCCAGCGTTTCTATCGCGCTCTCTACTCTGCTGACCCCCCGGACCCAGACAGGATACACGCGTACCTGGAGTCCTGTGCCATCACTCCCCTGTCCCAGAGCTCGGCTGCGTCTCTCGATGCCGAGATACGCATTGAGGAGGTCATCTCGGCGATTGCGCGCCTGAAGGTGGCTAAATCGCCTGGCCCTGACGGCTTCACAGCCGCCTTCTACAAGAAGTTCTGTGCCGCCCTGGCTCCCTTCCTGACGCCTCTCTTTAACTCCTTCCGAGAGTCTGGGAACGTGACGCCGTCCATGGCCGAAGCCGTGGTTACGGTTATTCATAAGGCAGGCAAGGATGCCCAGGAGTGCGGCTCCTACAGCCCCATTTCACTCCTAAACATTGATATGAAGTTGTTTTCGGGCATCCTGGCCGCTCGCCTCAGCCCGTTTATGGACGGTATCATTGAACCCGACCAGGTGTGCTTCGTGCCGACGCGCCAGGGTGGCGAGAACACCAAACGCCTACTGCACCTGATGGACTTGGTTCACCGGTCGCGTACGCAAGCGTGCTTTCTCTCCATCGATGCCGAGAAGGCTTTCGACCGGGTTGACTGGTCGTACATGTTTGCGGTCTTGCGTAAGTTCGGGCTGGGAGACCCGTTTGTCAGCTGGGTCCGCTGCCTTTATGCCTCCCCTCGGGCCTCTGTCCGAGTGAATGGTTGTAGGTCTGCTTGTTTTCCGATCACCCGGGGGACGAGGCAGGGATGCCCTCTCTCGCCCCTGTTGTTTGCGCTCTATATGGAGCCTTTGGCGCAACGCCTCCGGGACAACGCAGACGTGCAGGGGGTGTGCTTTGGGGCAGAGGAGCACAAGGTGAGCCTCTATGCGGACGATGTCATCCTATCCCTCACGCATCCGCGCTCCTCTCTGAGACATCTCTCCCGGGAGCTGGAGGAGTTCGGCATGGTGGCCGGCTTCAAGGTCAATTTCTCAAAGTCCCAAATCCTGAACCTCTCGGTGCCGGAGGAGGAGGTCAGTGACCTCAGTGCCGACTTCGCATTCCAATGGGTCCAGACGGCCATCCCATACCTGGGGATCCAGTTGGCGCCCACGCTCACCCAAACGGTTGCTCTCAACTACAGGCTCCTCCTTGACCAAACGGCTAAGTCCGTCTCGGACTGGTCCCGGCTGCAGCTGGCCTGGTTTGGCCGCCTCGCTGCGATCAAAATGACGATCCTCCCCCGCATCCTCTATTTGTTTCAGATGCTGCCTTTGCGCCCCCCCCCCCGGGGTCCCTGCGAAAGCTCCAGCGGTTGCTGACCACGTTCTTGTGGAACCATAAGCGCCCCCGTATCGCTATTGATCGCCTCATGGCGCCGCGAGATGACGGCGGACTTAACTTCCCGTGTGTGGAGGCGTACTACCAGGCTGCGTGCCTGCGTTTTATTCTGGAATGGAATAGACCTATGTCCAGCAAGCACTGGCTCTTCATGGATCAGACAGTGGCCGGGCGCAACATCTGGTGCGAGCTATGGCTCCCGCGCAAGCACAGATCCTGGGGCCTTTATTCCTCCCCGGTGACCTCGCCGACCCTTGCGGTGTGGGACCGTCTAGCGCACAGGCGCGGCTGGACCACCTTCCCATCTCCGCTGACGCCTATTGTTGACAACCCAGACTTCCCCCCCGGGTGCGCCTCGTCGGTTTTCCAGCGCTGGAGGGAGTTGGGTTGTAAGAGAGTGGGTCACCTCTTCCAACCGGAGGGGCTGATACCGTTCGCCACTCTGTGCCGGGAGTATTTCGAGTTGACCGCGGCTGACGCCTTCCACTACGCACAGGTAGCACATTGGGTAACGCTTCCTGATAATGTAGCAGACATGTCTCGACCAATGACGCCCCTGGAGCGCTGGGTGGCCTTCAAGAAGGACGATCGCAAACTTATCTCCGAGCTGTATGCCTTCATTATGAAACGTGATAGGGTCCGTCCAGCACTCTTGTTTTTTTGTTTGTCTTCTTTGCGGTTTAATCTTTTCGTTGTGGTGCACCATTACCTAGTGTTTTAGTCTAAAAACACTTCTTGAATATATTGCGAAAAGTGAGACACTGGGAAATCCCGATGTCTAAATGGTAACGTTTTGCACACTTTCACTTGAACCACCTGGTTCTCCTCAGGTATACTTGTAAACCATAATAATAATGATGATCCATACAGTATTCCTTGTTTCAAAGATCTCTGTTTATTACTTCTTTTTAATTCATCTGTATCCTTTAGTTTCCAGGACAATTTAAATTAACATCTCCCATTTACCCAATGCATTTCGGGTCTATGGTGACCCTTCTTCGGGGGTCTCTATTGGAAAAATCAAGAAAAAGTTGCAATCAGCCCTTTAACCTATGTGCATGTGTACATTGACATTTACATATATTTAAACCCACTCTGTTCTCAAGTGCAAACAAACATCTGTAAATCGTGGCATGTCCTTTTATAACAATCATTTTCACTACTCACAAAAAAGGTACATTTTTATATTAGCGCTAAAAATATGCCAAACACCAAGACCATGTTAAACGTTCAAAATAAAACACCCTTAAAGAAAAGGGCAATAGACCTGGTTTAACCACAAAATAGTTCTAAACAAAAAAGAGTTTAGCCTGACAAACTTGCAAAGTAGCAAATATAATATCGTACTGTTAAAAACATCGAGTGAATATGACTCGGAATTAATTAATTCCGACTATGGTTTAACTCTTGTTTGTCAGCATAGACTCTGCTTAAAGAGATAATTTTTATAGTTTTGCATTCTCAGCATATCTTTAAGTACAAAATAAGGACTGTAAAGCAGTCCGGTGTTGCGATCACGTGATCGCTAGTTGAGCCAATCAAAGAGCGTGGAGCTTTAAATAGCGTTCCACAGATTGTCAGGCAGTAGCGGATTGGCCGACATTACGCAATACGAGGGACGTTTTCATTTCTCAGTAAGTACAGCGCGAGAGAGGAGCAAGATGTTTGTCAGGCTAAACTCTTTTTTGTTTAGAACTATTTTGTGGTTAAACCAGGTCTATTGCCCTTTTCTTTAAGGGTGTTTTATTTTGAACGTTTAACATGGTCTTGGTGTTTGGCATATTTTTAGCGCTAATATAAAAATGTACCTTTTTTGTGAGTAGTGAAAATGATTGTTATAAAAGGACATGCCACGATTTACAGATGTTTGTTTGCACTTGAGAACAGAGTGGGTTTAAATATATGTAAATGTCAATGTACACATGCACATAGGTTAAAGGGCTGATTGCAACTTTTTCTTGATTTTTCCAATAGAGACCCCCGAAGAAGGGTCACCATAGACCCGAAATGCATTGGGTAAATGGGAGATGTTAATTTAAATTGTCCTGGAAACTAAAGGATACAGATGAATTAAAAAGAAGTAATAAACAGAGATCTTTGAAACAAGGAATACTGTATGGATCATCATTATTATTATGGTTTACAAGTATACCTGAGGAGAACCAGGTGGTTCATTATGAAACGCCACCACCCGCAGCGCTCCAGGGCGCAAGTTCGTTGGGAGACGGAGTTGGACCGTCCCCTGACGAGTAAGGAATGGGGCAAGATCTTCTATCGCGCGCACCACACAGCGGCTAATGTGGCGGGCGCTGAAGCGGCCTTTAAAATTGTTACTTACTGGTACCACACGCCGGCGAGGCTCCATGGGTGGGACCCCAAGTGCTCGAGTCTTTGCTGGCGGGGCTGCGGCGCTACAGGCACTCTTTCCCATCTGCTCTGGCACTGTCCCAAGCTAGTACGCTACTGGCAAGCAGTTTTAGATGATATAGACAATGCTTTTGGTATCACCTTTCCCAGGGCTCCGGAATATGTGTTGCTAGGCCTGCCTCACCCTAAGGCGTTTCCCTTGCGCTCCCCTCGGGGTAGACAGATTGCGCTGGCGCTTCTGGCAGCGCGCCTGGTGATCCTTTCGCGGTGGCGCTCACTGGACGCCCCTGACCCCAGGGATTGGATTAGGCGCCTGTGGTTGCTTCTGGGGATGGAGCGGCTTTCCCTGTGTGTGGATGGTAAAGGGGACACGTATGCTAAGCTTTGGGCACCCTTCATACACCTGCTATCTCGGGACCTACGTGAGGTCACATGCCCCAAATTCCTCCAGATTTTGCAACTCATTCCCTTGGAACCGCCCGGGGCTGTTGCATGATTGTCTCTAGCTTGCTTTAGGAGTGTGATGGGATCCCTGGACCCCTGGACTTTGGGGGTTGACTGAACTATGCTGATGCGGAGAGGGTGGGGGGGGTTGGGAGGGGGGGCTAGAGTTGGCTGGGTGTTGGGTGGGGTGGGAGGGTTCGGTTTCTTTTGGGCTGTTTTCTTTTTCTGGTTTTGATAAAAAAGCAGTATCGCCTCCCTACATGGTTCCACCGCATGGCTGTTAGCCCACCTTCGCCGGGTCGCCCTCCGGGTTGTAGACCCTATGGCTGTGTTGTGTGTAATTTGACTCCGCTCTGCCGGCCTGTGGATGTAGGCAGCCCAGCTGTGTTCATTGCTACGTGTCTGCTGAATAAAATTGTTCGATTCTAAAAAACCATTGAGATTCACAAAAAAAACATAGGTTTCACATTTGTTATAGTTAGGAATTAGCATTTAAAAAACCTTTGAAATTCACTGAAAAAACCATAGGTTTAACACCAGTTATAGTAAGCTGGACATTTTACTCATACAAAACCATTGAAATTCCCACGTTATAGTTAGTTGGACTCACTATAACTCGCGCGCCCGCAATCCACTGCTGATGATGTCACATATTACATCATTCATGACAGTGAAGTTTATTTAGATGAAGTGTGATTTGGGTCCATCTGGGGAAATTGAAGATGAGTCTCGCCGCTGAGTTTTATATTGTCTGTAGTCTCTTCAGGAGGCATGCAGTGACTCCTACATAGAGTATGTTCCCATAGTCCAGCCTGAGGGTGATGAGGGCTTGCATGATGGTCCTACTGGTGGTGACTGGTAGCCACCTGAAGATCTTGCAAAGCATTCATACGGTGTGGGAGCAGGCCAATGAGACTGGGGCCCGATTCACAGAATGAACTTAAGACTAAATCCTAAACTTACTACTATTTGGTATTCACAGAATGCACTTACTACTTTCGGGATTCACAGAGTGAACTTACTACTTTCGGGATTCACAGAATTAACTTACTACTTTCGGTATTCACAGAATAGATCGAAGACTACTAACTTTACGTCCGCACTCGGGCCGTAAATTACGTCCCGAAGGTGGAGTTTACGTCTTGGGGCGGAGCTTACGGCCCGGAGGCGGAGCTTCTGGGCCGAAGGCGGAGCTTGCAGCTTGGAGGCGGAGCTTCTGGCCCAGAGATGGAGATTTCAGCCATGGCTAAATACCCACCTCCGAGCCGGAAGCTCCGCCTCCAAGCTGCAAACTCCGCCTACAGCCTGGAAGCTCCACCTCTGGGCTGTAAGCTCCGCCCCAAGTCGGAAACTCCGCCTCCGTAAAGTTAGTAGTCTTAAATCTATTCTGTGAATACCGAAAGTAGTAAGTTCATTCTGTGAATCCCGAAAGTAGTAAGTTCAGTCTGTGAATCCTGAAAGTAGTAAGTGCATTCTGTGAATACCAAATAGTAGTAAGTTTCGGATTTAGTCTTAAGTTCATTCTGTGAATCGGGCCCACTGTGTCTACCTGTTTCGTCATAGATAGATTACTGTCCAAGATGATGCCGAGGTTGGAGGCATGGTCTGTCTTGGCAGTGGTTGGGCCAGTGTTGGAACTGGCACGTTCTGGTTGGCTGAGGTGAGTCCCTAGCCAGGCATAACCTACCATTCTCATCAGGGGTGGGTGATTACACTCACTGTATAACCTGTGCTCACCCTTGGGTAGATTGGCACTGAGCATTCAGGTTTATTGTAGAGCAATGTGCGAAGCATTGACACAGCACTCTCACACAATAAATACACTGAGTGTCATAAAAGAGACTTCACTTGTGGTGTATGTAAAAATTGTTATGTTATGTTATGTTAGCAAAGCTTATAAAGCGCACTTCTACCCTTGGGTGTCCTGGTGCTACACAGATTAATTAACAAAACATGAACATCATGTAGTTCTGGGCATTTGGAAATATCACTAATAGTACTAGGCAGACTCGCGTTAAAATGACATCAGTAATATGCACACCTGGGAAATATCCTATTCTACTCACCAGCACCCTTATGCAGTATGAAACGTTGTTAGAACTATTCCCTCTCTGGCAATTATTTTAATTAAATACTACACAGTTAGAGGGTGCACGCCATATCACAACGATATCAGAAATGTGTACACACAGATAATTACAATACTTGTAAGCAAACCATGGGCCAAGGCCGCACAGGTAAAATCCAATGTCAAACATAGAATGCTTTTGGTAAAGAATCAATTTGTAAAGCAACACTTCTATGAGTTGTAAGTAATAACATGCAGACACTCCCACATGCTCATTAAGCACTGCTACGAGGTGTCATAGATATTAGGCAGGTCCGTAGGAAGAGCACTTGCCCAAACAGATGCACACTGCATAATAATGAGGTGCAACTGATATCCGGCAGGTCAGTTGATAATGCACATGGAGACCGAGTGGTTCCAGCCCTCCTCCACCATTCTGCTACTCCAACTAGCCCACACCAACGGGCTAGAGATAAAGAAAACCTTCTCCCTGATGCTCGACCGAACACAGCTGGAGTAACACTTAGGGGTCGATTATGATGGCGGACGGAAGGACCACCGCCGGCCTGGAGTATGCGGAATTTTTTTTTTTTTTTTTGGTGTAAGATTTCTATTGAAAATTGCCATCAAAACAGCATCAGTACATCTTGTCATTCTTAAATGTTACATAATAACGCAACGGCTCGTACTGTTACACAGCTATTCAGCCGACAACCTTCCGGTCCGGCAGCGAATACGTGACATGATGCGAAATGCAATAAGGATATAATGATTGAAGAAATAAAATCTTACTTTTTTATGTTATTTTAGTAGAAGTAAACAGAGCAAAATCAGATGGCTCATCTTTGATATATAGTCACAAAGTATAAGACAATTTCAGTGGAAATTGCCGATCCCAATTTCCCAGGTAGATACCCTTCCCTCTCCAAGCACTGAACAAAGTTAAAAACCCTGTCAGATAATTAGTACCCCTTCATCCATCTCCATATTTCCCTCCTGATTCATTCGGCCATCTCCTCCTCATCTTCCAAATCGACGTCCTCGTCCTCTGGCAGTGATTCACATATATCTCCCCTGTACCTATTCCATGCCTCCCACACCTTGTTCCACTTTTTAGGGTTAGCTCTCATTTTATACACTGTGCGTTCAGTTAACATCAGTTTGTCCATTGTCCTGCACCACAATGGTAACGTAGGCACCTCTGGCACCCCCCACCTCTGCGCCGTGTCACGTTTGGCTACCATTGTCCCGATAGTGACCCATTGCTGTTGCTTGAGATTCAAATCAGTCCCTTCCCAAATATTCAACAGGCACATGCGTGGTTCTGGTGTTAGGGAAGTGTCAAGGGCCTGGGAAATGGTTCGCATGACCTGTCGCCAGTAACTCCTTATGGACGGGCAGTCCCACAATGTATGCAATAGTGTTCCTTCCTCCCCACACCCCCTAAGACAGTATGGGGTTTCAGCCCTGTGCATTTTATAAAGAGCGGTCCTTGTGTAGTACACTCTATGTAGTATTTTTAGCTGTATGAGCCTAAACCGGGCCGAGACCCCCACCTCCCTTGGCGACGCCATTGCAGCATTCCAATCTGTCTCGTCCATAGCTCCCAATTCAGTTTCCCACTTCTCTCTCAAACGTTGTAAGGGGTCCGGGAAGTTGTTTAGTAATTTGCGGTATGTGAGTGAGGTGGCACGTGTTTGCATGAAGTCTGTAAGAAGCCGGTCTTCTAAGGGTGAGGATTCTGGGACAGGGGACCCTGGTTCAAGTACTGCCAGCAGTGTGTGCCTTATCTGGATGTACCTATAAGTTTCAGTGGGGCCTAGTGCGTATTGTTGTTGCAGTTGCGAGAAAGGGAGTACCCCTGCAGAGGTCCAGAGATCCCCCACCGTTGAAATTCCAATATTGTCCCATTGGGTAAACCCCTTACTGGACCTGAGGCAGCCTAACTTTTTAGTGTCCCAAAGTGAAGTCAGCTTTGTAATGACCCCCTTCCATTTTAACCGCGTGAGCGCCTTGTACCACAATGTAACTGTGTGCTTGGTTGGGCCGAGTAGTCCCTTAAGGAGACTTGGATTATATAGCGGGGCCAACAGACTATGCGTTCCCAGTTGGGTCCTATCCGCCAGATATGCCGGGCCGTCGTGTGGGGCGTGGATCCACTGATTAATGATTTTGAGCTGGGATGCCCAATTATAAAGTTGCACATTTGGTAATGCTATTCCTCCATCGTACCACCCGCGATTAAGTTTAACGTGGGCTATCCTCGGTGGCTGGTCACCCCACAGCAGGTTGATCACTACTGCAGTCACTTTTCGAAAGTAGGAGGGCGGGATCACATCTGGGGTGTTTTCCAGAACATACAAGAGGCGCGGGAGTGCCATCATTTTAAATAAGGCGGCACGCCCCAGCAGCGTGAGAGGCAGGGCTGTCCAGTGACGGACATCCGCCTTCAGGCGAAGGAGTGGGAGCGCCAGATTCCGATCGTAGACATGTATGCCCAAGTATTTAAAGGAGGTATCGGTCACCACCAACGGACACTGTTCAGGAAGGATCGGTACAGGGCCTTTCAGTACGTAAAGGACTGACTTTGTCCAATTGATAGTATATCCGGAGGTCAATCCATGTTTATCACAAAGTGCTAACAATACCGGGACACTCGACTCAGGGTCAGACAGGTAAACCAGCATATCGTCAGCATATAGGGATACTCTGTCTTCCCAGGCGTCGCCCCACATTATACCCTTCAGCAGCGGCGTGTTCCTAATAACAATAGCGAGCTGTTCTAATACCAGCGCAAATAGTAGAGGGGATAGGGGACAGCCCTGATGTGTCCCTCGTGCCAGAGGGATCGCTCGAGAGATGTGGCCATTGGCCGCCACATGGGCAATCGGGTCCGTGTATAGGAGTCTAATCCGGGATAAACATTTTGGGCCAAAGCCCATCCGGGCTAGGACTGCGAATAGGTATTGCCACTCTACCATGTCAAAAGCCATTCTGGCATCCAGTGACAAAATGGCCGCCGGCCCCTTCAGCAAATGTGCGCGAGCCAATGCTCCATGCACACGTCGGAGATTTAACGCCGTGCTCCTATGTGGCATGAAGCCTGACTGGTCCGGGTGAATCAAGTGTTGTAGGAGCGGGGTCAGTCTATTTGCGCTCAGTTTCGCCAGAATCTTCGCCTCTGCGTTGAGGAGCGAGATTGGGCGATACGATGCACAATCTGCGGGCGGTTTGCCCGGCTTCGGGATGGCCACTATAGTCGCTAAGCGCTGGTCCAATGGCAGAGCCCCAGTTTCTCGACAGTCCTCGAACATGGCTAACAGCGGTGAGCACAGGGTATCCGACATTGCTTGAAACCACTCAATCGGTATCCAGTTAGGGCCCAGCGCCTTACCCGTATGTAGCGCACCTATCGCCATACGGAGCTCCTCCACCGTGAGGTCTTCTTCCAATTCAGACACTGCCTCCGGTGATAACATCTCTACCTCTACCCCTTGGAGCGCCAACACTGCGGCCTCGGCCGTGACCACCTCCCTCGGGGTGTAGACTGCCTGAAAGTGGTTCGCTAAGAGGTCGACGATTTCAGAGGGGCGCTTGTGACATGTCCCTACCGGGTCCTGCAATTGTAGAATGTGCCTACTGCCGTCTTTTTTCCTGTCCAGCCAGGCCAACAATTTGTTGGCTTTATCGCCTATATCGTGGACCCTATGCGCTGTCGCCTCTATATTCTCTAACGTCCTTCGTCTAAGAAGGTCGTCATGCTGCTGTTGGCAGAGGTGTAGTGAGTGGCGAGTGTCATCCGACGGTAGGGCCATATGGGCCGCATTCGCCTGTTCCAGCTTCAGTTCTAACGCCAGTAGTTCCTGTTTCTGCGTGCGTATATGGTTGGTGATGGCCGCAATCGCCTGTCCTCGTAATACCGTCTTGTATGCTTCCCACAGCGTCGTCGGGGAAGACACCGTGCCGGCGTTCTCTTGAAAGTAATGTTTAGTGGTTGTTTTTAGGGTTTTTCGGACCGGAGGAAGTTTGAGATAACCAGGGTAGATGGGATAAACTCGCTTGCGCGCTGTTGCTGTGCATGACATAGTGATGGTCAGGGGGGAATAATCCGATATACCCCGGGGCCTAATCTGCACGTCGTTGATTGTGAGTCTGCCACCCCCCAGTGTAAGGAAATAATCAATACGGGATAGGCAATCGTGTGTAGCTGAGTAATAAGAGTACTGCCGATCTTCGGGGTGGAGCTGCCGCCATATATCGACCAGTCCCTGTGCCTCCAGAAAGTCCTTGAATCTTGTAGGGCCTGTGGGGAGTGTGCGATTCGGGAATCTATCTTGTTCACTATGAGCCAATGCATTGAAGTCTCCGCCCACCAGTAGGTCCCCGGACGGGAGTTCTAGAAGGAATTTACCCAGGTCCGGAAGTGCCAATGAATGTAGCGCTGGCGGGATATATACAGACACCACATTAATGGGCACGCCTTCCCACTGCCCAAACACCGCAGCGAAGCGACCATGTTTATCCGTTTTGGTAGACTGTTGTATGAATCGAGACGTCTTTTTCACCCAAATACCCGTCCCGCGGGACCCTGAAGTGAAATCGGAGTGTGTGACCATGCGGTAACCTCGTCTATCTAAAGCTCTGCTAGCTGCACCCACTAAATGTGTTTCCTGTAGCAGAACAAGGTCGCATTTCAACCTTCTGATACACTGGAGAACCAGCCCTCTCTTCACTTTGTCCCCCAACCCCCTAACATTCCATGACATTATCTGTATCGGCGGCACAGGCCCCACCTCGGGATCAGCTGTTATGTTACTTGGTCGTGGTTGTTCAGCCATTGTGAGACCGTACACGTAGACCTGGAACCCATGGGGTAGGACAAAACTGTGCTCGATGGAGGTCCCTCCCCCCATGTGTTTCTAATCGCATGTTGGAGCAATTGCAGTGCTATCAGATCAGTAGTGGTACACCCGGTGTATGAAATTCGGCACAGTGTGACTAAGAGAAACGTCAATATGATCAGTAGAGCCAAACAATACAAACTAACAAACCGTTGAAACCCCCCGTGCCCCAAACTCCCACCCGCCCTGCTTCCCTGCCATACGGACTCAAAACTGCCCGCCACCCTAATTTAGCAGAGTGCTTAAACCCACCCCGAGAAAAACACACAGTTACTTGCTCGTTGGGGGTGAGGAGTACTCCGGAATTAGCGACCCCTCATACCCTCTGCAGAGGCCCTCGGCCCAGTGTCCATGGCTGTTCCGGCGACAGTCCCAAGCAAGAATGTCTCGTACCTGTCGAGTGTTCATATGTCCACCTCCTGGTTTGCATCAACATTGTCTCTCATCGGCGAGCTTCTGCCACTGTTCATGTCAGCATCTCCGACGTCGTCCCGGTCTTTCGAGTGTTGGCCATTTTTAGTTCGACCAGGGCGGCGAGATTGAGAGGCAGGACGCCAGCCGTCCAGCCAGTCTCGTGAAGTTTCTGGGTTATCAAAAAACCAAGTCCTGTTCTCTGCCACCACCCGGAGCCTGGCCGGAAAGATCATGGAATATTGAATCTCTCGTTTCCTGAGCTCCTTTTTAACGTCCAAAAAAGTTTTCCGCCGTCTGGCCACCTCCGCCGTGTAGTCCGGGAAAAACGCCAATGTAGAGTTCAGAATTTTCACAGCCGGGGAGACCCGTGCTGCTTGAAGGATGACATCCCGATCACGGAAGTTAAACAGTCTCGCCAGGATCGGTCTGGGGGACGCCCCTGGTTTAGGCTGTCCGCCCGGGACTCTGTGCGCCCTCTCGACCGAAAAGAAGGCCGACAGCCCTTTAGGTTGGAGGTGCGTTTTAATGAGATCCTCCACGTATAGGTCTGTTGCTCTCGTGCCCTCCAATTCCGGAACACCAAGAATACGTACATTGTTCAGTCTGGAGCGTCCTTCTTGGTCGTCCAGCTTGTCCTTTAGGATTTTGTTCTCCGCCATTACCGCCTCCATGGCCGTCTGTAGCTCCGACACATCCTCAACCAGAGATCCGCCCGGATGAGGGTTATTTCGGTCGAGATGGAGCCCGCCGTTGTCTGGACCTACGTGAGAGCCCTCATGACATCGTCCAGTGTCGCCTTCTTAGTTCCCACATTGTCCACTGTTTCGCGGACGAGTGTCGTCCATCCGCTGGAGGGGACGCGGTTTTGTCATTAGTGTACCGTTCAATACGCATCTGAGTCGTACCACCTTTAGTACCCTTCCCTGCCATAGTGTTTTCGTGGTAATTACACAGGCCTTCGGAGTGAGGGGAGCAAAAAGGATCAGTCGCCGCTACAACGTGGCCCACAGTCCGATCCAGGGAGAAGCTCCTGTAGAAATGGGGGTGAATGCCCCGATGTTCGTGTCATAGCAGACGGTCTGCGTCTTCCGGCAGAATACTATTTCCCCGATATTCCAGACGGTCTTCGGGCACCTCTTTCTACGCACCGCTTTCAGTTATGGCACACGTCTTGTCCCAGGACAGAGACCCTGTTTGCTGGTCGTGTCGCGGGGCGCTTCTCCAGTCCCGACCACTTCCGGTCTGTCGCAGCGGGGTAAAACACACTTCCGGTCGGCTTCACTCGCCACTGGGTCCCCCGGAGTCAGGCCTATGTTTCGATCGCCTCAGCACTCGACGATAACTCCGCCATCCGGCCTCCGATTTTTGTTCGGGTACTTGCCGCCATTTCCGCCCGGTCTCGGGCGTTTGGTGCCTCCGTCCGAGGTGTGATTCAGCCACGGATTAGAGTACGGATAGTTGGAGAGGCCGCTTCCCTGCCGGAGCTAGTCCTCTATGCTGCCGCCATGTTCGGCCGCTAGCCACACCCCCCGAAAATGCCTTTTACAGTCCACCAGCCGCTGCTAGTCCGTCCGCCATTTTAGGATGGGAAGCACTGTCAAATTTCCGTACGCCGCGGAAGAACATGCACCGCCGCGTAAATACACCCGACCCCGCGGCGGACGTAGCCAATCTAGAGACACCACCGTACAGAATGACGTCTTCGACCGTCCTCGAAATCACAATGGCGGAAATGACACAGCAAATCGCTGCAGAGAAACCACCAGCCTGAACACGGCGGATTCACCACAGCGGAGAGGCAAAACATTGCAGAGATACCCAACACAGGCAGACCGCCGTCATGGACCCAGCTTTACACGCATTTCCACTACTCTTCGTGCTTCACCACCAGCAAGTCATGGACCGTCGCCGACGACAACGCAGGTACTCAAACAAAACAACCGCTGTCGGAATGGGAGTACCTGCCCGGGCTGTGACGTGGGGAGGGGGAGGGGCATGTTGGGGGTCAATAATGTATGGGAAACGGATGTATGCAGGTAAGTCAACATATAAATAAATCGAACGATTCTGAACCCATTCACCCAGAACACACACGCACCGCAAACAAACAGCCACACCACGGACAACGCAACGGAGCAGAGCAGACGACGGAAACCATGCCCACAATCAACTAGGCAGGCAGGCAGGAATGGCTAGGCCACACAGCTCACAGGCCCACATACACACACCAACACACAAGGCATACCACACATAAGAAGGCATGCTGGCCCACCCTCAGGCCAACCCCTCACCTACCCCCACTGACAGACAGGGGTCCATACACCACACACCACGAAAAACAACACTGCTGCACACACATAAACAACCAACACACACACGATGAGCCCTGACATGTACACTGACAAAGTCGACACAGAACAACCTACTGTGTACCCACAAATTATGAGTGTGACACATGCACCAAATGAAAAACATCCACATTATCTGCCTTGCATGGGAAGCCACTGTTGTCCCAAAATAAGCCTCAGAGTGCCTCCTCCACCCTTACACAGTCCACAGCCACATTGCAATGACTATCCCACCAGCCAAACAAAAGGAAACAGTACTGGGCAATGGTAATGTGAAAGTGGCAGACACAGCATTTAAGATAGCACCAATATATCAACAATGCAAGGAGACAACCAGGAATGACACAGAGAAACCACTACACAGGAGTTACTTGCTTTATTGCACAGTTACTTGCTTTATTGCACATAATAGAGGTTGACTCCTAGAGTAGCCAGGAGCATGGCCATTGGATACAACAGAGCAGGTACATCTGAGGCAACACATGAGAGGGGCTAAGTGCATCAACAGTCCATGGCACAGAACAGGTACATCGGAGGCAGCACATGAGAGGGGCTAAGTGCATCAACAGTCCATGGCACAGAGCAGGTACATCTGAGGGAGTACATGAGAGGGGCAACGAGCATCAACAGTCAATGGCACAGAGCAGGTACATCTGAGGCAGCACATGAGAGGGGCAACAAGCATCAACAGTCCATGGCACAGAACAGGTACATCTGAGGCAGCACATGAGAGGGGCAACGAGCATCGACAGTCCATGGCACAGAGCAGGTACATCTGAGGCAGCACTTGAGAGGGGCTAAGTGCATCAATAGTCCATGGCACAGAACAGGTATATCTGAGGCAGCACAAGGAGGTGTGCAATGCGTACCGTCCCATGGACAATAATAATGCAAGGGTGGTTACAATGGACATTCCTGACATCAATTACAATCACATTTCAGTGATGGGAACTTCACCTCACAGCACAGAATCAGGTGGACTGTGTGAGCTCGTAGCTTCGGACACAGTCGCAGGATGTGATACAGGAATGGGAGATACAGGCCCAGTACTAGTGACTGACACGTGAGCCATAGACCCAGACACACTGGCAGCATCAGATACAGGAGTGTGAGACATAGCCACAGATCTAGTGACTGACACATGAGCCATAGACCCAGACACACAGGCAGCACTAGATACAGGAGTGTGAGACACAGCCACAGATCTAGTGACTGACACATGAGCCATAGAACCAGAAACTCTGGCAGCACCAGATACAGGAGTGTGAGACACAGCCACAGCTGTAGTGACTGACACATGAGCCATAGACACAGACACACTGGCAGCACCAGCAACAGGACGGTGAGACACAGCCACAGATCTAGTGACTGACACATGAGCCATAGACCCAGACACACTGGCAGCACCAGATACAGGAGTGTGAGACACTGCCACAGATCTAGTGACTGACACATGAGCCATAGACCCAGACACACTGCCAGGACATGTCCCTGTACAGTGACCAACAAATACCATGCCAGCATCTGAGACATGAGAGTAGCAGACACACACAGTGGCAGTACCTGAAACAGTGAAGGGCACAACTGACACAGTGCCACTATCTGACACATGAGAGTGAACTGCAGCTGACCTACTAGGACCATTGAAATGATGAGTCACAGGGCTGTATGGGCCAGGAGGCAGGGTGGCTCTGGGAGCTGGGGACAGCTGTACTGGAGCAACATTGGGGTGGTCAGGTGTCACCGGTGTGTGTTTCCATTTCTTTGGGATATGTAAGGGTACCCTGGACATGACTGGACTGGTAAGTGGTGCGGCCTCATCAGAAACATCACCCATCAAAGGTGGATCATGTGCTGGTGGGGGTCTGCTCTCTGTGGACGTGCTGGACCCTGCTTGACGTTTGCTGTGGCCCTGCCTTCTGCCCTCTGCATCATGTGTAATTTGATATGCAACAACAGTGTACTCCTTCCTCTGCTTCACCGGGATGTGGATGGTAGTAGAGGTATGGGGTGACTCCACCTCTGACACATGTGGTTTACGTTCCTTCAACAACACCAGCTTCAGGGGACGCAGGGGTGATGTATGCCTGTCCTTGGTGGATGTCGTGTCCATGGGAGAACCCTTGGCCCTGGGAGGTGCCTGCTCCCTGGGAGGTGCCTTGGCCGTGGGAGACACCTTGGCCTTAGGAGGTGTCCTGTCTTTGGAATGTGCCTTATCCGTGGGCGGTTCTCTGTCCCTGGGAGTTGGCTTGTCCTTTGTAGTTTCCCTGTCCTTGGGAGTGTCCCTGTCCTTGGGAGGTGCCCTGTCCTTGGAAGGTTCCCTGTCCTTTGTAGTGTCCCTGTCCTTTGTAGTGTCCCTGTCCTTCGGAGGTACCCTGTCCTTGGGAGGCACCCTGTCCTTGGGAGGTACCCTGTCCTTGGGAGTGTCCCTGTCCTTGGGAGGTGACCTGTCCTTTGTAGTGTCCCTGTCCTTTTTAGTGTCCCTGTCCTTGTGAGGTGCCCTTTCCTTGGGAGTACTTTTTGAGGGGGATGCCTGTGTGCCATGAGAATCCCTGTCCCCCAAACACCCCTTGAGGATCCTGTGTGTCAACTCCAGGGTAGCTGGTGTTGTGTTCTGTGAAAGATTTCCCTGTCCCAGGGGATGGTGTCTGAAGCCTCCGTGCCCTGCTTTGCTGCCTGTGCCTGCTTCTAGTGCAATAACCCAAAAATGAGGCCTGTTCTGAAATGTCACTTTCCCCTGAGACATTAAGTGGTGTGGATGGGGGAACTGAAGTAGAACCTAGTCTATGCGACTGTTGAATGGCTGTTGGATAATGACTGTACTGTTCTGTGGAGACCAGCAATATCGCCATGCATCCACTCCATGAATGCTACCACCTGACCCAACTTCCTATCGTGGTCCAGGAATGCATTAATCATGTTTGTCTGCCCTACACACAGCTGTCGCAGCAGATCACCGCCTCAGCACTAAGGGCAGATTGTGTCACAGGGGCAGGAGCAGCGGTGCCTGCACCGAAAGCCACTCTGCTCCCCCTACTCTGACTAGCACGAGCAGTACTTGTTGCAGTTGGTGGCAGTGTGGGCCCAGTGTGCTGTGTACCGACTGAAGGTGTAGATTGTACACTCCCTGTCTCCACCAACAGTGCAGACTCACCACCACTGTCTGAAGATGAGGACGATGGGCTCTCCACATGTGAGTCCTCAAGGACAGTTCTGTCGCCCTCTCCGGGGCAGCTCTTTTCAGTCTCAGTCTGCGTGAGTGTGATCTCTGATCCTGATGCATTCGCACCACTAAGCTCTGTCGTTTGTAGGTCAGTGCCCTCGTCCAAAGCTGAAAAAGAGAGAAAAGAGGTATACCTAAGTGCCACACTCACGTACTGCAAATTACAAAATCCAAACTTCCTTGACTGCTGACCAACATGTAGCACCCATCCTTCACACGAACCACCCCTACCAGACATCCTCATGTGAAAGAACCAGGGGTGCCCGTGAAACATATACATCAAACAAACAGGGTAAGTGCACGCAGACCACCACACATGTGATGCCATGGGACCACAGACATTATTGGCATGTCCTGGGACCCTGCACTACAATGCAACTGGGATGTCCACCTGGCTGACATGGATGCCAACGCTCACGCCGCTAATGGCAACAACATGCAATTGCAGCACAACAGATACACCACGAATGTCACTACTGTGTCCGACCAGCAATACATGCATGCACTCACAAGTCACAAACCCATTCAGTGTGCTTACCGCTAGTTTGCTGCTGCTCCCCTCTCAACCGGGCGGATAGGTCAGGATGTGTCACAGCTATGATACGGAGCATTAGAAGGTTCATGGAACGTCGTGCAAGCTGGCCTGATCTTGGAATCATCCCCAGTGTCATCTCTGCCACATTCTTGTTGAGCCTGGAGATGTCGTCCCACCGCTGTGGCAGTGTGTGTGTTGCCTATTGCACACCCCCACTGCCCATACATCACCTGCTATGGGCCTCCACACGGCCTTCTGAAGGTGCAGCTTGACCTACCATGATGGGAGACAAGAGGGGGCAAGTCAGTGAACAGTTGTCCATTCACACAGATAGGAGGTACAGGTATCTTTCAGCAGCCATGCACAGTACAACATATTTGAAGGTCCCACAGCACACCACCAAGATTGCAGAGGCCTGGAGTCAGTGACCACCTCATGCACACCAACATGTCCCCCACTGCACTTACCACCTGTCCTGGGGCACCGTAGAGACGTTCATAGTGGTGGAGCACACCGTCCACAAGGACCTCCAGCTCCACTGCGGTGAAGGGACGAGACCGGATCTCTCGAACTCTCGGCATGGCAAGGTCCAGGACTGTGGCACAACAGCAGCAGTTGGTGGAGTGCTCAGCAGCAGCAGGTAAAGGTGATGTGTGCAGGCAGCAGTGGCTGGAAGCAGTGGATGTGTGCTGCTCGAATTCACACATTTATAGGGCCCTGAGCTGATATCAGTGGCACACGTCTGCAGCAATTGGTGTTCCCGGGCTGCCTCATTCAAAATGAACCAATGACAGGCCCTGCTGTGGTGGTGCACGGCTTCCGCTATTTTTGAAATTGCTTACGCGTCCCGCGTTACCTGTTTCCATTGGCTACATGTGCAAGGACCATCACGGTCACGCACCGCCTACCGCATGTGTGCGCTACCGCGATGGTGCATCATTTGAAATTCATCACTCACTGGCATCGCAATGGCGGAGCATGCATTCTGCAGGGGCAGGGCAGGCTAACACATACATTTGAATGTGTAAGTGGAAATGGCAGAAGGAACCCCCCCTTTCAGTCACATTGCAGCACCCACCGCAGACCGCCGGGTGCAGTTGGTCAGCCACCGCCTGGTGCGGCCGGTCACCCACTGCCAGGTGCTGGTGGTGGGTGACTGCCCTGTGTATTGATGTTACCCTGGTGTGGATGGTCATGAACGGTCACCCACCACCGGGTGCGGGCGGTCACCCACCGCCGGGTCCTGGTGGTGGGTGGCCGCCCTGTGTATTGATGTTACCCTGGCATGGATGGCCATGGCCGGTGTCACCCACCGCTGGGTACGGGTGCTCACCCACTGCCGGGTGCAGGTGGAGGGTGACCGTCCGCACCCGGGGGTGGGTGACCGGCCATGGCCATCCATGCCAGGGTAACATCAATACATAGGGCGCTCACCCACCGCCAGCACCCGGTGGTTGACCGGCCACACCAGGCGGTGGCTGACTGACCGTACCCGGCGGTCTGCGGTGGGTGCTGCAATGTGACTGAAAGGGGGGGTTACCAACTGCCATTTCCACTTGCACATTCAAATGTATGTGCTAGCTTGCCCCGCCCCCGTGGAATGTGTGCTCCGCCATTGCGATGTCAGTGAGTGATGAATTTCAAATGATGCACCATCGCGGTAGCGCACACATGTGGTTGGCATTGTGTGACCGTGATGGTCCTTGCGCATGTAGCCAATGGAAACAGGTAACGCGTAAGCAATTTCAAAAATAGCGGAAGCCAATGGTGCGCAGAATTGCAGTATCAAGGATCATGTTCTGTGATGGCGGAAGGTGTACTCGGATGCCATGTGTATACACACTGCATGTCTCCGCACACCTGTAATGATTGTAGATGTACATGTGTGTCAGGCCATTTCCGGAAAACGACAATACTTGTTGTGTCATGTAAATGGCCCCTGTCCACGTGTCACATTAATGTCCATTTGTTGCATGTGTGATCATACTAATGACCTTGCCAGTTCTTTACAAAGCACAGTGATGTGAGCCCAAGTTGCGTCAGATGTGCATGGCAATGTGGTGACATATTGGTTTTGACGTCACACGTTTGTAATTGTACACATCTGCACAGTCCATTAAGGCTGTGTATCAACATTTTGAAGCAGTCGTGAGTGTGTGTTTTGTGTGTGCAAGTAGCAATAATGGGGTATACATGCTTTCTGTGTATGAGTCTGTGAGTCGTCTGTTGTATGTCCATGCCTGTCATGTGAGGATGCACAGCATTGTTGGTGGGGTCATGGGTGCATGAAGACAAGGAGGGTGTGTTCCATGTTCGTGTTGTGAGTGCACATCCATGTGTGTCTGTGGGGTTGCTTGTCCACACATGGGCCCTCAGTCATGTGATGTTGGCTGTTCTTTCAACATGTGTGCACGTACCATTGGACATGTTTGCACACAGGATGTTGTTTGTGGGTGAACAGTGTGTGTGTAGTTATTGTATTGCCTTATATTTCAGTCACGTCATACATACAACCAGTGTCTGCAACATGTATTATTTGTATTGTGTTGGTAAAGACGTGATAGTGTGGCACAGCTGTGCGGTGTTGGACAATTTACATCTGCTACCATCTACTCCCACCCAGGAGGGCTCCAAATGTGCATCGACCATACACTGTGCTGGAGGACAAGGTTGAAGAGGAGGTGATCCGCAAATTCTGGCTTGACCGACATTGCAGGACCTTGTAGCACAATTGGCACCTCATCTGTAGCCATGCAGGCCATATCCTGGAGCAACTACACCCACAGCAAAGGTGATGGCGGCACTTCACTTCTTCGCGACAGGCACATTCCAGTACACAGTTGGTCATGCCGGGGGGATGTCCCAATCCATGTTCAGCATGGTACTGCGGGATGTGCTGGAAGCCATGATGCATTACAAGGATGATTACATCCATTTCCCAAGTCCGGCAGAGCTGGCTGCAGTGAAAGGGGACTTCTATGCCCTGGGCCAGATTCCACACGTAGTGGGTTCTATCGATGGCACACATATTGGTCTGGTTCCACCCCAGGCATGTGAACCCATCTATTGCAATTGGAAACACTACCATTCAATCAATGTGCAAGTGGTGTGCCTGGCTGACAACATCATTTCCCATGTGTGTGCCAGATTTCCAGGTGACTCACACATACTGCGGAGCAGCATTGTCCCCCAACTGATGGCTAATCTGCGTCAAGAACGTGTGTGGCTTGAAGGTGAGTGTGCTTTGATGACTACTGTGTTGTATGTGTGCCATGCTGTTCCCATCAGTCCTGGTAATGATGTATGTGTCTGTCATCCCCCCACCTAGGTGACTCTGCGTACCCAAACCGCCCGTGTCTGCTAAGCCCCCTACGGAATCCTACTACCCCAGGTAAAATGTGCTATAATGAGGCCCATGGGAAGACACGTTGGGTTGTGGAACGTACTTTTGGACTGCTGAAGTCTAGGTTTCGCTGCCTGGATAAAACCGCAGGGGCCCTGCCATACTCACCCGGCAAAGTATGCAAAATCGTGGTTGCCTGCTTCATGCTCCACAACCTGGCCTTGCGCAAGGATATTGAACTGATCATGGACCCTGCAGACCAACAGGTTGCTCTGCCTCCCATCCCACCCATGTCCAGTGATGAGGATAATGGGGAGGAAGAAGGTGTGGACCAGAGGCGTCAGCTCATTGATCGCTACTTTCCTTGAATGTGAGTAACTACCTCTTGTGCTGCTGTTCAATGCGTGATGTATGTCTGCTGGGGATGGGTTGATGTGGTGTGTGAATGCTGCCTGTTCTGTTATGGCCAGTTTGCACATGGGTGTGGAACATGGTGTACGAGCAATGCTCCCTGATGTGAGTCCTGTTATCCACTTACTTTTTGATGATTGTGCTTTGTGGGATGTTGCAGTACGTTGTTGTGTGATGGGTGTAATTCAGTTTCCTGACCTGTGCTTGTTGTTCTTTGATTGTCCCTTGGTCACTCATACAGAGCCATGATTCCAAACAACATTGATCCCTGCACCTGCTGATGACAACAACTGAGACAAACCTGTGTTTAAACATGGAGATCACACAGCCTTGAGTGTTTCCGTGATTTTTATTCACAGGGTGTGGATTAGTGTTAGTACATATTTACAAATAGGTGGTGGAGGGGAAGTGTGAGTTGAAGGTCATGTCAGATAACACCACCGTGGGGACACCATATTGTGTGATGTACACCTAGTACAACAGACTTGTGACAATGCTTGGCAATGTGGGGCAAGATAGTTCACAGAGTGAATGCCATGCTCAAGGAATGGTGTAGTCAGTGCCTGCCCCTCTTCGTGTGGGTGTCTGGTGCTTTGCCACTGCTCTGTCCTGGATACAGCCTCAGACGGCCCCTCCGTCTTCAGGCCTGAGTAGACCCATCCGTGGGGGCAGGTTGTTCCGGGGACACCTCCCTGTCAGTGGCCTCAGGTGATGTTGGCGGTGGTAGTGGTATCCTGTCCCGCTGGCCACTTGGTGGAGGGGGAGGTGGTGTGGCACGGGATAACCACTCCCTCCAAAGAATTGTTTGCTGCCCCATGAGGTCCAACATTTGTCCCATACGGTTGTCCATGGACCGCAACAGCTGGCAGGTGTCAAGAGACTCTTGGCGCGCACGATCCGCCTGTGCCTGCGACCGCTCTTACCACGCTTGCACTCTGGTAATGGCATCCAGGGTCTTGGTCCCAGGATTGTGTGGGTCTTGTCCCCGATCTCGCCTTGCACCTGCCCTCGTGTTCGTAAGCTGTGGCCTCACCTGTGTCCTCCCCTGTCCACTCTCCCTGCCAGCCTGTGATGTTGATGGTCCATCATCGTCAGATGGGTCAGGCAGGATGGCACTGGCAGGAGTGGTGGTGGTGGAGGTGGTGATGGTGGTAGCTGCACATGTCACAATGGCAGTAGTTGCTGTTGTTCCACTGTCCAAGGTGGCGGAGGCAGGGATGTCCTGGGAGCCTGATGGCGGTTGGAGTGTAGTTGGACCGGCATCGTCCTCCGCACCCGAGGTGTCCAGGGGATCATCACCGGAGAGAGTCCAGGCTGTGAGGGGGGTGACTGGTGCTGGTGGTTGCTGGTTTTTCCTGTCAAGTCTCGGTCACCTGAGGGACAAGAATTTAAGAATCAATGCTATGGACAGGACAGGTTTGTTGTTGTTACATTTCAATTTTCTATGGAATCAGGACATGGTTGTTGGTGACATCAAATTGGTGTGGTACACAATACTGGGCATTATGGTGGTGTAGAGGTAGGGAGACAATACGTGGATATGTGTGGTCCTGTCCTGCTATTGGATGGTGCCCCTGTGAAGATGGCTACCTACATGTAAGTTTGAAGAGGGAGATGCATTGGTCAGCACATGGTAGGCGGACTCCATCTTGCTCTGGGATGGGACATGGGATCCTGTTGGGAGTTGTAGTGCTGGGCCCACCCCCACCCCCACCCTCCCTGTAGACATGGGGGCCTGTTGGGAGTTGTCATGCTGGATCCACCCCCACCCTCCCTGTAGACATAGGGGCCTGTTGGGAGTTGTAGTGCTGGACCGACACCCACCCTCCCTGTAGACATAGGGGCCTGTTGGGAGTTGTTGTGCTGGACCCACCTCCACCCTCCCTGTAGACATGGGGGCCTGTTGGGAGTTGTAGTGCTTGACCCACCCCAACCCTCCCTGTAGACATGGGGGCCTGTTGGGAGTTGTAGTGCTGGACCCACACCCACCCTCCCTGTACACATGGAGGCCTGTTGGGAGTTGTCGTGCTGGACCCACCCCACCATCCATGTATCCATGAGAGCCTGTTGGGAGTTGTAGTGCTGGACCCACCCCCACACCCACCCTCCCTGTAGCCATGAAGGCCTGTTGGGAGTTGTAGTGCTGGACCCATCCCCACACCCACCCTCCCTGTAGCCATGGGGGCCTGTTGGGAGTTGTAGTGCTGGACTCACACCCACCCTCCCTGTAGACATGGGGGCCTGTTGGGAGTTGTAGTGCTGCACCCACCCCCACCCTCCCTGTAGAAATGGGGGCCTGTTGGGAGTTGTGGTGCTGGACCCACCCCCCACCCTCCCTGTAGCCATGGGGGCCTGTTGGGAGTTGTAGTGCTGGACCCACACCCACCCTCCCTGTAGACATGGAAGCCTGTTGGGTGTTGTCGTGCGGGACCCACCCCCACCCTCCCTGTAGCCATGGGGGCCTGTTGGGAGTTGTAGTGCTGGACCCACCCCCACACCCACCCTCCCTGTAGTCAATGTGGCCTGTTGGGAATTGTAGTGCTGGACCCACCCCCACCCTCCCTGTAGACATGGGGGCCTGTTGGGAGTTGTAGTGCTGGACCCACCTCCACCCCACCCTCCCTGTAGCCATGGGGGCCTGTTGGGAGTTGTAGTGCTGGGCCCATCCCCATACCCACCGTCCCTGTAGCCATGGGGGCCTGTTGGGATATGTAGTGCTGGACCCACCCCCACACCCACCCTCCCTGTAGCCATGGGGGCCTGTTGGGAGTTGTAGTGCTGGACCCACCCCCACCCTCCCTGTAGACATGGGGGCCTGTTGGGAGTTGTAGTGCTGGACTCACCCCCACCTTCCCTGTAGACATGGGGGACTGTTGGGAGCGGGAGTGCTGTACCCACACCCACCCTCCCTGTACACATGGGGGCCTGTTGGCAGCTGTAGTGCTGGACCCACCCCACCATCCCTGTATCCATGAGAGCCTGTTGGGAGTTGTAGTGCGGGACCCACCCCCACACCCACCCTCCCTGTAGCCATGAAGGCCTGTTGGGAGTTGTAGTGCTGGACCCATCCCCACACCCACCCTCCCTGTAGCCATGGGGGCCTGTTGGGAGTTGTAGTGCTGGACTCACACCCACCCTCCCTGTAGACATGGGGGCCTGTTGGGAGCTGTAGTGCTGCACCCACCCCCACCCTCCCTGTAGAAATGGGGGCCTGTTGGGAGTTGTGGTGCTGGACCCACCCCCCACCCTCCCTGTAGCCATGGGGGCCTGTTGGGAGTTGTAGTGCTGGACCCACACCCACCCTCCCTGTAGACATGGACGCCTGTTGGGAGTTGTCGTGCGGGACCCACCCCCACCCTCCCTGTAGCCATGGGGGCCTGTTGGGAGTTGTAGTGCTGGACCCACCCCCACACCCACCCTCCCTGTAGTCAATGTGGCCTGTTGGGAATTGTAGTGCTGGACCCACCCCCACCCTCCCTGTAGACATGGGGGCCTGTTGGGAGTTGTAGTGCTGGACCCACCTCCACCCCACCCTCCCTGTAGCCATGGGGGCCTGTTGGGAGTTGTAGTGCTGGGCCCATCCCCATACCCACCGTCCCTGTAGCCATGGGGGCCTGTTGGGATATGTAGTGCTGGACCCACCCCCACACCCACCCTCCCTGTAGCCATGGGGGCCTGTTGGGAGTTGTAGTGCTGGACCCACCCCCACCCTCCCTGTAGACATGGGGGCCTGTTGGGAGTTGTAGTGCTGGACTCACCCCCACCTTCCCTGTAGACATGGGGGCCTGTTGGGAGCGGAATGCTGGACCCACACCCACCCTCCCTGTAGACATGGGGGCCTGTTGGGAGTTGTGGTGCTGGACCCACCCCCACCCTCCCTGTAGCCATGGGGGCCTGTTGGGAGTTGTAGTGCTGGACCCACACTCACCCTCCCTGTAGACATGGTAGCCTGTTGGGAGTTGTCGTGTTGGACCCACCCCACCCTCCCTGTATCCATGAGAGCCTGTTGGGAGTTGTAGTGCTGTACCCACCCCCACACCCACCCTCCCTGTAGCCATGAAGCCCTGTTGGGAGTTGTAGTGCTGGACCTAACCCCACACCCACCCTCCCTGTAGCCATGGGGGCCTGTTGGGAGTTGTAGTGCTGGACTCACACCCACCCTCCCTGTTGACATGGGGGCCTGTTGGGAGTTGTAGTGCTGCACCCACCCCACCCTCCCTGTAGAAATGGGGGCCTGTTGGGAGTTGTGGTGCTGGATCCACCCCCACCCTCCCTGTAGCCATGGGGCCTGTTGGAAGTTGTAGTGCTGGACCCACACCCACCCTCCCTGTAGACATGGGAGCCTGTTGGGAGTTGTCGTGCTGGACCCACCCCACCCTCCCTGTAGCCATGGGGGCCTGTTGGGAGTTGTAGTGCTGGACCCATCCCCATACCCACCGTCCCTGTAGCCATGGGGGCCTGTTGGGATATGTAGTTCTGGACCCACCCCCACACCCACCCTCCCTGTAGCCATGGGGGCCTGTTGGGAGTTGTAGTGCTGGACCCACCCCCACCCTCCCTGTAGACATGGGGGCCTGTTGGGAGTTGTAGTGCTAGACTCACCCTAACCTTCCCTGTAGACATGGGGGCCTGTTGGGAGCGGGAGTGCTGGACCCACACCCACCCTCCCTGTAGACATGGGGGCCTGTTGGGAGTTGTAATGCTGGACCCACACCCACCCTCCCTAGAGACATGGGGACCTGTTGGGAGTTGTAGTGTGGGACCCACCCCCACCCTCCCTGTAGACATGGGGGCCTGTTGGGAGTTGTGGTGTTAGCTGCTTGACCACATGCATGCCTGCGAACATAGGAGGCTACATTTGTAGGTGATCATGGTGGGTGCATTTGAGCCCTGGCCTTCACATTTGGGTGACTGTGTGGTCCACATGCATGGATTTGAGCCTGGGAGATGTGTCTTAGCAGCTGTGCAAGGCAGAACATGACAGTGTGATAGTGGTCATTGGTTTGTACTTACCAGCCTCAACTCCCTCTTCTATTCCTTCCAGACTCTCAGGGTGCAGTATGCCTAGCACCTTCTCCTCCCACCCACCAGTGTTGTGTGCCCGCAGGTGGTTCTTGGACCTGATGCCTTTCACCCTTGCCTTGAGGTTGTGCCATCGCCTCTGGATGTCGTGTTTGGTGTGTGGCACGGTACCTGAAGCATTGACTCTGGTCACTATCCTGTCCCACATAGTGGTCTTAGTTCCCAGGGTGGTCTGCTGCACTAGGGTACCGAAGAGATGTGGTTCGACACAGATCATTTTATCCACCATGACCTTCAACTCACTCTCTGTGAACTTGGGATTTTTCTTGGGGGCCATGGTGTGTGATGTGCAAGGTGTTGGTGGTGTGGGTTGTGCAGGTGTGTGGCATGTAGAGATGGTGTTGTGGGGGTTTGTGTGGTGGGTGTGGGTGTGCAGGTTGTATATGTGTTTGTGTGTGTCTGTTGTGTGTGATGTGCTGCCTCTTTCTACCAGCTGTGCTGTGATGGAAAGGATTGTGGTAATGGGAGGGATTCCTTTTATACTCTGTGTGGTGGTTGTGTCCCAATGGTTTTTAGCAGTCAGGGGTTCTGTGGGTGTGGAGGCTTGGGTGCTCTTGTTTGTGCTGGGGGGGGGGGGGTCATAGGGGCGTGTAGTTTTTGGGGGTGGGTGTGTGTCCTTTTGTTTGGGTTTTTTATTTAATTCCGTCCGCCATTTTTGTTTTGGTTCGACGGCAGGGGTGATGTTCGTTTGGTCCTTCCGCAGTCATGCTCCGTTTGTCGATGCTTTTTTTCTGCAGCGGTCGAGGACGATGGTGAATTCCGTTGGGATGGTGGGGTTATCCTAATCGTGCGCCTGGACCCTCCACAGGTCTGGCGGCGGTTGGGACTGTTTCCGCGGTCATTGCCTCCACGGCGGACGGTGTTTCTTTGGTTCCGTCCACGTGCCGCAATCTTTGATGTGATCCGTCCGCTGCGGTCATTGTGTGATGACAGAAATATCCTAATCGCACCCGCGGTTTTTCCGCGGTGCGGTCGGGAGTATATTTGCTGCGACCATGGCGGTCGGACCAGTTTCCGTCCGCCATCGTAATCGACGTCTTAGTCAGGATCCCAGAGACGAAGGTGAAGTGGGTCTCATGGCTAATTAAGTAGCAGTCGACAAATGGAGGTTTGGCCACTATTAATTAAGTTCACCCATGGTATGTGGAGTAGACGTAGCCTCAGGACGATAGTCATTCACTCAAAGGATTCCACACTGTGCCTGCTAGCACCAGCCGAGTTCAGGGAAGCATGGGGTGGCCATGCAGTCGCTAAATCTGCTTCCGAATGCTCTTGGTAGCATTCCTTAGCCCAGTCAATTACTCTCACCACCCAGTCCCAGTCTGGGCAATACTATCGGGCAACACAAAGTCGCCAGGTGAGGTGTCGGCAGTTGGTTTGTCGTACTGAGGGCACAAAAGGAGCAATTAATGAAAGGGGGACGAAGCAGGAAAGCATCTCGGAATAAGGAGACACCCCGTCAGACACAAGTTGATCAAAATAGTACCTGGGCAAACCGGGCACCACGGATCACAAATCTACTCATCTGCACCAAACTGGAAATGAGGCACAACATCTGGTGCGCATTGTTACAAGTCGCACTTGTATGCCATTGAGCTGAGTCGATCTGGACAGATCCGGTCACACAGAGCGAAGAGTTGCAAATTCCACACCTCCCTGAAAACGAGGCACAACATCTGGTGTGCATCGATCTGAATCACTCCAGATAATTCCGGTCACACACAATGTAGAGTTGCAAATTTTGTACCTCCCTGGAAATGAGACACAATGTCTGGTGCGATACACACCAGACAATTCTGGTCACACACACAAGCACAAGTTCAGCAGTTCCACAGAAGGTAGAATGAGGCACTAATATGGGTACGGGCCCACCACTGAGGGTCGCAACCTGTGGAGTGGACACTGCATGCAATGAGCATGCAGTCGGCGTGTCGCACAATAGATGGAGCCATCCAGTGAATTTGCTCCCCACCAACAAAACGAGTATGAGCATTGAGGCCCCATGATGCAGGGTCCATACTCCTTACATGCAGGCAGTACTTTTGGGACTCCACACAAGGCAACCTGATCTCCAGGCACAATACTTAGTTCCAGACTCATTCTGAGCTACCAGTTGGTATCCAGCAGAAGATGTGGGCACTTAAGAGGGCACCGCTATCCAGGTGCCACAAGCAGACGGTGTGGGTCCCTCATAGGAGGTCTTTGATGTCCCTGAGACCTACACAAGAGAACACAGGGCAACCAACAATCCCTTGCAGAGCACACTTCAGGGTGCCATGCATTTGCAGGGAGTCGGCCCAGTCCAGCAACCATTCAAGAAGGGTGCACAGTCCCTTACAATGGCAGTAACCCTCTTGTGTACTCAGATTCCTCTGGCAGCATGCACCACACAGTTCCAGGATGTCCAGTCCCACATCCCAACTAGCTGAAGAATGGCACTAGTAGTTATACTGTAGCATACCTTTGAAGTTTGGGGTGGTTCAGAGGGTTTCCCTTTAAAACCACAGATGTCCCTCATACATTTCAGTCCTGTCTTCCATGGGTTATGGAATACTAATATTTAGTGGGGCCATGATCTTACTTCCAGAGGCCAAATGTCCAAAATTATTCCCACAATGTATCCAGCCAGGCCCTCAAATGGCAGAGGTTTGTTGTTCCAGTAGCATGCTCTCTGTTCATAGCTGTCTCTGGGGAATGCGCAGATGTGCTCCCTCAGCCTCCAGTGTGGACTGGAGTCAAACTAAAGGGCACACAAAGGGGCATATGTACATGGGGATTGTGCCAGTGGAACATCACTTTTTTACACATTACTGTGGAGCAATGCCCTGCACCATATTTACAAAGAAGCGCTAAGCCACTTTTCATGGCTTAATGCTGCTTTGTAAATATGGTATCCTTTCACGCAGGTATCTGTGTGAAAGGGGCATGCAATGGGTGTTTCTGTGGGTATTCCATCGCAACACCTATTGTTTTTTGATGGTGCCCCAGATTCACAAGGATGTGTAAATCTGAGGCAGCACCAAAAGCTAACGGCATACAAAAGCAGGCGTTAGATTGGCACAAGAAGAAGAAATACTTTTCTGTTTCTTAGTTTTTGCTTTTTCTATTTATGTTGCATTCTGCAGCACACATAGAAAGAGCAAAGTGCCATTAATGATTGTTTTTGTGCAGGAAGGCATTCTTTCCAGCACTAAAACAATCATTAAATAATGTTGATTTGCAACTTCTTTTTGTGCTGCAAAATCACCATTACTGATTTTTTATTTGCAGGAAGGTACACCTTCCTGCTCATAAACAATCATCCCTGCAATGCAGGCACCATTGCATTATGGCACAAGGGTGTCTGCATTGGCAATGGACAGCTATTTTTAGAACCAGCACTGGGGACAACACAGCGGTGCACCATATTCTTGTAAATATGGCCTAGTCCTGAGTTTTCAAATGACGCAGCGTGGTGCTGCAAAATTTGCCACAGTGCTGTGCTGCGCCATTTCCTTATACATATGCCCAAAGAAATGGACACTTTCTAGAAGTGGCATTTTTAAGCTATTACTGACAAATCCCACGTTACCACAGGTGTTGGTTTGTCATTGTGAATCCAATGATAGGAAACATTATGAGGCTTCTCCACTGTAAGCCACTATTGCAGCTTGAAGTAGTTTCAGCCATTTCCCATGTTAACTTACAGAAAGAGCAAACGTCATTGGTATTCTTCACTACAAGGGCAGGGACCACGCATGTGTACCTGCCCTGCTTTTCACCTATCACTGGATTCACTCCTTGAGACTTACCCCATGAATGTCCTTGTGGTAGTAAAAGGTCCCCTCAGGATTGGTCAGTGCTATAGAAAGGCCAACATGAGCATAATTGCAATTAAGCACACACAGGCCTGAAATGGCAGGCTTGAGGCATTTTTAAAAACATCAGGTAAGCACCATTTCCTAACGTGTGTAGGATGGGTGTGCACACTTTAACACATCATTTACAGTGGGAAAGTGCCTCGAGCCCTAAGGCCACTAAAATCCTGGTGTTGTTCCCAGAGTCGACCTCTTAGGTAGTGAAATCCCACTTGGGGGTTCTCCACTACCTGGGCAGGGGACACCCATGTGTACCTGGCCTGCCTTCTGCCTACCACTTGCCCCAACCCCCAGGGCTTAACATAGGTCTTAACCTAGATGTGCTCTAATGGTAGTGGAAGGCACACTCAGGTTTGGCTGATGAGTTAGACATGCTACCCTGAGCATTGGTGCAAATCCGCACCCACAGGCCTACACTGGCAGGCTTGATTCATGTTTGAAAGGCTATTCTGGTGGGTGGTACAATCAGAGCTGCATCTCACCATTAGCCAGTGCAGTACCGGCCCTAGGTATGTGATGTGCCTTTTTACAGTACATTCACAGGAACAAAGCCTAAACCAATGAAGTGAGCATGACTTCCTAGCATGGGTAGGAAGGGCGCGCGCACTTTCACATCACATTACAGTGGAAAAATGCTCAAAGTCCTAAGGTCACGAAAAGAGAATCAACAAAAACAAGGAGGAGCAAAAAGCAAAAACATTTAGGGTACTCGCCTAAGAAGGGCCATATCCAACAGCCCGAGTTCAGCAGGCCACCATGGTGAGGTTTTGTTCCCAAAGACTTCTGTCTTGTCAGTGTTGAGCTTGAGACAGTTGTCCTTCGTCCAGTCTGTGATGTTCATAATTTATCAATGGAAGTTGACTTTGGTCTTGGAGGGGTCTTCTGACATCGAGAGAATGAGCTGGGTATCATTGGTGTAGGAGATGATGTTGAGTCTGTGCAATCTGACAGTGTTGGCCAGGAGGGTCATGTACACATTGAAGAGGGTGGGGCTGAGGGACGGTCTTTGCAGGATGCCACATATTTTTATGGGTTCCGAGATGAACAGTGGAAGACATATTCCCTTGGTTCTTCCGGTGAGATTGGAGGTGATCCATTCGAGGGTGCCTCCTTGGATTTCAATGTGGTGAAGTCTGTTGATCAAGATGTGATGGGAGACTGTGTTGAAGGTGGCTGACGGGTCCAAGAAGATGAGGGCTGTCATTTTACTGCGATTAAGGGGAGCCCTGATTTCATCAGCAGCTTCAATCAGGGCTCAGAATCTAGATTAAAGGGGGGTCCAGGAGCTTGTTGTATTCCAAGTGTTCGCTGAGTGGCTGGTTGATTGTCTTTTCGAGAACCTATGCTGGAAAGAGGAGCATGGAGATTGGCCGGCAGTTCATTGGTTCTACTGGATCAGTGGATGGTTTCTTCAGGAGGGGCCTTACTTCAGCGTGTTTGCAGTCTTCAGGGATGGAGGCTGAGATGATGGAGGTGTTCAGGACCTCTTGAGATCCTCGCCAATTGTCTTGCTCCCGAGGTTAAAGATGTGGTGGGGCAGAGGTCCATGGGTACTCTCAAGTGCACGGTTTTCATAATGGAGATTGTGGCTTGAGTTGTGAGAGGTCCCAATGGGTGAGCAGGTGAACGAGGTTCATGTTTGTGGGTGTGAGCAAGCTGATGCTGTTGGCAGCAGTGTTTTCAGGTTTTCATAATTTACTCAATCTTATCATGGAAGAAGTCTGACAGGGTATCACACAGTATTTGGGAAGGGGTGATGTCATTCTTGGTGGCTACAGGGTTGGAGAACTCCTTCATGATAACTTTTGTGTTGTTTGGCAAATCTTCATAAACTATTCCAGAAATAAAGCCTCATCCACCTCAGTTCCTTCCTGAAATGTTTTGGGTTGATCCATAAAGCAGTGTCTGAGAACAAGGGTCGGGGGCGGGATCCCAAAACGTGTTTTTCCCATTTAATTTTCCTTAGGAAATTTAGACAGAGCTACAGCTGAATCATCTGAACGGATTTACACCAAATTTGTTTGAAAGCTAGATCTTGGTTCAGAAAGTCTTCTTTATGTCATTTGGTGTAAATCAATGCAGTAATTTTTTTGAGAGATAAATCCTTATACAATTGTACATTTCATACTGTGGATGATCTGTGGAGCTGACAGATCACAAGATGAGATCTGATTGGCTGCCACCACATCAACAAAGATATAGTGATAGCCATCTTAGGACACTAGTCTCAGTCCTAATTCCTAGAAAAACATATTTAAAAAGATATAAGGGAACAGGGCAGGGATACCCCGCTCCCCTCGACCTGGTGAGGAGGTCCCAGGAAGAACCTCCCCCACACACACACAACCCCGGGCAAAAATCTGTTTTTCTTATGAATTCACTGCAAATTTAAATATAAAAAAGAGCTTGCAGGGGAGCCAAGGGGCCACAGGGACATTGGAGCCTTCTCTAAGGCCTCAGTCTTGTGTGTTGTGGGGGCCTCATATAGGCTCTGGGGCACCCACTTTAGGCTCCCGTGCAAGGGATCCCTTGGACCCGTAGAGATTTGGGGATGGAGTCTGCATGGCACTCCACTTAAAATACAAATAGGGCCTTGGGGGATGGGGCCTATGGGGCTTGTAAAGATTTGTGTGGGAGGGACACTTGCCTCTACCCATAAATAAAAAAAAATAATGACTGAACTGTCAGATCCAGCTGGTACCCAAGATGGATCCTGGCAGGGGAACTAGTGGGGTCCTTGGTACCGTGGGGCTAATCCTGGAATCCCCTACAACAAATGTGAATCTGGGTGTCCAGGGTGGGTACTGGGTGACCACCAAAAATATACAAAACCTATGAATAATAAATAAGCGTTAAGAAACGCTCATTTATTATTTACGGTTCCCTGAAAGGGCAACCCCTAATGCCCTGCAAGGGCTCCTTAAACTTTTTCTTGGATCTTGGTGATGTGCTTAGAACGGGCAGGGGCACCACAAAGTATTGTTTTAATGTTGTGGGGAGCTACAGGGAGTGCAGCAGCTCCCCAGCAATGTTAAACAAAACTGTAAGTCTCCTTGGGCATTAAATAGCAGACTCCAAGAGTGTGTATCATCCTTTTTTGAAAGCACTCCTAGCTGAAGTTCTATGCTCTTCAGCTGGAGTGTGGATCCTCTTTGTGGTGGGTTCTATCGCTACACTTTGCAACTTGCAAAATGTTCAAAAAGGACTCAAAGGCATGTGGGTGGTTTTTTCTTTTAAATGAACCTTATTTTTCAATATGTGGCACGTGGTTGGCAATACATGTGTTATTAAAATAGTAGTTCTTGTTTAAAAAATCTAAAAATTCACTGAAAAAACAATGATTAAAATGATATTAAAGTTAGGTATGGTAATATTATCTTACTTTGTATTAAACAACAAAGAGAAGTGCATGGAACTTTCTATGTGCCCTCGCAATGCACAGTGTTGTCATCAATGATATATTTTCAGATATAGCATTGATGTAATCAGTCGTGTCATAGAACATATATTGAGTTATGTAATATATGAGGTATATCGTATTCCTCAGTTTCAGCTGTGTCCCTGAAAAAAACATTAAAAAAATAGAAAAGGGGACTGGGTAGGAAAGCCCTGACAACTTAGTTCTGGTCCTGGGGTCCCATATGAATTCTGCCAGAGCAAAACTTTTTTTTTTCAATATTTTGCTAAAATGGTGGATCCAAAAATGTGACAAAAGCAACCACAGGCTTCTGCACTTCGTTTTTAAAGGGCCAGGACTGGGGAACATTTTATAAAAAACGGAATGGGGTGCATGGGGCCCGCCTTCTGAGGCTCTTTCAGCCCCAAGGACCACCACCTCACCTGAAGCTAATATTGAAGGGGGCCACAACGACCCCCCTCCTGGGCCTACTAGAAGCCCCGGGGGCCATACCTCACTAGGGATATAATATTTAAATTGTGGGAGTCCGCACTGACATCCCCGGAGACCACCATCACTTCTGGGCCAATATAAGATTTGAAAAATGAAGGGGGGCACATGGACCACCCTCCTGGGCTTCCTAGAAGACCTGGGAACCTCCACCTCCCCAGGGCATAACATTATATAAATTGTGTGGTACTGAACTGGCACCCCCAGGGATCACCATCTCTATGGGTCCAAAATCAGATTTGAAAATGGGAGGGAGCCAGGCTGACGCGGGAAGCAGGGAGCTGGCAGAGACAGTGGGGGCATTCAGGCTTCCCCCATGTTATCCAACGGTGCTGGCTGGGTACCCTGGGTGAGCTCCAGGGCACCCAGCATTTGAAGGTCAGACCCTGGGAGATGGGGTCCCATTAGGTTGTGGCATGCAGTGGGGGTGGGGTCCACGGGGCAATTCTGGCCCTAATGCTCATGTCACAAAAATTAAACCTCAACAGTAAGCAGAGTCCATGGTTCCCCTTGTAAATTGCTAGGAGTATGCAAATGTGAAAATCACATGAATAGTATCCGGTTTGACCCCATCCACCTTAGTAGTATCAAAGGTCTTCGTGCCTTTTGATGGGATGATGGACAGCTTAACAAGTGGCCCCCCAGCTTGTTTCCACTGTTTTTGTTGAGGAGTTCTTGATGCGGAGGAAATTGAGGGCATCTCCATCAAGCAAAGAAGCACTTACTTCATATAGTTAAGAAGAAGACTGGTGGGAATTTACCTCTTTGTACTTTTGTTGTCGTCTCTATAGGAGTATTATTGGCATCACATACTTCTGGATAAAGATGCACTGGGAACAATCACATTGCCAAAATGCAAACCACATCACTGGTGACATTTTCTCATGCTCCATTATTTTAACTGCTTTTGCTCGCTCTTGTCCTTTATTCTGACTTATGCTGCTCGTTTCTGACCTCTATTTGGCCTCTTGCTGCCCATTTCTCACCTCTATTTAGCCTCTTTTTGCTCATTCTGCCTGTTATCTTGCCTCTTTCTGCTCATTTCTAGACAAAGTTAATGCTGTAGGAGTGACCACCAGAGACACAGAGGACTTGAAAAAGAGGTTCTATGACCTGAGCAGCCTCACAAAAAAGAAATTGGCAGAATACCACAAGCAGGTATCGAAAACTGGTGGAGGAAAGAACAGAGCACCCCCCCTCACTGACCTGGAGGAGGTGGTGGCCACAACCTTAGAGTCAGAAAGCGTCTGCGGACTGGGAGAAGTGGACAGCTCAGCCAAACCTGCAAACAGAAAAGGTAAGATGCATGCACAGCAATCCCGCTCACACCCTCATCCTTCACTCACCCCTTGAAGCTAAGTGACCCCAGTCCCGGTGTTGCAGCACTATACAGTAGCAATGCATCATGGTACATGTAGTCAGTTAATGAAAGACCATGTCATACAGCACAGCAACCACCAAGTTAGGCAAATGATTGCAGATATAATGAAGGGCAGGCAACATGTACATTGTGCAATGTGAAAAGATGTAATTGTAGTGGCTGTGAGACATTTGCGCTTAGCTGATATACGCTCATATGTCCACAGGTCACACATCCAGAAGGCGGCCACAGGAGACTAAAGGCACGGCACCCGAGAGGGATGAAAGTCAGGAGCCAGGTCCCAGTGCATCACAGGACACCACAGGTGTACCAAGTAGCCAGCCACCTTCCCAAGACCCTGAAATCACTCAAGATTTGCATGCATCCCCACGACGTTCACAGTCCCCTATGTTAATGTCTTCACCAGACATGCCAGCATCACTGAATGTTGAACCACCTGCAGCACAACCAAGCAGGAGGCATGTTGTTGCCCCACTGATAGAAATGGAGACACCTGCCGGTGAAATGGAGGTGGAAGACACACGCACCTTGCCTGGAGATGATATCTCTGCCACACTGCAATCCAGTGCAGAGGTTGTCCGTAGTAGCACAAGACGGGGCAGAGTCCAAGGAAGGAGTGTAGGTGCACATGGGGAGGGGTCCAGTGTGTTCCAAGGCCTGGAGGGGAGCATGGTGAAGATCCAGAGGATGCAGGGAAAGGCCATCATGTCCAGTCAGGGCCAAATGCGCAACCTGAATAGCAATATGGAAGAAATTGGAAAGGGCATCAGGGAACTGGTGGAAGTGAACAAGAACATGGCTACAGGGATACATGAAATTACACAATCGGTGCAGCTACTGTGCACCAAACTGGACACAGAAATAGCATCAAGGTGCAGGGAGAAGCAGCGTGCACAACAACACAACAAAGCAATTCACCGCCTGGCCACAGCCACATCCCTACTATGCAGGCGAAACATAAACAGTCAGGAGTGTTTGACGCAAAATAGCAATGAGGTGACAAGGGGCATAGCCAGGATGACCGGTGCTCTTGAGGCGCTAATAAATGCTCAAACAGCACAAACTGCTGCTATTGAAGTGCCAGAGAGTGAAGGGAGCACAAGTAGGAGCAGCATGGCAAGCTCTCTTGGTGTAGAGACAAGGAGGAGCAGCAGGCGACAAGGTGAGGCTACAGCCCAAACGCCCAGCGAACACAGTGAGCCACATACATCTGGCAGTACTAAGCGTGGACGTAAATGAACAGTTAATATTATGGGGAAGTGACCCTGGACATACAATTTTGAAAGTTCAAAGTTTGTGTTGCACATTTGTGCCTTAGATACCTGCATAGTGACAAAATTAAACTACGTTGGGTGCATACTCTACCTGACTGTGTCTCTTTACTTACTTAAAAAAAGTTGTGTGTAATCTCTTCCCGTCTGTGTCTGCCATCTGTTGGTGTTGCATGTCCAGCTGTGTGTGGGTCAGGCAGAGCTTGGTCATCATCATGGTCCTCAAAATCTGATAATTCCACTTCAGTGCCCTTCTTAACTGCAAGGTTGTGCAACATTGCACAGGCTGCAATAATTTTGCAGCAGGTCACTGGTGTACTGGCGTGCCCCTCCACTCTTGTGCAGGCACCGAAACCTGCTCTTTCACAGTCCAAAGGTGCACTCCACAATGTTCCGGGTGGATTTGTGTGCCCTGTTGTACCTCCTCTGGCTGGGTGTTGAAGGGTTGAGGTAGGATGTGAGGATGAAGGACCGAAGGGCATATGCACTGTCTCCTATTTGTAAAAATAGAAATACATTACTCACATGCACATATCCACATACAGCTGCAATATGTATCAAGGGAGATTCACACAGTGTATTACCTAGCAAGTAGCCTTTGCCAAATTCCCCCGCTGTCAGCCGTGAGTAGATGCCACTGATCTGAAAGATGTAGGAGCCATGGGTACTCCCGGGAAACTTGGCAACTATGTCCGTGATGATAAATTTGGAATCACAAATTACCTGTACATTTATGGTGTGTGTGGATTTCCTGTTTCTATAAATGTACTCTGTGGCAGCAGGTGGGCATATTGGGATGTGGGTACCATCTATGCAGCCAATGACATTGGGAAATTACGCCATCTGATAAAAGTCAGTCTTGGTCCTGACAAGTTCAGCGTGCGTTGCAGGGAAGCTGATGTACAAATGCATTCTCTGCAACATGGCGTCCAGAAATTTTCTGAACAACCGGGACAGGCAGCTCTGGGACACCCCACCTATCAATGCAATGACACTCTGGTAGCTTCCAGAGGCAAGCAGGTGTAGGCTACAGAGCACCTGCACATGGAGTCTGATGGCATGTGCCCTTGGGGTTGGGTGCTCCAACAGTGGGTGGAGGTCCCTGATTAGGTCCAGGATGGTTTGGGGGTCTAGCCTGTACCTTTGTAGGATCTCTGCCTCAGTCTGTGGAATATGGTGACCCTCTGCCTGTACACCTACTCCTCTCTTCTCCATTCCCTCTCTCCTCCTGCCTGGATCCGTAGCCGCCTCGCAATCACATAGAATGCCGCCATTCTGGTAAAACTGTTGCATTTTGGGCCCTTTTTTATGGCCTGCACCTGGTGACCACCTGATATAAATCCATGGTAAATACTGACTCTTAAATACCGAATTTCATGCAAATTCGGTATTTAAAAGGTTACCTACATCTCAAACTTCATTTTTACCATTTCTTATTTACCGAATCGGTAAAATTACCGATTTGGTAAAATTACCGATTCGGAAACTTTTCCAATTCGGTATATTTACCGATTCAGTAAATTTACTGATTCGGAAACTTTACCGATTCGGATGATTTTCTGTCCCCTACATCTCAAATACCAAATACCGGTCGGTAACGGCCGAAATTCGGTATTTTTGGCTGTTACCGACCGGTATTTGGTTACCTACATCTGGCCCCTAAGTTTAAAGGCCTCTGCATCGCACACAAAGCCGTTTATGGCCAAGCCCGAGATATATCAAAGACCATTTAGCTAACTTCATTCCTAGTAGGGTGCTTCAGTCGGCGGAGGTCCGCCTACTGGTATGCCCTCGCTTCAACCTGTCTTTCTTCGGAGTTAGAGCCTTCTCAACATCTATCCCCCAAATCCGGAACGACCTGCAGAGAATATAGGTATGGAACAGACCCTCCTCCCATTTAGGAAGAAGCTGAAGAAAATACTGTTCTTGGAAGCCTAGGGTATCATCTAACAGCTGACATCTCCCCTCTGCACGGATAGGTGCCCTCTCTGGTTGCGCTTAAAGACCAGCAGGTGATAAGGCACTGTTCAAGTAACAATTACAAAAAGAATTATCTTGCCTCTTTCTCCTCGATACTGACCTTTATTCTGCCTCTTTCTGCTAGTTTCTGACCTTAATCTTACATCTTTCTGATCATTACTGACCTTTATTCTGCCTCTTTTTGCTCGTTTCTGACCTTTATTCTGCCTCTCTCTGCTTGTTGCTGACCTTTATTCTGCCTCTTTCTGCTTGTTTCTCACCTTTTTCTTGATACTTTCTGCTCATTTCCCACCTTAATTCTGCCTGTTTATGATACCTTTTGACTTTCCCTTGGACCATGGGGGAGCCACAAGACCCCCCACTGTCCCAGCCGGCTCCTTGCCTCCTGTGGTAGCCGGCATTGCTGCTGCACACAAGGAGCTGCTGAAAATTCAGTTCCCTACATGCAGGAGCAATACTGTTATCTCTTTTTCCTTCCTGCATGGCTGTGGACAAGGAAACAGAGGAACCCGCTGCTTAGAGCGGGTGGGAGCAGATTGACCGCTCCCATCTGCTGGAACCAAAGTGTTTGCTCTAGCTTGGCTGGAACTGTCACCTACCACCAAGAAAAAGCAAACAGCTATGTCCCGGGGTGGTCAACCTGTGTTAAAGATGGAGCAGACCCAAGGGGTTGGCGGTCCTCAGGGCCAACAATTGCTCCAGGAGGGGGGCTACAAAGCCCACCTCCTTTACTTTTTATGGCTGACCCTTGTGAAGTGGTGGTTTCCGGGAACTTGGGGGCCATGACCCCCCATTAAGTGTATTTTGCCCAACGGAGGTGGTGGTTCCATGGGCCTCAGGGGGTGTGTATGGCCTCCCAATCAATGGTTCTTTAGCCCCGGTGTGGTGGTTGTCCCCTGGGCTTATAGAGGCCATGGAGGGGGACCTCATGCACTCCCTCCTTTTTTATCAACAAAGCCCCAGAAAGGTGGTGGTCCCCAGGACCCAATGAGCCTTAGGAGGGGCCCCATGCACCCCCTCCTTTTTTAAATAAATGCACCCGGGACCTAGCCTACCCTGGGGCACTATTAAGAACAAGTGCGGTAGCCCACGCTTGCAACCGTTTTACCAGTAATCACGAATGCACGCCCCAAGGGAAGTGCTCTGATTGGCTGGTCACAACCTTAATAGAAAGATGCGGCTGCCATTTTATTTATCGGGAACGGTTTCTGGGGCTGAAAATGTGCGTGAAAGTCTAAATAATGGGTCAGGGTGGAGATACTCTGACCCCAGGTTTGAGAAATGGAGGTGTTAGCAACACAAATTATATGTCCAAAATGTATTTTTTATCACGCAAGATATTTGCGATGGTGCCATGACCACCTGCACGGCCCCCCATGTACCATCGCGGGATTGTCGCAACTATCAACGTTGTCGCAAATATTGGTGAAAATATGTTTTAAAAACATCAATGAATCATTAGTATGCATTGTAATGGAGATAGTAATAAATGTTTTTAAAGAGTTATTTATATAGTGAGTTATCTACTGTGATGGTTAGAATTAATGATATATTTATAATATTTTTATGCGGTGACGGCTATTGAAATCCTGCTTTTGTTTTCCTCTTTTGCAACATAACCGCTGGGATCGCAAGGAGCAACGTCATCGCAATATCTGGAGTCACAGCGAAAACAGAAAATTGATTTTAGAGATGGCTGTTCTAGAAATACACTACAAAAAAGTTTTAAGTGTGCAGTAATAAACGCCTAGTGTGTAAACTACTGTAATGTGTGTGCATGTATGTATTCTACAGACCCTCCGGACCCCGACCACAGTTCAGTGACTCCATCGCCGACTTTGTCAGTACACACGCCCTCGCCTGCCCCGTTCAAGAAACCCTCCAACAGAAACACCAGCAAGAAAGCCAGCTGGTTCACTACAGACCTCCAGGCCTCCAAGCAAACCTGCCAAAAGCTAGAGAAGAAATAGCACATGAACAGACACTGGAGAGCTACAAAGCCCACAAGAATGCCACCCGTAGACACAACCACCTCAGCTGATCCGCCAAAAGGGCCTCCTTCAAAGACCGCGTAGACAACAATGCACACAACAGCAAAGAGCTCTTTAACATTATGAAGGAACTCTCCAACCCCAGCTCCAACACCAATGACATCCCACCGTCGCAAGACCGGTGTGACTCCCTAGCCACCTACTTCCATTGCAAGATCGCTGACATCCATGACAGTTTCAATGTCACGACCACCCCGACAACCACCGAGACCTCCATCCCCGCGGCCACCATCCGCACTGACCCCCTGCTCGTCTGGACCAATATAAACTACGACGACACCATCAAAATCATGAACACCATTCACTCCGGAGCCCTGTCAGACCCATGCCCACACCACATCTTCTACAAAGCCAGAACCGCCATCGCACCCCATCGCCGGAAAGCCATCAACATCTCCTTAGACACAGCGACCTTCCCTGAGAGCTGGAAGCACGCCGAGATCAACGTCTTGCTCAAGAAACCCAAGGCTGACCCCAAGGACCTCAAGAACTTCCGGCCCACCTCCCTGCTCCCGTTTCTGGCAAAGGACATCAAGAAAACCGTTGACAAACAACTGACCCGCTACCTCGAGGAGAACAGAATCATGGACCCATCCCAGTCTGGGTTCCGCAGCAACCACAGCACCGAAACTGCCCTCATCGCTGCCACCGATGACATCAGAGCCCTACTGGACAACTGAGAAACCGTGGCCCTCATCCTCCTGGACCTGTCAGCCGCATTGGACACTGTCTGCCACCGCAACCTATGCACACGCCTCCACGACTTTAAGATCCAAGACAAGGCTCTGGACTGCACCACCTCCTTCCTCTCTGGCAGAACCCAGAGCATCCGCCTCCCCCCTTTCCGCTCCAAAGGCACTGAGATCATCTGTGGTGTACCCCAGGGCTCATCCCTCAGCCCAAAATTGTTCACAGCTCACCCACGTCGCCTGATTGCACGACCTCAACATCCTCTCCTACGCTGACGACACCCAGCTGATCCTCTCCCCCACCAAGGACCCCTCACCGCCAAAACCAACCTCCACAAAGGAATGAAAGCCATCGCCAAGTGGATGAAGAACAGCCGACTGAAGCTAAACTTGGAAAAGACAGAAGTTCTCATCCTCTGCCCCATTCTCTCGGCCTGGTATGACTCCTGGTGGTCGATCGCACTGGGAACAGCTCCAACACCCACCGACCACGCACGCAACCTAGGGGACATCCTCAACTCTACTCTCTCCATGACAAAGAAGGTCAACGCCGTCTCATCTTTCTGCTTCAACATCCTCCACATGCACCGCAAGATCTACAGGAGGATCCCCACCAAAACAAGAAGAACGGTCACCCAGGCCCTCGTCAGCAGCAGGCAGGACTACGGAAACGCCCTCTACGCAGGAGCCTCGGCGAAACTCCGGAAATGACCCCAGTGCATTCAAAATGCCTCCACTTGCCTGATCCTTGACATCCCTCGCCACAGCCACATCACACCCCACCTGGGAGTCCTGCACTGGCTCCCCGTCAACAAGAGGATCACCTTCAAGCTCCTCACCCATGCACACAAGGCACTCCACAACACCGGACAAGCATACCTCAACAGACGACTCCATTTCCACACCCCAACCGCCAGCTCTGCTCCGCCAACCGTGCCCTCGCCACAGTCCCCCCATCCGAAGAGCGACCTCTGGCAACATATTGTTCTCCCACCTCACCGCCAAGACCTGGAACACCCTCCCCATCCTCTTACTGCAGACCCAGGACCTGCTCAACTTCAGAAGACTCTTCAAGACCTGGCTATTCGAGCAGTAGCAGCAATCCCCCCTCCCCACCCCAGCGCCTTGAGACCCTCACAGATAAGTAGTGTGCTTTACAAATGTTATGATTGATTGATTGATTGATTGATATTGTCACTTCATGGAAAAGGTAGGATCATTGCGGTTAACGATGTCAATTCGACATCCCGAAAAAGCACAAAAACAGAAAATAGGTCTGAAAGATGGTTTTAAAAGAAACTTAGTACGAAGATATGTGTTTAAAAATGCTTTGAAAGAAGTATGTATTTAGTGATATGTGTAGTGCAATGTTCAGAATGGATTTTTTTTTACATGTTTTTTTGGATGTGTTGATGGCCATTGAATATCTGCTTTTGCTTTCCCTTTTCACAACTTGTCCGCAAGGATCACGACGTCATTGCAAGGATCCCAAAAAATGAAAGGAAAAAAAACATTTGCAAAATAAATTCACAATATTTGGGGTATCAAGGTGGCTCTGACAAGAGCTGTTGCATTTGTTGTGTGTATTTGGCTGCTACCCTTAAGACCGTATTCCCAGTTTCAGGTTACTTAGAAATACCCTGTTGCTTTCATCTTTAAAGGGCACTCCATCATTTCTTGCATGTCAAAATGCAGATTGTTGTTATAGATCCAGCCTTGAGCTCTGAGGAATGTAGAAACAGTTTTATTAACATGTTTCCTGGCTTTGTCAAACTGTGGACAACATTGATTTGACAAATTCCATTTCTGCCTCTGGCATATATTAGAGTACAGCAAGACAGTGTGAGGGAAAAGCAACATAATTTCGGCAAAGGTTTCTTTCATTAGGATTTCCAGATCTACCCAGTCAATGTGCCTAGGTCTTTGGCACCACAGTGCACAATCATGAGGTGAGGACTGGAGTCCACAATGGAAATAACCAAAGCCAACAACTGATGAAACTTGAACCCTCTCTGTCTAAACCAAATAATCTGCACATTTGGACAAACGCAAGTCCCTGTCAATACCTCAGCTTTTTTGTAGCCTTTTTAGCCCAACAGATATAGCTGTGGCCCGCAATCCATTCTCTAAGCATTGTATAGTGAAGAAGCAATAGTAGTCAGGAGAAGTCTGGAGCTGAATGAGGTAGTTTTCCGAAGGAAAAGCAGTTAAAATGTAGGTGTTTAAAAAAAAAATCTAAAAGCAATCACCACATCTACAACCTACTCATTGACACACAACCTGACTTACTGTTTGAATTACAGTTGGAAGATGACATGGCTCCAGTGTTGCATGAAGCCATTCCTCCAGGCTTTCAAGCTGTAACACAACATCACATGGGCAATAGAGGAGGTGGATAAGCTGTTATATTCAAGGAAACAATAAATCTCACCAAGCTACAAATGTTTCCATACAACAAAGTTGTGAGGCCCTCATGACTAGATGCAACCCTACACCAATCCCTCCTGTAACTTCCTCCTCATTTACAGACCACCACCTAGGAATGCAACATTTCCAGCCATGTTTCTAGACACAGTTTCAAACCTTTTGACAATACACTCCATCCTATGCATCCTTAGTGATCTAAACATATGGTTTGGCAAACCTAATAGACGCCATCCAAGAGCTTTCATCACAGGTCTAGACACACTGAACCAACATCAGAGAATACACAAACCCACACACATCACTGGGCACACCCTAGAGTCATTTTTTGCAAATCCAGAACTAGTTACCTTACAAAGGCACTAACACACCATGGACAGCGATACCTCTCCACAGAGATAGCCACAGCCAAACTTTGCATCCTACATCATTGGCAATCTTCCCACACAATCACAACAGAGCAATCATTTCTTGAGGGTTTGACACAGGGAAGCAAGGGGGAGTTAAAAATGTACTTATACATCTGTGTGAAATGATTTGTAGTTCTTTTAAAGATTGTATCCTTTTTGTAATCGTTTTAATAAACTAATGTGAATAACATTACCTGTCACACCTACACACTGGGAATGCTTGAAAGAGATGTTTAAAACATCCTTCAACGAGAAGCTCATCAGTAAGTTGTCAGACAAACTTGAGACCTACCTGCAGGTGAAGCCCCCTTTCTGACTGCCAGCCCATGATCCGACCCATCTTTGAGTGGCTGGCTCAGTATTAATATCAATATCAGGGCCACATTATGATGTCTCTCATTTGCAAGCACAGCGCCCACACATATGATCCTTCATATGAGCCCGTATATCACCTGAGCTATGGGTGGGAAGAACACCTTGCCTCTTGACTTGTGCCCTGAATTTTCAAAACCCAACTCTCTAGGTAGATAAATCAGTTGGTCCCACAGTAGGTGCCGTTGCCCAAGCCATCTTTCCCCTACCCCTCTAACCTCACCCATTCTTCCCTCTCCACCAGCTTTTTCTGACTGTTTCTTCCTCACTGTTGGTCAGACGCCTCTATGACTTCAGCCGTTTGGTTATTGTAATATACTACATTGTTGCACTGCACTTGTATTCCTTATCAACTTAAATACATGTATTTAAAAAGACCTAAAAGAAATATTAAAGGATATTAGATCATTGGAAAGTAGAGTGCTCCATTGAAGGAAATGGAGTAGCAGCAGACTATATAAACTGGTGTAGGCCTGCTGTGCTCAACACTTCAATGTCCTCTGTCTTTCACCTTCCCCTTCCCCTTTCCCTTCCTCTCCAAAATATATGGATTCACCAGGAGAAAGCAAAAGGCAGAGGCCATGCAGCAGGACACAAAGAGCTGTTACACTTCCCTCATTCTGCAGCTCAGTGTTACTAGGGTTTCAGAAGGAGGGAAGGGTGAATTCTGCTCAGCTCCTTGGTCTCACTGGATTGACTGAACTAAAAAAATCAGTTTAACCGAGCTGGGGAAAACTATTGCTGATTTCTGACAGCCTCCTTTCACAGCTCTTGCAGTGAATGATCAACAGTTATACATTCACAGCCAGAAAATTGAAACAAAGGTTTCGGAGAAGCAGAAGATTTGAACACACTTGGTCTCCTATGCCTTTGTTTTCTCAATCAGGAGATTCTGCTCTTGTATGGCAGAATGTTCTAATAACTTTATAGCCCGCCTTAGCTGGGTTATACTGGCCATAAAAGGTCCATTCTCTTGTTTAAAGCCCTCACTTTCAGATCAGGCCTTTAACACTGGAGTGGGCCTTTAATGGCCAGTATATCCAGTTACAGTGAGCTATAATGATATGTAGGGCAGCTGTGGAAGGTGAACCTCAGACAGCAAAAGAGGGGAAATCAGGCACAGCCTAAAAATGTCCTGCCTGAATTTAAAACATGTGCATCAACTATGAGAAAGAGTGTAAATGCTGAAGTAGATGGCAACACTGCTAACACAAGATGGAGAAAGAAATTAAATGTCAAAATCATAAACAACCAAATATTCTCCCAGTCCAAAAAATGTGAAGACCTTGAGATTAGAGCTAAAGGAGACACGATGAGAGTGTTCCTTGTTAGAGAGGGAGCAGAAGAAACAGATATCATGGGCTATTGCTAAGCCACATTGAATAGGTTTCGGAAAGCCTAGTAGAAATGGGGCATGTGAGAATTACATCTGTCGGAACATGATTATACATACTACTTGCATGGAAATATTCTAGGATATATAAAATCTATACCTCAGGGGACATAGTACACAAAGGGGGGGCTACTGATCGATTATAATTTCGTACCTTATACCACATCGCTCACTTTGACGATCTTGACCTGAGCTCTGAGAGATTAGAGTTGGTGAATGGGTGGATATTTACTGAGGGACTTGGTAACAGAGCCATAATATACAAGAATGCATGCAAATCAAAGATACACAGAGACACCTAAGGTGATTGTATGGAATGATATTAAAGCAGTAATTAATAGAAAATTATTGATCTAGCAGCACAAGCAAAAGGGAACAGGTAACAGACTTGCAACAAGTTAAAACCAAAAATAAATGTAGGAGAGGAAGTCCTCATTGGGCTGTGTCAAACAATCTCTAAGTCACCTGAGAGCAATAAGAGGCCAATTAAACATTATTCCAGTATATTTAAGACATAACACTTCTGACACCAAGTCCTTTGCAGGCACATGCATCAAGCTAAAATGTGCTACCAAAAATAGAGAATAGCTATTTGCGAGCGCTTTGTAGCATTTCCAAATGCATCAACTAAAAATAACAAAATCGCAAATATAAAGAATCGCTAAATTAGGGAAACAAGATATTGCGATTCCTTATTAGCGATTAACAAAAATGCAATAGCAAATAAAGAATAGCTAAAATAATTTGCCATACTATGCACGTAAAATCGCAAATAGCGATTTCCATGAAAATTAATATTTTGTAAGTGCAGATTAGGGGGAATCACAATCAGGTGGTAAATAAAAAATATCTTTTTAGCTGCAAACTATCAGAAGGCTATGTAAACTGACTCATGAGGTTATAGAGGCTTCTCACAATGTCAGCACTCTACCAGGTACATACATCATTGTTGGCTTTTGTGATTTCTTAATTGCGATTTTTAAGGAATCGCAATTAAGAAATCGCAAAAGCCTATGCATGAAGAAATCGCAGAAAGATTTGCAAATTCTAAACATTCCTTAAATGCGAGTCGCAAATTGCGAGTCGCAATTAAGGAATACCTCCCGTTTCATTCCGATGGGCCTAGAGAACCCATAGGAATGAATGGGAAGACATTCTCAATTTGTGATTAGCAATTAGCGAATCGCAAATTGAGAATGCGATTTCAAGGGTGCAGTAGTGTCCAAAGGACACCCTGTTGCACCCCTGACATTAATCTGTGCACATATGTTGTGCACACACATGCCCTAAGGGCATGTGTGTACACAACAGGAAACTTTGAAAAATGCACAAAAGTGCATTTTTCAAAGTTTTCGCAAATTACCATGAGGTTCAACCTCATGGTAATTTTCTCCCCCTAATTGCGAAACCGCTATTTTTAAAACTTTCATGCATTGCATTTAAGGAATCGCAAAATGCGATCCCTTAAATGCAATCGCAATTTGAGAACTCACAAATATTTGCGAATTCTCAAATTGTGAGAGCCTTCACCCTTGATGCATCCCAAAAGCTGATTTTGCAATCGCACCGTTTGCAACCGCAAAAAGCTTTGATGCATGTGCCTGTACGTGTTTGCGAGGAGGATGAGGATCCATGCAGCAGGCCAGGCCAGAAGGAGAATACAGTCGAGGATCTTCCGACTGCGCATCACTTTGTTGGGGCAAACTGCAGAGGAAATATATGATAAGTACAGGCTGAACCCGCAATGATATTTGACTTAATAGCCGAATTGGAACCACTAATGCAGCACCAGACACTTAGGACCCATGCCATCCCAACTCATGTCCAGGTGCTATGTTGCCTGCACCTACTTGTGTCAGGCAGTTTCCAGGGGGTAGTGGCAGTAGCTGGAGGAATATTGAAAAGCTCCCTTTCACGGTTCTTCAAATCCTTCCTGACCGCCGTGATGACTATGATCCACAACCACATCACCTTCCCCACAACCCAACAGGAATTAAATCAAACAAAACTTGACTTCTACCAAGTAGCACAGTTTCCACATGTGATCGGATGCATAGATTGCCATATGTTCCCCAGCCGACAATAAATATTTATTCCGGAACAGGAAATCATATCACTCTATCAATATTCAAGCAGTGTGCAAAGCGAAAAACATCATAACCGACATTGTAGCGCAATACCCTGGGAGCACCCATGATTCATACATCTTTCGACATAGTATCATTCACACATTTCTGCTCAGGAGGAAATTTGGCAAAGGACACCTGCTAGGTAAAAAAATATACTTATCGACATGACTAAAGTATGAAATGGCAATGCATACCTGACACTAACTCTTGCTTACCATACTGTAGGTGAGGAACTATTTTATGACTCCATACTTGAACCCAGTCTCCCCACAAGAGCAGAGGTACAACGCAGCATACATCAGGACACGTAATGTGATCGAACAGACATTTGGATTGCTCAAAAATCGCTTTTCTATCCTGCACAAAACTGAAGGAGCGATGCTGTACCAGCCAGAAACCTGCTGTAGGATTGTGGCTGCATGTGCAATGTTGCATAAAATAGCAACAAGGAGAGACATACCCATAGAGGTGAGCGACACTGAGGACAACCACTCCCGGCACACCCACTACAGGTGCATTTGGCAAGCTCAGCAGAAAGGCAAAGGAAATGTGTAGATATCACCCAACATTATTTCTGAGGTATGTAATGATGAGACACAACACTTCATTTTTTAACTGAAATGGGTTTACTTGCACGTGCACAGGTAATGGTGTCTAGCCAAACATAGATTGTGCCTAATAGCACAATTACTGCATACACCAAAGGACAAATGAAATGCATATTGGACTTCATACTCAGTCACTATGAATGTCTTAGACATGGTTACATCACCATGGAAAAAATCCAGAAGTATAATTCTGTTTAGCGCTTTCTCCCACGCACACACAAATGTCTTTCTCCTGCATCTGCATCATCACTCATGGCTACAACAGTAGGTGTTGACCTACGGGTACTGCCGGTGCTGACTGGCTCAGACATTCTGCTAAGGCTGGATGCCTCTTCACTAGCCAGATCCCCTGTAACATTGCTGAGCCCATCAGTACCAGTCTGAATCTGTTCCACTGCAGTGGTTATATGACCAAGTGCCCTGGCCACATCCCCACAACAATGGCCCATATCTATTTGCATTGCCTCCAACCTACGTGACAGCAGTGCAGTGGTGTTGCATAACTTGTTGTTTGACCTGGTATAGCCAGCCGAGAGCATCATGAACTTGCAATGCTTCCTCCTCTGTGTGTTGTGTCCTTCCTGCATCACACAACCCAGCTCCTGCAGTGTTGCTTTTGTCTGTCTGTTGCCTTCCACAACTGCTGTAGTCAGTTGCCTCACACAGTTGACTGATATGTTCTTATTAATTTTACTCATTTGCATATTTATAGCTCCCATATGTCTTGCTTGCAGGCGCTTCACCCTCATCATCTGGGACTCCATGCCACACCACACATTTGGAGTTTGTGCCTCCAGGGCTTCTATGAGGCCCCTTGACCTGCGTCTTCGTCTCATCCGGACCTGTGCCTGAGGTGTAGTTGCGGGGCTCACGCTAGGCTGGCTTGTCTCAGGAGCTGTTTCAGGATCCTGATCTGTCTCCATTGGCTGCAGAGTTGTGACTGTGGCCCTGCATCTTGGGGGTGACTTGGATATGCTTGGTGGTGTCACAGGTGTTGACACAGCAGCCTTTGCAGTCGCCTGTGTGCTGTCTCCACATTCACTGTCATCAGTGTCTACTTCTTCAGCATCTGTGGTGTGAAACAGTGCAATATTATTTTGTATTGGTGCTAATGTCATGCCACATTAAAATTACTTTACTCTTAAGATCTCACTGTCTATAATCACTGACTGTAATACAGTTTTGTGAAATATTGGCTTACAATGTTGATTTTTACTACCAATTTTGCTAAGCAGCCTACAACTCCCATAATGCAGTTGGTTCTCTATGTAAAATGTGGACTTGAGTTAATTACTGTAACTTTGGCTTTTACTTACAGACTGTGCACAATTACCATGTACATTGATATGTATATTTGAATGCTTCTTACCTTGTGTACTACTGGCCGCCCCGGATGTATCCAGCTGCGTTACTCCCACCACTGCTTTTGGCTGGATAGTGCCCTCAACCAGGTTCCCCAGGGCTGTGTTGTCTGGGACTGTTGAAGTTCCTCCTCCAGTACCCTTAGCCTCCATCAGCCTTTGTGCTATTCGCTCCTTGGCACAGCTACACAGGTCGTACCATCTCTCCTTTAAATCTTCTATACTGCGGTGTGTCACCCCCACAACATTTACTTTGTTCTTAATCCTGTTCCATATTCTTTTTTCAGCCTCAGGTACTTTCTGTGAGAGCTTCCCAAAGAGCTTTTCATGGTTCTTTGCCACCTCCTCAATGAGGTACTCTAGTTCCCTCTCGCTGAATTTTAACTTTCTCTTCCTGGCCACTGAACCATCTTCTGATGTTGTTTGTTCCATTTTTGCTCCCTGTAGGTGCCAGCTGACCAAAGCTTGTATTTTTGAAGCTCTCCCCCAGCACTCTGCTTCTTGCTCTCACTCTTTCTAGGCACAGAATGCAGCATGGTCTGATTGACTTCCTGGTTGTGAGGTCATCAGCCTGCTCCCAAAGCGACTCATTAATTGTAGGTTTGCTGCATTAGCGATTCTTTCTTTTAAAATCGCGAATATATTTAGTGATTTTTACTGATTCTTTATTTTTTCGCTATCTGTATCATGCATAGGTAATAGCGAGTACTTATTTGCGAGTCCCTAAAATTCGCAAATAAAGATTCTCAATTTATTTGCTTGATGCATATGCTGATGGTGTTTGAGTCTGGGATAATGGCAACAGCATTAAATGCTAAAGTGGATCACACATAGATTTCGCAATCTCCTACCAGAATTACGTGACACTGGTGAAATCTGATAATAAAGAAATATTTGAGGAGGCGTGGATAGCACTGTGGCCAGACAGAGTAGGAAACATTAACTCAGTCCAACATAGGGAGTCCATGTATAAAATTATGACTGGGTAGCATCTGGCACCGGATAGTGTCAGCCATATATATAGCAGTGATTCCAACAGATGGTAGAGGTGGTGTGTGAGTAGAGGATACCCAGTCCATGGTATGTGGTGCTTGCCATCGAATCACAAAATACTGGGTGAGGGGAGGGATTCTATTAAGACGATTGTGGTAGTCCTACACCAAAGAATCCAGAGGCAATTATTCTGGGTTTACTCCCAGAGGATTGATCAGGCACACAGGTGAGACACTGTAGGCTCCCTAATATCCCTGATGATAACTGGAGAGAACCTGTAGTATGACTTAGGTCGAAGAGAGGCATTACAACCATGTAATATTTTATATTTCAGAAATGCTTGCCATTTTAAAAATGAAAATAGGTGGGTGACATTGTAATAATAACAGGTTGATGTCTTTTTTCCTCCTTTTCAGCAGTAAGCTGTAAACATTAGGTGGTGCCTTTACACAGTAAAACAGTAACCATTGTATTGACCTCCGAAGGATTAAACGCTAAATTGGACCTGTATATCACACTAGGGGGCATATTTACAAAAACATGTCAGAGAGCGAACCTGCGCCAAATTCAGCAGCTCAGCGCTCCAACATTATTAAAATGCAGAGATGCGCCATATTCACAAGAATACGGCGCCCCTGTGTTTCCCCTAGCACTGGCACAAAAAAAGCTGACTAGCGCCAGTGCAGGCACCCTGCAGGCATGTTGAAAGTGTGCCTGCGCTGCAAGAGCAATTGTTTATGTGCAGGAAGGGATACCTATCATTAATGACGATTTGCTCTTTCTATGTAGAAAGAGCAAAAAACAAGGAGAAATAAACATTTTCTCCATGAATTGCCATTCGAACTCTTGGAAACCCATGACGTACGAATGGCACTGATTTTGGCTCTGCCTCAACCTTGTAAATCTGGGGCAGCGTCAAAAAGCAATGCATGTTGAGGTGAAACACCCACAGCAACACCCAATGCTTGCCCCTTTGCCGCAGAGGACTACGGCAAAAAAAGGCATATTTACAAGGTGGTGTTAAGCCATGTTAAGTGGCTTAGCGCCACCTTGTAAATATGGGAAATGGCGCTACTCCTTTGGAGCGTCAAAAAAGTGATGCTCCGGTGGCAAAAGGGGCTTGTAAATGTGCACCCAGATTTCAGCATCAAGTGTTTAACTGACTGACCATTATGCTAACTCAAATAAGCATTTGTAATGATTTTATTTTTTCAGGTGAAGCATGTATAGATGGAAGTGACACGCAGCTCTCTGCTGCTAATGTAAATGCAGAAGACACCAGTTTAGACGTGGGTGACAGAAACAGATGCAGCTTTCTTGGAGGTCCCAGGTGGTACCTACCTGTGTTTCATTTCATATGCTTAGCAAGAACAATTAGCAGCGCTCCCAGTCCCACCAGCAAATTAGGTACAAGGGGAAAACCATTCGGCGCGCGCTAATGATACATCCCTCTCTTCAATTGCTGTTTTGCTCTAATTGGAAAAAAAATATGTAAACTGTAGCACTAAGTCCCAAAGAGACTGCAGATGTTCATAGCACCACCAGGGCAACGCGAGTCACGATTAGCTGTTTGTTTCAGGTCTGTGTAGCTTGGAAAAAAATAACAATTTTGGTCACATTTTAAAAGTGCTGTCTCTGGAGAGCAAAAGATGCTGCTAAGTCTGTTGTGACAAATATTTCTGACGAGTTCGCCCTTCAAGTGTCTGAAATAAGGCAAAGGGTCTGAATATTTGACAAACTAATAAACTCAGTCGCTGCAGGAATTAACAGGTGGCTGATGTCTCATAAAATAACCTTTAGTGATACAGTTTGTGGCACATTGGAATAGATGAATTTCCTATGATATTCTTGAAAGCTTTGCTTTCTTGTGACTGCTGTCGCGTACTTTTGTAGGTGTTCTACTACAATATCAAGGGCATAAAATCGACTTGAAATTATATGGAGTGCAGCATATCGACTACCACTGTACAGTCAAGTTTATATAAATAAGTTGAGATTTACTGTTCTTTATTCCTCATCAGTATTCCTTCAGTATAAATGGGGTTGTTTGAATAGTGCTACAGCTAAAACGCCTGAACATAATTGCACCAAATTTGAGAGAAATCTAGATCCTTACCCAGAAAGTGTGCTATTTGTGATTTGTGTAATTCCGTTCAGTATATTTTGAGAATTAAGGTTCAAAATGTATGTATATCTGCACGATTGGGTTTGCTGCACTCTTGCAGGAGTCCTGTAAGCACGCAACTTTAAGTAATAGATCAATCTGATGGACGGAAACAGCCTCTTTTCCCATCAGGCGTCTTGATCCTGTGGGAGCAACAAGCTTCTATGAATCCCGCAGGAGCTCATGCTCTGATTGGGTGGCTGCAACATGAAGAGAAATGTTGGATAGTTACATATGGTAATGAAATATTTATTTTTGTAAAAATAAACTAGAAATTGCAATTCTCCTAATAACATGACAAGAGAATCTGGAGAATCGCAATTTCATTACAAGACCGGAGGCTACCATTATGCATTTTGGTAGTTTAGTAACACTACATCTGACATATGTTTAATAGGTTTACAATAGTGTTTAGCAAAATTATTAGAATTTGACCATACAGCTGCTTTAAGAATGTCATCTAGTTTACCCCCTTTCCAAAGTGATTCGCTTGCCATAGTGCGCCTTAGGGGTGTGCCTGAAACCTTTTTAGGTCAATATCAGCTGATTGCATTGCATATTTACCCATCTTGCTATGGAAGCTGTTGTAATGGCTTTGAAGGGTTTCATAAAGAGATAAGTCATTGGTTGACACCATTCGCATGATGTTCACTCATTCTTGCATCATATTCTTTCATACAATCTACCACACGTTTTTTGCATGCGTAAAACTTTGTGTTGAAAATTGTATCTGACATAGCCTTAGGTCTCTTAATAATCTCGAAATTGACACCAAATGAGTCATAGACTCTGAGTTGCTTCTAGTGCTTTACCGTCTGATACTCTACGGTAGGAGATTAGGCAGAGAAGAAATACTAGTTTTATGGAAAGTCTCTTCTTGTCTAGGTATCTGTTCCCAGGTCAGGTAGTGAAAGGTAGTAACTTAACATTCCATAGGGTTTCATATTTAGGTTTAGGTGGTCTCCTTAGTTTGATCATTTTCATAATTCTGCTTTTTGTGGCATTTTCCCCTATGGTCTTGCCATTTAAAAGAGCGTGGCCTGCTGAAATAGCTGGTCTGTAGCAATTAATTGATCTGTAGTAATCACTCTCTCATATTGTTAAACTTAAAAGTTTGCTATGTGTACAACAGGAGCCTCCACTGAATCCAGGTTCCTCTCCAGGCACCAGCATACCCAAATTCTCCAGATGCTATTGCATCTAGTGGCTTCCAGGAGCCCATGACTGTTGGAGGAGTGTAGCAGCTTGTCTCAAAAGACTTGTGATTTCATTAGATTTCATGACACTTTCCTGGCAAGAAGATTCAAAGTGCCTGTCTGGACTCGGGGATGTTCCCTTCCATCTATGTCTCTTAAAAGGCCTTCTGCGTGTGGAAGTGGAAAGTATATTTTGCAGGCTTATTTCAATCTCATCAAAAACCATGCCTGGGAGGGCGGAGAAGGGCAGGGACTCCTTGAGCACTGGGGTCCGGCATCCAGCTGAAATATTTGTGCAATTGGAATGTCAGTCTGCCTGCGAAAAGATCTACTTTCAGAGGGCCACAGAACTGATTTAAAGTTCTGAAGGCTTTCACATTGAGTTTCCAGTTGCTGTGGTCTAGGAGGAATCTTGAATTCCAGTCAGCAGTGGCGTTGCTTTTTCCTGGTAATTATTCTGCTTTTAGGGCTATCTTGTATTCTAGACAGAACATCCAGAGTTTTTGGCTAGATTTGATAGGTCTGAGGATTTTGCACCCCATAAGCAATTTATGCATGCCACAGTTGTTATGTTGTCCATTTTTAGACTAACCAATCTGCCTTGTAGGAATTATTTGAATGTCATCAGAACGTAAAGGTCAGTAGTTAACTCTAGGTAGGTTATGTGGTGTGAGCGCTCTGTATAAGACCATGGACCTCCCGTGTTCTGGTTCTGTAAGCACGCTCCCCAGCCAAGAAGGCCCAAAAACGGTTTTGCCGTTCCAGGCATCTAGATTCTCTAACCACCAGTTCAGTTCTGATTTGGCTTCGTGGGCTAGGGTTACTTTGTCTCCGTACCATAGTCCAGCACAGAGGGCTTTTGCCTTCACTCTTTAAAAGGCTAGATGTAAAGGTCCTGGAAAGATAGCTTGGATAGAGGAAGATAGGAGGCCCAGGAGTCTGGGTAGTTCTCTCAGGGACAAGAGGTCTCGTTTTAATACAAGTCGTATTTCTTTGCTTATTTTCATGATTTTCTTCTTGGGTAGTAGCAAAAGTGTCAACAGTGATTCCCAATGATTCTAGAGATTTTGAGGGGCTCATGATAGATATTTCTTTGTTCATTATGAAGCCAAGGCTCTCTAAGAGATTTACCGCTGTATTCAGGTCTTGAAGAATCTGAGAGTGGTGCTGGGACATAATGAGAATGTTGTTGCGATAGGCTATCAGTCGTATCCCTCTTTCTCTCAAGAAGGATGCAGTAGCACTCATTACCTTGGTGAAACACCAGGGAGCAGAATATAGCCCAAAGGGGAGAGCTTGGAATTGAAATAGACAACAGTTCCATGTGAATTGGAGGTATGGTTGGAGCTCTGAGGCCATGGTAATTGTGAAGTAGGCACCTTTCAAGTCCATCTTCACTATCCTGTACTTTTCAAGAAGCATGTCTCTCAGGAGGTAGATATCCGCCATTTTGAAGTGTCTGTAGATGAGAGATTTGTTCAGTTCTCTCAGGTTTATGAATGGTCTTCACCCTTGTCTTTTTTATCTACCAGAAAGAGAGTGCTTATGAATTTCATGCAATCCCATGGTACTTATATAATTGCTCCTTACTCTATCATGGACAGTATCTCTTCCTCTACTATTTTCTGTTGTTCTGTGATCAGTATTAGGTTTCTTGGAGGTGAGGATTGTGTCAGTGTTTTCGAAAATTCTATTTTGAAGCCTTGAATGGTTTCTAAAACCCAATGGTCTTGTGTATTAATTTTCCAAGTCTGAAAAAAACCCAAATCTGAGTCAATCTGATCCTCATTGTCTGTAGTAGGGCGCTTGGTAGACACGGCCAGTAGAGCGTCCCCTTCTGCCGGGCCTGGCAATAACACTAGGGTTCAATACTGGACACATGCTGTTCTGAGCTTTGTCTAGGGCTTTGAAGGTTGTGAAGTATTTGCCTAAGATCTTCTTGATCATGTCCTCTCCAAATAAGAGTCCTTTAGGGTTTGGTGAGGGTTCTTTGTCAGCCATGTCGCTCAACTTAGGGTTGATCTTGGTAAGGACTACTCTTCGTCGCTCGATTTATCCCTGCATTCGCATTCCCTAATAGGATCAGAGTTTTCATACTCCATCCTCTTAGCTTAGTAGATCTAAGTCTGACAGGGTACCGTTAAGGTGACCGTCTTCCGCCATATCAATAATTCTAGTGAGCGGGCCTAAAACATCAAGCATGCGATCCTGGCAGGCCTTCAGTGACCTTTTCATGCCCTTCCTGGGGTCTCTACCCAGTTTGAATAGGAATTTTATTAATTCTGGGTCGAGGTTCGGTGTCAGGCATACCTTTTCTTGATTTGATTTGATTTGATTTGTAGTTTCATAAAGCGTGCATATGCCCATGGGCGTCTTAGCGCTGAACAGAGACGTATGAGCAGTACTGAGAGAGTAACATGGTTATTGTAAGTTAAAGAGCCAGGTTTTTACCAACTTTCTGAAGGGCAGCAGGGAGGTACAATTTTTGATGGCCTGGGGAAGTCGGTTCCAATCCTTAGCTGCATGCAGTAGGAAGCTTCAGCCGCCCCACCTAACTTGTTTGAAGCGGGGAACCTGAATTAGTTTGGCTTGAGAAGAGCGCAGTTCTCTAATAGGAACATAATGTTTAAGATGCGTTCTGAGAAAATGTGATCCCGAGCCCTGCAGCGCCTTATATATTAGACACAGTGATTAAAATGTTATTTGTGTCGCTATGGGGAGCCAATGTAAGGTATTCAGATGATGAGAGATGCGTTCTGATCTAGGGATGTTTAGTAGCAGCCTAGCTGGTGAGTTTTGCAAATGTTGAAGTTTTACCAAATGCTAGGTCTGCATCCCGGCATACAACTCATTCCCATAGTCAAGTCTTGATAGGGCTAATGTGGTGACCACCGTTTTTCGGGAGTCCATCGGGATATAAGGTATTAATTTCCTGATCATTTTCAGTATGTACCACATGGTAGATGATAGTTTATTGACTTGGCCTTCGAATGAGAGTCTATTATCTACCAGCATTCCTAGATTTTTGACTTTCTCGACCGGCGAAGGGCAATTGCTGAGATTGGAGGGCCACCAGTTTGGAGACCAAATTTCGGTGCTGATTCCTAGTATCATGACTTCACTTTTTTCTCCGTTCAGTTTCAAACAGTTTCTTTCCATCCATAGGCTGACCTGCCTCATACAGTTTCTAAACCTATCTGCCGTACCTAACATATCCTCAGAGATTGTGACCACGATTTGTGTGTCATCGGCGTATGACACAGGAAGGAAGCCACAGTCCCTGATAATTTCAGCCAGCATTGATACATATAAATTAAAGAGCGTAGGGCTTAATGAAGACCCCTGCGGGACCCCACATGGGGAGTTGAAAGGTTTGGATTTGGTGCTTCCGATTTCCACCGTGAAAGACCGGTCTATCAAAAATGACGCTAACAATGTTCTGGCATCTCGATGGATCCCCACTGCAGTAAGCCTATCCAGGAGTGTGCCATGGTTTACTGTATCGAAGGCCGCCGAAAGATCCAATAAGATCAAGGCGGCCTTCCCCCCGGCATACAGCACACTCCTGAGTTCTTCTACTGCCATTAGCAGTGCAGTCTCGGTACCATGCCCCTCTCGAAACCCTTACTGAGATGGGTCAAGGATGTCTGCCTCCTTAATAAACTGGACCAGTTGTTTGTTCAACAGTTTCTCAAGAACCTTTGCACCAAAAGGAATCCTAGCTATGGGTCTGTAGTTTCCCGGTTCTAATGGGTCTAGGTTAGGTTTTTTGAACCCCTGGATCTTGAGACCACCATTCTGAGCTCCTCGATTGTCTGATGTAGAGAAAACATCTCCCCATCTAGTGGGTTAGTTATAATTTCTTTAAAGGATGAAGGGAGCTCTTCCTCTGATAGGGAACTCTCGAAGTCTAGATCTTCCTGGTCTAGGTCAAGGATATAATCAACCAACCCATTCATGTTTTGGTCCTCTTGTGGTTCAATTTCAAGATCTTGTGTATTATGACGAGCACTTAGATATTGTGTGCCACTTTGGACACCTTGATAGGTTGTGTCGCTAAGGACACCTGATACGTTTGAGGTGAGTAGACCTCCCTTATAGTTTGAGGTGCTTAGACTTCCTTTATATGATGAGGTGCTTAGGACTCCAAAATTATTTGAGGTGCTTAGACCTTCCTATGTGCTCATGGGCCTTCCTCTTTCAATGTTGTTCTTTTTCTTTAATATTTTGCCTCCTTTTTTATTGCATTCCCTGTTTTGGCCTCTCTTGGTTTCAATAGTGCCATATTCTTCCTCAGTTAAGGGTTTTTTGGTTGAAATGACCTGATTGAGTGTTTTGCGCAAGCAGGAGTGCATCTCTTGTTGAGTAATCTTTTTAATTTTTTCATTATTGATGTTAGGGCTAGGTACCTCAAGACCATCTGGTTCTACATCAGACATGTTAGATTTTATACTCCTTTATACTTAGTAATCTATATAGATGGCTGCGAAGGCAGGCAATCTGTCTTATTAGTAAAGTTCAAAGGAGCTTATGTAACTTAAGGGTTTGTTAGAGGAGCTTATGCAAATTAATGCTTTGTTACATCAGGTATTTTAGATTTTAAGCTCCTTTACTGTAAAGTGAGGTTGTTGGTGTTAAAATAGCTTTTGAGTACTTGTGGTCGCAGTTAGCAGCTGATCACAGGCGTGTTCCACTGCCAGACTTCCTGACATCGGATATGCTTGTGAGTGATCAGCTGTTGATTTACTGCATTGCCCAGGTAGCCCTCAACTACAGATGGGGTAAAGATTTTTAATTTTATTTTAATTATTGATTTTTGTTATGAGTGCCCAACTTGTCTGTATTTCAGGTTAGCCCGTTATTGGGTGGAGACGCAATGTGAGGTCCGGGGTGAGGGCGGAGAGTGGGGGGAGCAGGATTTTCATAAATTGGAAATCAGTTAGGTGTGAGCCGAAATTTAAGAGGATTTTGAGGTCAAAGAGGGTTAAGTCTATTCAGAAAGGTATACAAATTAAGTTAAAAAGGGCACAAGTCTATTCAGACAAATTAGGTTGAGAAAGCATACATACACATGTAGTTGCCTATTCTAATAGAGACAGATTATACATAAAAGTGAAGTTGAGAAAACACACATACTCATGTAATTCCTCATTCTAGAAGATACAGGGGCATATTACCAAGCAATAGCGATAATTATCGCTATTGCTTGGTTAGAGACAAAAATTTACCGCTGAGCTGCGGCGATTTTTACCGCAAATAAACCTTGGTATTACCAAGGTTTATCGCAAATGCGATAAAAATCGCCGCAAATCATGAATATCGCTAAAAAGTCCGCGATATTCATGCATTACCGAGCTAATGCTCTTAGCCATGTTATCCACCTCCCATTGGATAACATGGCTAAGAACTGCTCAGGGCAGGTGTTAGCTTTTGGAGATATTCGCGCTTAGCGCGAATATCTCCAAAAGTTGGTAATAGGAGATAGCGATGTTAGCGACTGTTTTCAGTCGCTAACATCTTGGCACACCCACTTTGCATGTCATTAGTGATAAATATCACTGACATGCAAAGTGGGGCCCAAGATGGTCGCTATCTCCTACTAGCTGTCGCTAACTGGTGTTAGCGACAGCTAGGTAATAGGGAGATAATTTTATCTCCGCTTTCTTGGCTTTTAAAGCCAAAAAAGCGGAGATAAACCCCCTTGATAATATGCCCCACAGTTCCTACATGAAAGTGGAGAGAAAATGTATTTATCTGCCTGGAGCCGCATTTAAAAGAGGCAGACTATCCTATGTGCATGGCTATTGTACATCTGGGAAATTCTATTCTAGATCTGTTTCACTTTATGTTGTATTGCTTCTGAGTGGTTACTTGGAGTTAGCATTAAAAGAAATATGCATGATAGTAGACGCTGGTCTTGTAATGAAATTAAAGGAAACAAATAAAGGTTAAATTGACATTATAGTTAGGTATGGTAATCATATCTGACTTTGGATTTTGAAAAAACCTCAGAAATTCACTTAAAAAAACCAAGGTGAAAGTGATGATATAACAAGTTGTAAATTTCACTTTAAAACATAACATTTTAAACTACAAAAACACTGAAACTCACCACCTGTAAGTATTTTAAGTAACGATGGGGCATACTATCAAGCAGTGTATTCCAATAGAAACCCATGTTCTGGTGTGAACATGGGCTTCTATTGGAATTCTCCACAGCATATTATCAAGCCCATTATTACCACTTTAGCAGCAGTTTTCTGCCACTAAAACAGCAATAATTTTAACACCCTGCTTGATAATATGCCCCTTTCACTCACACACTCGCCATGCATTGCTTATAACCTCACATATTATATCACTCATGACATGTTCTGTGGCATAATTGATAACATCTATGATGATATCTGAAATGACATAACAGAAGATGACAATGTGCATGGTGGGGCATGAGTTACAGCTACTTGAAATAACTATAACTGATCGGTACAGAAAGTCTGCTTTTTGTCATTTGCTGTAATTTCATAAACTTTGAGACATTTAGGTTCAAAATTATTGTAAATATCAGTTAGTGGAGGATCCGCGGATCCAACAGATCAAAAGATATTATATGATTGGCTGACAATACATCAATAAAGATGTGGCAGCAGCCATTGTAGGACTTTGAGACTCAATCCTTTCTTGCAAAAAGGTTAATAAAAATATAACTGGCAGGGTAGGGATAGCTCCTGGGATAAAAACTTATTTTTCAGAAAATGTTACTGTTAATTCCTGCCCTTTTTGAAAAAAAGCCTATCGGGGCGGGTCAGAGCTACTGGGATCAACTAGATATTTGTATTGTGAGTAGGTGTGTGCAGCCTTTCTCCCAGAGCCTTTTGGAGGCCCCATTCCTCAGGCTGATCACTTAATATAGGAGATGGGGCATGCCCCCCCTCCCCAAGCCGCAGAGAGGCCCCAGAGACCTCATGACCTGGGGCTGCTTTTAAATTTAGGGGAGGGGGTATAGAGATCTCATCCCTATGCCGTTTCTGACCCAATCCCCTTGGGTTTTACGTATGGCTCCCACCTCCTGCTGAGGAAGCAGAGTGAAAATCTGCTACCGGACGGGGAGTGGGGTAACACTTGGTGCTGGGCTCTTTCCATGGCCACCAAATTATCTTAAAGATGTGGGTGCCCCTCGGCACCCACAAAGAAAAGTAGCCAGCAACCTCCAGCATCCAAAATAGATGCTGGGTGGGGAGCTGACAGGAAGTATGGGGACCCTGCCAACCCCCGCCCCACACTACCCGGCAGCACCTAACAAAAAAAAAGCTCTGGGTGTCCCACGTAGTGCACCCATAAAAACAATAATAAAACACAAAAACAGAAAAGCATAATAAATAAGCTGCCAGAGTAGCTCCTCTATTTATCACTGCTTTAGGAAGGGCCCCCCCCATAGTATACTTTGTGGGCTAATTTAAATATATTTTAATGCATGTTGGTGACCCAAGATGGACAGGGGGACAACCAGCAGTTTTTTGTAAGTGTAGGGTGGGGCCTGCTGTAAGAACAGCAGCCGCTCCTCCTACCCCGGGAATAGTAAAAATCGATATTTTCTTGGGTTCATAGAGCATGACCCCAGGAAATGTTGTTGATATTTGTGAACATTTCCAGAGCTGGAGCTTTTTCTCTTCAGCTTGAGAATGCAGAAACCCTTGCGGTTCGACCTATTGCTGAATTGTGTGGCTTTAAGAAAGAATCTGACACATGTTTGAGATTGCTTTTTCTTAAATACATGTTTACGTACAATGATCCGTTGACCAAACAAAGAAGCCTGCTTTTACATTCACAGTGACTTACATTTTTAAAAAAACTGAAAATCACTGATAAAAACAAAGGTTAAAGTGACAGCTATAGTTAGGTATTCAACAAAATCTTAGAGATTTACTGAGAAAACAAAGGTTAAAAGGACATTATAGTTAGGTGAATACGTCAGTTAAAACATAACATTTTAAATTAACAAAACCATTGAAATTCATGAGATATAGCTTTCTAAAGTAACTCTAACTTGTGCCCGAAAGTAACTATAATTCACGCCTGCTAATTACCTCACATATTACATAACTAATAACAACATCTAAAATTGCATCATTAATGACAACACTGTGCATTTACTTTATGGCATGAGTTATAAGTTGCTTGAGATAACTATAACTCTGTGAAATGCAGGTTTTTTCTCCTTTAAAATGGTATGTTTTAACTGACATCTTCACCTTTTTATAACACCCCTTTGTTTTTTCAGTGAATATAAAATATATTTACAGATCTTCAGCTTCACAAATGGGCTTAAAATAAATGTTACAGAATACGAAACTAGCAGATGGTAGCTACGCACCTTAGTGGCAATTGCCATTAAGAATTCCAGCCAATAGGCAATGTACTATTTTTTCTGAAATTTGTGATGAGTCGGACTTGCATAACTGCGGGAGATTGGTGTCATGGGAAAGGCCTTGGACTGGTTGCAGAGTTTCCTTACAGAGAGATCTCAATAAGTTCAACTTGACACGTGGGTGTCTGGGACAAAATGTGTGGACAAGGGAGTCCCGCAGGGCTCTGTATTAAGTCCCACATTATTTAATATTTACGTGTCGTCATTAGCTTCCATGATTAAATCTTGCGGGTTTCAGACTATCTCATACGCCGACGACACACAGATAATTGTCCCAATTGAGAAGGATTAAGAAGGGACGAGAGACAGATTTAAGCTGTGCATGATAAGGATAGCAGCATGGATGAAGTCACATTTTCTAAAGCTGAACTCAAATAAAACCGAGGTCATACTGTTCGGGAAACCCGAACAGATATGGACCAATAAGTGGTGGCCAGAGGAATTGGGAGAAGCCCCCAACCCAAAAAATTGGGTAAGAAATCTGGGTGTGTTAATCGATGTTAAATTATCCATGGATGAGCATGTGAAAACACTAGCTGGAAAATGCATTGGACTAATACGCATGCTAAAAAAGATCTTCCCATGGATCCCTCTTTCCTCCAGAAAAGTTCTGCTACAGGCACTTCTGGTCAGTAGGCTTGATTATGGGAATGCCTTGCTGATAGGAATGAGGGAAGAACTATTCTCTAAACTGCAAGTCGTGCAAAACACGGCGGCCCGCCTTGCCCTTAAGAAGCCACCACGCACACCTTCCCTTCCTTTATTGAATGAATTACACTGGCTACCAATAAGGAAAAGAGCGATCTTTAAGCTCCTCTGCTTAGTCTTTAAAGCCTTGTTGGGAAGGGGACCGGAATACCTAACGAAGAAATTACTCTGGTATACCCCGTCTCGCCATCTACGATCGAGGGGACATAAGCTTCTCCAAATTCCTAGAATTAAGAAGTCCAGGATGGGGGACGTGCGTTCTCCCATGTTGCCCCAAGACACTGGAATGCATTACCTCTGGAGGTCCGGGGTTGCTCCACATATTCGGCCTTTAGAAAGAAATTAAAAACCTGGCTGTTCTGAGCACTCTGACTTAGTATCTGGCAGTCTGCATCCTGGGCGCCGAGAGATCCCTCTGGGGATGGTTTGTGCGCCAGATATAAATAATAAATAATAATAATATATTTATTAGAGTGGATAGCCAGTCAGCCATGCTACAATAAGTCTCAAAACCCAAGCCACTTTCATCACACAAACGGACTGTCTGGAGTGCTTACTGATTGAGACTGGTATAGATGCAGGACAGCATAAAGACAACTGAATGTTTTTTTTTGGCACACATAGAAAGAGGAAATAAGATGTTTCTCCCCATGACGCCTCCCATGGGAAGGTGTATCTTTATGGCACATTCCCAAGTTTACCAGTTCTTGTAAATCTAGGAAAAGGTAAAAAACCCATGCAATGCCCATGGAACACCTTCCCAGAGCAGAGCAATGCATTGTAGCAATTTGCACTGCACTGCGTTATTCTAGATTTATGAAGCCACTCAGCCACACAAGGTGGCCTTGTGTGGCATCATAAATTGCATTTTGGACTTGTGTCAATGTTACACCATGTAGCATGGTGCAAGAGCAACACAACTCCGATCATAAGTATGCCCCCTGAAGTCTAAACGCCCAATTCACAATGGTAAACATAGACCCGAAGCCTGAGTTTACACCTGAAGTCTAACGGCCCAATCCACAAAAGTAAACTAATGGGGTTTTCAGTAAGACCATAAAGTAACGTATACTGCTGTTACAGGTAAATAAATTTTAATTGGAAAGACGACTTGCAAAATAGAATAGAAGCGTAAGTGTTGTATAGGATGTAACCAAATGTGAACGGAACACCTTTCAAGCTGTTTAGAGACAGGAAATCAGTTATCAAATTAAGGGCCTTAATATGATGGCAGGCGGACGGACACTGACAGTCCATCAATGTCAGTCCGCCCGCCGACAGCCAATTAGTCTGACAGCCGGATAACAATACTGGTGGTCAAACCCACCGCAGTTGGGGGGAAGACTACCTCCTCTGGCAGGATCAGTGATCCCAATGGGGCGGCAGTCAGATTCATAGAACCGAATTGCAACAGTGCAGAGGCAGGAACAGCTGTCAGGATTACGAATTTGCTTTACGACAGCCTTTTCATGGCGGGAAGGCTGTCAGTCGTGGGCCACTGTAACGTGGCCCTTAGGGCACATGTAGTGCCCCCACACCCCTCCATGCACTTGCAGGAAGTGCTTATTTTCATGGCGGCTTGTGCTGCTGTAGTTATCAAGAGGAGGGAGAGCGATCGGTTGATCAGTTGGGCACCATTTACCACTAAGAGAAGTGGAAGGTCCAGTATCAGCTTGTGCCCTCAAGATTATCAACAAAGTGGGTTGCTGAACTGTTCCTTAAATAAGGAAGTGTGTGGATCTGGCGTGACCGGAGGTGAAGATGTAACACCTTTGGGCATCCATTTTGTTGGAAGTATTTGCCTCACACACCCATACAGGTGTCATGCTTCATCATCGGCGTTGCTCCTCGTCAGGGAGGCGGTGCAATCCCCGACGGGCTCACCTCAAAGAGGGGCACTTTGGCGGAGATCTTTTAAATCCAACTGCCTTTTGGTGAAGTGCGGGTGTGCGGGTAGTGCAGTGTGTAGCCTGGAGTTCGGCGGCGATGGGTAGGTGATGAAACTAGTACGCGGTGAGCGAGAGCCATACCTAATGGGCTCCATCCTGCAGTACCAACCCGCCGAGTATTGTTGTGGCAATTAGTTCTTGACTAGTAGGCATAGGACAAAGCTACAGAGGTAACATAAAGTATTCCACAATTCCGAAATTAGGCACATGACACTAGCATGTTGTTTAATGTTTGTAGACCTTGCTCTTACCCACTATAGGTCCTGATGAATCGCGGGTACCTCACCCATGCGAGAAACATGTTGACCAATTCCGATTTCATCTAATCTAGGGCCACTATACCTAACCTGCTGGCACCTAGATAGTTAGATTCACGTTTTTAATTGCAGTAGGGGACCCCCAGAATAAAGTAGTTTCCGGTACCCCCTACTTCATTTTAAATCACCATCCAGGCTACACACTTGGATACATTTACTCTGCTTTAATTGTGTATGAGATGTATAACTTCTACTTTTCACTAGTTCCTTTGTTTTCTTTCGCCATTACGTGTATGTACAGTCTACTGTAACTTCAACAATTACACTGCTCTTCTGTTTTATTTCACTCTACAAGGAAGATGTGTTGCAATCTGGCACACAACCCGTGGAGTCGATGCCTTGCTCAAGTTCTAGAATTTGGGGGGGATTTCCTTATAACAGAGAGTTCCACGTGTGGTATTGAAGCTGTGCCAGTTCAGGCCGTAAATCAGTGGCTGAAATAACTATAATAAATGTACTCACCTCTGTTCATTCTGTGTGTGATGGGACATCATTGCACACTTTACCAACCAAAGTGAAAGGAAGTATTTCTTGCTACATTTGACCCATGAGAGAGCGCAAATCAAGTAAAATGTAGAGGTGCACCATATTTACAAGCACGTTGCACCAGTTTAGTTAAAGGAACATATAAGCGTGTCGAATTTATAGAGTGCATACATATAAGAGTGTTTAATTAATACAGAGTGCATATACCAGTATGAAAAGCTAATGTAGGAGTGTTTAGAGATGTTAGAATGATATTAAATTCCATGTTATGTGGCCGTTGCAGAGGAGAATGTAATGTTGCTAAACGTAGAAATGTGTAGGCCTCATGGCAGTTCACTGAGAAAGAATATGTGCCTTTACAATTTCACATGATATGGATTACTGTTGTTATTATTGATCATAGAACTGGAAATATATGTTTTATAGAAGTGTTCATTATAACCAGTGTGTGTAATAAGTTAGAATACTGTTTAGGCTAAGAAATAAAGATTCATAGAGTGCACAGGCCCGTTTCATGAAATTCTAGTAGGCCTGGAGAGATAAGGTCGTTTCTTTTGATCTGCATGTGCTAGTTAGAATCAGGTCGTGTTAAGCATAAATTGTGGACCATGCTCGAAGGTTTACGACTCAAGAGATAAGCTGGAGGCCGGAATTTGGGGCCCACTTCATGGGTGTCTGTTTGCAGGTGCAAGGGGGTTCCAATCAAGAGAGTGATGAATAGAGCTCTGTTCTGGGAGACAGGCACAGGCCTGGAGGAGGGTTCAGGAATTTCCTGGGGGGTACCGTCTTGCCAGAGAAGAGCCTGAGAAGCAAGGTCAACGCTAACAAGGAGCCCAGAGGAGTATCAGCATGGAAAAAGCCAGAACCGACACCACGTGAGGGGTGTACGTGAGGGGCGTCTCTGAGAGGCGTTTCAACTGTAATTGTGATTTTGTATTAGGGACAGCACCCCTGGGTGGAGTTAGAGCAGATGGCCTGAGGAACCTAAGAGAGCGGATGGGTAGGCAGATAGGGCAGAACTGCGATGCACAGATTTACAACAAAGACTAAGGGAAAGTGAGTGATCTTCTTTGGAAGTCACCACGGCTGACACCTTTTTTAGGTTAAGATCTTGCTAAGTAGGGATGTCACTTAGTCTAGTGTAGGGACAGTCTAATTTAGATTTTTCTTCCTTTTGTAAATGTCGCACAAGTTACAACTTGTGTCTATTCTTGCAAACTTGCTGATCTTTGAATTAGTTTTGGTGATATTCTTCTGTCGCCTAAGAGCATTTAGAGAATTCATGTTTGTATTGATGCCAGTGTATCTTTTGAACCTTATATTGAGATGTTTGTATCTCCAGTTATCTTTGGCTTTATAATAAAACTTTAAAACTTATTCGCAGTAAGTGGTTCTTCAGAGTTGTGTAAAGTCTTAACTGATTAACCTAGTAGTGGATTGCTTTTTACTCTATGACAGGTAACAAAGGTTCAGTCGACCGGAGTTGGGATCTAGATCTATAGTGATCTGATAAGAGATCAAAAATCCCACCGTAGCAGTTGGTAGCAGTGTAGGATGGTTACCTTCTAGAGGAAGGTGATCTAGACTAGGTTAAGATTACCCCGAGGCCCCTGGAGATCGAGAGATGAGCAGCAGAAGAATCGCCTGCCAAAGAAGGAGCTGACGGTGCGAGAGAAAAGCAGCAGAGCCGGTCGAGAGTGAGTATAACAAGGGTCATGCGTCGTCAGATTGCTGTGTTTTGTGTTGTATCTGTATTGTAATGTCATGCGGAGTTGAATGCCTGTAGTGTGATTGAGAGAGGGTTGTGAGCGCGCGCAACCTGGTAAAAATCTTAAGTTCAGAGAAGAGCTTAAGTGGTTCGGGTGTATCGGACATCCAGAGTAATTGTCGACCATTGTAAAGGGGGTCATGAGGTACCATTGATCGCCCGCAGGACCGTGATAGGGGGAACGCAAGAGTGAGTGTATGGGTAACGGACGCAGGTCGGAAGTTACTGTGTGTAAGTAACCTATCAGTCAAGGCGATTGTCTGGACGTTCACGGAAAGACATTTCGTCATTTAAGGTGACAATTACAGTTAGACTGTGGGCGCGCAGTCAAGGAAAGTGATCGCTTGGTCGGAAGTAATCATTTTTCAGGGTATGAATGGGACGCATGCATGACCGGGAGACGAGCTGAGAAAGGAGGGAAACTGCTGCGAAGGGGAGACGAGTGACGTCAGAGAGAGCCGCGCTGTGATAGGCCGGTTGGTGTGAAGCCGCGCTGTGATAGGCCGGTTGGCGCGAACCGCGCTGTGATAGGCCGGTTGGTGTGAAACCGCGTTCGGATAGGCCGGTTAGCGAGAGCCACGCTGGGATTGGTGGATTGTCATCAGGAAGTAAACGAACGCAGGGAAATAGGGAAAATTGTAGATTTGGAACATGAAGTGTTTTAAATGCTTGAGAGCGATATTTAAGAGAAAAAGGAGAGAATCTTATTACGGGGAAGAGGCCCCGCCAGAGGGTACACCAGCTCACTATATGGCTACGAATGTTGGGTTGCATACTATACTGTGGCGTAGTACTTGGAGTAAGATTACAGAAGGGAACGAGGAACTGACTTTTCCGAAATACGGAACGTTTAGATTAGAAGTGTTGCACCAGCTAAAAGCAGGTATGTCTTCATTGAGACCCTTGCCTAGACCAACACAGTTTGAGGCCCTTAATGCGTGGATTAGGGCGGCGCACGACTGGAATCAGAACAGACGTCAAGAAAGAGTGAGGGGATCGGTAAGAGCAGTACAAGATGCCAAATGGGATGCGGAAACCAAGAAATGGAGGGTACAGACTATTGAAGTGGATAAGTTGTACCCAGTGAGAGAGGTTACAGGAGAAAAGAGAACCCCAGAGGAGGATGACGAGAGCGAGTCAGAGGATAGTCTAATAAATAGGTTGTTGATAGATAGACCGCCTCCGTACAATAGGGAGATGGAAGGTATCGAACTCCCAAGGGAAGATAGGGTTGGCATAGAGGAGAATAGACCACTTCCTATAACGGATCGGGTACCTACCAGAGGTGAGGAAACACCTCAACCTAGTCCTGTACAGAGGGTAGTCGGAAGGTTTGAGGTGCAGAAGGTGCCAGCAATGGAGTGTGTTGAGTCTTATGGATTGCCAGATGCTCTTCAAGTACCCGTTACCATAGGTCCTATAGTGTCCGTTTATAACCCAGAGAAAGTGCGAGAGGAGGAACAGATGCGGCTAGACAGAGAAAGGGCTGAAATGGAAAGAAGGAACAACATGACAAATGCCTGGAGGCAATTGCCAAGACCGATAAAGTGAAGCACCCCATTGGATTCAGCAGTACGTCCCATAACAGAACAGGGGGGTCAGAGAGGACCGATGGATCTGAGAGGACCACGGCCGAAATCCTTTAGGGAGTTGAGGGCTGACTTGAGGGAATGGGAGGCTGCCACAGAAACACAGAGTAACAGGTCAAGAGCGGAAGCTGAATGGGGAAGTCAAGGCAATGGGACATTGTCTCACTGCGGGGCTAGCGAAAGCGGTCAGGAGCAAGAAGTCAGAAGTATAGAGTGTGGAGGGGCGTCTCGTCTCATTCACAGTGAGGGAGACCGAAGGACGCAAGAGTACAGGGATAGCTTTAAGTGCACCCTCCATGCACCTGGCGATAACATACAGCATTGGGATCGCGGGAACATGGGGAGCCACGAGGTCACCATGCGTCAAGCGATCATGGGCAGGAGCGGGATCGCGGGAACATGGGGAGCCGCGAAGGGTCTTGCCATGCGTCGAGCGATCATGGACAGCAGGGGAATTGCGAAAGCATGAGGAGTAATGGAGTGTCTTACCATGCACCTAGAGAAACCAGGCAGAATGGGAGATGTGGGACTATGGGGAATAGAGCAGTGTTTCACCATACACCAAGAGAGGATGGAACTGCATGGGACCTGGAGAGATGGGAGCATGGGAGGACTCCACATAACACACCTGAGCCCAGACGTAGGACTCAGAGCTGTGATGGGAGAGACGTAAATGGGCTCTCTAGAGACAGCACACTGAAGGCTATGATAAAGGCAAAAAGGCTCGATGTGACTAGTTTAAAATCTGACCTGGATGAGATAATAGATGGTGTGTTGCCTTTAGAAAGGATTGACATGTACGAGCAAGATGAGCTGCTGTTTATAGCAAAGGATATTACTCGAAAGGCAAGAGCAACTCACGAGAAATTGTCTGAACTGGCAGACAAGTATATGGTAGACTTGTCGAGAACAAAAGCATTACAGGGTAACCATAGGTTGCAATATTCAGATCAGGACCTAGATGAGAGGAGGACAACTGGATTAAAAACACACATAAGGGAACTGATCACAGAAATAAGAGTATGGAGAGATCTGGATAAATGGGAAGAAAGGTGGTCCAAGAAAGGGACTGTCAGGCGGAGCGCGATTGTGACGTCCCCGGAGGGAGGGCCACGCCGGATGGAGGCATTCCCTTTGCGGGAAATAGCGAATGGGAGTTATGTACATGTGCCCTGGAGTAGGGGAGATTTGGCTGCGTTTACCAATTCATTTCCGAAGTTAAGAGAGAATCCTGTAGAATGGTACAAACAGGTAAAGAGGTTTGTGAAGATTTCCAAAGTACTGTGGATTGATTTGAACACTTTATTCGACATTGTAGTCCCAGGAGACTTGTGGACAGCATGCAAAGTTAGTGCCGAATGGCCCACAACAGAACCAAAAAGGGATGCTCATACTAATGGTCCATCTGAAAGAGTAATGATAAAATATGAAAAAGTGATAACATGGCTGAAAGATAAGGTGCCATCGCAAGATATAGATTGGGTGAAAATAGACCGAACTAGACAGGAACCCAAAGAGACAGTCCATGAATTTTATGAGCGATTGCTGAAAACGTTCGAACAATACAATGGATTAGATGTAATGGATCCCAAAGACATAGGACAGTTTGTATCGAAGTTCGTTTTGGGGTTGAGAACTGATATTTGTTTGATGATTCAGCAACATTTAATTTGCTGGCAAAACAAACCATTGGATGAAATTTTGAGATACGCAAGGTATTGCAGTGATGAAATACATTCCAAAGCAAAGAAACTTAAGGAGAAGTTGATGATGGTTCAGATGCAGTCGGCTGGAAAGGGTGGACAGCAGCAACAGGGAACAGGGACGATGGGAAGGAGATCAAATAGTCAGAGTAGGGACAACGAGGAAAATCCGAGACCTAGAGTAGACTTTGCTACATTGAAAAAGACGACAAAGTGTCACCAGTGTCACCAGGTGGGACATTGGAAACGCGAGTGTCCCTATAACCCTGAGAACGAAGAACTGGAAGTAGAGGAGGAGGAAGTTAAGACTGTTCCAGTCCAAGGGGTGACAGTACCCAAGGGTAAGGTGGCCAAAGGGGGGACTTCGGCTCTTCGAGCTCAGTTCCCGCAACCACCAAAGATTATGACAGGGGGCAAGATCTATAGACAAATGCCTCTTTTAGTAGGAGGAGAAGGGTGTTACTATGTTGATCCACTGACTGGACGACGTGTGAGTAGAGAGGAGGACTGTACCCTCTGGGCAGTTCTAGAGGTGGACCAAAGAGGACCATTTGTTGAGGCCTAGGTGGCGGGTGTCCTACAACATTCTTAGTAGATACCGGAGCTACTCGATAAACTTTGAGATCAGCCGTGGTTCCGGATCTGCCAATGTCGGGGGAAACAATTCAAGTGGTAGGAGTCGCAAATAGGAGAATGACTAACCCTTTGACAGAACCAGTGCTAGTGAGGATAGGGAACTACAGCGATGAACATCAGTTTGTAGTATGTGATTCTAGCCCTGTGTGTCTGTTAGGAAGAGACTTATTGTGCAAACTAAATTGCACAATATACTGCACGCCCCAGGGAGTAGAGGTACAGACTAACGACGATGATGCCACCTTTAAAGTTGCAAATTCAAAAGTATGCGTAGAACTGTATCCTACCCTGACGGTGGAAGAGCTAACTTGGGACTTAAGAGATACTCTGTCATATGAAGTATGGGACTTCACTGGATAAGAGATAGGATTGATTAAAGGAGTAGAACCAGTGAAAATCATGATAAAACCAAATGTTGAATATCCAAGAACGCCACAATACAAATTGACCCTGGAGACGATTGCAGGAGTAAAACCCGTGATCGACTCCATGATCAAGCAGGGAATACTGAAGGAAATCGTGGGTAGTCCATGCAACTCCCCGATTATGGGTTTGCAGAAACCTAGCGGGAAATTTAGGATAGTACAGGATCTCCGAAAGGTTAATAACATAGTTGTTTTATGTTGCCCAGTGGTGCCGAATCCATCAGTGATATTGTTCCAGATACCATTCCAAGCTGAGTGGTTCACAGTGATAGATATTTGCCAGGCTTTCTTCTCAATTCCATTAGATGAGGAGAGCGAGTTTCTTTTTGCATTTAAGCTGGAAAATCGTGTCTTAACATGGTGTCGTATCCCACAGGGGTATACAGAAAGCCCATCGATTTTCAACCAGCTACTGAAGAAAAATCTTGAAAGTCTAGTACTGCCACAGAACTCGGTTCTAGTTCAGTACATAGACAACCTACTTGTTGCATCAGAAACAGAAGAAGCTTGTAAGGTAGACACCATCGCCCTGCTGAACCATTTAGCTGAAAATGGGCATAAGGTGTCTCCGAGCAAATTGCAGTACTGTCTGACAGAAGTAAAGTACTTGGGTCACCGAATTGAAAAAGGAAAGGGGAAGGTGTCACCAGACAGGATAGAGGCGATCATGAAGATGAATTCGCCTACGACACAAAGAGAGGTCAGGATGTTCCTAGGAATGGTTGGTTATTGCCGACAGTGGATAGCTAACTTTTCCCTGAAAGCAAAACCCTTACAAAAACTGACGCACAAGGAGGTGAGTGATCCGGTACCATGGGACAAGGATTGTTTGATGTCGTTCCTACAGCTGAGAGAGGACTTGTGCCGTGCTCCAGCTTTGGGAATGCCAGATTATAAAAAAACATTTTTTCTTTACTGTTGCGAAAGAGAAGGTTGTGCTTTGTCAGTCCTAGCACAAATTCATGGAAATGCCCGTTGACCAGTTGCATATTTTTCGGCTACTTTAGACCCAGTAGCCGCAGCGTTGCCCGGATGTCTCAAATCCGTTGCCGCAACGGGTGTCAGCATTGAAAGGTGTGAAAGTATTGTGATGGGACATCAATTAGTGGTGTATGTACCACATTCTGTAGAACTGTTAATGACCAGGACCAAGACACAGCACTTGACCAATAATAGGCTCACGCGCTACGAGCAAGTTATTCTTGCTGCGGAGAACGTGACCCTTAAGAGGTGCTCTGTTTTGAATCCTGCCACTTTGATGCCACTTCCTAATGATATAGAAGATGAAGAATGTGAAGATCACGATTGCCTTGATGTGACTGAACTATGCACCAAGCCAAGACCAGATATTGTGGATGAGCCGTTGACTGACACTGATGAAATTTTCTTTGTTGATGGCTCATGTGTAAGAGACGATACTGGTCAGTTGAGAGCAGCTTATGCTGTTTGCACTATTACTGGAGTTGTAGAGGCCGCTTGCCTGGAAGGAGTACACTCCGCTCAGGTAGCCGAAATCATTGCATTGACACGTGCCTGTTTAGCAGGTAGCAAAATTCGAGTCACCATTTACACAGATAGCCAATATGGTTTCGGTGTAGTTCATGACTTTGGGCAATTGTGGTCTCAGAGAGGTTACATGACCTCCTCAGGTTCGCCTATTCGAAATGGGGAGTTTTGTGCGACTATTGTTAGAAGCGTTACAAGGTCCGGCAGCAATTGCCATTGTTAAATGTGTAGCACACACCAAAGGTACAGATTTTGTGTCCCAAGGAAATCGTTATGCAGACGAGGTTGCTCGCTACTGTGCGGAGCAAGGATACTCTTTAACGGAAGTGGAAGTGGGTGGGACACAAGAAAAGACAGAGTTAAACATGATGCTAGAAACAATTGATACTTGGGATGACTTAAAGGGCATGCAAGAGAACGCAACAGATTTTGAGAAAAAGGCATGGGAAACTGCAGGTTGTGTAAAAAGTGAAATGGATTTGTGGATTTCAGCAGATGGAAGGGCAGTATTACCAAATGAATTAGTGAGTCCAATGGCACGACAAATACATGGTCCAGTACATTTAGGAAGAGATGCCATGCTGCGGGTATTTAGGCAGACTTGGTACAACCCCAAGTTTAGAGTAGCCGCAGAAGCAGTGTGTCAGAGGTGTGTAACATGTCAGCAATTGAACGTAGGAAAAAGGACACCAGTTACATTGAGTCACATTGGGAGGTCTGGTGGGCCTTTCAACCGAATGCAATTAGACTTTATTGAGATGCCAAAATGCAACCGCCTCAGGTATGTTCTGGTGGTTGTATGCATATTTTCCAGATGGGTCGAGGCATACCCTACACGCAGGTGCGACACACTCACAGTAGCAAAGTTGTTGCTTAGAGAGTTAATACCACGCTTCGGGGTGCCGACCTCTTTGGAATCAGATAGAGGGACACATTTCAACAGTGAAGTTGTGAAGATGCTTTGCTCTGCATTAAATATTGATCAGAAGTTGCACTGTAGCTATCGACCAGAGGCTTCGGGAATCGTGGAGCAGATAAACGGAACTATAAAATCCCGAATGGCCAAAGTGTGTTCAGCAACATCCTTAAGCTGGCCTGATGCCCTGCCATTGGTACTCATGAGTATACGTAGCACACCAGACAGGAGAACAGGTCTCTCCCCACACGAGGTTATAATGGGGAGGGCGATGAGGCTTCCATCTGTTCCAACTACAGCTTTGTTGAATATCACAGATGATCTGATCCTGGATTATTGCAAGGGACTTTCTGATGTCATTCATTCTGTGTCTCTTCAGGCGCAGGCTGCTGAAATTCCATCTTCCAGAGACCTATGTCACGACCTGTGCCCTGGTGATTGGGTGCTAGGGAAGAAACACATCCGGAAGAACTGTCTAGACGTGCGCTGGAAGGGGCCATACCAGATAATTCTGACAACGAATACTGCAGTAAAGTGTGGAGGACTGCCAAATTGGATTCACGCCTCCCATACTCGAAGAGTTCCAGCACCCCTGGAAGAATCAGCTCCTCTCACAGATGAAAATCCAGCTGTGGACGGCGAACCACTAGAGGGGATCAGTCAAGCTGTGGGGGTGTCGGAGGAAGCTGGGAGTGCTTCAGACCAAACGTAAGAAAGACAAGACGGCAGTGAAACTGAAGCTGCCACAGAAGGAGAAAGTTGCTGTGAATACGGCTCAGACACTGATCAAGTCACAAGTGATCAAGAACCAAGAGTGAGGACAAGAAATAGGAGAACAAGGCGTGGAGAAGCTAGTTGGCCTGAAAGGAAGAAGAGGCTGAGCTTGAAGCCAACTCCAGGGAGAACCCTTGCTCCTATATCTGAAGACTCAGATCTGGACGAAGGTGCACAGGGTCAAGAACAGGAGGGTCCCAGAAGATCAAGGAGGGTGCGAGTGCCCTGCAGAAGATACGCCACTCCTGAGTGGACCTACCTAGCAGCAGATGTCTAGTGCACGGAGATCCCGGAGGGTGAGGGAAGTGACAGTGACCAGTACTGACCCAATCATAACGCTGGAAGTGGTGTTGTTGGTACCTGGACTTGAGATCGAAGGGTTGCTGACACTCACTGTCCCCAATCCTCCTTATCTGAGCAGAATAAGAGAACTGGTTCTAAACAGAGTAGAATTTCCGACTTTTGGTCCAACGATACCAGCACTCGAGGAGATCATTCTTCGCTTAGAAATATTAGAATACGTGATTAGAGCTGCTGGAACACGCATGATTACAGACTGCTAAAGACTTTGTAAATAAACGGATTGAGAAGATAACCTAGCGCCAAGTGGAAGAAGAAGAAATTTAGGGACTCTTCCATTTAGTGGGCGGAGAAGGGCTAGGGTTGTCTGTTGCTATAATTCAAAAGGCTGATCTTGCAAAAGGGATTACCAGCTTCCAGGTGTGGTTCGAAAAGACCGAATAAGCAAAGAAAACACTGTTGAAGGAGCAAAGAGCAGAGACTTATGTTGTGGTAGAGAAATTTAGAACTAAACTGTCTTGAGATCATGGAGGCCGGCAACCCGAACCGCAAGGCAAAATGCGTAGTAGGCACACTTTTAGTGGGAGTAATTTTTCTTATAGCTTTAGTAGTTACTGTATCATATATAGTGGGACATGAAAATGAAGAGAAGGCAACAAAAGAAGCAAAAGTTGTAGTGACAGTGAAACCTACTACTGCTGGTCAAAGGGGGGACAATACAGAGAAAGATAAAGCTTTGCTAGCAGCAGAAGCTCGTAGGTTGCACATAGATGAATCACAAGGAAATTTCAAATCAAATGCATATGCTAAATTGCTTTATGAATACATTGATGCTATGGATGCAAAGGACTGTTACGTCTGCATGCAATTGCCAGCCTCTGTAGACGTAGGTATTAGGTACCATCATCTTCCATTGACTTATGGAATCACATGTAGTTTGTTGCTTAGTATATTTTATGAACGCGATAGCTTTGAGTATTATTTTTCAAACTTTGACTCTGTTTTGCCAGAGGTCCCGGCCTACAAGCATATGAACAAATGGGACTATTATAAGAGTGAAGATCGATTGAGGACATTTTTCATTCCTTGGAGAACACTGGATACTTCATATGCCCGAAGAAATAATTTGACTTGTAAAGTATCAGAAATTGAGAAAAAGTTTATAGGGCAGGTGGATGATCGATACAGGAGGCAGAAGATCATAAAGGCTTCGGGCCAATGGAAAACAGATTGGACCGAGGAGGAAAAGTCACACAAGAGGAAGGGTAGTAATGGTCCAATAGCTTTAGATCGAGTGCAAAGAGGGAAACTATGTATATACAGGGGTAAAACCTACTATGAGAATGTGTTTGTGGGAGAAGTAAGTTGTGAACATGCTTTCCAGATAGAATACTATACAAAGGATTTCTTGAAGGGAATGCAGGTGATCCCGAATGTATATTTTGTCTGTGGAAGAAATGCATATGTGAAACTACCGGATAATTGGTACGGATCATGTTATTTAGCAATTGTCTTCCCCAAAATACACCATGCTAAGGATCTAGAAATCATAGAGGGAAGAACTCAAGCCAGAGGGAGAAGGGATGTAAGCAATGATGAGGTAGTTGGAGACGTATTTGGTGCTATGTTCCCTCTTTTAGGGCTAATACTGAATGATGTCAAAATTAGGAGATTGGCAACAGTCGTAGATAGGTTATCTTCCAGTACTGCTAGATCACTAATGCTGGTGGAGGGAGAGATGCAATCGATAAGGGCAATGGTTCTCCAGAACCGACTTGCTCTAGACGTTCTGTTAGCCAAAGAGGGCGGAGTCTGTAAGGCTTTGAAGGTCCAGGAATGTTGCACTTACATTCCAGACAATTCAAAACCTCTTGAAAGGTATATACAGAACATCACTGAAATTCATCATGAGATTGAGGATCTGACACAGGTGAATGTGTGGGAAAAAGTGGATAATGGACTGGGTAAAGTTGGAGGTTGGTTTGCTAACCTTGGAAAGGGTATCATTTGGTACATACTGAAACCTATCATCATAATAGTGATTTGTGTGATCACATTGTGGGGGTTGGTGCGGTTGTATCAATGATATAGATCAAATAGGTTGCAAAGATCCATGAGAGAGCAGGAGCAGAGGTTGGCTGCGATGCAGGATAACCAGTACAGGAGTCTGAGGGCTCTAGAGATGATGAAGCGAGGGAGCACTGCTACGAGTTCTGTTTGATTCAATTCATACCCTCAGGGATGGTGTTGTGATGGTGATGACCCCTAAAGGTCATCAAAGGGGGGAACTGAGAGAGCGCAAATCAAGTAAAATGTAGAGGTGCACCATATTTACAAGCACGTTGCACCAGTTTAGTTAAAGGAACATATAAGAGTGTCGAATTTATAGAGTGCATACATATAAGAGTGTTTAATTAATACAGAGTGCATATACCAGTATGAAAAGCTAATGTAGGAGTGTTTAGAGATGTTAGAATGATATTAAATTCCATGTTATGTGGCCGTTGCAGAGGAGAATGTAATGTTGCTAAACGTAGAAATGTGTAGGCCTCATGGCAGTTCACTGAGAAAGAATACGTGCCTTTACAATTTCACATGATATGGATTACTGTTGTTATTATTGATCATAGAACTGGAAATATATGTTTTATAGAAGTGTTCATTATAACCAGTGTGTGTAATAAGTTAGAATACTGTTTAGGCTAAGAAATAAAGGTTCATAGAGTGCATAGGCCCGTTTCATGAAATTCTAGTAGGCCTGGAGAGATAAGGTCGTTTCTTTTGATCTGCATGTGCTAGTTAGAATCAGGTCGTGTTAAGCATAAATTGTGGACCATGCTCGAAGGTTTACGACTCAAGAGATAAGCTGGAGGTCGGAATTTGGGTCCCACTTCATGTGTATCTGTTTGCAGGTGCAAGGGGGTTCCAATCAAGAGAGTGATGAATAGAGCTCTGTTCTGGGAGACAGGCACAGGCCTGGAGGAGGGTTCAGGAATTTCCTGGGGGGTACCGTCTTGCCGGAGAAGAGCCTGAGAAGCAAGGTCAACGCTAACAAGGAGCCCAGAGGAGTATCAGCATGGAAAAAGCCAGAACCGACACCACGTGAGGCGTGTACGTGAGGGGCGTCTCTGAGAGGCGTTTCAACTGTAATTGTGATTTTGTATTAGGGACAGCACCCCTGGGTGGAGTTAGAGCAGATGGCCTGAGGAACCTAAGAGAGCGGATGGGTAGGCAGATAGGGCAGAACTGCGATGCACAGATTTACAACAAAGACTAAGGGAAAGTGAGTGATCTTCTTTGGAAGTCACCACGGCTGACACCTTTTTTAGGTTAAGATCTTGCTAAGTAGGGATGTCACTTAGTCTAGTGTAGGGACAGTCTAATTTGGATTTTTCTTCCTTTTGTAAATGTCGCACAAGTTACAACTTGTGTCTTTTCTTGCAAACTTGCTGATCTTTGAATTAGTTTTGGTGATATTCTTCTGTCGCCTAGGAGCATTTAGAGAATTCATGTTTGTATTGATGCCAGTGTATCTTTTGAACCTTATATTGAGATGTTTGTATCTCCAGTTATCTTTGGCTTTATAATAAAACTTTAAAACTTATTCGTAGTAAGTGGTTCTTCAGAGTTGTGTAAAGTCTTAACTGATTAACCTAGTAGTGGATTGCTTTTTACTCTATGACAGGTAACAAAGGTTCAGTCGACCGGAGTTGAGATCTAGATCTATAGTGATCTGATAAGAGATAAAAAATCCCACCGTAGCACCCATGACACCAATACCATTGAGAAACGGCAAGGGCGCTGCTATCTTTGGTGCAGAAGGAACAGCACCACTGGGGCTCACTGCACATTTATCATTGCTGTCTTTTTGGAGGAGTACCCATATTCCTCTCTTGTATTAGCACATATGACACCTTTGTGACACCTCTGTGGGACAGAAGAGATATTATTGTCATTGGAGAAGCAGATGGAGCAGCACTGAGGTTTGTGTTCTGATAGGCGTTTTGTACATTCATCATGGCTGCTATTTAGAACAAAACGAGGTAGAAGAGGGCTGAAATTACTTGTTGGCTAGGAGTGGAAAGAATATAAAAGTAAACAGAGAGAAGGTGAGTGAGTGGGCTACGCAGCTCCTCTGTAGAGAGTGAGAGTTTGTTGCCACCATGTTTTAGGGGTGGCTGCTCAATAAACGTTTTGGTTTTTCACCAACAAACTCACAAAGTGGTGATTTATCAGCCACAATTATTTGGCTGGAGTGAAGCAGACGAGGAGCTGGTAGTTCAATAACCAAAGAGGCACACTACTCATTATAGCCTGCTCATACTAATAACAAGGGGTGTAAACTACTGTGACAAGCATTGACAATTATTTATGATAAGTTACCAATGCAAGAGGTTGGGTGATTCTCAGTCAGTAAACTCAAATGTACAAGAGAAAGTGGGCTATACCACCCCTTAAGTTTCCATTAAAATGGTTATATCTCATAAAAAGTAAATAATGCATGTCTTGCTGTATGCAGTGTCAAGCAAAAAGTATAAATACCTGGGGCCCGATTCACAAAGGTATCCTGAGACGAAAGTCTAACTTTACGCCTTTCGGTATTCACAAAGGGCCTTTATGAATAGTAAATGCCCTTTGTGAATACCGAAAGTCTACCTTTAAGACTTTTGGTATTCACAAAGGGCATTTACGAGTAGTAAATGCCATTTGTGAATACCTAAAGTCATAAATTTAGACTTTCGTCTCAGGTTACCTTTGTGAATCAAGCCCACAATAAACAGATACAGCAGCCATTTTAACAAAGATGGAGATGAGGCTTAAATAAGGCCTAGTTTACTCTAAGCCAGGAAAACACACTAAAATGCATTATAATGATTTTGTTTCAATCGTCTTAGCTCCATGTTAATACACATGTATGAATTCAAATGTAGAAAAGCTAATATTGATGCACACAATACCTCATAGCCCAAATGTTAAAAAACGTCCACAAAATTCCTCCTTTGATGATTATATCACTCAACTCCAATCTATTTAAAGTACACTGTGCATCAATTTCTGTTTCTTATATCTTCCAACATCATAGTCAGTCATATACTCGGGCTTTGAAATCTTCCAACTAAATTTTATCGTGTTTCCTTTTGGACGCCATGGAAACCTCATTTACACAGCCACAATTTAGTTCCAAATTTGCGAAAAGTAATTCAGAGAATTTAAACAAAAAGAATAGAACACGTGCACAAATTAACACAATGATTGCAGGGGTTAATACGATATGCGACATGCCCTCACTCAAACTGTCAAACCATTCAGCAACCTTCTTAAAATTCTTTCCAATTACACCAAACCATGGACTAACCGATCCCCACAATCCATAGTCTTCAATGGCTTCTTCTTCAAAAGAGATATTAGTAGCATTATTTATATAAGCATTAGTAAGCTTATTGCTATCCAAGATAAAGTTGCAGCACTCTTGTCACTAAAAACCCAGCACAATGCCCTCCTTAGCATCAAGGCTAGCTAACACTAGACTATTCTGCATAATCACAGCATGCAGAGCTAATAACACCCAATTTATCTTAGTGATCCTGCAGTATTAGAAGCAAGGCAATCTACAACCATAGACAATCTTCTAAGTTTTTGCATCATTCATAGCCATACTAATAGGCAGGATTACAGCACCCAGTGAATCTAATCCAATTTCTGCAAAACCACACTTTACTTTTTTCACACCAACAACATCACTCATCTTATTGACAGGACAAACCTGAAGAAATATCAATGTCAGGTAGAAGCTACCCATTCAGTAATGTGTCAGGTTAAAATAGGCAGTCTTACCACATACATAATAAATTCCTCTAAATATTGTTTTTTCACCAAACAAAAATGTATTATCAACCACATACATCCTTTCACACTCACTCTTTCCAACAAACTATTGGCATCATTAGCTGAAGTTCCTGATGCAGTCATACAAAACTCTCCCTTCCTCTCATGCTCCACTCTCTTCAGCTTCAATTTGCTCTCGAATTTCACTGACATATATCCAATTTCTCAGGATTTGTACTTTCCTCTCATTACATTCCTTACTAAACTCATGCACTTCTTCAGTCAAACTACATATCTGCTTAGTTTTGGTATTAATATTATTCACGTCAAGTTGTGCATTCCCCTTTCAATATTTTAAAGAAGTCTTACAATTCCCAGGGCCTTCAGCTATAGGAAGTTCTTCTGCAAGATAAAGATAACTGGAAATACATTGCACCGTCTCCAGCTGAGGGTGAACGATATGTACACACATAACAATCTCTTAAAATTCATTACCTTAAAATAATCCTCTTACAGATTTGAATAAATGTTATCCTTATAATTACCTACTAGTCTATCCAAAAGCATTAATCTCATGTGCTCTATTTCATAATGTATGGTAATTAATTCAACTTGTGAAGGAGAAACACATCAACCTGGAGAAATTAAGCATAACATTAAACTAACTAGAATAAGTAATATATTATGAATGAAAATAGGCTAAACATGTTACATCATATGCTGTATGCCATCTTTTACAGAGGAAAAAAAAGTACATAAGGTTACCTTAGTTCGAGAGCTAAAAAAATCAGGAATGAAGAGGGGTTTTTTCAAGTTAGTTCAGGAAATCATATTATCTTCATCTGGATACTTAAGGTGCAAAACAAAAATGAATCACTTCTTGTAACATTCAAAAGTTTACTTCAGATTTCATCAGGAGTATTTAACAAAAGTTCAAGGTGGTTCTTCTTTTTCCGGTTCGTTTTCAAAGAGAACTGTGCAACAGTCTATTGAATCAATAACTTCCATGCTTGTCTCTTCTTTTGCAGGCACTGATGCTAGACATGTCCACTCAGGTGATGAATACTTTCTATTTGGTACTTTTTTCTTATTGTTTTTTTGGTTACAGGTGATTCACTTTTACTATTCATGGAATCGATTTTGATTGTCTCTGGTTCCTCCCTGATACATTCTGGTCTCTGATCCTCCCAATGCAATATGTTGTTGTTTCTCACAAATGTAGGCTGCTTGTCTCCTTAATCCGCTTTCCCAACGTCTGTTTCTTCACTTGTGGATACTGCTAAATTTTCTTCATTAACAGCTGAATTTGGGCTCCGATTGACATCAGCAACTTGGCTTACTGTAAACCGCTTTCCCTAGGGGAGTTCTTGAAACTCGTATTTTCAGCTTTACTTTTTCACAAACTTAAACATCAGTCTCTACTTCTTCTTGTTGTTCATGTCTTTGCAACAACATTTCTTCTTGATTAAACATTTGCTAATCTGTAAACTGGACTTTCACTATAACCTTATTCTCTCCCTCTCTGCATCCATGAACCAAACTTGAGCTTGACACTGTGAATCTGTGGCTGTTGTCACGACTTCTTCATCTGCAGACTTCAATCTCCTTGTCTGAGCTGCATGGATCCACTGTGGAAAACCAGCACACTTGACAGCATTGTTGGTCACAAGTAGGGCTTGGTGTGGCCCTTTTCACTACGGCTCCAAGTAATTCTTGCAGACATGTTTCTTCACCAGGATTAAGTCTCCTGGTTAAAGTGCTTGACACTGGCCTTTGTTTGTTGACGATGTTGTCAAATTTACCTGAAAAGAGACAGATTTCACCATATCAGCCTGAGCTTCACACTAACCCAATATCCTGTCGTCAGTTATTGATGCTGCTGATAGAATCTACAGGTTCTGTGATGCTTCCATGAGGCGAGAGACTAGTCTTTTTTGTTTGGAATGCTTCTAATGTTCATCAAACAGGATGAAATGCAACTGTCACTTTAAGGTTGTAGTTGAAGCACACACCTGGTTAAGTCTGGACTTACAGGTAGATTCATCATCGGCATGTTTTGCGAGTCTGTAATAGCGATTATTAAGGAATCGCTATTACAGACTCGCAAAGCGGGATTCATGTAGAAATCACAATATTTATTGCAATTCCTACAGCTTCCTTTTTTGCGATTAGCTAATTGCTAATCGCAAATAAGGAATAACTCCCCATTCATTCCTATGGGCCTTGAAGACATATCAATGTGCGAATCGCTATTAGCGATTCGCATTTTGATTTTGCGATTTCAAGGGTGCAGGGGTGTCCAAAGGACACCCTGTTGCACCCCTGAAATGATATGGGATGCTGGTGTTACGCACACACATGTCCCAAGGACATGTGTGTGTGTAACATACAACTTAGAAAAATGCACTTAAGTGCATTTTTCTAAGTTTTCGCTATTTACCACGAGGTTTGACTTCGCGGTAAATAGCGGCCCCGGATTGCGAAATCGCAATTTTAAAATGGTTCATGAATTGCATATAAGGAATCGCAAATTGCGATTCCTTATATGCTATCGCAATTTGAGAATTCGCAATTATTTGCGAATTCTTATATTGCGAGAGCATGAACCATTGATGAATCCAAAATGCAATTTTTGCGGGCGCAAACGGCCGATTTTTGCGATTCGCACCGTTTGCGCTCGCAAAAATGCTTGATGAATCTACCTGTAAATTCACAGAAGTGAGGGCCCTCCTGAAGAAGCCATCATCCAACCCAGTACAACCTAAAAACTACAGGCCCATCTCTGTGCTCTCCTTTCCAGTGAAGGTTCTGGAGAAGGAAAACAACAAGCACCTCACCAAAAATCTCCTGGACCCCTCTCAATCTGGATTCCGAGCCTGCCACAGCACTGAGACAGCCCTGATCACAGCCACCAAAGATATCAGGATCCTCCTAGACCGCGGCACAACAACAGCCATCATCCTCCTGCCACTGTCAACTGCCTTTGATACCACCTTTCACCACATCTTGATCAACAGACTCATCAGAATCCAAGGAAACACCCTCAAATGGTCACCTCATACCTCACCAGAAGAACTCAGAGAATCCGTCTTCCACCGTTCACCTTCAAACCCAAGAAGATCATCAGTTGCATCCCCCAAGGATCATCACTCAGCCCCACCATCTTCAATACATACATGTCGGCCCTGACCAACACCGTCAGATTGCACAGACTCAACATCATCTCCTACACTGATGACACCTAGCTCATCCTCTTGCTGTCAGAAGACCACTCAACCACTAGAGCCAACTTTCAATGATGTATGATCAGCGTTGCCAACTGGATGAAGGACAACTGTCTCAAGCTCAACATGGACAAAATGGAAATCCTCATCTTCAGGAACAATACCTAGCCATGGAACAACGTATGGTTGTCTGCTGAACTCAAACCCTACAGACCAGGCCCACCACCATGGCATCATCTTGCACAGCAAGCTATCTATGAAGAATCAGGTACACACAGTCTCATCTGCCTCCATCCACACCCTATGCATGCTCCAGAAGAACTTCAGGTGGCTCCCTGTCAACACCAGAAGGACCGACATGCAGGCCCTCGCAACCAGCTGGCTTGACTACAGGAACACACTCTATGTAGGGATCACCGCACACCTCTTGATGAGACTACAGATAATACAAAACTCAGCAGTGAGACTCATCTTTGACCTCCCAAAACATACCTACAACACACGCCACCTCAAGAAGTCACTTCGATCCAAAATAGGTGCCAGTTCAGGATGTTGACCCATGCATAGAATGCCCTGCACAGGAAATGACCAGCCTATATCAACAAACTCATAACCTTCCATCAACCAACCTGACACCTATGATCAACCACCCTCTCCCTCACAGACACACCAGTTGCACCAAAGCAACAAGGGCGGACACTCCTTTTCAAACTTAGTGGCCAAAACTTGGAACAATCTACCCCTGCACCTCATGACCACCTTATCGCTCCAGCAATTCAGGAAAGGCCTCAAGACTTGTCAGTTCGAATGAGCAGATCTCATATCAGGTAGCAACTCCAGCATTTTGAGACTCTCACAGGTGACTTGGCACAGATTATAAATCCTTGATTGAATAGTGTCATTCATCTTCTCAAATACACCTTATTGGTCTGGTAAGTACTGCAGTGGAATCTTTCTTCAATTTCTTGAAGCTGTAAGTAATCATTTTCAGGCCTCATTTTTAAAATTAGTTCTTCAATCTGTATCAATAGAAATAGGCAAGCCAAACTTCTGCTAATTCTCTCAACAGGGGTGTGGCTACAGTCATAATATCACATCTCCTGGTTGGATAGTCCTCAACTCATTTATAAAACAAGCAGACATATGTGAGCCCACTATCGACAGTCATGTCTATGAAGGCTGCCTGAAGTCTAGCAAATAGACATGCTGATTTGTATATGTGACTCACAGTAACTAATGCGCCTTTAGCTTGGTTAATTCTCTGGAAAGTAATACATCTTTGCCATAAATCTTCTGCTATACTTCTAAATTTTATGTTGTACCAGTATTTTTTAAAGATCCAAACCATATTGTCTCTTTGCATATAAGTTTGTCCATGTTAGCAACTGGCTGTGCTTTGCAGCATTGAATCCGGAAGAACAAACTGATGATCTGGAGTTACCCAAAGATCATTATAATCCCTCTTACAACCTGCTGATTCGCACCTTTTATTTGTATCCGCTGGTGCCGTCTCTTGCAACTCAATGAGTTCACTTAGTGTTGTCTGTATTAGATTTAATACCAGCATATATCTGCATAACATTGTTCGGATGCTTGTTCAGATAGCCACAGTTTCTTGAGTACAGAATGTTCGACCTGCTCTGCTTAGTGATTGCCCATGGTGACCATGTCATCACCAGACATATGAGCCTTTTATAACTGATATCTCTCTAGGTTGCTGTGTTGCTTCTAACAGACTCACAATGTATGTTCCATTGAGTGGAGGGGTACTAGAGAATGTCATTAAGTTTTTTTTTTTTTGCGGAGTTTTATATAGCGTGAACCTGACCCGTTATCGGGTATCAGAGTGCTTTACAAAGCACCAGTTGCGTTACATGAGGACACATTCATTTTTGTTAGGCACAGGCAGATTAAGTGATTTGCCCAGAATCACAGTATGTTCTGCGTCATTGCCGAGACTCGATCCCAGTTCCCTAGATTCGAGGCTGACCGCCCTAGCCGTTCAGCCAACTCCTCTCCCCAAGTCTCTTTGTGACTAAAATTGCCTAAAGTGTGTACCACTCGTAATCTATATTGACTATGTTAGAAATGGGATTTCTGGTTGGCTAGGGTATGCACCTAAGCCAGGCTGTGTTATGCGCCCAAGTAGGCCCAAGTAACAAAGCTGCACATTTTCTTTCATTGTCCTAATTTTGCACAATAACATTTCTGCTGTGACCTTTTGCCTGCGTGACAATGTTGGATTTATTTCTCTGAAACTACTTATGTTTTCACATCTAGCTTTGCTTAACATTATCACGATGCCTCGACCACCATGTACAAGGCCTTTTTACGCACAATGTACAAATGTAGTTCTATCTTTATCCACTGGGCGACCGGGCAATCTATGTATCCATAACATTGCTAATCTATGCGTACATCACAAGGATGTTTTCTAATATAAATAATGAGCATCCAAAAAGATTAGCAGAGGAGGCACTTCAGCTGACACAGATGGTGCCTGCATGCTGAGACTTCACCACGCAGCGGTCTGACATTTCATGACGGGGTGTCCAGTTTGTTACCAAGACGGGCTCATAAATTCTGTCCCGCCAGGTAATGGGGTTGGATCATCCCTTGGGGGGATTTTTGGCTTCACAACTACAAGCACTCTTGGTACACACAGAGTAGGGTTTGCAAAGTAGAGTATGCCTGATTACTACCTTGTTTTATATCCTGCATATATACACTGTTTTAACACAATGCACTATTTACTCTTTTGGTGCTTGTAATCACTTTCATCTGCTTCTGTCTACTGATTATCACAGCACATCTAGTCGATGCAAGAATAACATTGGTTCAATAAATATATTGAAAACTCACCATGTGTATTCTCTGTGTACTTCTCTGTGAACAAAGTAAGCACGAGTGACTGAGCGAAAGAACCTGATCTGTTTCACGATCCCTGCAGGGTCAGGGTTGTCATGTTCAGTGGTTGCCAGAAACCATTCGCTCCCTGGTAGGGTAAGGGAGGCTTATGGTTGCACTGTGAACTAGTTGGTCTCTAGGCCAATGTATCCTGTGGGGTACCAGGAGTCAGTCTAGGCACCTCACCCAAAGTTTATGTTGTCCAATAAGTAAGCAGATTCTACAAAACAGTAGGAACTAGGCGACAGCAGAACCCACCACTCTAGTCAGGGTAAGGTAGTTGCACACCCAAGATAACCCCTGCTCACCCCTTGATAGCTTGCGAGAGCAATCAGGCATATTCCAGAGGCAGTGTGTATAGCATTTGGGCATTACACACCCACATTAATGACACACTAGGCACTCTGCAAAGGAGACACCACACAAGGTTATAGAAAAATATCACCTGTATTATATGTAAAACATATAGATCACAATTACATTAATCACTTTACCACTAAGCATTTGTCATAACAATTCATAGATCATAAATCATTTTGCCATAAATACATTGTCATAAACTTCACAGTTAGTGCAAAAAGTAAATACATGTAAGGTTGCACATTTTTTAGAATATCATCATAGAAAAGCCCCTTACTGGGAATATCATGGCAAGCTAGTAAATACATTTTAAAAGCGCATACATCAATTTCAGGGATTCTCTAACTCCATAAAATGGAGGTCTTACCCTTAATGCCAGCAAGAACAGTGCCCCAACAGCGAGTGGCAGCTGCCCACAGATATGTGCGCAGCCGCTGAGATAAATGCTGGGGGGGCCCAGCCACTCTGCTCAGCTGAAGGGGCCAGCCGTGTCCCCTGTAATGCCAGCAAGTACAATCCCCCCAACAGTATGTAAAAAGTGTGGTTGCGGTGCGGCAGCGGCGTGTGGCTCCAAGAAAGAAGTGGGGGAAGGGCACTCACCCATTCCCCGGTAGAGACCAGCAGATCACTTGCGACAAGGCTTCTCTGCGACATGGTGCGGGAGCTTTCTCTGCTGCAGCTGCAGCACACCGTTCCAATGCAGCTGGTGCAACAAGGGCTGTACTCCTTCCCTGTCAGATGGGGAGTGCCCTGCACTGTGGATTCCTCTCGGGTTGCTAGATGGCATTTCTGAAAGCCACATTGCCTTCAACTTTCCTGGTAGTATACTGACTGGGACTCCAGGTGATGGTGTTGGTTGCCCAATAATGGTGGAGGCTTCCTCCACATTGGCTCCAGTCGGGATGCTGCTCCCTTCTACTCTTAAGACCTTCCCCCCAGCCCAGGGAGGCGTTCCGAAGGGAATGAAGTGCGGAGTATTTTCCCACAGTTGCGTACAAACTCCTCAATTAAGCATGAGGAAGTTCACATAAGCACCATGGAATTTTATTTCTCTAGATGAATAAAAACAGCGATCCAAACGAGCTTTTAAGGGAGCAGAGCCAGACGTGCTCTTCCCATGTTTGAAATTAAGCACTCATCACTAGCTTCCTGCAACCACAAATGTGGGAGAAGCTACTGCAGGCCATCCTATCCCAAACCCCTCAGGGGCAGTGCTCCTCACACAGCTTCTCCAGCTCTCCACACAGACAGGTTAATTGTAAATCCAGCGAGGATCTTTTTTTTTTAAACAATCTTTATTCACTTTTTCAATAACAAACCACACAGCCCCCTCACCCACCTCCCTACCCACTTCAGACAGGTAATAATTTAAATATACATTCCAATATCACATACAAGAAGAAACAAATTGATCAAATTCACTATATTCTTACAAAAGTACCATAAATGTCACCTACTGATTAAAGTGGCTCCTGCAGTATCTTCCTTTCCAACCACAATACATTTTCAAGCTATCTTTCTTCAAGGTCCACAATTTTAGGCTCATCATTGAATTACCTATTCCTCTTGCATTATTCCCCTTTTTGAATTTGAATCCAGCTATCTACCTGGGTCCAGTTTCAAATCATTCTGTTAGGCATTTTCCTATATTTTTTTTTACTTTTTTAAAACCATTACATGATGCAAAACTATGTATACTTACTGCGTTAAACAATGTACAACGAGGGCAGAAAGTTCCCTTTCCACTCCCCACTTGGCGATTTTATCTGGGGTGTAACACAAAAACAAACAAGTTTTAAAAAATTGGGCCTGTAGTATGGTGGACATTAAAATAGATTGTGACATCTTACACGCATACCTAAATGTCTCATTCGATATCCCTACTTTCATCTCCCATTTCAGTGCATATTTGTCCAGGTCATCTGGTAGTGCTACATTTATAAAAGTGAAAACTTCACCAATAGAACTTAATTTATCTTGAAGTATTCTTTTAATCATTCCTATTTTCTCAAACTTGACCCAACCACCTCCTTGTCGTAACAAAACATCTCTAATCCGGTGAAACTTAAAAAAATCCTGCCACTCTAGAGAAAAGTTTTTTTTGATTTCTTCAAAAGATTGAAGCCCCATGGAGGAAAAGAAGCACCCAACCTGATTTATAACTGCAAAAATCTCTGGGAGATTATGTTCGTTGACTAATGGCACATAAAAAGATAATCTGCAGATACCAAGCACTTTTCTGATGGCCCTCCATGCTTTAAACACACTATACAGGGTTTTAAACCAGACTTTTTTTTATAGTAGCTATCATGCAATTGTCGCCACAGACAGCACATAGGGCCCGATTCACAGAATGAACTTACTACTTTGGGCATTCACAGAATGCACTTACTACTTTTGGTATTCACAGAATGAACTTACTCATTTCGGTATTCACAGAAGTTAGGACTACTAACTTTAGGACTCCTAAATGCCTTCTGTGAATACCGAAAGTCTTAAAATTAGTATTTTTCTCAATTTAGTAGTAAAGTTATGACTGTCGGTATTCACAGAATTCGGGCCCATAGTCTCTATTCCAACCATCAGTTAAAAAACAGATGGTATTTTTCTGCCTGTATATCATCATGATTAATCTGCAATAGCTCTCGACTTTATGTTAAAATGGATGCCCAAAAATATAACTTTATATTTGGGAGTGCCATCCCTCCCCTAACTCTTGGTAAAGTACGAAATTTAAAGGCTCGTCGAGGTCAAGAGTAAGCCCAAATAAATCTATAGAAAATCTGCTCTATTGTCTTAAACCATGATGATCTAAATTCTAGGCATATTGCTCTAAAAAGATATAAACTCTTTGGGATAAAAACATTTTAATAACATTACATTACACCTTCCTATAATAGATAAGTGTAGGTTATCAATGTGCTGAAGATCTTTTTGAATAGTAACCATAAGGGGTTCCACATTAGCCTTGACCACACTATCTAGCTGGGACAATATACAGATACCTAGATATGTGGCCTTTCCTACAACCCGTATATTGGTCATCTTGGCCTTATAATTCAAGACAACCTGGGTTTTATCCTGATTGAGTGTATAGCCTGAGACTTGTCCACAACATCTAGCCTCTTCTTCAATAGCTATTATGGCTGTGCTTGGACATAAGAGCCCATAAATGTTGTCAGGAGACCCTATCAAAGGCTTTTTCTGCATCCAATAAAATCAGAGCCATAGATTTCTGCAACATTGGTGATGTCAACCAGCGTGATGACCCTCTGAATATGATCTATAGTGGATCTCTAGGATAAATCTATGCTGACACTCCAAGATGACTTTATGTATGATTGGTGTTAGTTTGTTGTCTAACAGTTTCGAACATATTTTTGAATCACCATTAATTAATGTGATTGGCCGATATGTTCCAAGCTGTGCGGATGGTTTATTTTTTTTCAAATACATCACAATTTTTGCATTTGACCATGTACCCGGGGGTCGGCCACCATTAAATATATGTGCCATTAGTTCCCGTAAGAGTGTTTTCAACTGATCTGCAAAGACAGTATAAAAGTTGGTCGATATACAGTCTGTTCCTGTCTTTTTCCCATTAGCCCAGCCCTTAATAGTCATTAAGATTTCTTCCCAGTCGGGTGGACTATCTAGACATTGCTGATCCTCTTCCTCAAATAAACTGTAAGGGATGAGATCTAAATATTTTTCAATTTCACCCTGCCCATTGCCCATATTTGCTGTATATAGAGTGTTATAAAATCACCCAAAAGCCTCACTTATATGTTCTGGATTCGTGATCTGGACTATCACCAGGTAATTTATCTCTCAAATTATATTTAACAGGATTTGCTGTCTTGTGCACACTGCCAACTGATGGCCAATTTGTTCATTAAGCTCCTAACCTGCTTCTTTCTGGGCGATAGCTTTACTTACTGCTTTATCAGTATATACATTAATAATTTCCGCCTTAGCAATTGCGACCTTCCTCTTTTGTACATCTTCTAGATCCTTCTTTCCTCTAACAGCCCTCACCAATTCCTCTTCTGCCGCCCCCAGATTATCCTGCAAAGTCTTCATAGAATGCTTATCTCGTTTATTACGGTTTAAAGAATACCTTAACGTTTCGCCCTTGATTCCAGCCTTCATGGCATCCCATACAATTTCAATAGTGGTGCTCCCTAGATTGTCTCCCAGAAACCATGTTATCTATTGCCTCGTATATGTACAATATCCAATGTGTGAAAGTAGGGATCTTTCAAATGTACAGGGCCTTGTGTTGAAGTTAGCCATGTCTATTTCTAGACTACATATTAATGGGTTATGGTCAGATAAAACCTGTGGTGGTTTGGCATTTTGATTTCATGGATTTAGACATAAACACATAATCCAATCGGGAATGTGTCAGATGTCGATTAGAGAAATATGTATATCCTACGGGTGCCGGGTTTGACGCCTGCCAGCCATTGACTAACCCATGAGTCTGACACTTATTTTTCAGCACCCAAAATACCTTCGGTATCTTGCCCACATATTGTCACCCCTCCTCCATAGACCAATCACTGGGTAAATTAATGTTGAAATCGCCACAGTGGGGGAGGCAAGTGCGTGAGTTCATTTCAGATATCATCCACCACGACAGGTCGTCACAGTTGCTTTCGTATACTGTGCAGAGTGTAAACTTCTTTGCCGCATTGCATTGGATTTCAGTAATCGCCCAACAGCTATATCTATCAGACTTTGATCGATTAAACAGTAGCCCACCCACTCCCTTTAGCCAGGATTGCCACCCCCAAACCCTAGCCCCCTATGTCATAGCACTTATCATACTAAACCCTTGTGTTTTCAACACATGTATCTGTGATCCCTTTATATGAGTCTCTAGGAGGCATGTAATGTTAGCACCCATTGTTTGCAGCCCCACCGCAACCTTCTGCTTTTTTCTCACATCATTCAGACCTCATATATTAATAGATGCAATTTTCAATACCCCCACTTGTTTTCATACCACATTCCTATCACAGCTGTCCCGTACTCAATGTCAATTTTGTCCAGCTTTCTCCTATTTATGAAAGATACTACCCAACTGTTTCTATCCTCCAAACAATTATGTACCTCTGTCATGAACCTGCTTAACACCTGTCTGAAAACCCCCCAGTCCTCCCTTTGACCACCAATAACTAGGCAGCTAGGCTCAACCATGAGCCTGTGTGAGGACGTCTGAATCCTACCACCTTGCTTCACCCCCTTTTAGCAACCACTACACCTATTTACACCCCTATCCCGTGCTGTGTCCAGTAACCTGGCTTGATTCCTCTGTAATTGGCTTTAGTCCCTTTTTTATGTTTTAGAACCAAAAGTCCCTTTTGTGATGTCCTCCAGCATCTTCTGAGCTTGAATTTCTGAATTAAAGCTGAAGTTCTGTCCTTGATAAATCACTTTGAGCGAGAATCTGTGCGCTCTTTGCACTTCTCTAACATAATCCCAAGAAGACCGTTCAGGAAAGGAGTCCTTTAACCTCTTTACCACATATTTCCTTATATCACTACTCTCAAGATTCTCAGGTACCCCAAGCAGCCTTAGATTATTGCCTGAGTGCCGGTTTTCATAGTCCTCAAGCTTCCACATGACATCTCTAAGAGCTTTATCTTGAGAAGTAGATTGTACTTGCAAGGTTTCCACTGTATTTTCCATCATGTTTGTGCGTTACTCTACCATGTTCATCCGTTCCGCAAAGTCCGAGCAGATTTTCCCTACTTTCTGAACTGATCCTTGAAGATTCTTGGTAGCTAGCCTTGCCTGTCAATTATCTGCTTTAACATCATCCTGAAAAGCTCTTAACGATTGTAAAATCAAAGCTAATGATGGCTCGGTTGAATTCCTTCTTTTAGTATGCTCTGGGTCTGCACCACCCACAGCCATGGAGTGTTTACCATCTTCACTGGGCATCTCTGGTGACAACATTAGTGTCGTTGAGTAATACCACCGCAGTTCTGCCGGCAGTTCTTGTTCCCCCTGGATCTTTCGACAAGTCTTTCTTCCTGATATCCTCTTAGCCTTTTTTTTGGCCGTGGTGAGTTTTTCTCCTGGGGTTCTGTCTCCTAAGGATGACCCAACCTCCTCATTGCTAGTGTTGGGGAGATCAATATCTGACACCTCAGATTCTTCTGTCAAGGAGAAAAAATGTCTCTCCTAGCATATTGGGGGGCTGGTAGCCTAGTTCCTTATCTCCTGTTACCTCTGCTCTCCTGGGGGATAATATATTAGTTGTTATATCTCTAGGCACATTAGGCATATTATCCCCTGGAGTTAACAAATCTATCTCTATCCCGAGGGCCTGTCCTTCCTTCGTTAATGCCATTCTATCCAGATTGGGACCCAAGATTGTTGTTGGTGCTTCGACCGCTGCTTTCTCAGCTTCATTTGGTCCGGGACGCCCGTTTTCCCCCTCAGGGTCCTCTACCAGAGCGTTAGATAATACTATCTGGCTTGCCCCCAATATTGCGCTATTCATAGCCCCATCACCCATTTCTTCCCTTGAATTTAAAATCTTGGAGTCAGCTAAGAGAGAATATACTTGATATGGACGGTTGTGTTCTCTTGAGTTAATTATGAATTTTTGTCTGCCGACTGTTCAATTTCCCTGGAGGACAATTTTTTACCCCCTCCGAGTCTACTTTCCCTGGTTTGTTCACTTTACTGACACATAAATTCCCCTTTTATACCTTGTTTTTAGAGTCCAAGCTGTCTTGCCGCAATGGGGTGGCTGCTGCAGTCACCCGCTGCTTCTTGCCTCTTCCTCAAGCAGCCATTGTTGCTGGTTTTCTAATAATCCTTCTGGGTACGCGTTGCTGTATCCTAGCAACCACCGCGTGGCATGAACACACCCAGTCCCGGCACTACACGCCCAGTCCCGCCAGTGGCAGTGAGAAGCAGCCACACCAAAGCCCCCCAGCGATTTTCTCTGTGGATATACGGTCTGTGCACGACCCGTACTGAACATAATCGAGGCCACGTGCGTGCACCGCAGGGTCTACTTATGCTGACCGCTTCTCCATGCACACCAGCGGACATCATCCGGGATAATTTCTTTAACCTGGAGGAGAGAGGTAAGCAATTGTGTCTAGTCAGACACCATCTTGCCTATCTACGAGGATCTTTTTCTGAAGTCTTTTATCTACGTCTTGCAACAGGAGGCGAGCACACACAAGCCTTCGGAGATTCTTCCCAAGTAGCATACCACAGCAGGGCAAAAAGAGTCAGTCCTTTTCCTCCACCGTAGACAGAAGCAGCAACTGCAGGCTAGCCCATCACTCACTCCAAAAAGCCAGTGCTCTTCCCACAGTTCTTCCACTTTTCTTCTTGGCAGGGTCCTGTTATTTCTTGAAGTAATCTAAAATTCTGGGGTTTTAGGTCTCATACTTATACCCACATTTGTCATTGTTCTCTTGACTTCAGAGTCTTTGAGCTCAGTCCAAACAAGATCTATCCTCCCTGGTCCAGCATGACCACAGGGAGTGGAGACAACATTTTGCAAAGGAGACACAGCTTATTCAGGGGCTAGTGAAACTCCTCTCACCACTCTAAATGAAGACCAAGTCTATTCAACCCAGCAATGAGTCATCCAGGCAAGGCAAGACACACCTCAACCCCCCTTGTGGCTGTCTAGAGTGAATGCACATCTCCAGCTCCTCTCACTCCAAAACCAGACAATGAATACACAAACAGTCAGTGGCACACAGAATGGTAATGCAAGAAAATACCCACTTTTAAATAAGTGGCATTTCAAAAAACGCAATTTGAAAACCATCTTTACCAAAAGGTGTGCTAAGAAATTCTGAGTTCATAGAGCCTAAACTCAATTTTTCTGTCTTGTCCCAATTGAAAGATACACATGTAAAATGTTACAGTGCAACCCCAATGATAACCAATGGGACAGACAGCCTTTCAATAGTCAAAAACGAAATACACAGTATGTCACTACCAGGACATGTAACACACACCAGTACATGTCCTACCTTTTACATACACCACCCCTGTCCATGGGGGCACCTTGAGCCTACCTTAGGGCTGTCTTGCATGTAAGGAAAGGAAAGGTTTGGGCCTGGCAAATGTGTGCAACTGTCGGGCAATATGGCAATTTACAACTGTATGAGCAGACACTGCAGTGGCAGGTCTGAGATACATTTACAGGTCTACACATGTGGGTGGCACAACCAGTGCTGCAAGCCGACTAGTTGCATTTGATTTCCAGGCCCTAGCACACTCATTGCACTTTACTAGGGACTTACCAGTAAATCAAATACACCAATCATGAATAAACAATCATATTCACAACTTAAATAGAGAGCATATGCACTTTAGCACTGATCAGCAGTGGTAAAGTGCCCAGAATCTATCTGATAGCCAACAACAATAGGGTCAAAAATAGGAAAAATGCAAAAAGTTTGATGAGAAACCTGCAAAAAGGCCAGGTGTAATAGGCTGCTGTGTAAATTCTCACACTCAATTCATAGACAACATGCTCTTGTCAGTGCAATCATTTTCGGTCCTTGTGCTGGAAATACATCAGACAAATATGATGTTTCCACAACTTCAGAAATGGAAAAGACGGCATGATAAGATAATTCTTTATTGAGCAATTAAATAAAATCATTACAATAGAGCCCCAAGATCTTCAACACGTGCTATATAAGCTTGAGCACTGAAAAGAGAAGATAAAAGAGCAGTTCATCAAAGCAGTTAAAATGGCCACAATTTAAAATGGAAAGGACAAAAAGCAACACTTTTAAAACCCCTTCTGCGCCTGGTACCTAAACTGCTAGCTGGGCTTCTAATTCTAACATCTGGGTAAAGTGCAATATATTTAGAAGCATGTTTAAATTAAAAAGGCCTGCGTTGGCAATAGTATTGGCTGACCTCCAAAGGCCATATTATACATGTGTCCCGGGGACACGACGGGTGTTTGTGACCACTTTGCGTGCCCCGGGGCACTTTGATTTTAAAGAAGGGGCCACAGACGCTTGTATGGCCCCTTATGTAATACCGATAGCACTGGTGCACATAAAGTTCCAGCACTATCTTCAGAGTGCTTTCCTTCATTTTCATGGGGGTATGCCCCATGCAAATGAGGGAATTCCTTTGCCTCTATGTAGTCATTCAATGCACCCGCCTGCAAGGGGATCTCTAATCCCCTTTAAAAGTGGAGGTGTTTCCCGCCTGCACTATGAAAACACAGCAGCATATTCTCAAGGACTTATCGCCAAGTTATTGGCACTTAATTGCAGCCAAGTGGCAATAAGTGTATTGCCCCATTCACAAGCTTGTGATAACAGCTGATATCACTAGTTTCCCTCCAATAGCAGCCGCAAGAAACATTGCCACAGATGACACCAGCATCTATCGCTAATGAGATGCAGAGTAGGCGTTCCCGTGCAAAAAGCTGCAACAACACAACTTCGCAACATTCTCAGTGACCAGCCAGATCGGTGTTAAGATCACAAAACAGGCAATAAGGCAGGTTAGCAGCAGGAATTTAACACCTGCTCCTACCTGGTGTAAAGTCGGACAACAAACTGCACCAGAAAGGGAGCCCAACCCAGAGCCACACCTGAAGAACAACAGATGTCATGGAGCTACTGATCATGCAGCTCAGACACCCAAGAGGGCAACCACACCCACAGACACCACCCCCAGGCCCGCCACCCCCCAAAGACTCACCTGCCCCCCCAGACTGCCACAGAGACAGCGCAGACAAAGACAGCAGACCTTCAGACCCAACACAAGAGGATGTCATTGCCCACTACAGACTCAAAAGGACAACCATCCTCCGCATCCTGACCATCATTGCCCATAAATTGACTGTACCAACACAGCGGACAACCGATATCGCCCCGCAGGCAAAGCTGCTAGCTGTGCTGCATCTGTTGGCCTCAGGTTCCTACCAACCAAAAACTGCCAGAGTCGGAGGAGTCTCACAGCCAGCCCTATCAAAGTTCCTCACAACTGTCTTAGATGCCATAATCAGCTCAGTACCCCAGTACCTTCACTTTCCCCACACTGTGCAGGAACAGCTAGAGACCAAGCAAAGCTTCCACGCCATAGCTGGCTTCCCGCATGTGTTGGGGGCAATTGACTGCACACATGTCCTACTTGTGCCCCCTGCCGACACAGCACACAATTAACGCAACAGAAAGCACACGCATCCCATCAATGTGCAGGCAATAGTGGACCACCGAAGACTCTTCACCAATGTCGTCGCCAACTACCCAGGCAGCGTGCATGATTCCTACATCTTTCAACAGTGCATCATCAACCTGCGCTTCCAGGATGGCACATATGAAAAATGCCCTGCTCGTTGGTAAGTACCAAATGGACACACCACACACCCTAACACCACTATCATGCAACTCACAATTCTGGGAATGCAAAGGTTAGAAACTCACATAGAACATGCCAAACAACATGCCCACCCATCAGACACAACAGCACAACCTTCTGTGGTAACCTGGGACAGCCATGTACATGAGCCATCAACAGCATGGCACCTCTGCGTCACACAATAGCAGATTGTGGGGAAAGGTGGGAACCAGGCCTGTGCGAAGGAGGCCAGGTACCCATGAATGAGTATGTACACAATGCCAAGTGTGGCATGGATGTGCTGGCCAGACTGCAGTATGCAGACCACAGACATATCCATGTCTACATACACTGCTGGTGTTTGGAGTGTAGTGGAAAGTGGAGTTCTGGACTTTTTGATTCCGTCCAGAGGTGTCAGGGATAACACCCGAAGACCCCGGAGTTCTACCTGTCTCGGTGCACAAATAAACAGAAACACGGGCTTCTCGATGGTGGCGTCAAAGACCAAAGGTTTATTACTGCAGGGACACAGAAGTCACAGAAACTACACACGGGCAGTATCTAGGAGCCTGTTCGATTTGTACAAGAAGGGTTGCTCCTTATATACGAAATATTAGCCTTCAGGCGAATTTCTTCACAATGTTAGTACATTCCCAAACCTTTGTGTCCTAAACAATAAATATTTGGCGTTGCACAGGAATCGTCGATAATATCTGATGTCAAACATTACGAAGAGGGGTTCCCACTATTCCATCACAATTCCATGTCAACATTTCATTCAAGAGCCGGACCGCCTCATCGTAAATTTCGTTACCTCCCCCTAATAAAGGCCCAGAAGTAAAGGAGCAGAGCCAGGTGCAGAAGATAGAAAAGCAGGATAAGAGATGTTTGTGGGTCGTAAATGGGCAAGGCTACCAGCTTCGGCCACCTAATCATGATCAGGCCAACGAACACGAGAACCAGTATAGCAGGACTGGCCTCAGGCAGAGGAGGTAGCCTTTGTCGAGTCATGCAGCCACGGCATGTTCTGTTCTAAGGTGCACGTGTCACTAGAGAGGTGAATCGCCGGCTAAGCCTACGTGTCCTTAATCGAAATGAAGTAATCAGAGGTCATTTCTATTTCTATTTTCTATTTAAAAATATTTATAGAGCGCACGTACACCAGCGGTTTCATGGCGCTAGACTGACAGAGAGCTAAACATGGGGGGAGAAGCTGGGGGAGTTAGTTAAGAAATTTTGCAAAAAGATGTGCCTTAAGCTGTTTCCGGAACAGTAGGTACGAGGTAGAGGCTCTGAGCTCCAAAGGCAGTGAGTTCCAGAAGATCGGGGCGAGGGTCGCGAACTTAGAGCCTCCCCATTTCTTCCTCCGGAACCGTGGGACCGTGAGAAGTGATAGGGTAGAGGACCGCAGTTCCCTAGTGGGAACATAGGGAATAATTTCAGATGAAATGAAAGCCGGGGCCGTGCCCAGTCGAGCCTGAAAAGTGATAGAGGCAAGCTTGAACTGGACACGGGCACAGACCGGGAGCCAGTGTAGGGATTTCAGAAGGGGAGTGACATGATGGGATTTAGGGAGTTTAAACACCAGGCGCGCCGCCTGGTTTTGGATCTGCTGCAACCGCCGAAGACTATATGCAGGGATACCTGCATATAGGGCGTTGCCGTAATCCAGGCGGGACACGACCATGGCAAGGGTAATCAGTTTAAGTGCATCAAATGAAAAAAAACGGGACACCTTGCGTATGGTACGCAGTGCCAGAAAGGAAGAGGAAACCACAGAGCTGACCTGGGAGTGAAGGGTGAGTTGGGAGTTAAGCTTGATGCCAAGAGTTTTTACTGAGGTCGAGGGGACAGGCGGGGGACCAAGGGAAGGGAGCCAAAAGAAGGGGGACCAGGGGCTGGTTGAACCACCCGTCAACACCAGCTCTGTTTTGTCTGGGTTGAGTTTGAGATGATTGTGGTTCATCCAGTCCCGGATGTGGATCATGATGGTTTGAAAGTTGAGAGCAGAGTCAGGGGAAGAAGAGAGGTTAAAGACAAGCTGGAGGTCGTCCGCATAATTAAATACGGCGACCTCCATTTGTTGCAGTGAAAAAATAAGAGGGGAAATGTATAGGTTGAATAAGAGGGGGGAAAGGGAGGAGCCTTGGGGAACCCCGCACTGAACATTACGGAAGTCCGCAGTGAAGTCACCCAGGCGGACAGCCTGGGTGCGGTCCCTCAGGAAGGAGGACAGCCAGACCAGAGCCGTACCCCCGATCCCCGCCGCCCTGACACGGGAGAGCAGGATGGAATGATCCACCGTGTCAAAAGCGGCTGAGAGATCGAGGAGGACTAAGGCCTGAGGTTGATTGGTGTCCATACCCTCCCTGAGGTTGTCAAGGATCGAAAGTACTACGGACTCCGTAGAGTGTGCGGGGCGAAACCCAGCCTGGCGGGGGGCAAGGACCCCGTTCTTCTCCACGAAAGAGCTCAAGGCAGAAGTAACATGGCGCTCGAGAACTTTCGCCAGAAACGGCAGGAGAGAGATGGGACGGAAATTGGCTGGAACTGAGGGATCAGCGCCCAGTTTTTTCAATATGGGGACGATGACGGCAGATTTGAGTGATTCCGGTACCACGCCCTGAGAGAGAGAACTATTAAGAGCGTGGAGAGGGGGGTCAGGACAGCTAAGGAAGATGTGACGAAGAATATGGGCCGGGCAGGGGTCCAGAGGGGAACCTGATTTGACAAGTGGGATTATGGCAGTCAGAGATTCTTGAGTAAGAGGTGGAAAGGCAGTGAGATGTGCCTTGGGGGGAGGGCACTGTGGGTCCACAAAGGAAGGGGAAGGAGCGGGGATATTGGCTTTGATAATGGCAATTTTTTGGATAAAGAAGTGATTGAGGGAGTGACAGAGATCCAGTGAAGGGGTAGGTTTGAGGGAGGTTCTGTCCGAGAATGCCAAGTTATGGATAATCGAAAAGATTTCCTTCGATTTGTTTTCAGCTGCGAGTATTTTGGAGGAAAAGTAGATGGTTTTCGCCTCCAAGATGTTTTTTTTGTAGAGAGCCAAGATGTTGATGAACTCTAGTCGCAAAAGTGGGCAATAATTTTTCCTCCAGGCTCGCTCCGCGCGGCGGACCGCTAGTTTAGTGGTTTTAAGATCTTGGTTGAACCACTTATTGGCATCCTTCTCTCGTTTGGTAGAGACCCGCTTCAGGGGGGCAACAGAGTCACTACCTGTAGAGAGCCATTGACCAATGGCTGTGATCTGGGAGTGAGTAGGCAGGTTTTCCAGAGAGGGAAGGGAAGTGGCAAGTGAGGAAACTAGACTATCCGGGTCCACTCGGCCCCATGCTCGCACCCAGATGTTTTTTGGGAGTGAGGGTTTGACCTGGGGGTGGATGGGGAGAGAAAAAGAAATCAAATGATGGTCAGACCAAGTGCAGGGCAAGACAGAAGGGGACTCTACTGGGCAATTAAGAGACCAAATCTGGTCAAGTGTATGACCCTTGATGTGAGTTGGAGAGTGAATATGAGGAATGAAATTAACAGAGTGAAGAGTTTCTGAAAATTCTTTGGAAGATGAACATTCCGCTGGGTCAGAGGGCCAAAAATTAAAATCACCCAAGAGCAAAATGGAAGAATTGTTAACTGTAGCTGTAGCTAAGACTTCTAGAAAGTCCGTGAGAAATGATAGCGGGGATTGAGGGGGACGATAGATGAGTATACAGGTAAGTGGGGGTGAGATGGAAGTGGTACGGATGGCTAGATACTCCGTAGTAGCAATATCTGGTAGGGATAAGGTTTGGAATGGGAGGTCGGTTCGAGCAATGACCGCCACCCCGCCCCCGGCTCTGCCATTTAAGCGATCAGCGCGGATCGCGTAATATGGCGTTGGAAGTGTAGCCAAGAGGGCAGGGGCAGGTCATTGCGTGTCTATTGTCTATGTGAGGGCAAGAAACACAAAATGGCTGCCATGATCTAAGATGGATGCCATGGGTAGATCGGAAATGTGTTTGTAACAAGAGTACTCTTGCTTGTAGCATAGCGAAAACACCAGTATATGCTAAATGGATCATTTGCGGTTCGCTGATACCAAAATTATGTATTTACGACAATGTTGAAAACACGGGTTCAAATCGTCACGGAACCTCAGACCCTCCTTTTGCCCTTACATAGGCAATTACTCAGTCTATGTCAGAGTCTAGTTCTATGCTCATCAGGTCAGAGACATGCTGTTGTATCATCATCCTCTCTCGCGCCTTTTCTCCAAACGCAGGTGGTTTTCTGAAACAGGTTGCAGCACAGAGACTACACAAAGCGGGACCACACTGGATAATCAGGCAGCATGAGAATAGGAATACTAAGATGACACCAATGACCATCAGAACCTTCCATCCCCACGCTGATATCAGAGTCCAAAACCACTCCATGAAGGACCAGTTTCCCTTGTCTACGTGTATAGAGTCGGAAATCTTGTGTAGCTTAGAGATCGCCTCCTAGACAGTTGGAGCGTTATTGGGAATAAAAATACAGCAGCTCGATTGGATCATTCTGCATACCCCACCTCGATCTGCAAGTATCACGTCTAGAACCATACGGTTCTGCAACGTCATGAGTCGATCCGCCTGAAGCTCAGCTGTCAAGTTGCTAAGGGCACCAGCAGTTTCGGTAATAGTAGATTCAACTACCCGTGTTAGCTGACGTATGTTTCTACTATTGGCCATAGGCCCCCAGAACGGAAGGAAACCTTTGAAGAAGTCTCCAGCTTCCTGACCAGCGGTATCTTCCTTGCTGAAAACACCTCTTGCTACTCTGGTCTTGTGATAGTCCGAAGAAGCAGTGTACGTTGGAGGCAACAGTCGAGCAATATAACATGAACCTGAAAAGTCAGCAGGCAACCATGTATACGCTCTGTCTTGACAGATGAAGTAGGTACCCCTAGCAGTAAGGAAGGCAGGGGAAGAGTTAGACGGAAACACGTAAGTCTCAACGCACTCACTCCTCCCTAGCTGAGCTCTCGGATTTCTCCCATTTCCTTGCAAACAGACCTGACCTCGGTGAGGCACGACCCAGATTGGAGTGGAGCTTTTACGCTTGCTTTCTCCCAAACTAAGGCGATACTCTGTAGAGTTCCAACTCAAATATACTCGTAATTCATCTCTAGGGTAAGATGGAGTATTATTGACGTCCTTCATCATGTCAATAATTCCCTGGACTAAAGCTTTGTTGGCAGAGTTATATTTAGTGGAACGTGGTGGACGCGGAGGATAGGTTTCAAGGGCATAGGCAAAAATGGTCTGAAGGGCCTGAAATGGTACATTATAGCTAAAAGGCAAAACCAGGTAGGGAATGCCTTTATCCATAGTGTGGGGTATCAAGCCACACACCCAGCAGTCTGTAGTGTTAACTACCAGTTGGTGTTGGTGCAAGAGCTGTACGAAAGTGTTGTTAATAAATTCTGAGCGTCGAGCTTGCTCATGTTCAGGAAATGAGTGAAAAGAGTGCATAGAAGAAACAGTAGAAGTAGCAGGATCAAGGGGAGGTATTGTAGTTACTGGCATAAAAATTAAATTCACACCAAAGACGATTCCACCCACCAATGTTATCAAAACAATTAAAAATGTAATAGCACATTGCATCAGAAAACATTTGCTATGAAGAATTCTGTAAAGTCTGTTTCTGCGAACATAAATCACATTTTCTCGTTGCAGCGCAGGAAGCTCCATCTTCTACAATCCGCTCGCGACCACTGATGATGTGTACGTAGATGAAAATGCCTCTAACAGAAAGATCGACCTTGTGTCTGACCCCCGCAGATTCAACTAGGCACACAGCCACGACCCTACGGCTACCCAGACGGCAAGGCAATTTGAAAACAATAAAACAATAGCAAACTTCCTGGCTGGAGGCAAAGTGTCAAAATTTCAAATGTGTAAAATAGGCAGTTTCCTGCTTTATTTGTCCATATTGCGGGATCGTAAATTGTATCTCAGTTTTGCAGGAGCTGTTTGATCTGGAAACAGTGTATTATCAGCAGAGGTTGCAGGGTTCAAGTTCGCAGATGGCAAAGTTTCTTCTGATGCAGAGGGCAAGTGTTCAGGAGTCAAAGAAGTAGTTTCAGGAGGAGATCCAGAGTTCGATGTGTCAGTTATCAGTTCGGCATCGCTGAAAGGGATAAACCTGGGTGTTCGTTCAAACTCAGAGGCACCAATTCCCTTCTTTACCCAGTTATCATAAGGAAGTGGCAGGGGCACATGTTTGACGTGCGTCGTGTGTATCCAGTTCTTGCGGCCGGCCACACGAATAGCAGTTCTCGTCGCCAGCAGCACTTGATAGGGGCCGACAAATCTGGGTTGAAGATTCTTCGTCCTCGCAAAGTTGCGCACAACAACGTGGTCCCCTGGTTTCAGCTGATGACCTGGACTCTCCGGTGGCTTTGGCAATGCATCGAAAACCTGTTGGTGAATAAGACTCAATTTAGCAGTCAAGTCGTAAAGGTAATCAATCAACATTGGATATTCCAGAGAACAGAATTCTTTTGGCCTTGGCACTCCCCAAATGTTAGCGGGACGACCAAAAACTATCTCATAAGGACTAAGCCCTACTCTAGAATGTACAGTCGCTCTCGTGGATAACAAAGCCAAGGGTAGTGCGTCTGGCCAGGACAAACCCGTGGATGCCTGTATTTTAGCAAGTTTCAGCTTGAGGGGGCCATTGTAACCCTCAACTAAACCAGCAGACTGGGGATGGTTTGCACTGTGAAATTTTTGCTTGATCCCTAAACCGGCACACACACTCTGCATAACTTTCCCTACAAACTCACTTCCGTTATCTGACCATACAATCCGTGGCATTCCAAACCTAGGGAAGTATTCCTTGAGAAGGATTTTGGCAGTTGATAAGGCAGTGTTGTCCTTCAGTGGATATGCTTCGATCCATCTGGAGAAAGCACAAACTACCACCAGGACGTATTTTAGGTTGTTGCAACGATCCATGTGAATGAAGTCTAACTGAATCACTTCAAAGGGGCAAGAGGGAGGAGCGAAGTGACCAGCAGGCGTGGGGACTCCCTTGCCAGGATTATGCATCAGGCATACCATACAATTTTTCACCACTCTCTCTGCACATTTACTAATCCCATCATTCTTCCAGACTGGAGCCAACATCTTACAGATCCCTTTAGAACTAATATGCGCTGCTCCATGCGCCATTGTCACTACTGCAAGCACATACGCATCAGGCAACATCCAACGCTGTTGTTCTGACAAATCAATCCAACATCCACTTGAGTCCAATTTACCCGTACTCTCTTTCCATGCACGCTTTTCCTCCTCAGTCGCCTCTTTCTGAATTTCTTTCACACTTTCCACTGTGTCCTCACACATTCCAGACTCGGAAATCCATCTCGCAGACGTAGCAACATACATTCTACTCATCATATTTCTAGCTGTCTGTTTAGCGGTCTCGTCAGCAAAAGCATTCCCACGACCAACATCATCCGTGATTGCTTTATGAGCACTGCATTTCACAATCGCAACTTCAGTCGGCAAGGTTAGAGATTCCAACAAGTTGTTAACTAGCTGACCATGTTGAATCTTAGTCCCATGGGACGTAATGAAACCTCTTTCTTTCCACAAACGGCCAAAACTATGGGCCACACCAAATGCGTACTGACTATCTGTGAACACATTCACTCTCTTTCCCTTTGCTAAAACACACGCTCTCGTTAGAGCGATTAATTCTGCAGCTTGGGCAGAATTCTGACTCACTCTTGCAGTCTCCACAATCGTACTCAAAGTCGTTACTGCGTAAGCAGCAGTCACATCACCATTCTCCAATTTAAAGCATGATCCATCAACATACAACGTGCCATCTGGATCTGACAACGGAGTGTCTTTTAAATCAATTCGTCCTTTTGTCTCCTCCTCGGTTCTGAAACAGCAATCATGGGGTTTGGAATCACTCGACTCTTGATTAGTCGGCAACAATCTTGCTGGATTCAATACATTGCATCTTTTGATCTGTATATGACTTGCTAACAATGTCAGCTCGTAGCCAGATAATCTAGCACTGGTAAGGTGTTGCGTCTTGGTTCGGTTCATGAGTGTATCCACAGCATGAGGAACCATGACCACTAGCATGTTATTCATCACCAAACCAGCAGATTGTCGAATGGAAACCGCAGCTGCCGCTGTAGCTCTCAAACAACTAGGCAACGCTCTAGCTACCGGATCTAATGTTGATGAAAAATACGCACAAGGGCGTTGTTTATCACCAAATCTCTGTGTCAGAACACTCAACGCGCAACCTTCTCTCTCGTGAACATAGAGCGTGAATGGCTTGCTGTAATCGGGTGTACCCAATACAGGAGCTGAACATAGTGCATTTCGTAACTCAGAAAAACTCTCCTGACATTCATCAGACCATGGCACCGGACTCGGAACATTTTTCCCAGTCAAAGCTACCAATGGTTTTGCCAAAAGAGAAAAATTTGGGATCCACTGCCTACAGTACGAGGTAATACCTAAAAAGGCACGTACTTCTCTCTGTGTGCGGGGAACACTCATCTGCGTAATTGCTTTTATTCTCTCTGGGGTCAACTTTCTTCCCTCCTCTGACAAGAGATGACCTAGGTAGGTCACTTCTTGGCAGCAGAATTGCATTTTCGAAGGTGACACCTTATGATTCAAACTAGACAAATGATGCAATAACAAAATTGTAGCTGCTTTGCAAGTTTCCTTGTCATCGGCAGCCACCAGAAGGTCATCTACATACTGCACTAGAGCAGAACCTGGAGGAAGTACAAAAGAATCTAACTGACTTTTTAATGCCTGACTGTAAATGGATGGACTCTCACAATAGCCTTGTGGAGCACGTTTAAACCTGAAGCTTCGACCTCCTAGAGAGAAGCCGAAAATATCTCTGCTTTCCTCGGCTATCGGAATGCTGAAAAAGGCATTCTTCAAGTCGATAACTGAAAACCATGTAGCTGTGGCAGGAATCAACGTTAACAATGCAGTAATGTCTGGAACCACAGGAAACTGCAGAACCACAATTTTATTAACCTCTCTGAGATCGATAACAAACCTATATACTGGAGGCTTTGAAGGATCGGTACGTTTCAAAATTGGTAATACAGGACTGTTACAGACATTTCCTCTAGTTTCTTCAACCACACCTTTCTTAATCAAATCTTGCACAATCAATAAAAGTGCACGTTCACCTTCACTAGAGATTCTGTATTGAGGAATTCGTGGAAATTTGACATTTGCTTTCAAAGTGACTACATATGGTGGTATTTCCAAAAGGCCTACATCGTTAGGACCAGTTGCCCAAAGAGTATCAGGGAGTGAACGCAGCTCTGGCGGGAGTGCATCCATAGACAAGTACATTGGAGAGGTGATTCGTTTACCCAACGTAAGCTGTACTCCCTCCGGAGAACAGTACAATGTCGCATATAGGCGTTTTAACAAGTCTAAACCAAGCAGATTTTCATTACAACCTGTCGTCAAAATCAGGGGTGCTTTCAATTGACACGGTCGAACAGAAATAGACAAAGGACCAGATACAGGGTTGTAAACAGGGGCGCCTGAAAAACCTACAGAAACATTTGTTAAGCCGGACAAAGGTGCGCCAGGGTGTTTCGCATGAATGATAGAACTTTTTGCTGCACCAGTATCCAACAGAAACGGTTCGACTACACCTGATGTTGCTACTGCGACATAAGGCCCACTCTGATCCACTGGAACTGATACTACTCCCTCTCTCTGTCCATGGCTGTCCTAGTACTCATTTTGTTGAAATCCCTCATCATTTTCACAATAGTCTTCAACATGATACTGTTGCGACCTATTCTGTTGAGCAGACTGTCCATTTCGCTGATCAAAGTGATTGGAAGGGCGATTGTTCGTTTGTGGAGGCATAGCACCTCGTCCTCGACCTCTAGAATTTTGCACAAAACCACCACGACCTCTTTGAGCTGCTGCAGCGTTATTTTGCGCTAAGACTGGACACTCATTCTTATAATGACCCTCTTTCTTACAATACGCACATTGATTCCACTGGTATTGCGGTCTCTGAGAACCATAATCTGTCCTTTGATATGACCCTTGCTGTGTATTGGTCTGATTCATGCGAGGCGGATATGCTTGTTGCAGAAGAACTTTAGTCTTTAAATCTTTTGTTTTCTTATCTGATTTCTCTTTCTCCTCTTTCTCCCTATTTTCATAATACTGTGCGGTTGCAAGTATTTGCGCAGTTGTAGAGACAGCCCACGCACTCTCGGAATCTTTCAATTTATTGCAGAGCTCTGGTAGCAGATTGTGTACAAATTTATCGACAAACAATCTCTGTCCTCCTTCCGTGCTCATATCCTGACCACTGTGATCTACAAAAGTCTCTTCGAACCTCGTGAAAAAGTCGGAGACACTTTCGTCCTTCTTCTGCCTGCATGCGGACAACTTGTCCCAGTTAACGCGCAATGCTGGCATCAGAGTCTTCATTAAGTCGATTATCCTACCTGGAAGATTAGCAATTAGAGGTTCGGGTTTGGAACCACCTATTTGCTGACCATCTGCTGCAATGATAGCTGCCCAATCACCACCTAGGGCAACGGGATGATTCTCTTTACGAATTTTAGCCCAAATTGGTTGCGGAACTACATTCCCAAATAACATGTCAATGTCCGCTTGATTCATCACACAAGCCTCAACTGTCTGCGCTAATTCCTTATAGTATCCGGCAGGATTCTTACGTGGATCTGGCAAGGCCTGTTTCACTGCTAACACTTCGGCTCGCTTCCACGGAATGTGTATCCACACTCTTTGGAATTGCGCCGGAGCGGCTGCAATACCAAGGTTTGCATTAGCTTGCACAGCTTCGCGCCAAATTGGTGGAACCTCCCTCATTGGATATTGGCGATTCTGCTTCGTACTACTCTTCTCTAACTCCCTTGGTGAACGGAGTGATGGATCATTCCTATAACTTAAAATTAGTTCCATCGCTTCTTTTATATTTTGACCAACTATCGTACCTGCGGCAAACTCTTTCTGAACATTAATCAATTCTTCTAAATTCGAGTCAGAGTCATCTTCTTCTAATTCCTCTCGTAAAAGAGAGCACATCTCGTCGAACACATATCGTTGTGTTGGTTCATTCCACTGCATAAATGTATCTAATACATCTCTAGTACTATATCTTCTACTCTTCGAAATCCATCTGAGAGCCGTGGAATCTAAGATTCCCCGTTCCTCAGTACTTGGGAGCTGACTACGTCTCTGTACAGAGTCAGAAGTAGGAGTCTTAATTAAAGTTTTATAGAAGGGAGACAGAATGTTAGAGACAGAATCAGTGATTCTTCGACGAACAGAAAGCGGAGTCATAATACTAGCAGATGTAGCAGTTGGAACAGATAGGACAGGAACAGTAGGAGTATCAGGTAAGGTAGCTTGTGAAACAGTAGGTGTAAGCGATACAGGTATAGGCAAAGAAGTCGGCAACCCAGGAAGAGGGGGTGCCGAAGGAACATTCACATTAACCACAGGAGGTACAGGAGCTTGATTCTGAGGGGCAGGAGCAGGAATACCAGGTTGTCCAGCAACCGGCAATTGAACATTCGGTACAGGCGGAGCCGTAGCACCCTGTGCATACGGTGGGGGTGACCGTAACAAGTAAGACAACAGAGGATCGTTTTCGGGGTCCTCTATTATCTTAGTTGTACTCGATGGCAAGGCAGGATAGCACTTGTCTATCGCTAAATTACGCTCTCTAGTAGCTACCTCTATTGCCTTCTCAGACTCATTGACTTGCAGCTGCTTAGCAGCCTGTTCTAAAGTCAACTCTTGCTCTTTCTGTTCTTTCTTCAACCTTTTAATTTCTCTCTGTTTAGATTCTTTTCGCCAGTAACGGAAAGAATCAAACATTGCCGGCTGGGCTTTCTTCTTAAACAATTTCACTTCTAAATTGTCAAGGACTTCAGGTTCAAAACTACCATGCAGTGGCCAACTAAGGACACCGTCTTTTTCCGTATATCGGACCCACACCTCATTATAAGATATAGGACCCACACCGTGTTTACAATAAAGATCATATAGAGGAGTTCCAATCGGAGGAACCAGACATGAGTCCTCCAACCGGGAATCACTGTTGCAACCAAAACACGACAACATACAATTTTTCCGACTTACCATTTTGTAATCCGGAACACAGAACGAACAAAAACAAACAAAAATGTGCACTCGAACCAAGAACTTAGGCCTACCAAAAGCGAACCAATGTATCGATACCCAAACTAAACCAATAGATTATCGTAACCAGAACAACCAGTGATAATCTTACGAAACCAAACCAAACCAAGAACTAAAAGGATTTTAACAACCCTTACGAAGTAACCAACTAGCAACCACTAAATACTTAACTGAGGCACTGAAGACGTCACCAAGGAGAAACCCGTCACGTCTCGCCGTACTAAGGACTGCACCTCGGGTCCAAGACAGGGCGACGGTCAAGGCAACGGACCACTGCAGCCGTCCTGAACGGGAACCCTCGTGGAAGAGAACGTCGGGCCACTTTTGCGATATGCCGGGATCGATGAAGTGGGGCGCCTCCCTCAGGAATCTTCACACAAAGCTTCTCGAACTCTTCAGGCTTTTGGACCGGTACCGAATGACGTCGCCCAACATTAGGCGCCAATTGGAGTTCTGGACTTTTTGGTTCCGTCCAGAGGTGTCAGGGATAACACCCGAAGACCCCGGAGTTGTGGTAAATTTAAATTACCTATGCGGAATTTATGCGGTAAAATTCAATAAGAATAACTCAGTCAAAAATAAGAGACAGAATCCGTGGTATTTGAGGTTTTAAAAGGGGTTTTATTCCTTAAAAAGGAATTGGTTTAAACCAGGCAATCATGTTCCATCACCACGAAGGTTCAGGAAGGGATAGACAATACTTTATTGACAGGTTATCATATATATAGTCAATGCATTACAGTAAGACATATGCAGGAGGCGTAACAGCTGAGAGAAACGAGATGACATATGTACGTAACAGAAGGCGTGCATGAAGGCGTGTGCTAGACAACGTCACATGAAACGTATTACAAGTGGGTGGATCCATAAGTGAATCCTGCAGTGTCAGCAGAAAATATGTGGCAGAGATGCGCGCGCAGCAGCATGACGTGTGATTGACGTGGAACTGGAGGGTGAAGGGGACTTGACATTTAGCCCTACATGAGGAGACAGAAGTCTGGGGTGTCAGAACAACCTAATCCCAAATCATATCTAATATCTTGTGTTTGAGGAACTGTATTATCTGGAGGGAAAGGTCTCTCGGGCAGAGGCTATTCTATACTGACTGCTAGTGCGTGCATATGCGCCTACGTGTCTACATGAGATGTGAGGGGCCATGGGCCTACCATGGTAACGGAAGCTATGAATTACTTGCATGGAGACAGTGAGGCCGGGCCCTTTGCTCTGCTGCTGGGAAGGATGTTTTCGTAAACTACTAGACAGGAATGTATTTTCGAGGAGCGGAGCAGATAACTTGAAGGTTGAATTCAGTCTTGGCAGGCAAGGCAGGCCGAGCCTGGCACAGCTCGCCGCGCAGGGAGTAAGTCAAGGGTCAGGAAGCAGCAGACTGCGGCTTTCAGAGACAGAAGGCAGAAAGAGGCTCAATGGCAGAAATCAGGGCCTAACTTGCCAGAGCTAGAAATCATGAAAGTGCACCACATAAAGACGTTGGCAAGGTACACTTAGGAACGGAATATCTGACCCATTCATGGTGGATCTGAAAGAGGACATGTTAACGTTGGACGCAAATGTATTTGCGTCTTCATAGCTGGAAGTGGCGGGAACATACATGTACTTAAAGCACGTACATGGAGCCGGTGGGGTCTACGATAGGGGACACAACTGACCATAAAATTCATATTACCTCATTCCCTCCTTGTCCCCTACGGACCCTTCATGATATATCAATCCTTATTAATCTATCAATCTGTTCATGTAACATCATTTGTTCTTCTTTCTTCTTACGGCGTTTTGAATGAGGACTTGAATGAGGAATACATGATGTGGCGCACAGGCCGCAAATCGCTGGCCCACATTGCAGACATAGGCAGCAACTGAATACTATGAGAAGGCCAATACCTAGGAAGGATAGGATTTTCCATCCCCAGGCTGACAACGTGGTCCAGAACCAACCGGACCAAGTCCAGGTGCCTGGATTCTGGTGTATCAGACTTGCAATCTTGTGAAGACGAGTGATGGCTTTATATACTGATGGCGCGTTTTCTGGAATGAAAACACAGCAGCTCGACCCGATGACCTTACAGGCTCCGCCCCTATCGGCTAGGATGACGTCAAGGACGAGACGATTTTGAAGAACAACAAACCGTATAGCAGACTGCTCCTCTGTTAAGTTACTTAGGGCGGAAGTAGCTTCATTCACTACTGCTTCGAGGGTTCTGGTTAATTTTCGTATCAATTTACTATTGGAGACAGTACCTAAGTAGGGAAAGAAAACTTTATTGAAGTCTGTATATTGTTCCCATGCCGTTTCAGTATAGTCGACAATCGGGAGATCTCTCTGTGGTCTATTGTGTACTAGATGGGTGTTTCTATGATAATCAGGAGGGGCTAGGAAAACAGGTGGCAGAAGGAATGCAATGTAACAGGTGCCATCCCAATCTAGAGGTAAGCGTATATATGCGGTATGACCACAAACGAAGTAGGAATGACGTGAAGCTTTAAACGCAGACTTGCCCTTATCACTAAATTCGATTACAGTAGTACATTTACTATGACCCAAGTGTACTGAACCATTCTTTCTGACACATAATTCACCTTTAACTGGTAGTACGGACATAGCAGGCAAGACTGGTTCGGATTCGGATTCAACATTCAGAATCATGAGGTTAAGTGTGAAATTACCTAAACCATATACTTCATTTTCTAGATCAGTTCCTGTTCTTTTTGGTAGACCCTCCTTGTCAGGAAAACATACTTTATGCAGAACTGTGTTCAGGTTACCCCATACCCAGTTGCCCTGGTAAACTACGGAATTGGAATCTAGAGAGTTTATTAAACTAAACCATGCCCCACAGGAACCATTGTGTGTAAACGGGTACGGGCAGAGGGGCAGAACTCCCTTGTATTTCTGATAGGGAGGGAGTCGGCCACATATCCAACAATTGGTAGCATTGCTGGTCTGATGGGAATGATGTAACATACTAATGAATGTGTTGTTGCGCAGCGCAAGTCGGTAAGACAATTCATGCGGGGGTAGTTCACTGAAAGAATGCTCGGCAGTGACATTGAAGGGAGAATGTGCACGCTTAAAAATAGGGTAGTAGATGTGTAACAATATACTCGCAGCAATAATCAGAAGACTTAGAAAAAACATAATCAATAGTGTCACAATGCAGTGGCTGCGAAGAGATTTACAATATTCACGTTTCTTGAGCTGTTTCTGTCTATCTCTCTCTCTATTGGGGTCTAGGGGATACATGTCAGAAAACTCGTTCAATCGATTCACCTAGGGGAGGACTTAAACAATTAAACTGTCTGACTTGCTAGACCTCAACTTAAGTCTGTAATTCTGGGAGGAAGTTTTCTCGACCAGGGGGAGTTTTGAGTCAGTCTGTGGAGGAGGGCCGGGCGGCTGAGAGTTCAGATCTGGAAGCAGTCCATGAAATGTTTTAATATGACTCGAGTGAAGCCAGCCCTTGCGGCCCTCGACTTTCACTGCAGTCCTTGTGGTTAGAAGTACTAATTTTGGCGTCTGCCAACGGGGCTCCAGCGGACTTCTTCGGTCGAAGTTCCTGATGAATACGTAATCGCCGGGACCCACTTCATGGGGCTTCACCTCGGTGTTGTCGGGAAAGGCTGCAGCTACCTGTGAACGACAAGATTGTAGTGCAGACATCAAGGAGGCAAGGTAATCGGTCAGCATAATACAGTCAACATCAGTTATTTTTCTAGGCAAAGGCGTCCCCCACATATTCGGTGGCCTACTAAAGACCACCTCATACGGGGATAGCCCTGTTCTGGAGTGTGCGACCATTCTTATATAAAAGAGCGCAACTGGCAAAGCTACTATCCAGTCGACTCCTTTCTCTCTACAGATCTTGGCAAGGCGAATTTTCAGAGTCTGATTATGGCGTTCCACGAGGCCTGCTGCCTCGGGATGTCGGACACAATGGAACTTCCACTGGTAGCCGAGCAGGAGAGATACTTGCTTCATTAACTCGGACGAGAATGGCTGACCGTTATCGGAGTATACGACGCGGGGCAAACCATATCTGGGGAAGAATTCACGAACCAGCTGCTTGGCAGTGGTCGGAGCAGTGTAATCTGGGACTGGATATGCTTCTGTCCAACGGGAAAGTGCACATACAACTACGAGGACATATTTGAATCCTCGACAACGTTCCATCTGGATATAATCCATCTGGAGGACTTCAAAAGGGTGATCGGGAGGATGGAATCCACCTTGCTCTACGGGAATGCTTTTACCTGGGTTGAACTGACAAAAAATCATGCAAGTACGCACTTTCTGTTTGGCTGCTGCTCGTAAATGTTTATTGAACCAGATGTTTTGAATACTGTCTAACATGGCTTTTTCTCCTAAATGTGCAGGACTATGTACTGTGTTAATGATTACTTGGACCATAGAGTCAGGGAGAAACCATGTAGATTTTCCCTTCGTCATCCATCCTTGATCTGTCTGGATCCCTCCTAGTTCAGTCCATTTCTTGATTTCATCTGGTGTAGCATGTGTCTGTATGTCAATTACATCTAGGGCGGGATCCCTAACTGTCATGCAATGTGTCGGTGTCTGGACTATTGTCTTTGTCAAGTCAGTTGCGTGAGTCTGAGCTGTATGCTTGGCTGTTCGGTCCGCCAGGTCGTTACCCTGGGAAATGATATCAGTGACTTTTGTATGTGCCTTACACTTCATGATGGATATTGCTGTAGGCAGATGTATTGCATCTAACAGAGTTTGAATAAGGGGACCGTGCTGAATTTTGGCCCCGTGAGAAGTCAGATAACCTCTCTCTCGCCACAGGACACCGAAGTCGTGTACGACTCCGAATGCATAACGTGAATCTGTGTATATGTTAACTCTCTTGTTTTTAGCTTGAATACAGGCTTGAGTCAGAGCGATGAGCTCTGCTGCTTGAGCTGACAGGGTATCAATACAATTTGTTTCTATGACTTCAGTTTCTGTCGTGACTGCATAGGCGGCCACTAGTTCTCCTGTACTTGTTCTCATGCATGAACCATCCACATAAAGTGTCAGGTCTGGATCTGGTAATGGAGTATCTGTCAAGTCTTGTCTGGGTTTCGTCGTAATAGTAATGACTTCGATACAATCATGTGCCAATGGATCTGTCCCACTTAATGGCAAAAGTGTAGCAGGGTTTAATGTGTTGCAACGTCTGATTTCTATGTGTGGCTGAAACAATGTCAATTCATAACCTGTCAGTCGTGCTATAGTCAAGTGCTGGGTCTGTGTTCGGTTTAAAAGAACTTCCACGGAGTGTGGAACTTGTACTGTCAACTGATGTCCTAACACTATGGAATCACTCTGTCTAATTGCTAGAGCTGTTGCTGCTACTGATTTCAAGCACGCAGGCAAAGCCTGGGCTACTGGGTCTAATGTGCTAGAAAAATAAGCACACGGTTTGTGTGATCCTGCTTGTTCTTGCGTCAGCACTGACAATGCAGTACCTTCGTGTTCTGTGACAAAAAGTGTAAAAGGCTTGCTGTAACATGGTGTCGCTAAAACTGGTGCTTGACATAAGGCTTTCTTTAAGTCGTCAAAAGCTTGTGTATGTTCCTGAGTCCAAGGGAGGGCAGTCGAAGACGCTGCCTCCTGGGTTGTCAACTGTATGAGTGGCTTTGCTAGAAATGCGTACTGAGGAATCCATTGTCTGCAGTAAGGAGTGAGGCCTATAAAGGCTCGTACCTCCTTTTGTGTCTTGGGCTGTGACATGTGTACAATTAACTGAATACGGTCAGGTGTTAGCTGTCTCCCCCCTTTGGACAGCAAGTGCCCAAGGTAAACAACTTGCTGAACACAGAATTGCAGCTTCGAAGGGGACACCTTGTGTCCCTTGTCAGCCAGGAAATGCAAAACCGTCAATGATGCTTGTTCACATTCAGGTTCGCTGCGGGCGGTGATCAATAGATCATCGACGTACTGTAACAGGGCAGTGTTATCAGGCATGTGTATACTGTCTAGTTGTCTTTTCAGTGCTTGGCTATAGATGCTGGGGCTTTCTGTGAATCCTTGAGGTGCGCGTGCAAATTTGAAGCTTCGTCCATTTAAACAGAATCCGAAAAGGTATTGGCTTTCCGGGTCAATGGGGACACTAAAGAAGGCGTTCTTCAGGTCAATTACAGTAAAGAACGTTGCTTCGGAATCAATGGCAGTCAATAAAGACGAGATATCTGGGACCACGGGGTATTGTGGTACAATGCATTTATTTAATTCGCGCAAATCGATAACTAATCGATAAACAGGAGGTGCATTTGGATCAGTACGTTTAAGAATTGGAATAATGGGAGAATTACATACATTGGAGTCGGTTTCTACAACCACTCCTTGTGCAATGAGCTCGTCAATGATTTTCAGTAAAGCCGCTACAGCATCTGGAGTTAACTTGTATTGTCGAATTCGTGGCAAGACTACTCCTGGTCTGAGTGTGACTCGATACGGTGTAATGTGCATACAACCTACATCAGTGGGACCTTGTGCCCATAAATGTGCAGGAACATTCTGTAATCTGGGATCAATATCTCTCAACACATAGTGACCTTTAAAGTCACGTAGAAACAGTCTTACTCCTTCCGGAGAGCAGCAGATAACAGCTCCTAGAGCTTTCAATGTCTTTATACCTAACAAGTTTTCTGGACATGATTTCGTTAGTAATAGATCTGTAGTACGTGTCAATGGACCAACTGCAAGGGGAAGTGGTTGCGATACTTCATTAATAATAGGCTTTCCTGAAAATCCAAGGGAAACATTCTGCGAGCCTGAGAGGGGTGCCCCTGGAACCTCATCGTGACTGATAGTTGTCCTGCTTGCCCCTGTATCAATTAAAAACTTTCTGTCTTTCCCTAATACTTGACTATGTACATAAGGACCTTCTTGATCTACAGGAACCTCAATAAGAGGCAAGCCAACTTCCCTCTCTAGGCTGTTTCATGTGTATCGCTGATAGTCGGGATAATCATTTTATGCATACTGATACATCTGCTGTGTCGTGTTTTGTGTTGCGGCAATGGGTTGTGGCTGTGGGACTGCTACGGTCTGTACTGTCTGTTGTGAAGCTTGCATAGGCTGGATATTCTGTGGTACTTGTTGTTGGACCTGGTCCTGTTTAGGAGGACGCGGTCTCTCTTTAGTTTTACCTGTAGAGATATTGTGTTTCAAAACTGCGCAATCGTTTATATAGTGACCTGGCTGTTTACAATAGTTGCATATCCCTTTAACAGGAGCTGTTGAATTATGGGACTGTATCTGACCCTTTTTCTGACCGTCAGCTGGAACTGACTGAGCAACTAACATTTTCATTTTCGTGTCTTTCATACGTCTTTGTTCGTGTTCTTGTTCCTCTCTAATTCTGTTCTGGTGGTACTGTAACATTTGTAACATTTGTGAAGGCGTATTAGCTTGCCATGTGCTCTCGACTTTCAGAACACGATTCTTAACTTGGGGCAGAGAATTTTCGACCAATTTAGATACAAAAAGATGTGGATATGACTCGCTACTTGGTTTCAAGCCACTATTAATAACAAAACATTTCTCAAAACGGGAATAAAAATCACTAGTGTCTTCATCGTGTTTCTGTTTGCAGGCTGAGATTGCATCCCAGTCTTCCTTTTTCGTTGCTAACAGACGTGGCAATACTTGTACTAACAATCCTGGTAATGCTTTAGTTTTGTCCCCGAGCCCTAGGCCTGGGGTTCTAGTATTTTCTTCGTTCTCTAATGCAGCCCAATCAATCTTTGCCTCTCCCACCTCCCATTCTTTTTCCTTGAGTTTCTCGTAAATACCGGCAGGCAATAATACTTTTAATATTTTCATGATGTCGGGATAGGTGTAATCACCCATGAGTAACATGTCTTTTATTTCACGGTGAAAACCTGCTGGATCCTTGTCATGGCTGGGCACTAATTTCTTCATTTCTAATAGTTCCATTTTTGTTATGGGCGTGTACACAAACACGCGTCTAAAGGTATTATCATCATTCTTGACTGGATGTACTTCTCGCAAGGGATTCTGTCTGTCTATGTAATACATTTTTCTGTCTACGGGTGGAGCTGGATCAAACTGCGGACACAGGAAGGCACTATATCTGTGCCGATGTTCTAGAATTATTTTGATTAAGTCGGTACCTAGACCTCTCCATCTATTCAGGAGTAATTCTATTAATATATCAGGTAGGGGACCTGGATCAGAATGTTGGCTTTTATACAATATAAGGAGATGCTGAATCATGTATATTCCGGCCAATTTCTGTTCATCAGGAGAAAGATTTAAAAAGGTTTGTGCTAATGCGTCATCATTATATTTATCAGAACTGTCAGCCCATTGTACTGCTGACCTGGCTAATTCTTGTTCATCCATAGAATTGAGTACATGGTACCCCATTCGTTCTTGAAGTATTTTATCGGTAGCCTGAAATAAGTGTTCAGGCGTCTTCGGGTTTGACATGGCAGCTTGAAAAAGTCTCTTACTTTCTGGGCGTACCGGACGCATTGAATTATTAAAGGGCCTTCCCTTACCTACATAGGCTATCACTTCTCTATCACTTCTCTAGCTGGTAACTGTAATGATCCTGTTGTCGTTTCTGGTGTTTCCTCCTCCTCCTCCGAGGATTCAGTCTTATCTGCTTCTACCTCTCTTTCGGGCCGTGGTCTTTCATGTATCTACTGCTTTTCGGATCCTTCGGCACATATTTTCTATACTATTCTGTTTATCATGTTTTCCGTCCGCTATATTCTGACCCCATTTATTAAGTGCTTTCATTTCTTCCTGGTCTACACCAGGCCTGTCTTGGTTTCTTATCAAGCAGTTTATGAAAAAACGTAATATCATTTTCTGAGTGTCAACTTTCTGATATGCTATGGCATCGCCAATACTTTCAGGACCTTCCCCCGTCTGGACAAAATGATATATTTTGTCTAAATGATCAATCATTCCTGGTAGTATCATTAAATAGTTTGCAACTCGTCGTAGACGTACTGATGATAGCATCATTCTGTCATCTTTACCGGGTACCGGATCATATCTACAGTCTGTAAGAGGCTCATTAAGTATGTCGTAACCCACTGTTTGGGCTGTACGTTGGTGTGCTAAGTCCCTATAAGTCAATCGATGTGCTGGTGGTGGCGTTTGAAAACCTCCTGTGGCACCTCCTGAGGTGCCAGGTCCAAATGGATTTGTTGGGTGAATGGTGGGGAGAATAGGCGCGGGAAGAAGCGGAGGAATAAGTGGAAGAGGTGGAGCGGGAGGAGGAGTATGTCGTTGCAGAGGTGGCGGTAGATTATCTCGGAGTGGAGTGCCGTCAGCAGGTGGTGTGCGTGGCGGCGGAGCATTAACATATTCGGGGGCTACATCGTCTAAATAGGAAGAAAGGAAAATGTCCTTTGCGGTCTTGTGGTGTAATTTTGTCGGGAGCAATGGAGGTGGCAGGTCTTTTGGTACCTCCGGGGTGGCCTTAGGTAAACCCTTGGCCAGGAGAGGATACATACCATTCATAAGAGTGTTTCGTTGTCTGTCTACTTGTTCTGCTTTTACTCGTATACCTTCCTCAACTAATACGTTTTCTCGGGCTTTGTCTGAATCCTCTCTACTTTTCTCTTCTTTTCGAAGTGCTTTCTCTGTACGTCTATGCGATTCTTTACGCCATAATTCAATGGCATCTTTCTGTGACTGTCTGGATTTCTTTTTCCATAATGCTTCTTCTACTCTCATGATGCAATCAGCATCCCATGTCCCAGCAGCGGGCCATCTCTGATTCTCTGCTAAATCTTTGGTGTAGTCCACCCACAAATCGAGATATAATACAGCATCTAGGCCATGCTTATGGTACATAAAGTACCCTGGAGTGTCCCTAGGTGGAATGGGAACAGCTTCCTCTAGTATCCCTTTTCTAGTTTTTATCTGTCTTAGTTTAGAGAATAAAGGCATCTTGAACCTTACTACTTGATACTTACTTGGATTTGGACACAATTAATACAATAACCACGATAATGCAGATTGAACAATCACTCATACCACAACATTAAAACACATTTGAAACATTTAAAAACGAACAATAATAATTAGAATAAAACTAACTACCTTCATACTCGATATACTGCTAAACAGTACAGATACACCGCTAAACAGTGCAGACCGGATATACTGCTAAACAGTACAGATACACCGCTAAAACAGTGCAGACCGGGTCTGTGTACCCAAACCCGTCTTGACCGGCACAAATTAATGTGCTCGTCTAGATGCGTCCCCAGCAACAGTACTCACCGGGAAGCACGGAACAGAAGGCCTCGGAAACTCGACACTGGACTGGACCGGACTGGACTCGACTGGACTGGACTCGTGACGTAGGTACTTCGGAACTTCGGAACCTGGTGGGCCTCTGAATACCTCGGACTTTGTTCTCTCAGCTAGGCTCTGGTCGGGGTCCTCCGCACTCCTCACCGCCTCGTCTGGGTGTCGATCGCAGCCTCAGTCACCTCCGTTGGCCTGAGGGAGATACAGGAAATCCTGCGGGTACGCGTAGTTGTCCGTCCGGCTGTGGCAGGGCACCAGGCCTGCAACGCACCTCCGGCGCATGGGGTGGGTGAGGGGTCCCTGTTCGGGCGCCAATTATGTGGTAAATTTAAATTACCTATGCGGAATTTATGCGGTAAAATTCAATAAGAATAACTCAGTCAAAAATAAGAGACAGAATCCGTGGTATTTGAGGTTTTAAAAGGGGTTTTATTCCTTAAAAAGGAATTGGTTTAAACCAGGCAATCATGTTCCATCACCACGAAGGTTCAGGAAGGGAGAGACAATACTTTATTGACAGGTTATCATATATATAGTCAATGCATTACAGTAAGACATATGCAGGAGGCGTAACAGCTGAGAGAAACGAGATAAAGACATATGTACGTAACAGAAGGCGTGCATGAAGGCGTGTGCTAGACAACGTCACATGAAACGTATTACAAGTGGGTGGATCCATAAGTGAATCCTGCAGTGTCAGCAGAAAATATGTGGCAGAGATGCGCGCGCAGCAGCATGACGTGTGATTGACGTGGAACTGGAGGGTGAAGGGGACTTGACATTTAGCCCTACATGAGGAGACAGAAGTCTGGGGTGTCAGAACAACCTAATCCCAAATCATATCTAATATCTTCAGTTTGAGGAACTGTATTATCTGGAGGGAAAGGTCTCTCGGCCAGAGGCTATTCTATACTACTGACTGCTAGTGCGTGCATATGCGCCTACGTGTCTACATGAGATGTGAGGGGCCATGGGCCTACCATGGTAACGGAAGCTATGAATTACTTGCATGGAGACAGTGATGCCGGGCCCTTTGCTCTGCAGCTGGGAAGGATGTTTTCGTAAACTACTAGACAGGAATGTATTTTCGAGGAGCGGAGCAGATAACTTGAAGGTTGAATTCAGTCTTGGCAGGCAAGGCAGGCCGAGCCTGGCACAGCTCGCCGCGCAGGGAGTAAGTCAAGGGTCAGGAAGCAGCAGACTGTGGCTTTCAGAGACAGAAGGCAAAAAGAGGCTCGATGAGAGAAATCAGGGCCTAACTTGCCAGAGCTAGAAATCATGAAAGTGCACCACATAAAGACGTTGGCAAGGTACACTTAGGAACAGAATATCCGACCCATTCATGGTGGATCTGAAAGAGGACATGTTAACGTTGGACGCAAATGTATTTGCGTCTTCATAGCTGGAAGTGGAAGGAACATACATGTACTTAAAGCACGTACATGGAGCCGGTGGGGTCTACGATAGGGGACACAACTGACCATAAAATTCATATTACCTCAGAGTTCTACCTGTCTCGGTGCACAAATAAACAGAAACACGGGCTTCTCGATGGTGGCGTCAAAGACAAAAGGTTTATTACTGCAGGGACACAGAAGTCACAGAAACTACACACGGGCAGTATCTAGGAGCCTGTTCGATTTGTACAAGAAGGGTTGCTCCTTATATACGAAATATTAGCCTTCAGGCGAATTTCTTCACAATGTTAGTACATTCCCAAACCTTTGTGTCCTAAACAATAAATATTTGGCGTTGCACAGGAATCGTCGATAATATCTGATGTCAAACATTACGAAGAGGGGTTCCCACTATTCCATCACAATTCCATGTCAACATTTCATTCAAGAGCCGGACCGCCTCATCGTAAATTTCGTTACCTCCCCCTAATAAAGGCCCAGAAGGAAAGGAGCAGAGCCAGGTGCAGAAGATAGAAAAGCAGGATAAGAGATGTTTGTGGGTCGTAAATGGGCAAGGCTACCAGCTTCGGCCGCCTAATCATGATCAGGCCAACGAACACGAGAACCAGTATAGCAGGACTGGCCTCAGGCAGAGGAGGTAGCCTTTGTCGAGTCATGCAGCCACGGCATGTTCTGTTCTAAGGTGCACGTGTCACTAGAGAGGTGAATCGCCGGCTAAGCCTACGTGTCCTTAATCGAAATGAAGTAATCAGAGGTCATTGCGTGTCTATTGTCTATGTGAGGGCAAGAAACACAAAATGGCTGCCATGATCTAAGATGGATGCCATGGGTAGATCGGAAATGTGTTTGTAACAAGAGTACTCTTGCTTGTAGCATAGCGAAAACACCAGTATATGCTAAATGGATCATTTGCGGTTCGCTGATACCAAAATTATGTATTTACGATAATGTTAAAAACACGGGTTCAAATCGTCACGGAACCTCAAAAGTGGACGCAACCATGTCTCTCCAGCCAGTAGGATGATTACAGAAATGTAGCTTGTTATGTCCCCCCCTGAAAATGTGAGCAGAGAGGGCGCTTCCCCGGCGTATGCCAGGCCAGCGTAGGGGTGTGAATAAAAAGCATGTAGCACTGGGCGTGGTTCTCTTACGGAATGGCCAATGTGTCTGCCAGACTGGCGCCTCGCACCTCGCCATGAGGCCGATGCCGTGAGCGGTGTTGCCTGCAATCCTGTGCGCCTGCTGCATCCCAGCCCGCTGGCCCCCAGACCCATCTTGCCCGAGGCCCGCGACCTTGGCAGCCTCCTAAGACCATCAGGGCTTCCGCGACACAGGCCAGCAGTACTCATTTCTTGTTGGCTTACTCCACCGCTGCCTCCGGCCTACACTACGGTCAAGTAGGTTACACATTTGGAACTGATTCTTGAAATCCTGATGGCCGAGTTCATATGTCCTTGGGATGTTTGATATCACTGTACTCCCATCGATGTGGTGCCAGCCAACTCTGTGCATAGCATTCGAAACACATGTGTCTGCGGTCCCTTGCTGACTACTGCCTTCGGCCCACACTGTGGTCCAGTAGGCCACAGATTTGGAACTGAGTCTTGATTCCTCAATCCCAGAGTTCATATCATTGCACGCAAGGAGAGGTGTAAGAGGAAGACGCGTTTCAGTCTGGAGGAAAAAAGGATCATCGTTACGGAGATGATCGAACACTACCAACAACTGCTCTGGTGTCACTAACTTGGTGCATTGCAAGTCAACGACACGTGGCTGTGTGTCCCTGCTGACCGCTGCCTTCGGCCTACACTGTGGTCAAGTAGGTCACACATTTGGAACTGAGTCTTGATTTATTGCTCTCTACACCACTGGAGTCAAGCTATCCTGGTTGAAGACGGCTGATAGCCAGAAACCGGTCGTAGGATGCTTGATTCCGGTTCAGGAAAGACATGGCTTGGCAGTTCGGGCTGGACTGTTCCCATGAGGCACAGGGTCGGACTGAGTTGCATATGGCCATGTCTGAACTGGGGTGGTGTGGAGTGCAAAAAAAACGATGGATTTAGGCCCAGATCTCTGTACTGGGGTGAATGTATGACATTGTTCTGCATTCTGTCCATCAACTGTGGTTTTTGCATTTGATTTATTTATGGCAGAGTTTATATCATTGTACAGGCCTCATCGCAGACTGCATCCCCTTTCAGCTCCGGTGCCACTAAGTATGTGCCCCGACATTCATGGACACTCTCTGGTTGAACTTTGGTGGCGTCTGAGTCTATGGCCTGGGGGTTGTCTTCACCATCATGTAGCTGATACTGACTTTGTGGTAAAAAGTGAGGCTGTAGCATTCCACTCCTCCATTTGCCTGTTTCTGCCAGCTTCTGCCCTCTGCATCATGCCCTGGAGGAACACCCTCCACTGTCCCCTGCAACACTCCGCGACATTCACCTTCGACATCGACGAGGACCCGCTCAGCTGCCGCGGCCCTACCTCAGTGCACCGCAAGTCACCCTCCCGTGGTGGTGTGCCTGTGCCGGCCGCAGTGCATCCGGGGCCACTAATGCTCTGCTACTCAAGTCATGGATCATGTCTGATAGAATATTGGATGGCCTCTGGGTCGATGGTATTGGGGTCATCAATGCCATGTGTCTGTGGCCCTAAACTGTTTGCTGCCTCTGGCCTCAATTGAGGCCCACCAGGGATCACACATCAAATCGAGTCCTGACCTGCCCAGCCCTTGCATCACCACAGGATGCACACGCCACCACCACCAGGACAACCTCCAACCAACAACTGCCAGAGTCAAAAGAATCTTACTGCCAGACTATCAGAGTTGCTCACACCTGTCGTCAATGCCATCATCTGCTTGATACCCTGTTCAGCTCTTCAGGTGCTACTAACTCTGTGCACCACAACTCATGGACCCTTTATGCTTGAGTTTTGTGCTGTGGACAGCTCACACAGAACTGTCACCTTAGGCAGTATGGAAGACCTAGGACGATGATGAGGAAAATGATGTAGGTGTAACACACCCCACTGCAGCTGCAGCAGGAATAACCCGAAGGGTCACAATCATAGACAATTTATTCACATGAGCACGCTCAGCACTGGTGCCTGAATCTCAGTGCATTGCAACTCACGGACACTTCTGATTGCATATTGGGTGACCTCTGTACTTGCTCCTGCTACCACCACGATGCTTCTCAGTTGTTTCTGTAATGCGGGTGTTTTTTTGGTTCCGCTTTAATAGGGATCCCTGTTCAAGTTGTTGCCAGCACCAACCACTCCGTGAGGGCTGGCTTACACTCACCCCACACTCATTCAGCACAGGCGCCACTGTACATGTGCCCAAGATAAAAGGGGTTTTCGTAGGAAACAGGGATTTTGGCTGGCTTGTTCCACCGTGCTTTTACGTTTGAAAAGGATTAAAAGATTCAACTTGATCCACTCAAGACATTTTCCTTTCATCTCAAAGATACTTGTTGTTTTGTTGTTACACATTGTGATTACACAAACTTTATGCTCTCTTATATGTGTCTAGGTGGTTGTTTTCATGCCACTGTACATGTGACCCTGGCAATAAAGGTACTGGGTGCACGTTCCCATAGCCAGTTCCACAAACTATCTGAGTGCGTCAGTGTGGTCATAATGTATGCATGAGGGCCCCGGGCTCTACAACATTACATTGTGCTTTGTACAGTGGACGCAACCATGTCACTGCAGGCAGCGGGTGAGACCTTGGACATGTAACTTTGTCGTCCCCTACTGAATAGGTAAGAGGAGTGGACTCGGCTGGCATACATAAGTCTAGCGTGGGGTTGTGAATAATTATCAAGGGGCTCAGGGGGTGGTTCATTACTGGAGATCTGCAAATGAATGTGTCTATGTTGCAGTGTGGGTCTCCGCTGGGGAGTGTTAGTTGTCCCTGATGGGACTTAGACACCCACGTATGTGATCTAGTTCGGCTTCCATGAGGTCGACCCCCACCCGCACATGTTCGGCCACCTCCTTCTGGCAGTCTAACACCTGGCCTTGGAATGCGATTTGTGTGTCAGTGAGTTGCGGAGCCAGCCGTGATGGTGGGTGCTTCCTGCTGTGTGATCTGTGCAGGGGGTGGGGTCTCCTCAATGCAGCTGGGCTGCCCTGCTCCTGGAGGTGTGTTGCCTAAGATGTCCATGAGCTGTTGTAGGGCATCCGTGTCGCATGTGTGGAGGTCCTCCAGCATCACTGATGAGTTGTCTGGTCTGCTCCGCTGGAGATGTTGTTTTTCCCTCTGCAATGTGAAGGCGAGATGCATTTTGACATTTTGTTGATGTTAGAAATGGCGATTTCCGGTTGGCTAAGGCTTGCGCCAAAGCCAGGCAGAAACCACCATTCTACGCCAGGGCAAGGAAGTCACCCACCAAGATAACCCCTGCTCACCCTCTTGGTAGCGTGGCACGAGCAGTCAGGCCTATCTCAGAGGCGATGTGTAAAGCATTTGCGCACGCACCCACCAGCAACAACATCCCAGGCCCCCCACAAAAGGAACTTCACACAAGGTTATATAGGAAAATAGCCTTTGCATTATCAAAACACATCAGATAGTAATAACGCCATATACATTGTGCCAACTGGTTCAGGAAATATTTACAAGGGATTATGTACATAGGACAGGGCCACCTGAACCACTGTCAGGAATAAGCACTTGGTAGAACTAGCACTTGGTAGAACTAGCACTTTGTAGGAATACCTCTTAGCACATAGAGCATATAATAACTGTAGCACCAAATAACAAATGTAGCACACAACCAGTAACCACTGTTAAAAGGTAAGTACCACCTACGCAATCCTAAACACCTTAGGCAAATATCACGCAGGGAACCATGAACTCATTAGTAGAAACTATACTAGGAAAAACAACCTCCTAAGCATGAAAACACATTCAGAGGTATTGGCAAGAAGATTGGCACATGATGCATAAAAACACATTCAGAGGTATAGGCAAGCAGCTTGGCACATGATGCATAAAAACACATTCAGAGGTATAGGCCAGAAACTTCACACATGATGCATAAAAACACAGTCAGAGGTATAGGCCAGAAGCTTTACACATGATGCATAAAAACACATTCAGAGGTATAGGCCAGAAGCTTCACACATGATGCATAGACACACATTCAGAGGTATAGGCCAGAACACAGGGTGAGCAAAACATACTACACACAGTACATTTCCTAATGCCCAAAAAGCAATAGCACATGAATCATAACAGCACATAAATATTATTAGGGTCCAGGTTGCGCCACTGCGCCAAAACCTAAATGTAGCAGCTGCCCACTACTTGCTGGGCAGCTGAGGACAATAGCAAGGGGCCTAAACGCTGCAGCTGGCACTAAGTGCTGCACAGCTGTGGAAGGCCAAAGTAGGGGCGAAGGAGTGCGACTCACTCCTGAGTCCAAAGTACATGTCCCTAGGAAGGAAAACCTAAACATGCAGCTGCCCACTACTTGCTGGCCAGCTGTGAACCAGCCAAAACTGCGACAGGGGCCCTCACTGGCCCTCCAGAACATTGAGCCAAACATGGGGAGCCCTCTAGGCTCTGTGTAACAATATGCCCAAACGCTGGAGCCCTCTAGGCTCTAGAAATCAGTATGTCCCCAAGGAACAGCAGGGGAATGGACAAAATGGGCCCTGGCACTACGGTGCCCTCTGGGCCCTGCTGGGTTTCTTTAGAATAACACTGCCCCCAAGCCCCTCACATATTTTTTAAACCAATATGGGCCATCTGGAACACTCTGGCTCCTCAAACATAGGCTGCGCAAAAAAGTTGAAACAAGGGCCTTGTTGGAGCCATATGGGCTCTGCAGAATATGTCCCCTGGTGGAGCCTCGTTGGCTCTAAGCAAATGCCCCCTTCGTTGGAGCCTCGTGGGCTCCAGAAGAATGGTGGGCAGCCCACTGCCATCCGGGGCGGCCCTAGCTCTGTGGTCATCGTGGGAGCGGGAATCACCTGCGCACTCCCCCCTCCCCTCCGGGCATCCTCACTCGGTGCTCTCTCTCCCCCTCCACCCTCCGGGCAGCTCCACATACCGGCTGCTTCTCCGGGGGTGGCGGAGGAGTGCACCACACTTCACCCGGTCCTCCATTTCGGGACCGGGACTTTGGAAGGCGGAGCCCTCTTGGCTCCGGGCTGACTACGCGGCTGGACCTCCCTCCAGTACCTGGGAGCCCCGCAACACTAGTACTCCTTACCGCTGGTGGCCCCAGGGCTCTCCCTAACTCACAGGAGCCCCGGGCCGCGGGAGGCCGTGACTTGGCCGGCTTGTCTTTGTTTTTCCACCAGCGCGGGACCTCGGCCAATCCTAGCGCGGCGGCGAGCGGGACTTCCCTTCCAGACTGGAAGTTCCACCCACCGTTAGGCACTACGGTGTCTGACTTCCGGTTTTTCGGCCTACCAGGGCCGCGGCAGTGATTTTCCTATTGGCAAACCAGCATTCTCCATATGGGCAACGAGCTCCATTTGGAATAAGGTATGCATGCATGAGATGATACGCCATGCTTTTTTAGTGTTAATACCATGGGGTTGACATCATTGGACTTAGTTCCAAGGGAGAGGCAAACAAGTTTTTTTTAATAATGTGTGTACAGAGATGTTACAGAAAAAATAATGTAAAAGAAAACGATATTGTGGAACATGACCTCAACCTTGTGCCCAATCTGAATATGTGTAGAAAAACGGGTATTACCACATCAATTTGTAAAACATTAGTGTGACAATCTGGGAAAGGGAGATGTGTCCTTACAAAGATGAAAAATGTGTTTAAGCGCAAAAATGGATCGTAACTCTGTGTTTTTAATGTTTTTTATTTGTTTAGAATCAGTCCTGAGGAAGGTGTACTAAAAGAAAGCCGAAAAGCCGCGTCAACCTTTTTGATTCTTCTTGTTTTTATTATGTATTTCATCTATTTTTTATTAAAATGTCTATTTTGATATGTTTTTAACAATGTTTTGATATGAATTATGAACTGTAAACTGATTAAGTGAATAAATCTAAAACATAGTTTTACCAAACATACATCGTGACAAGTCTCAATAATTAAATTCCTAGCCTTTTGACAGTATTACAAATAGTTATATAGAATCTGTTATAACCTATGATTGTCCCTAATGCTACAGTGCGAAATTGATGTGTATCGATAATTAAAATACATCTCATTGTACCTTTGCCTTTCCCGCCGATTTCACGGCATGCCTGCTTAACACCTTGGCTGCTAATGGTTTTCCCCTCCTGTACTGAGAGGCTTTGAAAGCCCATTGTTCATGATGAGCTCAGCTCGTCATAAGCACAGCTCCACTGTGCCTCATGACGAGCTGAGCTCGTCATGAGCATGGAAGGGGTTAATCACTATACCCCTACTACAAACACTAAAATAGGACAATCCTCTATTGTCCAGCTAGTTGGGACATTTTTGTTTTTCGACTACTGTCTTCCCCCCAGTCCCTTATAACTCTGTGTGGGGTCCTCCTTTTTCTTCAACTTCTAGAAGTGGCACTTCCACACTAGCCACATTAAAGCTGCACACATCATCGCGCAGCATTCAATCTCACGAGTTCGCACATACCAAACTCAACCTTGCACTCCCCATGCATCAGGAATTACCATGGACCCACATATTCCCCATGCATTCCTATGGGAGGGCAGGCCATTCTCACACACGCACTCAGAGAGCGCACGCACTATACACTGCGCCACAGTGCTAAAGTGCGCAAAGACCAGAAATCACTATACTTATTTCAGAGTTCAATGCAAAAAGTTCAGGGTTGAACCTGCCGGAAGGGCCAAGTCCAACAGTTGACATGTATGTTGGGGTATCGTTCAAGTTTACATACAGACTGTATGACAATGTACATTGTGACTGTTTGGGAGGAGCTGACTATTTGATGCGGGACAGCGGATATTTGGACTACATGGCGGATGTGAGGTTGTACACATACATTTTCATCTCACAGTTTCCTGCTATGTCAGATGTGATTGGCCAGTTTCTATGTTCTGTAGTGTAAGTGTTGCACTTTGTACTACATTGTCGTCAATGTGGATGTGCTGTTATTGCTATGTGTGTGTGCTGCATTGTTGGAGAGTCGCCCCTGCAGTTGTGATTTTGCTGCCCCTTATCCCTTTGAGGCAGTGTGCCTTTGACTTTTGTGCTTTTACGGTGCTGAGATGTTGGGTCATTTGTGCTCTTGGACAATTATTGTACTCTTGTGCATTGTTTTTCTGCAGATGTATTGTTGACGTCAGGGGTTGTTTGTGCACGTGGATGTGTCAGAGTGTGGCCTGCTCCTTCCCGGATGTGGTCCACACTCAGCCACCTCAGTGTAGTGGCGTGCACAATGTCATGATGATTGTACTGCAGCCATGCTGATCGTCATGTAGTGTCACTTGCATTGTCAGTGTGGCTCACAGATACGCAGCTTTGCTGGTTTTTGCACATGTGCAAGTGTTGGTTGTGGGATGGTTGATGTGTGGGGTGGGACCCCTTTGGGCACATGGTGGACAGGGGCCTACTTGGTATTTGTATGTGTGCTGCAGTGTGCTACGGGGATTAGGAACATGATCCAGGGTCATTGTGGGTGTGCAGTGTGCTAGACATCGTTGTGCAAGTGTGCCATTATGTCCATCCCCCCCTGTTCACCCAGTCCCTGGTCATTACTCACCCTATTGATGTTGTGTCAGGTCATATCGCGCTGTGTCCGGGCTCCCAACTCCTTGCACCATCTCCACATTGATGACTGTGGCCACCATTTCCTACAGCTCCTCCTGTGGTGCAGGACTCCCACCTCTAGTCGCCATTGCTGCCTTCCTGTTGGCAGCGGGTTTCTACTTGGTTTGGCTTTTCACATCATGCCAGCGCCTCTTGACCTCCTCCATTGACCTCCTTGACACTCCTACTGAATTCACTTTGTTCACAATGGAATGTCATATTTTCGTTTGTGTTGCCAATGACACAGTGGAGGTGAAAAACAGTTGTTGGTGTGTTCTGTCACCTCTCTGACGATGATCCGGTTTTCCTGCGGACTGAACACCGTCTTCCTCTACTCCTTGGCCTTCCCCGACCCGAGGTTCCTTGCTGGTGGTCTGTGGGGCTTGTGGGGTTCGCGTTGACCTCTGCACTCGGTGCATCCATGATGTACACAGTTTATTTTTTTTCTCTTTTTTTGTTCTGCTTTTATGGTGCATTTTCCTGCATGAAGCGTGGGAATTGCAGGCCTGTCGATGGTTACTGCTGATTTTTGTATCGCAATTGGCCTAATCACAACTTTTTCTGCATTTGTGTTTTGCATTATTGCGGCATCGCATTAACTTTAAGGCGGTCATTTGATGCGTTATCATGGGACTATCACATGGTACCGCTGTGTTGAGAATACAACATTAACACAGCATTATTTTCCCACCATGGACTGCGATGTAAAGAGTTGAGTTAAGCTAATTGTGCGATAAATATCACAAGATCTTGAGAATATACCCACAGAGCGGCAGCTTCAATGCTGCTCCATTCTTCACAGGAATTCACTGCCCCCAGGGCAGTGCACTTTTGTGGCTGCCCTGGGGGCAGAACATTCACCCTAATAGGGTTAATTTTCCTTGTGCCTGGCGAAATCAAGGAAAATGCACTGTATTTGTAATACAGCCCCAGAAGACCATAAGGTGCACTATTCACCTCTGTCCAGGTCTGAGGCCTAAGTAAGGTGTAAGGATTTTAGCTGTATGTTACATTAAAAGGCTAACACTGGTGATATTATTGTGTAACCTCATTAAGACTATAAAGTGTTCAGTTCTACCAGTGAAAAGTCTAGGTCTCAGGCCGGAGTAAAGTGCAAAGTTTTTAGCAATGTGTTAAATTAAAAGGCCTGCTCTGGTAATATATATCACCTGTCCTCCTGAAGACCATAAAGTACTCAGATTCACCTCATACTGCTGGACGTGCAAGGTCATTTTCCCAAAGCCAACTTAACTTTGGTTTAGATTTCGGTTAGTGTTTAACCCCTTGGCCGCTGCGCTAATTCCGCTGCGGCGCTGGGGGAAAGGGGGGAGTGTGGAGCCACCATGCTTGTGATGAAACCACGCCGTCATGAGCTACAGGCCCGCTGTGCTCATGACGGCGTGGTTCCGTCACAACTCCGCCCACTCTCTAATACGCCAGCACAGGCGGGGAATCAGCGCTGCGTGGGCAGAGCAGCCGCAGCGTGACGGAACCACGCCGTCATGAGCACACGCTGCCCGTGGCTCATGACGCCGAGGTTCCATCATGAGCAGGGAAGAGGTTAATAGGTGTCCCATACTCATGCCCAAATATGTCAAAACATATAGGCAGCATCTTTATGTGAGGGTATACGGTGACGATACTCTTAACTTGCTTCCATCAATTTCCATCCCATTTGCAAAGTTGTTAAGGCATATTTGATCAATTTCAGAAATTGAGCCACTAACTGAGATGATTCTCCTCTCAAACATGCTTGCATGGCACCTTGACAAGTCCTGATATTTAGGGTATGCCATATAGGATGCAACCATAACTTTCTTAGCATGAGCAGCTTCTCAACGATAAACAGGACGTGGGACAAGGATTACTTTTCTTTGCGCAAAAACAGCATTGTCTATTTTTTATCCTCGCAGTCCTTCCAGCCACACCATTAGACTTTTAAGGGAATTAACTCAAATCTTAATCTCATCAATGTTTTTTTCACTTCCTTACCAAACGGTAGTTAGAGATAGATTGGCAAAGTCCCTGGCTCATACAGTGTTACTGCCCAAGCACCATGAGTCTGTTTCATTTGGGCCTGCTCATCCTGTGCCCTTGATAATAGTTTTCCTTGTTTCACTAGGTATTTTGACAGTAGAGTCACACCGAGGTTACCGAAATAGGGGCTAGATGTAGGTAATTCCCATTTACAGACTCTTAAATACCGAATTTTACCAAATCGGTATTTAAGAGTCTGTAAATGGGAAGGGGTGACATGTGGCACACATACATGCCCTAAGGGCACAGGTGTGCATGCACAGATGTGCATGCACACCTGAATTCGGTATTTTACCCACAATAGGATTGTGTGGTAAAATACCGACTCTTATGGGCCTGTGGCATCTCTTAGAAGTGTCAGCTACATATGGATTTACCGATTCAGTAAATATACCGATTCAGTATTTTACCGAATCGGTATATTTACCGAATCAGTAAAATTACCGAATCGGTAAAATTACCGATTCGGTAGGCCCCCTACATCTGAAAAGCCTAATACCGGTCGGAAACGGCCGAAATCGGCCATTTCCGACCGGTATTAGGGCTCCTACATCTGGCCCTAGATCTCTCTGGCCTCCAAAACATCCAGTGTGAGGTTTATATAGCTATGTCACCTTGTAAAGGGGTTGCTTATTACTTTCTAAATTACATATTTTAGTGTGTCAATCCTCGCCTGCCTGGCTTTAAAACAATAGGCCAAGAATTGTGCCTTTAATATCAAATGCTGTGAAAACTGGCAAAATGCTATCCTAATTTGGGCATGTGAAGTACGATCTGGCAGGAAGTGGATTGCACCCTGTCCAGCCAATATGCCAGCTTCTTTTTGAATATCATTGCTCCATCAACAAGAGTGAGTAAAGGTTTGAAGCCCATTGCCTTTAGGAGAAGACATAAGTCAGGAGTCATCATTAATGTCTGTAGCTTGTGGAAGGCCCTTGTCAGAGAATTTGCGGCTGCGTGATGGGCATGTACATGTGGTGTGATACAACACCTACAATCAAGCCACACCCCCAGGTATCAACAATTTCCACCTCATTCCTCACAATGAACTAAGCTCCCCTTTTTTTTTACTCTAGGTGTAAAGATCATGACCTTTGTTTTTGCTACATTAATCGTCAAATGATTGGCTTTGTATTACATGGTAAGTGCATTGAGGAGTCTCTGCAGGCCTATCGGAGTCTGATCAAAAAGTACTGTTTCACATGCATACTGGAGTGGCTGGACTCTGATACCAGCCATCCTCGGTGGAAATCCCCTCTCCTTTTCAAGATGCTTCATTAAATCTGGCAAGTAGAGATTCAACAGTAACAGCGCCAGTATGCAGCCTTGTTTTAAACCGTTATTCGTCATGATTTTGTAAGTAGTCACCCACCATGAGCTGACTCTTATCTTCACCCAAGTGTTGAAATACAGAGATATAATAGCTTTTAACAAATGGGGTGGGATACCCCAGGCATTCAATTTCGACCAGAGTTTTGATCATAAAACACTGTCAAATGCAGTTTGGAAGTCTATAATCCCAACATAATCCCAACATATAGGGCCTTGCTCTTGCACCCCATAGCTGTTTTGCTCAAATACGAGAACAGTTTAGATTATCTTCTATGCGGCAGCCCTTTTGGAAGTCCGTTTGACTTGGGGTGTCAGTTTTTTTCTGTTGCCTATGCTTGTAGCTCCTTGTTAAGAATACTTGCATAGCATTTCCCTTCTGTGTCCAAGAGAGCAATCAAGCGATAATTTCCCGGGCAGGAAGTGGATCCTTTCTTATATAGGAGAACCAAGAGTGAACCTTTCCTTGACTCTGAAATAGATGCCAGAGCAGGTACTCTTGAAATAGGGGCCTTTACTGAGGCCCATCTTTTTGAGTCCTATTTAAATATCACGACTGTCATGCTGCTTGGGCCTGGGACTCCACCTGTGTCCATTGCTTTGATAACTTTTCCCACTTGCTCCTGGTTTATTGATGTTATATCCACTTTGTTTTCTTGCCAAGGTTCTATGTAACTCCAGGCCAATTGTGACCTGGTCTACATATAAACCTTTGCTATAGCATTCCCATTCTGCGGGGGCGTTGTTGACTGCAGCTGTCAGACATTTTAGAGTTGAGCTGCTATTTATCCATAACCAGGCAGGCATGAAGGGATTTCCTGGTCTCTCAAACACAAACGATAAACAAACAAGGTTAAAATAGACATTTCAATAGTATCATCTTTGATATAGGATCTTGTACAAAACTCTATTACTTTCGAACAATCATGATGGGATCTTTAGCTTTATCTTTGTCATTGTTTGGAATCGCCACAGGATTTAAAGTGCTGCACCTTCTTATTGAAATGTTCTTACCTACCAGTATTGTTTGATCATAAGGGGGCTATTATTCAGATGCGGAGTTCATGTATGAGTCATCAAATATTCAACTGAATGAGGGACTATCACAATAAGTGTATGTCTTATAAGGATTCCCTCATTTTGTTCAATTGCCAGGCAAACAGCTGCTACAGGTTTCAAACAATCAGGAGGAGCTGTGGTTACTGGATCTAATGTAGTGGAAAAGTAAGCTACAGGCCACTTTATCTCATCATGCTTATGAACTAGGGATGGGAGAGCACACCATCCTTTTTCGTAGCAGTAAAGTTCAAATTTCTTATCGTAATTAGGCATTCCAAGATCAGGTGCAATACAAAGATTCTCTCTGCACTCCAGGAAGGCTTTCATGCATTCTCCATCAAATGGCATTGGATCTTCTATGTCACTGTGAGTAAGCCTCAGTAAAGGCTTTGCAATGCGAGAAATGTTTGAAATCCACTGACAACAGTAGCCAACCTTTATTAACCCCTTCCGTGCGGGGCGTATTTTCCGCCTTTGCTGACTCCGCCTTGCGCGGGCGGAATCATGACGGAACGGTTCCGTCATCAGCACAGCTCAACCGATGCTGATGACGGAACCGTTCTGTCATCAGCATGGAAGGGGTTAAGAACATCCTCACTTCCCTAGTAGTTGGAAGAATACTTTTCAGGATTGCAGAAACATGTTCTTTGGACACTTTCCTTGCCTCTTTTTTAGTGTGGTATCATAATTAATCACTTCTTTTTAACAGTACTGCATCTTGTAGGTGAAACCCTATGGCCATTGTCAGCAAGATGGTTCAAGATCGCAATTGTATCTAACTTGCAATTTTCCTTTGTCTTTGATGCCCCTAAAAGGTCATCAATACATTTAATCATATCTGAGTTACAGGGCAGTTGCAAACCTTCAAAATCTTTCTTTAGAATCTTACTCAAGATCGATAGGCTTTCTGTATACCCCTGTGGGATTCGACACTGAACATAAACTTTAATGAGAACTCGGAATGCGGAAAGATATTGGTTATCTTCACATGGGATGGATAAGAATGCTTGACATATGTCAATGACTTTATACCATTCTGCATTCACTGGAATTTGGAATAAGGTCACAGCAGGGGACGATGCCACTGGACAACATGGAACTCCAATCTTTTTATTTGCCTAAGATCTTGGACTACCCTACACTTTCCACTCATTTGTTTACACCCATCACAGGTTCGATGCAAGGAGTAGAAAGCACCTCTTATAAAATACCCTGCTCTAACATCTTTTGTATGATGGGTATTCCATCGTTGCTTCGCATGAAAGCTTTTATTGTCGAGTTATAGGATAAACTGCATCTGGTTTGATCATAATCTTAACTGGTTCTGCACTCTTTATTACTCCTATTTCTTTACCTGTGAAACCACATACCTCTACTTTATCTGTGTGTATTAAATCAAGAGGCAATGTATCTTTTATAAGAACCGGCAGCAACTGAGCTCTTGACACTTGTGATTTTATTTTAACTACTGAATTTTCATCTTGAGTTTCAATTGTGAAACCATCCTTGTGCACTATATGACAAAATTCATCTTGCAAAGTAAATCGCTGTGAAGTAAATTAACAGGGCTTGAATCACACAATACTAATCGGTGGTCATTTTCCATGAACCCTATTTTCACTGGAACGTTTGCTGAAACTTGATTGGTAATCTGCTTATCGCTTATACGAGGTGGTCATTCACCTCACCATCTATGTATGGGCCACTCTGGTGTACCTTCAGGGCTGTACCAAGCATGCAAACCTCCTCCCTCATCAGGCACTGTCATGGTGAATTTGTTGCACCCAGGAAAAACTTGGGAATATCATTGTTCAGAATAAATGAATTGTGCTGAAACCCTGGGTTGCATTGAATTTTATTTCTCATCTGTTGTTGCAACACTGGAGAAACAGGCTCTGTCATAATGAAATTGCCATGAATTCTTCACACTCTGCATAGGCATCTGTTGGGCTGGGCAGAAAACTGTGGGCCCGATTCACAGAACTAGCTTAAGACAAAATCCTAAACTTACTACAATTTGCTCATTTTGAAATTCACAGAAGGCACCTACTCATTTTGGTATTCACAGAAGGTACTTACTATTTGATGAGTAAGTGCCTTCTGTAAATACCAAAATTAGTGAGTGCGGGGCATATTATCAAGGCAGGCAAAATTAAATTATCCCCGCTTTAGCGGCCGTTTTCGGCTGCTAAGCGGCGATAATTTCATCGCCCTATTTGCAAGCTGTCGCTAACATCAGTTAGCGACAGCTTTTAGGTGATAGCAACCGGTTTGGGGCCCGCTTTGCATGTCAGAGATATTTATCGCTAATGACATGCAAAGTGGGCGTATCCAACCTGTTGGTGACTAAAAACCAGTTGCTAACATCGCTATCGCCTATTATCAACACAGGCGTAGCAATGGAAATATTAGCGCTAAGCGGGAATATCTCCAAAAGCTAACGCCTGCTCAGACCAATTCTTAGCCATTATATCCAATGGGAGGTGGATATTATGGCTAAGACCCTATTGGCATTAATGTGTGAATATCGCTGTATTCTCAGCGATATTCACACATTTAGCTGCTATCGCCGGATATTTTATCGCTTTATTAGAGATAAACGTTGCTAATAGCACGTTATCTCTGCGATAATATCCGGCGATGCTTGGCGATAAAAAAAACTTGCTAAGGCCATTTAGAGATAAATATTGCTAGCTGTTGATAATATGCCCCTGCCTTCTGTGAATACCATAGTGGTAGTAAGTTTGGGATTTTGTCTTAAATTCGTTCTGTGAATCGGGCCCATTGTCTTTGACTGAATCGCATTTTACTGCATCTAGTATACAACATTGTTTTGAATTCGATGTGGGATCTGTCTACCCTTACCTCTACCCCTACGTTGGGCTCTGCCAGCACCATATCACTCCTCTTGCCAAGTTCTTGCATTCCCAAAATTTGAATTAGCACTCACACAGGAACTTGCAGATGACACAACATCTGTATATGAATTCATCTGGTTTTTACCACTTCTCTGGATCTGTTTCGTCTACAAAATCATCAAATTCTCCTTGATGTTTTTCAGTTTCACATCAAAACAGTGACTTCTGTATTTCGCATACGTAAGTATCTTATCAAAATTCTCAGGCATATATAGTATGATAACATGCAGCGCAGGTAGTCACCTCCCTGCGCTGTATGATAAGGAAAGTGTAGGAATGCACCGTACTTAACATTATACGGCACATTCCTGCCTTTTCCCAGTGCTGGTGCATAATGTCCTGCCAAGTGCCACTACTTTCAAATTGTGAATATAATTTTTAAGGTGGCATTGTTTTAAGATTTTAATTGAGTTTTTGTATGAATACCAAAACAGTAATAAAGTAAACATTGTCACATGTGATTGAGTTCAGTAATTTAGTGTGTGGATGGTTCAAAGGGTGTATAGAACAGTGAATAGTGTGTAAGGGATCTCATGAGGCATGTGGGGGATATCATTTTGTTGTTTTGATACTGACCCTATCCCCTACGTTTGTAAGGGCACCTCTCACATTTTGAGACAGTCACCCCCACATTGGCCCCAGACATCGCCTCAGCAAAACCCATTGGCTATAATTTGAGACACTGCAACTGCACCAACAGACACAAAGGTGACATCGCCATAGTTCACAAGGAATCTATCACCTGCAACATCACTGTTGACAAAACCTTGCTGATCATGGAGCACATCAACTTCCAGCTCTGCACCGCCGACATAACCACCTTCAAAGACACCCTCGGATAAAGATAGCCAGGACCACAAACTGACCTCAGCGACACCATTGCTGAGTTCATCGCCTCCCTTGCTATCAAATCCGAACCTGGATGACCCCACTGACACCACCTTCACCGACCGCCTGGAAAAATTGGAGAACATCGGCCTCAAGAAGCTGGTCACAGACCTCACACAAAAAGCAGGACACACGCTGGACCCCATCCTCACATCCAGCAACAGAATTAGATATAGCCAGACACCTCAGCACTCATGCCTCAGTGCCCCCTTCCGCAGCTGGACAAAGGTCACTCAACACCAATGGACAGATGATCTCAACATCACACAGCCCAACGTCACAACCAACATGGACTAGGCCTCAGAGAACTTCAACACCAGAAGCACCAGCGCCACCGACTAAGTCGCTCCCAACTAAGCAGTCAAAATGCACAGACCTACCATTCGAGTCATACGGTACACCCCGGAACTCAGAATGTCAAAGCGCAAATGCAAACAACAGGAAAGAAGATGGCACACCAGCAGGAGCCACACAGACCGAGCCACTTTCAAGTTGTCCCTCAACAACTACCACCAACAGCTCAAAACTGCAAGAAAGGAGACCCTGACTCACCAGATCAAGACCAGCACCAACCAAACCAAGGAACTCTTCACCATCTTCAGGGAGTTCCCCTGGCAATCAGCCACATAAAACTCAATCTCCTCCTCACAGGAACTCGCAATGCCCTCGCCGACCACTTCCACAACAAGATAGCAACCGTAACCAGAAACTTTGATCCCCAACACACCGACCTCCTCAGCATCCCACCAACTACCACCACCAAACACTCGCTCATCGCATGGGAACAACTCTGAACACCAAACACAACTACTCTAATGAACTCCATCCACTCTTGAGCACCCACAGACCCATGCCATTACTGTCTTTTCAACCTCGGAAGTGACGAGATCAGCTCCAACTCACCTCCATCCTCAACATCTCCATCACCACAGCTACCTGTCCCAATACCTGGAAAAACGCAGAGGTGAGATCCTCCTCAAGAGACCCTCTGCAGACCGCAGCGAGCTCCAGAACTACTGTCCCATCTCACTGCTCCTGTTTCCCGCCAAAGTCCTAGAGCAAGCCATTAACCTCCAACTCACCGAACATCTGGAGAGAAACAAACTGCTGGGCCATTCCCAATTAGGTTTCAGAGCCAAGCACAGCACCTAGACAGCCCTGATTGCCGCACCAGATGACATCCACACCCTACTCGACAGAGGAAAATCAGCCGACCTGATCCTAGTCAACCTCTCCGCAGCCTTCGACACAATCTCCCACCACACACAATCATTGATCGACTACGCCAAATCGGAATCACTCACACAAGGTGCTCAGAGGAATGGCATACTTTCTCACGGGGCGCACCCAGAGAGTCTGCCTCCCTCCCTTCACCTCACCACCCAAGTTCACCATTTGCAGCATTCCTCAAGGCTCTTCCCTCAGTCCTACCTTCTTCAATATATACATGACACCACTCGCAGAAATCGTCACATCACATGACATCAACATCATCTCCTATGTCAATGATACCCATCTCGTCCTCTCACTCTCAGCCAACTCCCCCTTGACGAAGACTAACTTCCACAACTGTATGATGTATTTCTCAGCCTGGATGAAGAACAACTGCCTGAAAATCAACAAGGACAAAACTGTAGTTCTGAAGTTTGGCAGGCACCCCGCCCTCTGAAATGACTCCTGGTGGGCATACGGCTCCATGCCCACCCCCATTCCAAAAGGCCACGCCTGCAATCTTGGTATCATCATGGACAGCAAACTCTCCTTGAAACATGAGGTCAAAGCAGTCTTCTCAGATTACTTCCACATGCTCCACATGCTATGTAAAGTCTTCAAGTGGCTCTCCATCAGCACCAGGAGAATGGTGGCACAGGTCCTTATCACCAGCTGACTGGACGACACCAATGCACACTATGCAGGCACCACCACCGAACTCATGAAAATACTCCAGACGATCCAGAATGCAGCAGCCAGACTGATCCTCAACTGGCCCAAGAGAGCTCACATCAACCAGCACCTGAAGGAACTACTGACTCCCTGTCCAGGAAAGATACAAATTCAAGCTTCGACACATGCCTACAAAACACTCCGTGACCAAGGACCCGCCTACATGAAAATCCACCTAATCTTCCACGACATGCCGGGAAACTCAGCTCCACACACCACGCCCTTGCTCAGATACCAGGGGCCTCATTTATGAAAAGTGACGCATCGCTGCGTGAAAACAGAGATGCGTCACTTTTCACTGCGCACTCGTTGTGACATTCCTGATGCGTCATATTTAATGTATGACGCATCATGTCGCAAGGAGTTACAGATACGTCAGTATTTCTGATGTATCTGTAAGTGAAAAAGTGATGCATTGCTGGAGTGTGTCACAAAAGCGACGCAACTCCAGCAATGCGTCCTTTCACATGTGGAAAGCCCCATGTAAAAGGGCTTGCGTCAGTCTTTCGCCTGCTGTGAGGCAGGCTCAAGATTTTGACGCAACAGCGTCCTAAAAGTGACGCAGTGAAATCTCATAGATTTCACTGCGTCACTAATACGAGGCTTTTTGCGGGGGAACGCCCACTCTGCATACATTATACCTGACGCAGGTATAATGTGGCGCAGGGGTTTAAAAAGGGACGCATCTACCTAGATGTGTCGCTTTTTAAATAAGGCGCAACAAGGCGCATTTTTTACACCGCTGGTGCGTCACAAAAAGTGACGCGCCGGCGGCGCAAAACTGACGCAAGGCCTTCATAAATAAGGCCCCAGGCATCTGCTGCTCTGGAGTACGCTCCTTCTCCCACCTCGCTGCCAAGACCTGGAACACCCTCCACCTCCGCACTTCACCCTTGTTGATCCACTTCAGAGAGGGACTCAAGACCTGCAGCTCAGCACCTGGATACCCTCACGTGTGACACGCTGTGCTACACAAGTACCTCTTGATTGATTGATTGATTGATTGATAAATGAGAAACATCTCTCTCACATTAATTACGTACCATAGAACTATGATATCACCTAACACCACATTTAATCATTTATCTTTTTTTATTCTCCAATTTAATTTTTTTAACTTTTCTGTAATTAAATTCAATCAGTTTAATAAATTGTGGACTTCCTCAGCATCACCCATTTTTTTTATTACTGTGCCCTACTTGTAATGTATAGTTTCTTATTTCCGTTACCAAAACTGTTAGTATTTAAGAACTTGCCATCATTTTCCTGATATTTTTGTTTCCATTGTGCTTGTCTTCCTGATTCAGTTAAAATATGCATCTTGAGGTAATTACCTGAGAACAACGCACATCACCAGTGATGACATTAACAGCAGAGCTGAAATACAGCAAGATATCTGAAAGGGAAGGATAATTTTGGCCAATTTGGAAAATTTTACAAACACATAGAAATCAGAGTAAGGTTTGACCAACTTGGAAGCTCCAAAAACTGTTACTTTAAAATATATATTTATATATATATATATTTATATTGGCTCAGTGCTAATGTATAATTGTGTTCCTAAAGTGACCCCCAGAGTGCAGTGGGTATATGTCACACAGGAAGTGGCACACAAATAGTGTGCCCCAGGACAGCACCACTTGCTGAGGGAGAATAAGGAGCCACACCACAAGGCAGTACACTCACAAATGGTGCTCCTCATAGTGGAGTCACTGCTCCCCTCCAATGGCAGGCAAGGTGCACAGCAATGAAAATGATAGCCCAGCAGAAGCTACACTATTAGTATTGTCATTTAGGGCCTCATTTATGAGGTTTTACCGTAGGGCAGCATAGCAGACCTTCCTGCTGCGCTGCCCTATAGCAAAAGAAAAGGGCAGGAATGTGCCAAATCTATCAGATGCAGCACATTCCTGTCCTTTTCACCTGCGCCGGTGCACGATGAGCGGCCGTGCACCAGCGCAGGCCCCGTTGTACCATGGTGCAAGGGTGCCTGCGTTGCAGAATGAATATTTTTGTACAGGAAGGAAAACCTTTCTGCACAAAAACAATCACAAGAGGCTTTTTCCTCTTTCTATGTGTGCTGCAGAATCATAGAAAAAGGAAAAACGAGGAGAAATAAAGATATTTCTCCTCGTTGTGCCTCCCTTACGCCTCCCCTGGGGAGGCATACGTTTTTGGCACTGCCTCAGATTGACGATTTCTCATAAATCTGGGGCACTGTCAAAAAGCATGGTTGTTGCTGGGAACGCCCCCAGCAACACCCATTGCATGCCCCTTTAACGCAGAAAACTGTGTTAACCCCTTCCATGCTTATGACGACCTCAGCTCGTCATGAGGCACAATGGAGCTGTGCACATGACGAGCTGAGCTCGTCATAACTGCCGCGCCCTCCCACGCGCGGCTAATTCCCTGCCTCTGAGGGAGTTCTAAAGGAGTGGTCGGAGTCATGATGGGCCCAGCTCGTCATGAGGACAGCTCCACTGTGCAGCATGATGAGCTGGGATCCTCACGAGCACCCCGGTGCCGCGCCCCCACCCCCCCCACCGTGGGGGAATAAGCCCCGCGTGGAAGGGGTTAAAGTGACCGATATTTATCAGACAACAATAAGCCAAAAAAAAGTGGCTCAATGCTGCCTAATAAATACCACACAGGCTTCTGCGCCAGGAAACTTCACAAAAAGTGACGTTCCAGAGAAGCAAGTGCCTCATAAATGAGGCCCATGGCATTTTAGAGGGAATGTTGCTCAGGTACATACACTTACACAGATATGTGCACACAAGATATGTTACATTATTACATTATCTGCCCATCTGTTATGTTCGCTGCCACTGCCCATGTCTATTCTATACTATATAATGTTTAAAGTAAATAGGTTCGAACTCCTTACATAACATTCAAACACAATCATTTGCAGTACAAGTTTGAAAGATTAGTGCCACAGCGCCACCTTGTGGTTGAAGATAATTCTGAATTCATCAAATACTATTGAATTTACCGTAATTCAATGTACAGCTCAATGTTTTCTTTTCCCACATCATGTTTCGTTACGCGAGACTGAGGGGCTTATTTACAAGACCCTTGCGCCACTCTTACCTCACTTTTCCCATGCTAAAATAGCGCAAGGGGCATGTAAATAAGCCCATGAGTGTACAATTCCAAGCATTCATTATAGTGTCCAGGACAAAGGCTCGTCAAACACAGCACACTGGGACCTCCATTCAAAGGGGCTTATTTACAAGCCCCTTGCGCCACCCGTACGTCACTTTTCCCATGTTAAAAATGACGCAAAAGTGGCGGAAGGGGCATATACATCTGCCCCAAAGTTCTTTGTGTAGGTGAAAATCTCATTCAGTCACTCTGGTCTCCTAAAACAAAGGACTTCTGGCACTGCAAAAGCAAAATCAAGTATGCTTGAATTTACCCTCAGAACATACCACTGGGAGTATGTTTCCGCTTTCACAAAAACTGTAACTCAAAATGCAACCACCTGGGCCCAGTTGGGGTTCAAAGTTCAGGAGGTATTAAGGTAATTTGCATGAACGCAAGTTATATTATACATGGACATGTTGCCGAAAGAATTAGTTGTTTAAGAATTTAAGAACATGGAAGAAGATAGAAGGCCTAAAAGTCTGGCTAGTTCTCTTATGGTGAGATTTTTTTGTTTCAATCTGGATATTTTTAATATTTTTAAATCACATTCTATTAGAGGCGCAATGGCCTATAAGTCATTCTGGTCAGGTGGTAAGTTAGATGATATTCTAGTTCTAGGCTGGTGATTGGTCTAATTCTAGAACCTTTGCTCATCATTATTGCAAACCTGTATCTCACATGTCTGATGTTGTTTTACATGGCTACCAACATGCATAATGGTAGCCTCCGGTCTTGTAATGAAATTGCGATTCTCCTATTAACATGACCAGAGAATCTGGATTTCATTAAAGACACGGAGGCTAGCATTATCCCTCCCACCCTTTCCCTGGGTGGTTGATTATATGATATATTACGGTACAGGTTGATTTTTATGATATGATATGCTTATTTGAATATTTTACTTACAAGCTTACATTCTTTTCCTTTGCAGGACTGTTTACTTTCTTTTCCTTTTCAGGACTGTTATTTAGCTGATTGTTTACTATTCAAATCCTTAATATTTTTATTTGGGTTTATTACCAACCTTTCTTTGTTTTGCAGATAACCTTTCTTGATTTTGTCTTCTTGATTCCACATCTGGTGAATCAATCGTGGATGGTGTATTCTTCCGTCATCCTTCTTCAAGTTTGATGTTTCATTGGAGTTGTTTGGACATTTCCTTTCTCACTGTCACCACATTTAAAAGAGGCTGATTGCCTAGTGATTCATGCTATTGTTGGTTCATATGTATTCTAAGTTGGAACTTTTGCTTTGTGACATATGCGGCTATGCTTGGACTGCATTAAAAGTTGCATGCATAATGCTAGCCTCCGTGTCTTTAATGAAATCCAGATTCTCTGGTCATGTTAATAGGAGAATCGCAATTATCCTTCACTAAAAAACGGTCGAAGACTACAGACAACGTTGCAGACCCGTGTAACTGTGCCCTGGTAGGCCCTGAAACAATTGCTCATTGTATGTTTTGATGTACCAACACCTTGCAGCACAGAAGATACTTTCTATGTCCATTGTTTTTGAAATACAACACACGGTTCTGCAAGGAAGCCCTCGAACTCTGAGGCATATTACCAACAAAGTGGCAAAGAGAGGTGTTATCCGCCTTGGCTTAACGCCTCTCTTCGCCACTTTGGAAACGCTAAGCTGCACCATATTACCAAGGATATGGTGCAGTCTAGCGTTTCCCTCCGCGATGGCGATAAGTTTTACAACTTAATGCCAGCGCAGGCAGGGAAGGTTTATTTATGTAAAGGAAGGTGTTCCTTCCTGCACATAAACAAAGCTTAAATGCCATTTTGTAACTTACATGTGTGCTGCTTCATGCAGCACACATATAAGTTACAAATTGGCATTTTTAAAAAGAGATTTGTTTATGTACAGGAAGGGACACCTTTGTGGACATAAACAAACCTTGGCATTTTGCTTTTTCTATGTGTGCTGCACAAATGGAAAAAAGCACACATGGAAAAAGCAAAAACGAGGAAAAATGAAGCATTTCTCCTCGTTTCGCCACCTTAAGAACAGGTCTTTCCTGTTCTTAAATTAGGCGCTGCCACCTATTATCGCCTCTCTTGATAATAGGTGACAGCGTTGAAGTGAATGGGTGTTGCGGTGGAACGTCCACCGCAACACCGTCTGCACGCCCCCTTTCACGATGAGTTTATCGTGAAAGGGGCCCTATTACCAAGGCAGCGTTAATGCTGCTTTGATAATAGGGCGATGCAAATATCGCCACTTTATCGGCTGAATAGTGCAGATGACGCAGCAATAAGGGGCTTGATAATATGCCCCTCTGTTCCGGGGACAGACTTGAGGGAAATTTACTTTGCAGTGGTAGCTTATATTTACTAAGCATGGAAAGTAACAAGATCTCACCTGAGATGACCAGGATTACCTGCAAGGTACAAAGGCTTCCTGGGAAAATCATGAATGTCACAGGTAAACGGTGTTTTTATCTGTTGGGAAGCTACAACACACATTTAGGTCTTATAAGATTGCCCCACTTGAACTTGATGAATTGTATTTTTATAATTGCCTTGGCGTTGGCACTGAATGATGTTTACATATTTGCATTGTGACAACTGTCACATTAATTTGCACTTCATAAATTATAATGCATGGTTTTATTATATGGGTATTTTGGCTGAAACGATAAATGTATTTAGAGTTGCAATTCGCCCAACTTTAATGATTCTGTTAACGTCACCGCAAATATTGTATTAAAAAAATTAAAATAACCACATGTTTCACTCCAGTGACAGTTAGTTAATACACTTCAGAGGTAGAGAATATCACATGACATTGTGCAAAGCTTGCTGCATAACTGATCAAATGCAGACGGAGTATGAATAAGGGGTCCGCTATTATTATACACAAACTGCTGTATTGAGACTGAATACTCTGATATCTGTTTATGGCAAAGATGACATTAGTCAGAATCGAGGCAGCATTTTATTTATTGGCGGAAAGATTGGAAAAGGTTTAGGAGGTAGAAATACGTAATACCACATATTACTAACTAAGAGATGGAGATGTGTTTTAATATGGACATCCCCAAAACTATGCTGGAACCTCTGCATAGGGTACCCTCTATAGTGCTTAATTTACTCCAGTGCTTTCTGGTGTTTCTTACTGGCATTATTTCTAAACATCAGCGTTTATTTTTCAGAATCTAGCACACGGTGGCGCTGTGTGTCTATTTTCTTAAAAAGAGCTCATTCATGGACCGTTTACCTGTCTAATATACTTTTAAAAATGATAAACCTAGGAATCGTTCTAAATGCCACTTATTTCAGTATGATCATTTGTGGGTAATGCTCGCACTGGCATTCAACAGCAGTCACAGCAGCTGTGAGTTGTGTAAGCTGCTGTGGACACCTATTAAATACCTTGGGCCCTGGCGCTTTTTTTTTTTAACAAATTAAATAATGTTGGGGCATATTACCAACAACTAGCGATAATTTTTGTCTCTAACTTGTTTAGAGACAAAAATTATCGCCGCACATCGGCGATTTTTATCGCAGATAAACCTTGGTATTACCAAGGTTTAACGCAAATGCGATAAAAATCGGCCGCAATGCATGAATATCGCTGAAAAGTCAGCAATATTCATGCATTATCGAGCAAATGCTCTTAGCCATGTTATCCACCTCCCATTGGATAACATGGCTAAGAACTGACAGGGGCAGGTGTTAGCTTTTGGAGATATTCGCGCTTAGCGCGAATATCTCCAAAAGTTGGTAATAGGAGATAGCGATGTTAGGGACTGTTTCCAGTCGCTAACATCTTGGAACGCCCACTTTGCATGTCATTAGTGATAAATATCACTGACATGCAAAGCGGGCCCAAGATGGTCGCTATCTCCTATTAGCTGTCACTAACTGGTGTTAGCGACAGCTTGGTAATAGGGAGATAATTTTATCTCCGCTTTCTTGGCTTTTAAAGCCAAAAAAGCGGAGATAAACCCCCTTGATAATATGCCCCGTTATTCGGCAAAATTCACGCAAGGTGTCGTATTTTTTAGGTTTAGGATGACTTTATGGACATTTTTTCCAGAGTTCTTAATATTAGCTAGCCAACTAAATGAAAGAAGTTTTTAGTCACCGTGATTGAGTGGCAGATAAGTGCTATGCTAAGCTGATAACGAAATAAAAGCAATTTAAATCATTAAGTTTAAAAATTATGGATCACCTCCTTCTGTCCCAGTTGCACACAGAATAATTTGACATATTAGTTGTATTTTATTCTTGTGCTGATCCTGACCTCTGGTGGACTATAACGGAATGTCATCTAACTACTCTTATTCTAGCTATAATGTAGCTGCAAAGAACAGTAAACATCCTCATTACTGGTGAGTCACCAGAGCTAGTGTTCCTTTATATTACATTCAATAGTTATGTTGTTCTGACAAAATTCATTTGGTACTGGTAGTGGGCTACTCTTTAACGTCAGATACTTTTTTATTAGTCTAAGATGTGGTTGATTGTGGTTTCTTTACTCTTATTCGGAGAGTCTTTGGATTGCATATTTTTTGGGGAGGGGGTGTAACATGTGCATGCACTCCTTACAGCCCCATAAACACATTAAAGATGTGCATACGTGTTCAATTTCTTAAACAATGCATGAGTCTGTATAAAGTAAATTGCGGGCCTCATTTACAATATGTTCCGCCTTCCTGCTGCGCTGCTGTGCATCAAGATAAAAGGGCAGGAATGCACCATATCTACAAGATATGGTGCATTCCTGTCCTTCTCTCCTGCACCAGCGCACAAACAGCAACTGTGCACCAGCGAAGACACCCTTGCGTCATTTTGCACGGGTGCCTGCGCTGAGAGGATGATTGTTTATGTGCAGAAAGGGACACTTTCCTGCACATAAACAATCATTAAAGGCATTTTCCTCTTTCTAAGCTGCACGCATAGGAAGAGGAAAATACGAGGAGAAATAAAAGCATTTCTGTTCGTTGAGCCTCCTTACACCTCCCCTGGGGAGGCCTAAGATTCTGACACATTCCCAGGTTAACAAAATGTTGTACATCTGGGAATGCGTAAAGTTCCATGGACATTGCATGGGAACACTCACAGTAACACCCATGGAACGCCCCTTTCACGCAGAGGTTTGCATGAAAGGAAAACACATTTACAAGGCCATGAAAAGTCACGTAAGAAAGTTTGAAAAATCTGTTGGACTGTTCAGGCACCTGATCAGGATTCTCCTGAGTGACACTTTATCAACCCCATCACAGTTCATTCCTCCCAGGCCCCCATAATCTCTGGAACAGACCAAAAAAATATCACACCATCCAGTACTCTGCGAAAAGGCACTTGTATCTCTAGCCTTCTCTGTGTTACACTAACTGGTGACTTCCACGGTTTTCGCTCTGCCATCATCCAAAAACAGAATTCTGTGGCCTACAAATTATACCCCTCCCCAATCCTTTGCCAAACTTAAAATGGTTTTATATGCAGGTTCAATCTCCGCTTCTTCAAAACCAAACAACTACTCATGAAGTACCCATTAGAAATTAGCTATCACACGTTTTTCATATCTGCCTTAGACCCTCATTATAAGTGTCTCGTTCTTTTCCAATCCCTCTGCAAACTACCATTTGCACAAGAATCGGAATTACGAGTTTTGTGGTATTTACCGCAAGCCTCGCAATTTTTCAAAGGTACATTTTGGCAAGAAAAGCACCAAAACACCTTCTTATGCCCCATTTTAACAGGCACAACTTGTAATAGTTGATAATTATTGCATCTTTAAAATTCAGATTCTCGTGATATCAGATTTTAACAGGTTGCCATCAAAGCCAGGCACTTGCAAAAAAGGCCTTAATCTTCTGGCCAAGACAAAGCACTCTCCCTTTATCAAATTTTCCAGGACTTCTGCACCTCCGAACTGCTAAACTCAATAACAATTCTTCCCTCTTTCTATCTCAGTCTCTTGGGATAGGGTCAACTTGTTCACTATTTTAAATGACTCCTCCCACGCGTCCTAGATGGAAGAAGAGAGGTCACTTTCCCAGGATCCTCATGTTTCCTGTATCATAGAGTGGCCAGGCACCATAGTCTATGAGGTCAAAACCTTGCAGGTTTCTTAAAAAAAAACTGTCTCCTTTTTAGGTTGACCCTGGGACTGTGCTGTCCCTTGTGAGGGATATTGCTTACAAGAAAGGGTTTGGAGCCTGCCCATTGCTTACCATTCATTGGCTCCATTGGCACTATTCTTTGCTGCCTCCTAATTGACCAGCACATTTTAAGTGCCCCTTCTTTTCCTTTCTGTGGAGCATGGAACAAGCACAGATTGACTCAATGTAATTAGTACCCGTCTACTACTCCACTGAAGGTGCACTAAGCAGCATGTGACAATTTACTGCGACTTTTTAGCTCCAGGAGGTATTTTCATAATTTGGGGCAATGGTAGTCCTGCTATCTTACAGCTCCAGAAGTCAGCAAAGCAGTGAGGGCAAGAGCTTCATAAGTCATAATATGTCTGAATGCTGACAGATTCATCCGCTCCTGCGAAAAATATATAATTCCTGGATGATTCCCCCCTACGTTCACTGTCTTATTTGTATTTAGCTTGAGGGTCTCAATTTCACAAATGTGTTGAATCAGAACTTAGCTCCGTGGGTTATGCTCCTGCTGAAGAGATTTGCCGATACATCAAGTTAAACATTGAGGGGCTTAGATACAAGGCCCTTGCGCCGCCGTTGTGCCACATTTTCCCATATTAAAAGCGGCGCAGCGGCGGTGCAAGGGGCTTGTAAAAAAGTCCCTTGCACAACCGGTATGTCACTTTTTCCCATGTTAAAAGTGTTGCACAAGCGACAAAAGGAGCTTGTAAATAAGCCCCTGACTCCAGTTGATTTAGTGTTTTATTTCTTTTGAGTACATTTAAAACACTTACTGCCTCACATTATTGCTTGTGAAGCGCTTCATATACGGGGAGTCCCTCATACGCCATTCAATGGTGCTTATACCTGCCTTAGAATACTGAAAGTCTGAGCTGCCTTTGCCAGGTGGAGGTATATGCATTTTACCTGGTAAATGTTAATGTTAAGGTTTTTTGTGCAACACTGGAGACTGGTGTGTTCTGTTCTAAGTGCCACTATTTTTGATAGCTAATAAACCTGGGACACTCAGGGTTAAAATGATATGCCCAAGAGCAGTCGAGATTATGGTCCAGGTCTCGTGGGTCCACAGATGACAGTTTATCTACTAGATACCCCTCCCCCACTGAGGTAACCTATCCTAGGAAGTGTTGTTTTTATGAGCATCATGAATCCCTCGACTATCTCCCAACCTAGAAACAGACTTTGCATAGGCCCGACTAAAGTGTGCCTGGAGACCAGTAGGATGCTCTCTCCCTTGTGTTCTTCCCCTGCTCCCGAGCTCTGTGTTGCTCTCTCCTTTGTGTGTTTTCCACTGAAAAACACCCCTCCACACTCCATATTATATCATTCCCTTCTATGTTTTACCCCCTATAACCCTCTCTGCCCTCCTGAGATCTGTATTGCTCTCTCCTTTGTATGCTCCCTCCTGGAAAGCATTCCCATACCTCCCAAACAACACTGACAAAGTGAATAGGTGTGAAAGGTGAGACGTATTGGCTTTGCCAATGCCTGTTGTTACATGGTTTCCGCGCTCTCCTGTGCTGCTGTCAGGGACTACATTGTGGCCAGACACAGTGTGTTCCTGGCTACTGTTTTCATGGACTTCTCTGTGGTGGGTCACCTCACAGTGATGCAGTCATCCAATTGCAAAGCAGCTAAGCTAATACAGTATAACAAAATAGCCTTCCTGCATGTGTATGGAAGTCTGTGACAACGTGTCTCTCTGCAGCATGAACTCTAATAGCAGGGTTAGTCTCTACTTGCGACATGTCTCACTATCAGTGCCTTCTCCCCCTCCAAAGGAAAACTCAGGGCCAGGCCCAATACGGCATTTTCAAACAAATGTAAGCTGGCGTCTATAACGTAGTGGGCCAAAGCCCCTCAAGCTGAAGTAAAAGACCACACGGACAGTAGTGGTATGGGTGATAACTAGTGCAGGGCACGTACACTGGCGGGGTCACCTGACTGGTGACACCTGGGATGGATGGGTGTGAGGTAGATGCAGGACACTATGGGGCATATTGGCAAGGAATGGCGATAATTGTCGCAAACCTCGCTTAGCGTGAATTTTTTTATCACCTTCTATCGCTGAATTTTATCGCAGAGATAACGCAGTATTACCAACGTTTACCTCCAATGCGATATAAAATCTAGCGATAGCGGCGAAAACCATGTTTAACGTGAGATTTCCAGTGATAAAAATCCTATCGCTAAGGAAAATCTCGCTAAGAGACAGGTGGGGACTTGTCCGTAGAATCCACCTCCCATTGACTAATATGGCTAAATCAGACTTTTACCAGGGGTAAAATCCTGGCGGTAATCGCGGTTAGCACGCTTTTTTTATCGCATTGCGGGTATTGCTAAGAGGCGATTGCTGTGTTAGCGACTTCTTTCAGTCGCTAACAGGTTGGGTACGCCCACTTTGCATGTCATTTGGGATAAATATCGCTGACATGCAAAGCGGGCCCCAAACCAGTGGCTATCGCTTAAAAGCTGTTGCTAACTGCTGTTAGCGACAGCTTACTGATAGGGCGATAAAAATATCACCGCTTTAGTGGGAAAAAGTCAAGCTAAAGCGGCGATATTGCCCTTGCTAATATGCCGCTACATTCCTCCCAAACAAAAAAAAACAACAAGTTCAACCTGAGGAAACAAAACAAAACAAACTAGACACCACGTAGTCCATCAGTCTCTAGTGTCAATTAGCAGGACAGTAATGCATTTTAAATTTCACCTAGTGTGTGACAGGAGACAAACACTGGTGCAAAGAAGTCCAAAAGCTTCTGGCCGTATGCTGGCAGGAGTCATGTCCATAGTGTGGAGTTGGCCTGCTATGCTGATACTCCACATAATTCGTGGTTGGTATCAATAATTCAAAACAGAGTGCATCAGAGCATTTTCGGAGCCCATCATGAAGCATACTTTAACTTTCTGAATACAGTGTTGTCATGCTGCAACCTGTCGGGATCTCTGCAACAAGGCCTTGCTGCCTCCTGGAGTCCCTTCAATGTGGCACTGCTAAGTCCATCTCTTGTGCTTGTGGAGGGCCATTGGTTGGTTTGCCATAGGACTGCTTGTGGTCTGTGCTGGGATTGAATGTGTGCCACGCCTGGGCCACTGCATGACCTCAGAGGAGCCACTTCCTAGTCTCACATGCAACTGTGTGGGCAGATGGGTCCTGGTCAAGACCTGCTCTCGCCACCAGGATCAGGATGGAGGCAGTGTGCGCAGGTAGTCGCTGGCTGACTGGTTCATAAGAGCATCACTGGTGCTGCTTGTCTGGTTGTATAGCAACAGTCTTGCACTTCACTCTGGTTGTTTGATGCTCCATGGGTGGTAGGGATGACTCATTAGACAGAGGCTGGCATGATGGGCTTTGCCAGTGATGTAGTAAACCTGAAATGATAGGTGGCAACAACTTGCCTCAATGATCGTCAACATTTCCTCTTAGGTCATCAGCAACTTGAAGTGACAGAGGACAACTGTTTTCATCTTTTCTTTGAAGAGGCATCTGCATCCTTCAGCCTGAATGCTCTGTGTTGCAGAGCCACTGGTTAGAGTCTGGACAGTTATGCTTGCTTGCAGGGCCGTTTCTAGGTGTTTTGCCGCCCTAGGCAAGAATTGAAAAATGCCGCCCCCTCCCTTTTACTACCATCACTCTCTCCCCCTGTCATCCAGACTAGAAGAATGAATGGATTAGGTCACAAAATGTGCCTCAGTATGCTGCATAGTTTGCATTTTTTTGACGCATAATTCAGCCAACTCTCCGCATAATTTGGTTCCCCCTGCGGCTTAATTTCAAGTGGCTCTGCGTATAAATAACACCAACAATCAAACAGCAAATGGCAAAATAGCTGAGTAGATTAACCGCTTGCTGCAGAGATCTGCAGTGTTAGCTGGTCACAAATTGAAATATTTGCACAGTCTACTCAGCCTTTTATCTTTCCAGGTTAAAAAAGAGTGCCTTTGCGTTGAATAATATTGACCTATTATCTAAGAACCGAGGCACAATTTAATTAGTGATGTATGTTTTGTAAGTGGGCGTATAGAGTGCAAACGTAGCTGTAGAACATCGCAGCGCGGTACAATGTTAGCCTGGGTACATTTGAGTTGTAAATCATATAGAGCTGCCAAACTGACTCTAGAACCAGGTGGATTGGAGAGTCTCGCTATATGTATGATTTTATTCACACCGGTCAAGCATCACACGCTTCATATCTAGCCGCCGCTGATATGTCTCTCCGCATAAATCGTGACAAACAACCCCAGAAGCAAAAGCGCAAGAGGCAGAGCACAATGTGAACTTGTTTTTATTGCAGGTTAGAAAATAAATTATGGCTATCCGTCTTTTTTTCACTATTTCCAGACCATACTTAGACCGGAACCTGTATTTTGGGGTGAAAAAACAAATAACGAATTTCAGATTGATGTGATGGAAAAAATAAGCCTCTTGGCACCATATATTTTTTAGGAGTGGCGTGCTATTAGCCACCTGTTTGCACTGCTTAAAAACTAATGAAATTACCTGACATGGTTATTTTATTGAGCAGCCGACCTCAAACAGTCCGTCCCCCGTGCGCCGATTGAGAGGGTGGTGCGACATGCGAGACGTTTTCACCTTCACTGGCTGCTGCATAGAGCACCGCTCGGGGACTGGCCAAAAATCATGCCCTGCACTACAAGATTGACGACCCTAGGGAACCACACACTGGTACTTCCGGCCTGCTCCACACACCACTATGCTAGGGTGCGCTGCGCGGCATGTAAAAGCAGGTGCGCTTGCACTCACATACAGGTGCTGCTGCCTGACCATGAGGCAAAAAAGTTGCATAGTGCAGTACAACTTTTTATGATGCAGCCCATCTCTGAATGACATTTTGTGAATCTAGGCCCTGATTCCTTACTGCTCTTACAGATTTAGTCTCCCAGTAAGTTGCAGTGATCTACAACATGAATTCTGGGAAGATATTCTGTTTGACACTTTAAGAAAGAGCTTATTGTGCTGTATGTTGTGCTCCTTTCCGCTTTGTTATCTCTGACAACCCCCTTTATCTCCACTTCTCCACGATTTTCTTTCTATTTTACTTTCCCATTTGTCCCTTGGAGCACTGCAAAGTGTTCCTTGCAAACTTAGTGATGGTATTTAAAATAAAATATATTTGTAGCTTTTCTTATTTTTTTTTACGTTCACTTATGTGTACTCTTTTCCAAGTGTCTGCACGAGAATAGTGACCTTATTTATACTGCTTTGAAAGGATATGAAATGGGTTCCCTAAGGTTTCTTTACAATCCTGAAATTATAAAAATGAAAAGAAGGATAACATACATAAAGAACTCCATCTGCTACTTCTGTGAAATGAATGCACACTGTTCCAGTGGGCGTTATATGCATGCACAAATGAAAAAATGTTCCCCCCTTTTGCCGCCCTTGCCCTTTTGGCGCCCTAGGCAGCCGCCTAGTCTTGCCTAATGGTAGAAACGGCCCTGCTTGCTTGAGGCTTACTCTTAGTTCCCCCGATGTGCTGTCGCCAGGTAATACTCACTTCACCTCAGTGGCTCTCTTGTAGGGGTGGATGCACTCTGTCAGCAGCTCGAGTCCACTAGAGTGTTCTTTTTCAGGCCTCGCCACTATTGATCTTCCCACCTGGGCTTGGTCAGTTGTAAGGTTTTCCCAGTGTGAACTGGCAGGTCAGACTTCCTTCTCCTCTTTCTCCTTGGTGCTTCGAATGAACCTGGCTTCCAATTACGCTATTGAGAATTCTCATTGGCTAGAATCTCTTCTCCTTCTGGGTGCGGAGCATGCCCTTTGTTTGGGGCCAGCCAATAGGGACTCTCAGTGGTTGACTATCTCAGGAGTCTAACCACCGGCCCCAGGTGTTGGGCTCCTGCTTGGTAATGATGAGAGCCTCTGCTGATCCATTTCACCTTGTCTTGTCTAGGGCTATTAGGAGTACGGACACGTGTTGCATGTTTCCTCTTCAGGACTCTCTTGGATCTCCCACTCCATGGGTAGATGTGCTTGGTTGAACCTCTGCCTCAAGAAACTATTTGCTGCCTGACAGTGTGGTTGCAAGACTGTGCGGTCCTAGTGTCCAGACCACGATCATGGCATTGTGTGCTTCTGTCCATCTTCTGGGCCAGCTCTGCTTTTCTTGGGCTTACCCCTGCCTATGGGTCATGTCTAATTGTCAGGTGAGGCCGGTCATAGTAGTGGCTCTGCGGTTTATGAACTCAGTTTCTTTAGTGGTTGGCACAAGTTGGGTTGAATGTTGTGATCTGGGTTTCTTCCTGGGATGCTTCCACATCTCTGACGTGCAGAAGTAAAGTCAGCATACTCTCTTCACTTTCGCTGCTTGGCTACACCAATCCACTCATCAGTTCAGAGCCAACGGACTTCAGCCAGCATTGAGGCATGACCGGCAGGGACCGTCTGGTGCTGGGGTGCCTCAACAGCACGGACACCCATGATATGTAGCCAAACATTGCCTGTGCGCACTCTGGCAGTGTTCTGGTTGCAGTGCCATGCAGGGACTCTCCTTCTGGGGCACCAAACTGTGCCTGGAGGTTTCTGTGGCTGCCCTTTGTGGTCTGTTCTTGGCCAGAGAGCTGTGTAGGCTTTGCCACCCTCATTCGCCTGTTTGGCCTGGATGCCTATCACCCACGTGTTAATGCCCTAATTCTTGGCGAGATCTTTACTTTAATTTATGCTGTGCTTGTTTCCTCCTGGTCCCACTCTTCTTGGCCAACAGTGGCTCTGGGGCAGGGCTAGTTGCTAGAGCAGACCATGTACTCCGTGAACAGGTAATACCCTATTCCTTCTGGATGAAAGCCTTGTGCACCTTGTGGAGTGGGTGAACCTCTCCTGTGCCTGCGGGTTGTCAAGCGGCCGCCTGAGGGCGCACGGTGCTCTCTGCATCCGTCGCAGCTTCTCTGTCCACATGCTCTGATTCACTTTCTGTCCTGATGTGCTCATCCCTCCACGTAGAATAACGCCTACATCATGGCTGCATGCTGTCCCAGTAAAACACAGCAGAGGCCGCTGTGCGTTTTATTGTTACGTGGCAGATCCCTCTCATGGCCTTTATGGTGCATCGCGTGGCATCTACTGACCTGACAAAGTCTGACTGTGTCGTTCAGCAGTTACGGGCAGCAGGTCAAATTTTGTTGTAATGAACTGGGACTCCACCGGGCCATCTGTGCTACAAGCTATGATGCGCTCCTCAGCTGTGCACCTAACTGAATAGTCCCTAGTTACTGTTGGCAGAGCAGTGCTGCTGCAGCAGGAGGCAAACTATCTCCTCATTTCACAGTGGTGATGTCAAGCTACCACCAGGGGGTAGTGTCTTCTTCCCCCATCACAACTTACTGTCCTGCCTCGCGCAACGCTTGTCCCGGTAACAACGAGGAGCTGCTCCAGGTACTTGGGTTATTTTAGGGTGCAAGTCCAGTATTTTTATGTCTGTTTCAGAGTGGAATTTGGGGCAACACATGTCGGCCATGGCCCGCTCTCGCCCCCTCTGCGCTCTTTATATTCCTTCGCTCTCTAATGCTGGGGGGCACTGCTGTGGATGTGCTCTCCTTTCCTCCTGCGGTAGTATTAGACTGCCACTAGGGGGTGCGCAGCACACATTGTGGATGTCTCAGCTTTACTTTGCAGACCCTGGCCCTGCTTCATCTAGAGAGGCAGGCAGCTCCTGCATGGGCTCAGGTAGGTGGGGAGGAGGGTGCGGACGCTGTGAGATTTCAGGTGTTCGCCACTCTGTGATGGGATTGAGTATGGAACCCCTGCCTGACCCGATCTCACCTGCCTTTTTCTGTCCTCTGGGACACAGCGTACCAGAACAGCAGGGCTTCTCCCTCTCCTCAGGCAGACCGGTGCTTAGCCTCTGAACTGACTGCGTTGCGAGCCCTTCCTTCCTGCCTGGGGCTCTCACCAGATGGCGCTCACCACCTAGTCATAGTGGTTTATTTTATTTATTTATTTGAAAGGTTTTATATAGCAATGGCTAGCCCAGGAGGTATAAGAGCGCTTTACAGGAGTATCCGGCCATAGTTGTAGGTTACATCGTTACAAAGGTTATACAGTTATTAGAGCTTAGCTACATAGTTACATGTTCAGTACAGACAAACAATAAGGGCAAATGCGTAAGGGAAAAAGTAGGCAAGGGGAGCAATTCAGGGGAGGGTGAGAGACACAACATGAAAGGAGAGGGGAGGGGGACGGGGGAACAAACCAGTAGGCGAGTAAAAGCTGCGTCCAAAGTCCAGTGAGTGGTGTTCACTCAGGCATGTCAGAAGGCCTTAGTGTGACCTTGGGCAGGATGTGCTCTACCAGGTTTGAAATATGGTGTTGGGGCACAGTGGACTCAACCACCTTCATCAGAAATGTAAAGTAGTGGGCTCTAGGCTTACATGCTGAAGTAAAAGACCCCACCAATACTACTATAGAGGTAAAGTGTTTATTAGTAAGTAGCGCAAAAAAAGGTTACTTTACGTCATGCTGGACTTGAGCAAAGTCAAAGTTCGGGCCACTTCATGGAAGTGCAGGCCGGCTACAGGACCCACACAGACCCACGCAGGCCCTGGTGAACAATGTCACATTCCTGGTCGCAAGTAACAAGATGGTTCAATCTTCTCCACACACTGAAAGCGACAAATCAGTTATAAAGACGGGTACCAGAGTCAAGAGGCGTTGAGCAATGCACCAGATTCTGCCACACAGTTGAGGGAATGCGTTGATCTCACCAAGCTACAGCGGCTGTGATACACTGTTCGATGCGTTGATCTCTGGAGGCTAGGCAATGGTTTCGATGCATTGCGCCAATGTTATTCCCATAACTGAGTTGATGAGCCAGTTGTGCTACCCGCAGACAGGAGATGCATGGAAATCCATGTTGAAAGTATCTGGGCCACTTCCAGTGAGCCAGGTCCAGGAGCAGGTGTACAAACTTTAATATCCCTGAGTCTCAGGCAAGAAGAGGCAAGTCAACAAGTCCTTGAAGATCACTTGAAGGGAAGGTCGAGTCCAGCTCACTTTCAGCAGAGTCAGAGAGCAGCAGACAGCAGGCAGCAGGAAAACATACAGAAAAGTAGGCTTTCCAAATCAGCAGTCCAGTTGAGTCCTTTAATCAGCACAGCAGTTCTTCCTGCAGTGCTTCGGTTACAAGTCCAGTACTGTCTGATTTTAGGGAGTCAGAGACCCAGTACTTTTACCCAAAAGGGTCTTTGATGTGGGGGTGACTTCAAGCAGCTCTTTGAATTGCCCAGGTATCCTTTTCAACCCAGTTCTGTCTGCTAGGCTATTTCTAGAGGATAATCCGTCCTTTATTTGGGGACAAGACACAGCCTATTCAAGTAAAGTGTTAGCTCCTCCCTTTCATCCTGCCTAGGCCAGGCCATCAGACTGCAGATGTCTGTAGGCTGGTACTCAGACACACCTATCCTACCTGTGTTGTGGCTGTCAAGAGGGAATGCATAAAGTGTAGCTGTCACACAGACCAGAGATACATTGAATACAGCCTGCAAAGCACAAAGAGCTATAAGCACAGATAAATGTCCACTTTCTAAAAGTTACATTTCTAAAATAGAAATGCCAAACCCAACATTACCATTAAGGAGGATTTGTCATTGCCATTCCAAACATATGAAATACGAAAAAGCTAGTCTTCTCTGATCAGGATTTACAGATTAAACGTGTATTAAAGAATTCCTAATGATAACATATGAGAGGAGTAGGTCTCATAGTTGTGAAAATCTAAATATTCTGTTTGTCACTACCAGGAAATGCAGAACATGCCAGTACATATAGGCCTACCTAGGGCCTACCTTAGGGGTGACATATTTGTAACAAAAGTGGAGCTTCAGACTTGGCATATAGTTTTAAATGCCTAGTCGAAGTAAACTGTACACACAGGCCTTGCAGAGACAGGCCTGAGAAAGGTTTGAAAGCTACTTCTGTGGGTGGCACAATCAGTGCTGCAGACCCACTAGTAGCATTTATTTTACAGGTGCTGGGTATATGGAATACCACTTTGCAAGGGACTTACAAGTAAATCAATCAATCCAAACATGTGTAAACTAATTATACCATGATTAGAGGAGAGAGCACATTCACGTTAGCACTGGTTAGTTATAGTAAAGTGTGAAGAGTTCTAGAGCCAACAAAAAGAAAGTCAGAAAAAGAGGAGGAAGGCAAATAGTTTGGGGTGACACTTTAAAGAGGGCCATTTTCAAACAGGGATGCCTCCCAAAGTCCAAATTCCTGAGGTTGCCTTTCTTGATAAAATGCTTAATAACTCCACAATTAAGGAAATGTTTAAAAAAAGATGGGAGAAGACGTGAAATTGTCTGTGTCTTTTCGGTCCAGTTGTACAATTTCACACCCCTCAATGGTTCTTTTCTAGAGAGGATCATCAAACAAGATACAAGGGAAAGGTCAAGTGATTTCATACCATCTACAAAAAACTGCAGTCCTTCCACACCTACAAAATTTAAGGTCTTTCAATGTCATTCTTTCTTAGGAAGCAAGTCAGGAGAGAGTCTTCACTGGTCGCGGGTCATCTAGATACTTTTTTTTCAAACAAAGATTATCTTGCTTCTGATGCCTCGGTTATCAGAGACTCAGAAGGGGAAAATATCCTAGTCCTATCAAAGGATTTGGATGTGGGATTTCTCCTCTATCCTAGTCTTGGTCCTCAAAGCGCTCTGTTAGCATCCACTCTATTATAGAACTCAAAGTTGTGACTAACTTGGAGAACACTGTGTCTTTCAGAATGCAATCTCTCCAGAAGGATACTTCTGCTCCAAAGCCTCTTCTGTCATCCATAGATCTATAGAATGTTCACTTTCATGTTTTGTTTGAAGTGTCTCCCAAACAGTTCCAGTTCAGGCCTCTCCCATTCGCTCCCCATGTCTTAAAAAAAAAGTTAGTGCCTTCCTTCAAGCAAGAGGTATGCTTGTTTGTTCCTAACTCATCATTAGCTGGACCAGGCTTCTCTCCTTCTTTACATGGTGCGCAATAACATGAATGTACATGCTCTTCTCATGTTGTCTGGAAGGAAGAGCAAACTTTCCAAGATAGTTCTGCCTACATAACGGAGTCTGCCGTTTACAGGGGTACAGTTCAACACATGAGTAGAGTAAGTGTTCCTTCCTCCCCAATAGGCTGTCAAGGTGAATGCCAGGCTGCCTTCTTTTCCAGTGGTCTACTATAATTCAGCTAGGAAAAAGGGGTCTAGCCCTTGGGATAATGTTTCCTGTGGCTATTGTTTTTTTAGGCAGTATTGCACCTGAAGTCACTAGTTTGCCATGTTTTGGATTCAAGGTCACCATCTCAGATACATTAGTGCTGGGAGATTCCAATCTCTTTGCAGCTGAAGTAGGAGCTCCACTGGTGTTTGGTGGTGTTTAATCTTACAAAATGGGCGCATCTCCATTCTCCAGCTCCAGTGATCTTGACTACCAAGTCCAGCTCAACAATATAAACCTGGACAGGGAACACATCACCAAGAAAAGTAAGACAACTTTGTATCACCTCATTTTAGTAAAGAAATTCAAATCATTCATCCCAGAAATGACTTCATCACTGTGATTCAAGCACTCGTACAATTACATGTAGATGGTGGCAATTACCAGTTCCATTTCTTTCCATAGCTCATGCTAGCTCCCCTCAGGGTATTATACATTAAGCAGCACGCTCATGAAGGGCCTGGAGAGATATGGCATTTGCACCCCAGTGGCAGAAATCCACTAGCCAGCCCCAACCATTTTCAAAACCAGCAGCAGCATCTACAAAGGCATCACAACTGGTTCCCATGCCTATCTGGCTGACAAGCACCCTATTTCCAGAGGCTCTCATCTCACCCACAGCCAATTTATCATCAGGCTGGAGATGGGAAAAAAGATGAAAAGAACACAAACCACCATCCCAGGATCTGAAACAACATCCCCATACCCAGCAGGACTGCCCCACCCCTGCGCTAATTTAGGAATATAACACTACATCAGAATACATTTACAGTCAAATTCTACTCTTAGAAACCAACTGCATCTTCGAATTCATATAGATATTCACTGAAAAAACCTGTGCTTTCAGGGGAGTTATAGTTACGGATTAGCATTTAAAAAGCCTTTGAAAGTCACTGAAAAAACAGAGGTTTAAGGGGCAATATAGTTAGTTAGACATTTCACTCATACAAAACCAGAGAAATGCATCCATTATAGTTAGTTGAGCTAACTATATCTCGCCCACCGCAATGCACTGCTGATGACATCACATATTACATCACTCTTGCCATGGTCAGTGACATTACTGATGACATCACTGATGAAATCTCAAATGACATCACTGATGACATCATCCAGAGACTGGGTGATTTTGAAAAGTTTTAGAATGGTAATTATAGATACGCAAAGTTGTATTGAAGAATGAGTAGGTGTGTGAGTGCCTGAATAGATGATTTAGTGGGTGCGTGACTGACTGTTTAAGTGAGAGATTAAATGTTTCTTAGTGAATGCATGGGTGAATGACTAATCTGTGTGAATGTCTGTATCAGTCTGTCAGTTGGTGTGTAAGTGGATGCATGGGTTGGTGAGTAGCTTCATGAGTATCTATATGGGTTAATGATTGGTTGACTGATTACCTGTATGGGTGTCCGAGTGTCTGTTTGGGTGGGAGGGGGTGCGACTCCCTCCATAGATGTGTGAGTGGGTGATTCAGTGGTTGTATGGGTTCATTAGTGTGTCTAAAAGAGGCTGTATGGTTGGATGAGTGTGTGTATGGCTGTGTTGGTGAGTGAATGGATGCCTCAGTGGTATATGTGTAAGTAACTACATATGTGAAAGGCAGTATATGTGAATGTTGGGGTATATAAGTGACTATATGTGAGAGTGAGTGATTGTGAGAGTGTCTGTATAGATGATTGTGTGCTTGTGTCAGTGATTGTATAATAGAGTAAGTATGTGTTAGTATCTGTATGAATTAGTGAGGTGGTATGTGTATAACTGTATTGGTGAGTAAATGGCAGTATAATCGAGTCTTTGGGTGACTGATTAGGTGTGTGAGTATCTCTGTGGATGAGTGGCAGTATGTGCGTGTCTGTATGGGTGTATTAGTGCATATATCAAATGCTGTATGGATGAGTGACTGCATGTATGAGTGACTGTTTCAGTGAGTGAGTGGATTGTGCAGACCTATGAATCAGTGAGTGGGTATGTACTAAATGGTATTGCTGTGTTTATGGTTTCGAGAATGGTAGTCTGTATTTTAGAGTGGGTGTATAAACGGTTATATTAGGGTGTGAGGAGACGTGTCATATATTAAGCAGATGATGTCATCAGTGATATCATTTGAGATATCCTCAGGGATGTCATCAGTGATGTCACTGACCATGTCATGAGTAATATGTGATGTCATCAACAGTGCATTGCGGGAAAGCGAGTTATAGTTAGCTCAACTAACTTTAACGGTTGAATTTTTCTGGTTTTGTACAAGTGAAATGTCCAACTAACTATAACGTCCCTGAGAGCTGTGTTTTGTTCGGGTGAATTTCTAAGGTTTTTTAAATGCTAATTTCTAACTATATCGTCCCTGAAAAGTATGTTTTTTTCAGTGAATTTCTAAGGGTTTTTAAATGCTAATTTCAAAATATGCCTACATAGGTAGGAAATGTGCAGAAAGCTGAGGAAAAGCGCAGAAAGAAGGAAAAGAAGTACAGAAAGAGGCAACAGAAGTCAAGAAAGAGGAAGGAAGATACAGGTGCAGAGGCCTACTATGACTGTACCTTACAACAGATTCATGCAAAGTAGCCTAATCACTAATCCTTCTCCCAAGATGTCCTAAACCCCACTTTTTCTCTTGAAGGTTCACTATTAATTGACTGCTTAGATTGTTAGGCCTACCTACCAAATATAAAAAAACAATCCTAAGCATATCACTGTTGTAAGTCTGATCAAGTTTGTGAAGGTATGCATGTGTGTCTGATTTACAGAAATAAACATAGAAAAAATTGAATACCTGTGTTACTCTGTAAATAGGTGTATAAAAAGGTGTATGTATTTCTTTGTGCTCATTATACAGGAACATAGGTATTCAATAGTATATTTTAGGGCTCTATAACACCTATATACATAAGACATGTCTGCCTGTGCAACTGAATGACGGAGCACAACTGAGAACATTTAACCGCCTATAGAAGAAGCTACCCATTTTTTTAATCTTCAGATGCATAACACATGTGAGAATACCTATACAAATAGACATATACCTCAGTCACAAGACCACCCAGACCTTTAAACTTGACAGCTTGCACTTCCCATTTGAGTACAGAAAGAGGCGATAGAAGTACATAAAGAAGCAAGAAAGGTGCAGAAAGAGGCAAGAGGAGTGCAGAAAGAGAGATGATGGGTGCAGAAAGAGGCACAAGAGGTACAGAAAAAAGCAAGCGAAATGCATAAAAAAGCTACAGAGATGCAGAAAGGTGGAAGTGGGATAGAGAAAGAGGCAAGAGAGACACAGGACGAAACAAGAGAGTTACAGAAAGAAACAAAAGAAGTAACAGGTGCAGAAATAGGCAAGAGGGGAACAGATAGTGGGAAAAGTGCTGCAGAAAAAGGCACAAGGTTGCAGAAAGAAGTTACAGAGGTGCAGAAAGAAGCAAGAGAAGCGCAGAAAGAAGCAACAGAGGTGCAGAAAGAGGGATGAGAGGGTGGAGAAAAAGGCAAGAGAAGTGCAAAACAAAGCAAAATAGAAGCAAGAAACAGGGAACAGAGATGGAGAAAGTGGCAAGAGGGGTGCAGAAAGAAGCAAGTGGGGTGTAGAAAGAAACAAAAGAATAGCAGAAAGAAGGAACAGAGATACATAAAGAGGCAAAAAGGGTGCAGAAAGAGGGAAGAGGGATGCAGAAAGAAGCACGTGTGGTGCAGAAAGAAACAAGAGAGGTACAGAAAGAAACAAGAGTAGTGCCGGATGAGGGCAGGGGTACAGAAAGAGGCACAGGTACAGCAAGAAGCAAGAGATGTGCAGCAAGAAACAAAAGGAGTGCAGAAAGAAGGAACAGTGGTGCAGAAAAAGACAAGAGGGGTGCAGAAAGAGGGAAGAGGGGTATCAAAAGGGCACAAGGAGTGCAACAAGAAGCCAGGGGTGTGCTGAAAGTAGCAACAGAGGTGCAGAAAATGGTATGAGGTATGCAAAAAGAAGGGAGAGGGGTGCAGAAAGAGGCACGTGAGATGCAGAAAGAAGACAGAGATGTGCAGAAAGAAACAAAAGAAGTGCAGAAAGAAAGAAGAGAGGTGCAGAAAGAGGCAACAGGGGTGTAGAATGAGTGTGACTGGGTGGAGAAGGACTAGTACCAAAAAAGAGCTGGCTCTAATCAGTAAGGCTGAGCACTTAGAACAACATAACAGAAGGATGTGCCAAAACTGATATAACAATTTAAAACATTAAATGGCCTCCAGAGAAGAAAAACTATTCTCAACCGGGATTTTCTAATTATTAGCTATTTATTCCATGTCAATGAAAAAATGCAACATATGGTTTATTTCAATCACATTATTACAGACATATAAAAGTGAATTGGACACAGCATGATAAAATTACACACACACTTTCACTAATCAGACATATCACAGTCATTCAACTCACATACGTGCATTCATACACAATACTCAACACAATCTGGAGTGACAAATTTTACCAGTGTGAAAAGTAAAAGGAACGGAACTGCTCTCTTAATCAAACTGAAATTTACAAAACAGTCGCTAAAGAATAGTACACTCCAAAAAATCAGTAACAAAGATCATTCTCAAAAGACATTTCATCAAAGCTGTGTACTCAGAATGAACTCAAGTGTGGTGTAACTCAACACTTGAATTACAAGAGCAGACCATATGACAGAGGCCTACGCGTTTCAAATCCCTATGAGTCAAAAAGGGATTCTCCTTAGGGTCAAGGATGTTCTGAAAAACAGAAAAGCATAAAGCCTAAATGTAAACTCTTTTCCAGAAGGCAAGAGAACTAATGAGCAAAAATCCACCATGACCACACACAGCTTAACCTCTTCAGTTGTGGGAAGAAACTAATATGGTGTGGAAGACTCCTATAAGGATAGAAGAAGAAAGAACAAAGAAAATAAAGTTTTAGTGGTCCTTCGATAAGGCTTTGTCGGTGACAACTGTTCTACGCTGTGAGGAGGAATTAAAATTACCTATCAATATCGGCACTGGGTCCACGGCTGGGGACTGTATTTATTTGGAAGAATGCGGGGGACCTGGAAGGAAATCATAATATTTAGGACTCTAGGCTAAGAGTGACGCTTGAAACTAACACTGGTTTTACATCAATTTGGCTGGAGCCTTACCGCTATCTCCTACAGTCCGCATTTGGATGGAGATATTAGTGGAATGAGTAGATCCACAGGTAGCTTTAAATCGCGCTGCAAGAAAGGAGAAATGAAGTGATTTAGTTAAAAGACCTAGCACGAAGCCCTTCTCGTTTTGCTTCGCGGCATATAAACTGGCTTACCGTGATTCAATCAAATCTCTCGGTATACCCAGTCAGTGTGTTCTAATAGCACGGGGGCGAAGTTCCGTTGGATTCCCAAACTTTAAGTGGAGTAAATCCTAGACATGCTCCCGGTTTAATCACTGAAAATCCAAACGGATAAGGCTTGTCAACAATCTCCAGGGGCGACAGAAGCGTTGCAATTAGGCTAAAGAAGGTGATTTAGTTACAAAATTGTGCGACGGCTTACCCCAGGTCAGCGCAGTCTTTTGGTGTTCTGGTCACCGTTTTCAAGTGCACTGATTCCTCGGGCATGCGTAGTCACGGCGGATTCCCATACTACAAACGAGATGCAGTTGTTGACGGACTCCTGATTTCACGGCTGGAATCGAAAGGAGTAAGGCTTTAGCAAAGCGATAGCGGTTAGACCTTTAACCCAGATATCAGCAACGAAGCGGGCGGCTTACCAGGATGGAAACAGATCTCTCCGACAGCGTTTCGCAGAGCACTGGTCTCCCGAGCAGGCGCAACGGATACGTGCTGACAGCATATGAAGTCCTGGTGGTTTTTATGCGATATAGGTACGGTGGAAACCAACCCCTGGGCGGAAGTAATTAAAAAATCATTAAAGGCACAGCATATACGTAGTCACCCCATACTGTTTTGTGTATGTGACAGAAAGGGGGATAAAATTGCATACATATAAGAGTGTCAATCGCAAATGAAAGACATCTCTTTGTTAGTGACAACTGATGTAGAAAAAGAGAATTAAAGTTTGTAGATTTCAGATAATTCGTTCAGACCTGTGACGGCCGTGTCAAACTTGACAATAAGGAGTGCCTCCCTTTTAGATAATTTGGAGTCCCAATCGCCTCCACGTGGATCTCGTTCCACTTTTGAAATAATGGTCCATTTCAGATCTCTGATCTGGTGGTTCAATCTAGTCCAATGGTTTACCAATGGTGCTGTCTCGACTTTATTCTTTATCCTCGACTTATGTTGGGAAATTCTCTGGCGGATCTCTTGATTGGTTTTCCCAATATATAAGAGTCCACAAGGACCCAAAATCCTGTAAATCACGTATTTGGACTTACAGTTGCTAAATGTGTCGTGTTTCCACGAAACGCCTTTATGTTGGAATAGGGCGCCCTCTATTGTGGTGTCGCAACACAAGCATGTCCCACATTTATGGTGTCCCGTGATGGGGGTTAGACCCATCATTTGTCGAATCAACGGTGATGCTTCATTTACTGTAGTTGCTCTCACCACGTACTTGGCAATGCTGTTTTCCTTTTTAAACGCAAACAAGGGAGGCTGATTCAGACTTTCGTCCAAGTTTTTTACCAGATGCCAGTTCTGTCCGATAATTTTTTTAATTGGTTGGCATTCAGGCAGTAAGTTGTCGCACACACCTGGCGTTTTAACTGGGGCTTATTCCGTCGTTCTAAGAGTGTTTACCTCGTGGTCCATCGCGCCCATTTCATTGAATTCCGTACCAGTTTTTTGGGATACCCACGATCACATAATTTGGACACCAAATTGGTGGCATGGAACTTGTAGTCTTCATTGGATGTACAATTTCTGCGCACGCAAAGAAATTGGCCATATGGAAAATGTTCTTTAAGGCTCCTCGGCGATTGCTTGAAAAGAGGAGAGCCTGATTTCGGTCAGTTGGTTTTATAAATAGCGATGTAGCTAATGTGTCCTCAGATGGAAATACTTCTACATCCAAGAATGATATTATCTTCTCAGAGAGGGACATGCTGAACTTAATGTCTGGTGTCCGCGCATTAAGCCAGTCGTAGAATAATCTCAGGTTTTCTTCTCCTCCTGTCCATACCATAAAAACGTCATCTATGAAACGTAGCCACGTTCCTATATTGCCTTTAAAGGGATTGTTATTGTGGACATACGTATCTTCATACAATGACATAAAGAGTACTTTATTTTCTTTGTTCTTTCTTCTTCTATCCTTATAGGAGTCTTCCACACCGTATTAGTTTCTTCCCACAACTGAAGAGGGTAAGCTGTGTGTGGTCATGGTGGATTTTTTCTCATTAGTTCTCTTGCCTTCTGGAAAAGAGTTTACATTTAGGCTTTATGCTTTTCTGTTTTTCAGAACATCCTTGGCCCTGAGGAGAATCTCTTTTTGACTCATAGGGATTTGAAATGCGTAGGCCTCTGTCATATGGTCTGCTCTTGTAATTCAAGTGTTGAGTTACACCACACTTGAGTTCATTCTGAGTACACAACTTTGATGAAATGTCTTTTGAGAATTATCTTTGTTACTGATTTTTGGGAGTGTACTATTCTTTAGCGACTGTTTTGGAAATTTCAGTTTGATTAAGATAGCAGTTCCGTTCCTTTTACTTTTCACACTGGTAAAATTTGTCACTCCAGATTGTGTTGAGTATTGTGTATGAATGCATGTATGTGAGTTGAATGAATGTGATATGTCTGATTAGTGAAAGTGTGTGTGTAAATTTATTTTGCTGTGTCCAATTCACTTTTTATATGTCTGTAATAATGTGATTGAAATAAACCATATGTTGCATTTTTTCATTGACATGGAATACATTATTTAGAAAAATGATTTATTATTATTATTATTATTATTATTATTATTATTATTATTATTATTATTATTCTTTAAAATTTTATATAGCGCGCAGTCACCCTTGGGCATCCCAGCGCTTATCCAGACACCATCAGATAGTAAGAACGGCCAGGTTGAAGCATTCAAGCAGGAAACAAATGGGTTTTAAGACATTTGCGAAACCGCAATGTACAAGGCTCGGCGCGTAATTTTAAAGGGAGTGAGTTCCACAGCCTCGCCGTGTGAACTGAAAATCTTCTTCCGCCAGTGCGGGCCCTCTTGACTCTGGGAACTAAAAGAAGGTGTTTTTGATCGGAGCGCAACGTTCTGCTCGCTTTATATGGTACTGCTAAATTCTTTAGTATAGGAGGGCCTTTTCCCCGAAGAATTTTATGGGCTATACAGAGTGCTTTGAATATGACTCTCTCCCGCACTGGAAGCCAGTGCAGCGCCTTTAAAGCCAGTCTGGCTGATTGCGTCCTAGGAATGTCCATGAGCAGCCTTGCCGCCGCATTTTGGACTTGCTGGAGTTTCTTAAAAGTGGATTCAGGCGCGCCCAGAAAAATGGCATTACTGTAATACAATCTGGATGTGATCAGGCCCTGAATCAACAACTTCCTAGATGTTGCAGGTAAGAGGGGGAAAATTTTGCGAGCGGACCATAACAGGGGGAAGCAAACTCCTGCAGTTTTCTTAGCTTGGGTCCGAAATGACAAGTCTTGCTCTAGCCAGACTCCCAAGCTCTTGATCACCTCTTTAGGGTCCGGGAGGTCTCCCATAAAACTCGGCCAGCTGGTCGAAGGGAGAAAAGAGATTTTATTCCCTAACAGCATTATTTCAGTCTTCGAGCCGTTCAGCTTGAGGGCTGATTCTTCCATCCAGGTATGGACGTCCGACAGGCAGGAGTGCAGTATGTCAGGATTCTCAGCCAGTTGGGTTTGAGAAACCACCAACTGCGTGTCGTCCGCATAACTGACGATCTTAATGTCATACGGGGCGACTATATCCTCCAGGGGGTCCATGTAAGCATTAAATAATGTCGGGCTAAGGGAGGAGCCCTGTGGCACTCCACACTGGAGGGAGATCGATTTAGAACGCTCACCGCCTTCCCAGACCTGGTATGTTCTTCCGGTAAGAAATGACCTCAGCCATTGCAGGGCAACCCCCGACACCCCTACCTCGGCCAGTCGCTGAATCAACACCTGAAGGTTCACGGTGTCGAACGCCACACTGAGGTCCAGGAGGATCACTGCCACTGACCCTCCTGAATCCAGAATGCGTCTGGAATCGTCAATGACCGCCAAGAGGGCAGTGTCGGTACCCTGACCTGGACGAAAACTGGTTTGTGAAGCTCGAAGCAATCCGTTGGACTCCAAAAAGCCTGACAGTTGTTGGTTGACCAGCCGTTCAGCAATTTTGCTGAGTCCCGGCAACAAGGAGATGGGCCTAAAGTTAGCCAGGTCCGAAGAGTCCAAATTAGGCTTCTTTAACAGTGCCTTTACAACCGCTTTCTTCCAGGTTGGTGGCACCAGGCCCAAGGCAAAAGAAGCATTCATTAAGTCTGTCACGGGAGTCACGATGGAAGCTGCTACTTGCTTGAGGAACTTCATAGGGGCCGGGTCCATGGGGGAACCACTTTTCAGAGATGCTAAGGCTTTAGAGACTTCAATCACTGACACTGGACCAAAAGAGTCTAGGTGAGTGGCTGTCTCACTAGCCTGTGTTCCTATGTTCAACCTATCCTGAGACGATAAGAGCTGGGGCAGGGTGTATAAGATCTTCTCGATTTTATTGTGGAAGAACTCTGCTAGCTCCGTGCATTTCTGTTTGTCATAGGTGACTGCAGGCTCAGGAACTTTAAGAAGTTCTTTGACCACTTTAAAACTCTCTCTAGAGGAACTAGAGGCAGATATTATCCGCTCTTCAAAGAATAGGGCTTTTGCCTGTCTAAGAGCAGACTTATAGCCCCTCATCGCAACACGATATTCGTCTCTCCTGGATATCTCCCATTTCTTCCTCCACAACCTCTCCAGCTTTTTACATCCCTTCCTAAGGGCCCGGAGCTCGGCAGAGTACCATGGAGCGGAACCTACTCTTTTCTCCCTTTTTTGGACTCTCTTTTTAGGAATGAGGGCGTCTAAAGAGGCGGACAGCCAATGGTTAATATTGGCATCTCCCTTAATTGGGTCCGGCTCACAAGGAAGGGGCATGTCTGCCAACTTGGAGGTCCAGTCATTGATCGATAATCTGGACCAGGCTCTGTCCACCAAGAACGCATGCTTGGCACTTGTGGGCCGTGAATCGACTTGCCAGAGAGCTGGTACCAAAAAATGGTCAAACCACGGGAGGGGATAGGCGGGCCTAGCCGTAAGACGTGGAATGTTAGAGAACATTTGGTCAAGAAGGTGACCCTTTTCGTGCGTAGCCCCGGAGTTAATTAAAACCAGCTCGCATGCTTTCAAATCGCTCTGCAGATCTTGGGCTAATAGATCAGCGGGGTCGTCGAAGTGGAGGTTGTGATCTCCCAGCACCATGAAATTAGCCGTGGATGAGGCTAGGATCGTCACTGATTCCGTTAGGGAATAAATAATAGCTATAGCTATAGCTATGAATAGCTATTAATTAGCAAATCCCGGGTGAGAATAGTTTTTCTTCTCTGGAGGCCATTTAATGTTTTAAATTGTTATATCAGTGTTGGGTGGAGAAGGAGGCAAGGGGGTGCAGAAAGAAGCAAGAGATCTTCAGAAAGAAGCAAAAGAAGAACAGAAAAAAGAACAGAGGTGCAGAGAGAGTAAAGAGTGGTGCAGAAAGAGGGAAGACAGTGCAGAAAGAGGCAAAAGGGCTGTAGAAAGAAGCAAGAGGTGCAGAAAGAAACAAAAGAAGTGGGGAAAGAAGGAAAATAGTTGCAGAAAGAGGCAAGAGGGGTGCAGGAACGGGTGTGAAAGAGGCATGAGGGGTACAGAAAGAAGGAACAGAAGTGCAGAAAGAGGAAAGGGGTGGAGAAAGAGACAAGTACAGAAAGAAGCAACAGATATGCAGAAAGGGGGAAGCGGGATGGAGAAAGAGGTAAGAGGGGTGTAGAAAGAATCAAGAGAAGTACAGAAAGAAGGAACAAAGGTGCAGAAAGATGCATGCGAAATGCAGAAAGAGGTTAGAAGGGTGGAGAAAGAGGCAAGGCGTAAAGAAAGAAGCAAGAGAGCTGCAGAAAGAAACAGAAGTTCAGAAAGAAGGAACAGAGGTGCAGCAAGAGGCAAGAGGGGTGTTGAAAGAGGGAAGACGGTGCAGAAAGAGGCAAATGGGGTGCAGAAAGAAGTGAGAGTGTAGAAAAAAACAAAAGAAGTGCAGAAAGAAGGAACAGAGGTGCAGAAAGAGGCAAGAGGTGTGCGGAAAGAGGGGTGTGAAAGAGACATGAGGGGTACAGAAAAAAGAAACAGAGGTGCAGAAAGAGGGAAGGGGTAGAGAAAGAGACAAGAGAAGTGCAGAAAGAAGCAACAGAGATGAAGAAAGGGGGAAAAGGGTGGAGAAAGAGGCAAGAGGGGTGCAGAAAGAAACAAAAGAAGAACAGAAAGAGGGATGAGATGTGCAAAAAGAGGGATGAGGGGTGCAGAAAGACGCATGAGGGGTGCAGAAAGAAGCAAGAGATGCAGATAGAAGCAAGAGAAATGCAGAAAGAAGCAACAGAGGTGCAGAAAGAGGCAAGAGGGGTATACAAATAAGCAGGTGAGGTGCAGAAGGAGGCAACAGAGGCACAGAAAGAGGCAAGAGGGGTGCAGAAAGAAACAAAAGAAGTACAGAAAGAAGCAACAGAGGTGCAGAAAGAGGCAGGAGGGGTGAATTAATTTGCGCCAATTTTGTCCTTTTAATTTGAATGATTTTGTGTTTTAAAATCACCCCCCACTGCCGCATTGTGCCGCATTTTACCTGCTGAACCCCTTGCAACATTGGAAGCCGATTTCGGGCTCCCAGTGAACTCGCACTCACTTCCCTTGAGGCGCAGACTTCGGGAGCCATCTTGGGACAGGAGAAGGACAGCGCTCTAGTGTCTGGGCGATTTGGGCCCTGACACTATAAAAGAGCTTTCTCAACCTTCCTAGCATTATGTACACGGACTCCTGAGGCGAAAGCCGGTAGTATAGAGCTTTTTAAAAAAAAAACAATCACTTGCTATACAAATTAATTTGCTCCGATTTTGTCCTTTTAATTTTAATGATTTTGTGTTTTAAAATCACCCCCCACTGCTGCATTGTGCAGCATTTTACCTGCTGAACCCCTTGCAACATTGGAAGCCGATTTCGGGCTCCCAGTGAACTCGCACTCACTTCCCTCGAGGCGCAGACTTCGGGCGCCATCTTGGGACAGGAGAAGGACAGCGCTCTAGTGTCTGGGCAATTTGGGCCCTGACACTATAAAATGAACGCCCCTCCCCGTTCCCGCAGTGGACGGGCGCAGCGGGCGCGCCGTTGGCGCGCCGGAGGCGCGCCAGAGGCAAGCCTGTCTGGGACCCTCCAGGCCAGGCCGGGCACAGGGCCAGACACTATGTCCATTCCATCCGAACATCGCATTGGATACTCTTGAGATGAACTCCTGCATCTAAGGACTAGATCTACCCCATCAAAATCACTAACATCCCATCAGGATGACCCACCTCCGAAAGACAATCGCCAGATGACGAAGTATGTAAGCCTGGCTCTGCTTAATTGTAGATCTATACCCAAACACTGCATAGAAATCATTCTACTGATTCAGGATACTAACGTGGATATATTATTCCTCACTGAAACATGGCTGTCCTCTAATTCTGAGGCAGACATTGTCAGTATGTTACCCCAGGGATTCCTGATACAGTTTCACAACAGAACCCAGGGAAAGGGATGTGGGCTGGCCATAGTTCACAGGGATAAGTTCATCTGCACGATGCATGAGGGAGGAATTTCGGACTGTGAAAGTGTTAATTTCAGCCTACAAATTACGCCAAATAAATCCTTATCCGGTCTTCTTATATACCGCCCCCCCCCCCCCCCCCCCGGAAGCCTAGGGCAATTTGTAGGCTCACTGCTAGAAACTACTATTACCTCCTGTGCCACGACACCTAATTTCATTTTACTAGGGGACTTGAACCTTCATTTTGATGATTCCTCCGACAAGATAGCATGCGATCTTAAATCGGAGCTTCATGCGTTTGACCTCCACTTAAAAAATTCTGAGGCTACACACACGAAGGGACATCTTCTCGACCAGATATTTTCAAACATCCCCTAGCTAGAAGTATCTCCCTCTCTCCCTTTACCTTGGTCTGACCACTTTTTTGTCCCATTCGCATGGCAAACCAATACGGACTGCCCACAGGTTCAGGTGCCTCGCACTCTGGAGAAAGCATGGTCTAAACTCTCCTTTGAGAGCTGGACCCTTGAACTAGAGCACACTGCCCCTCTTGCTGATCCCAACCCACTGAAAGCTGACACTAATTTTACCAATTGGTTGACCAACACCCTTGACTCTGTAGCACCTAAGAAAAAAATGAAAAAGAAGAGCAGGGTCTTTAAATCACCATGGTACTCTCAAGAACTTAGAGATTTAAGAAAAGTCTGCAAAAACCTGGAACGTAGGTGGAGGAAAGATTGGGCCCCCCTTAATAAAGAGAAATATAAAGCAGCCATGAGGATTTATAAATCAGCTCGGAAAACAGCTCAAGCTTCCTTCTTTGAAGAGAAAATTAGAACATCCTCTAATTCATCTCGAGAGACATACAAAATAGTAAAAGATCTTCTCCAAATTCCAAACCCCCCGACGGTGCAGGACACGTTGGACACCAGATGTAACCAACTAGCGGCCTTCTTTGAAAACAAAATAGTAAACATCTTACAATCCCTACCGCAAAAGTCCCATACCTCTGCCCCTGCGGATTTCACTGCCGCAATCACTGGCCCCGCTAGATTCCTTTGCCCAGATATCCAGAGAAGACTTTCAAACTGCTCTGTCCACCATGAAGAGTGGATCCCCTAATGATCCGGCTCCCATGTATATTCTACAGCATGTGGGACCTACCATCTCCCCTTTGGCTACGGTCCTTATTAATGCCTCGTTTGATCAAGGGGTGGTTCCTCCTGGTTGGAAGCAGGCAGTAGTAAAGGCGCTACTAAAAAAAACAGAACTTGACGCGCTTGACTTTGCAAACCTCCGACCAATTTCTCTGCTGCCAGGGCTTAGCAGGATCGCAGAGAAAATTGAAAATCAACAACTATCTGCTTTTTTAGAAACCAATAGGCTGCTTCGCACCTCTCAAACTGGTTTCCGCCCTGGCCAGGGCACTGAGACTGCTCTATTAGCAGTGGTCGAGGAAGCAAGGTGCATCTTGGATTCAGGAGGATCAGCTGTGCTGATCCTCCTGGATCTAAGCGCAGAATTCGATACTGTGGACCATAAGATCTTAGTCCAGCGCCTTTCCAACTTAGGGGTAAGGGGCACAGCATTGCTGTGGCTTACATCATTCTTGAAGAACAGAACCTTCCAGGTTTGGGAAGGTAGCGCACGTTCTAAGCCATTTCCCCTCCAGTGTGGGGTGCCTCAGGGCTCTTCATTGAGCCCTACTTTATTTAACATTTATATGGCCCCCCTGGAGGACGTGGTCACTCCCTTTGGGATTAAAGTCGTTACATACGCTGACGATACCCAATTGGTCGTCTCGCTTTCCCTGGAAAAGGGCAACTCTGAAAATCTCCATAACTGCCTCTCCGAAATCTACACATGGGTGTGCGACTCTCGACTTAAATTAAATGGCACAAAGACAGAACTCATGCTTCTGGGCCAGCAAATGACATCCCTTCCCACCTCCATCTGGCCCTTGTGCCTGGGGGATTTCCCTACACCGAAGAAGGAACTCAAAAGCTTAGGGGTGTGGCTTGAGCAAGACCTCTCCCTTAAGACACAGGCCAAAAAGACTGCTGGCACCTGTGTGGGCTTACTCCGTTCAGCCCGTAAGATTCCCTACCTACTTCCGACACAATCCAGAAAGTTGCTCATTCAGGGTCTTATCTTATCCAGATTAGATTATTGCAATGCCCTTTTTATGGCCGCTCCAGAATCAACCATCAATATCCTTCAGCGCATCCAGAACTCAGCGGCTAGGCTGCTGACAGGTGCCCCCCCGGAGATCATCGGCCAAACCAGCACTCAAGGCCCTCCATTGGTTGCCTGTCCGGGAAAGGATCAAATTTAAGGCCCTGTGTATCACCCATAGATCCCTTCAGGGCAAAGGGCCCCCTATCCTTGGAAATATGCTCTATCCCTACAAAGCCACCAGGACCCTGCGCTCCTCTCATGGTAACCTGCCCACTGTTCAAAGAGTTAGGAAGGCCCGAACTGGAGGGCGCCGCTTTTCGGTCACTGCTGCAACCCTGTGGAACTCCCTTCCGATTAGTCAGCGATCTGAACCAATCTACTTGAAATTTCCTAAACTCCTGAAGACGCACCTGTTCCCACAAGATCCATAATATCACTCTTTGCCTCCCCCCCCCAGCTCCCCTCAGCTAACTTCTGTACCCCAGCGCTGGGACGCTCCCGGGCAGCCATGCGCTTTATAAATCCTTTTTCATTTCATTTCATGAAAGAGGAAAAAGGGGTGCAGAAAGAAGCAAGAGGAGTGCAGAAAGAGAAATGAGGGGTGCAGAAAGACGCACGAGGGGTGCAGAAAGAAGCAAGAGAGATGCAGAAAGAAGCAAGAGAAATGCAGAAAGAAGCAACAGCGATGCAAAAAGAGGGAAGAGGGGTGCAGAAAGAAGCAAGAGAGGTGCAGAAAGAGGCAACAGGGGTATACAAATAAGCAGGTGAGGTGTAGAAGGAGGCAACAGAGGTGCAGAAAGAGGCAAGAGGGGTTGAGATAGAGGGAAGAGGGGTTCATAAAGAGGCACAAATGGTGCCGAAAGAAACAAGAAAGGTGCAGAAATCAGCAAGAGAAGTGCAGAGAGAGGGGTTCAGAAACAGGCACGAGGGCTTAAAGAAAGAAGCAAGAAAGATGCAGAAAGAAGGTAGAGAAATGCATAAAGAAGCAACAGAGATGCAGAAAGGGGGAAGTGTAGTGGAGAAAGAGACAAGAGAGATATAGAAAGAAGTAAGAGAGTTGCAGAAAGAATAGAAGTACAGAAAGAAGGAACAGAAGTGCAGAAAGAGGCAAGAGGAGAACAGTAAGAGGGAAAAGGGGTGCAGAATGAGGCACAGGGGTTGCAGAAAGAAGGGACAAAGGTACAGAAGCAGCAATTGAAGTACAGAAAGAAGCAACAGAGGTGCAGAAAGAGGAATGAGGGATATACCAAGAGGTTAGTGAAGTGCAGAAAGAAGCAACATAGATGCGAAAACAGGGAGCAGGGGTGGAGAAAGTGGCAAGAGGGGTGCAAAAAGAGGGAAGGGAGTACATAAAGAGGCACACGAGTGTAGAAAGAAGCAAGAGATGTGCAGCAAGAAACAAAAGAAGTACAGAAAGAAGGAACAGAGTTGCAGGAAGAGGCAACAGGGGTGAAGAAAGAGGGAAGAGTGGTGGAGAAAGAGGCAAAGGGTGCAGAAAGAAGCAAGAGAACTGTAGAAAGAAACAAAAAAAGTGCAGAAAGAAGGAACAAAGGTGCACAAAAAGGCAAGAGGAGTACAGAAAGAGGCAAAAGGGATGCAGGAAGAAGCAAGAGGTACAGAAAAAAGAAAAGAAGTGTAGCAGGAAGGAACAGCGGTACTGAAAGAGGCAAGAGGGGTACACAAAGAGAGAAGAGGGGTGTGAAAGTGGCACGAGGATTGCAGAAAGAAGCAAGAGGAGTGCAGAAATAAGCAACAAAGATGCAGAAAGGGGCAAGAGGGATGCAAAAAGATGGGAAGACAGTGCAGTAAGAGGCAAATAGGGTGCAGAAAGAAGCAAGAGCTATGCAGAAGGAAAAAAAAGAAGTGCAGAAAGAAAGAACGGAGGTGCACAAAAAGGCAAGAGGGGTGCAAAAAGAGGTAAAAGGGGTGCAGGAAAAAGTAAGAGGTACAGAAAGAAAGAAAAGAAGTGTAGCAAGAAGGAAAAGAGGTGCAGAAAGGCAAGAGGGGTACAGAAAGAGGGAAGATGTACAGAAAGGGGCAAAAGGGGTACAGAAAGAAGTTAGAGGTGCAATATGAAACAAAAGAAGTGCGGAAAGAAGGAAAAGAGGTGCAGAAAGAGGCAACAGGGGTGAAGAAAGAGGCAAAGGTGCAGAAAGAAGCAAGATAGCTATAGAAAGAAACAAAAGAAGTACAGGAAGAAGGAACAGAGATGCAGAAAGAGGCAAGAGGGCTGCGGAAAGAGAGAAGACAGTGCAGAAAGAGGCAAAAGAGGTGCAGAAATAAGTGAGAGGTGCAATAAGAAAAAAGAAGTGCAGGAAAAAGGAAAAGAGGTGCAGAAAGAGGCCACAGGGTGAAGAACGGTGGAAAAAGAGGAAAGGGGGTATAGAAAGAAGCTAGAGAGCTGCAGAATGAAACAAAAGTAGTACAGAAAGAAGGAACAGAGGTGCAGAAAAAGGCAAGAGGGGTGCACAAAGGGGGAAGAGGGGTGTGAAAGAGGCACGAGGAGTTCAAAAAGAAGTCAGAGGAGTGCAGAAAGAAACAACAGAGGTGCAGAAATGGGAAAGAGGAATGCAAAAAGAGGGAAGAGGGGGCAGAAAGAGGTGTGTGAGGTGCAGAAAGCAGCAAGAGATGTGCAGAAAGATAAAAAGGAAGTACAGAAAGAAATAAGTGGTGCAGAAAGAGGCAACAGAGGTGCAGAAAGAGGGTGGATGGGTAGAGAAAGAGGCAAGGGGTGCAGAAAAAAGTAAGAGAGCTGCAGAAAGAAACAGAAACAGTTCAGAAATAAGGATCAGAGGAGCAGAAAGAGGCAAGACGGGTGAAGAAAGAGGGAAGACAGTGCAGAAAGAGGGAAAAGGGGTGCAAAATGAAGGAACAGCGGTGCAGAAAGAAGCAAGAAGTGTGTCGGAAGAGGCACGAGGGGTACAGAAAGAAGGGACAAAGGTGCAGAAAGAGGGAAGGGATGGAGAAAGAGACAAGAGAAGTGCAGAAAGGAGCAACAGAGATGCAGAAAGGGGGAAGAGGGATGGAGAAAGAGGTAAGAGGGGTACCAAAAGAATCAAGAGAGGTGCTCAAAGAAACAAAAGAAGTGCAGAAAGAAGGAACAGAGGTGCAGAAAGAGGCAGGAAGGATGCAGAAAGAGGAAAGAGGGATGCTGAAAGAGGGATGAGGGGTGCAGATTGAGGCATGAGGGGTACAGAAAGAAACAAAAGAAGTGTAGAAAGAAAGAACAGAGGTGCAGGAAGAAGCAACAGGGGTGCAGAAAAAGTGTGGATGGGTGGAGAAAGAGGCAAGGGAGTGCAGAAAGAAGCAAGAGAACTGCAGAAAGAAACAGAAGAAGTTCAGAAAGTAGAACAGAAGTGCAGCAAGAGGCAAGAGGGGTGCAGAAAGAGGGAAGACGGTACAGAAAGAGGCAAAAGGGGTGCAGAAAGAAGTGAGAGGTGCAGAAAGAAAGAAAAGAAGTGCAGAAAGAAGGAACAGAGGTGCAGAAAGATGGAAGAGGGTGTGAGAAAAGGGGTGTGAAAGAGGCACGAGGGGTACAGAAAAAAGGAACAGAGGTGCAGAAAGGGGGAAGAGGGGTGTAGAAAGAGACAAGAGTAGTGCAGAAAGAAGGAACAGAGGTACAAAAAGAAACAGGAGGGGTGAAGACATAGGGAAGAGGGATGCCGAAAGAGGCAAGAGGAGTGCAGAAAGAGGGATGAGTGGTGCAGAAAGATCGATGAGGGGTGCAGAACGAGGCATGAGGGGTACAGAAAGAAGCAAGAGAGATGCAGAAAGAAGCTAAAGAAATGCAAAAAAGAAGCAACAGAGGTGCAGGAAGAGGGGTGCAGAAAGAGGCAAGAGAGATGCAGAAAGAGGCAAGAGGTGTGCACAAAGAAGCAAGTGAAGTGCAGAAGGAGGCAACAGAGGTGCAGAAAGATGCAAAAGAGGTGCAGAACGTAGAAGAAATTTGCAGAACGCGGCAAGAGAAGTGCAGAAAAAGAAAGAAAGGTGCAGAAAGAAGCAACAGAAATGCAAACAGAGGCAAGAGAAGTGCAAAAAGAAGCAAGAGTGGCTTGCACAGCATTAGTACCAATTTAACACCCACATTTAGCAATAAGTAACGGGTGACCAATCTAGGTTTGCAAAGGACCTTCCACCACGCTGTAACACTTGTCGCAGCATTTTTGGTCACGTTTGAGCTAGAAACAAGCCTTTTTTTGTTCAAAACTGCAGATTAGGCAGCAGATGATGTATTATGTTTCTAGTGCTGGAAAATGTATAATTGTGAAAAAGTTGGTGCAGCAAAACAGTTGCATATTTCCAGTGGCCCTGCTCTTACCTTTGACTAGGTCCAGAAGGGCACCTTAGTGATTCCTTCTTTCTTTTGTCTCATTGAGTTCATAGTTTAGCTTCTATGAAAACAAGGAAGACTAAAACGAAGGTTACCACTCCACAACACAGACTACCATACCACATAATTACTCTCCTTAACACATAATCCCATTCTACATAATTCCTACACACTAAATGCCACATACTTTCTATCCACATAATTTCACTGCACAACATACCACATAATTCCATCACACACAACGTACATCCACTCCACTCCAAAAAACATTAGTAAAAACTTTACATTTACAACGCCAATCGCTCTGACTCTTTCAAATACGAGACCTATTACATTACAAATGCTTCCTTAACTGGGAGTTGCGTTTGCAGAGTTTTGGAAAAAGGGGGCTGGGCCTCTAACCAGCTCTCAGGAATTCCAGTGCGTAGGACTTTCAGGAGGTACCAGGAGGGCTTCTTGGCCCTTAAAGTCCCTCAGGAGTAAAGTGGACTTCATCCCCCAATCAGTACTGTGCCAGGAGGAGTGTTTGCAGAGTGGTGGAGAAACAGGTGTGGCCTCTGAAGACCTCTTAGCAATCCCACTGTGTTGAAACTTAGTAGAGGTAAGAGGAAGGGTAGTTGGCCCCCAAGGTCCCACATAGCAGCACTGCTAAGTTCTTATAGCAGGCCATGCCCCCTTTACCCTCCACTCTGCAAACACGCTTCCTGGCACACCCTTGAATGGGATTAAAGTCCACTTTGCTGCTGGGGGTTCTTAGGGGCCAACTAGCCTACCTGTTACCTCCAGTAAGCCCCAGACAGTGGGATTGCTGAGAGGTGTTCACAGGCCATGGCCCCTATGTCCACCACTTTGCAAACGAGCCTGCTGGTGCGCTCTTTGTTGGGGGATGAACTACCCTTGCCTCCTAAGGGTCCCTGGTGGCCAACTGGCCCTCCTCCTGTTACCTCCATTAAGCCCCATATAGCTGGATTGCTGAGAGTGGGCTGAGACCACACACCCTTTTTGCACCACTCTGCAAATTTGCCACCAGGCGCACTGCTGTTCGGGGATGAAGTCCATTTCCGTCCTGAGGTCCTCAGTACACTAGAGGACCTCATCACCCCGCCAGCAGTGCACAAAGAGGTACATTTGCAAAAAGGGGCATGGCCTCAGACCACCTTTCAGCAAGCACACTGTGTGGGGCTTACTGAAGGTACCTGGTGGGCTAGTTGGCCCCTAAGTACCCTTAGCATTCAAGGGGACTAAATCCCCCCAACCCAAACCATGCCTGGAGGCCCCCATCCCTTGAGCATGGTCTAGTTTACTTTTTTTATTATTTGTACAGAAGGGGAGCTGTGTGCCCCCCCCCCCTCCCTGGGCCACTTTTGACCTCAGGGACCCCATCCCCCGGGGCCAGCCTGTTTTTTTCTTTTAAAATATTTATATGGGAGGGGGCTGCATCTTAACATAATTAGGGCCCCCATATTAACATAATTAGGGCCCTGGAGAGGTGGTGGTTCTCAGGGCAGTGTGGGGAGGGGCAGGAGCCCCCCCAACACTTCAATAACACTTCTATAATTTAATTGGAGCCCCGGGAAGGTGTCAGCCCCCTGGGCTTGGGGGGGACCTCGAGGCCCCCCTACCCCTATTAAAGTAAAGCCCCGGGGAGGTGGCAGTCCCCGGGGCAGCATGGGGGGAAGGATCCACCCTCCAACCATTTTTTTCATAAATAAGCCTCTGAAAGGTAGAGGTCCCTGGGAATGCGGGGGCTGCAGCCCCGCACACTATCATTAAAGCCCCAGGGAGGTGGCGGTCCCTGAGGCTGCGGGTCACCGTGGGCCTTGCACCCGAAAAATACTGCCCCCGGGACCTGGCCCACCCGGGGTTTGAACGAACGAAGCGTGGGAGCCCGTGCTTAATTTTTTTGTTTTTTTCAGCCGGATTCGTGCACCCAGCGCAGATCCTGCCGAAAATATTTTTTAAAATGCTTTTTTTGCCTGAGCAAGCCTAGGGGTTTAGGGTGTTTCTACCCTGCCTTATTTTCTTGTTTTTTTAAGTCTTTTCTCCTTTTTTTCTTGTGACTTCGTTTTACCGAGCCAAGACTTCTTGGTTTGGAGTGTTGGCAGCCAATCAGAATGAAGCTTGTGCCTGTGAATCCTCCTCGGCCACCAGATATCAATATTTTTTTATTTTTGAATTATTCAGGAACTCCTAAACGGATTTACACCACTTAAGCAAGCATGCTTACCCAACCAAGACCTACCTTTTTGCCAAATTTGGTGTAATTCCGTTCAGCAGTTCAGGCTGTAGCTGTGTCTAAAGTTTCCTATGGAAATTAACATGGAGAAAACACGTTTTGGGGACCCCCTTATTTCTCAGCACCCGCTCAACGAATCAACCCAAGACTTTCAAGACTGGAGCTGACCTGGAGGTGATCTGAGTGAACCATTATTTTTGAAAATTTCGCAAAGATGCTTTAAACAGCAACAAAGATATTGGCAAAAGAATAAACGCTTTTTGAATAGAAAGGAGCTACCTTTTGGCGACCACCAGTAGGTAGTTATAGGGGGCATGACCTGCTCACCTTCACTCCATAAAATGGATTTACCGTGGAATTAGTGGTGACGGAAGGTGAGAAAGGGAGATGAGGGAGGCATTCACTCCCTTCTGGACTCTCTGCGTGAGATAGGCTTTAGAGGAGCAGCAATTAGGATTGCGAGACATATACCACCACTATGACATGCTTGTGGCTATTTAAAAATGTGCACAGTATGTAATGTAGTGGAAAATACAAACTTTTCACTGTCGTGTTGTGACGCTATTCAGCTTTATTTCAAATGTGCACCACAGTACAAAGCACAAGGAACAACAATGATGCCTTCTGGTATCTGTAGGAGTTTGTCAAGTCAAGTGACAAAATGGATATAAACACTTTGACTGAATGCAATCTCACTCACCTGTGAAGAAGGCAACTCTGCCAAAACGCATAAGGACTTTAAATTGCTGCCATCTCCTTGAGGTGGACTTCAAATTGCTGCCATCTCCTAGAGGAATAAAACGCTTTTGATGTTATCCGTAATTGGGCTTCTGTGCTTCTTTGCTTTGTGCACTGCCATGCTTTAACAGGTCTCTATATACACCACATGCCCACAAACACATCTAACACGTAGGGGAGGACTGTATTTCCAGGAGGCCTTGTTTTTGTTCAATAAGGGTTCTAATCCTGCCCAAAACAATCTGAAATGCCATTTTCCAACTGCAGCACACAAAGAAGTTGAAAAACGGCATTGTTTCAATGATTGTTTATGTGCAGGAAGGGAACTCTTCCTGAACAAAAAGAATCATTAGAGGTGATTTCCTCTTTCCATGTGTGCTACAGAATGCAGCACGCATAGAAACAGGAAAACAAAATGAGGAGAAATGAATACATTTCTCCTCATTGCGCCTCCCTACGCCTTCACTCCGAGGAGTAGCAATCACACGCATTTCCAAATTTAGGATTCCTCGTAAATCTGGAAATGTGTCTGGTTCCATGGGTGTTGCATGGGAACACCACAGTAACACCCATGGAATTCCCCTTTCACGCAAAGTGTTGCACGTAAATCGGCCATATTTACAAGGACAGGAAAAGTCATGCAGAGTGGCTTTTCCTGTCCTTGTAAATATGGAGCAGTAAAATGCACCACCGGTACGTTACAAAAAGTGATGCACCGGTGGTGCAAGGGGCTTGTAAATCTGCCCCTCTATCTTTCTAGTGGTTCTTTTTATCCCCATATCCAAGCACAAGATAAGTAGGGAGAGGGCATTTGTCATGGTGTTCCCACTGTGGCATCAAAGGTCTTGGTTTTCTCTCCTAAGGATGATGTCTGTGTATGAAGAGTGGAGCCTGACTTTTCCATGCCTCCTGTAGTGGACAGATGTCTGTCTCCTTTCAATCATACACATGCCTCTGATGCTTTGCCTTCTGTGAACATCAGTCATGGTACAGCGCAAAGCTGTCCATCCTATACACGTAACGAAATATGACAAATGTCTAGAGAGAGGTGACAATGCATATGTTTCCCACTTAATTCAATTATTAATTTAAAAAAGTTACACTGACCATCATTAAAGAGTGCATTTATTGTAGGAATAGAGAATTTACTCACAAGAATATGCTTAACCATGTTGATTAAGATGTTTCAATGAAACTTGATTAATAATATAACCATCCTTTCTCCATAACAATGTACTTTCATTGATGAAGAAATCTGACTTTCCTAAACGTGTGCTACATGGGCTGTATAACATGTAATTGTTTGAAAAGTCATGAAAAATCATCCTAATATGTGTAGAAAACTATTGCAAGCAAAACGAAAATGATTATGTAATGTATGCACTAATGTTACATGTATGCACATTCAAACGGAGTTCTCAGTCATACTAGCCTTTGACTAATATGATTATTTACTGTATGTTTCATGCAATATGAACTAAATGCATTAAGTCATTTATGGTCGTTTATGTTGATTTGTGCACACACATATTAAATGTGCACCACATAGTTTAATGGTGAAATTGACCATATAGTTTTTGCCTGTATTTTACCATGCTGCATTTCATAAATCCTGTGTTCTGTTTCTGCTAACTCGACATTTCTTGCATGTGTTCACATGCATTGTTAGTTTAGAACAAATGCATTTCTGTGTTAGAGTTAGATACATCGCCTTAGAAACTGCCCTTGACAAGAGCACTCAAGAAACTAGGACGTTAATGAAAGAACCATGGGGCATATTATCAAGGGGGTTTATCTCCGCTGGTTTGGCTTTAAAAGCCAAGAAAGCAGAGATAATGTTATCTCCCTATTACCTAGCTGTCGCTAACACCAGTTAGCGACAGCTAGTAGGAGATAGCGACCATCTTTGGCCCCGCTTTGCATGTCAGTGATATTTATCACTAATGACATGCAAAGTGGGCGTGCCAAGATGTTAGCGACTGGAAACAGTCGCTAACATCGCTATCTCCTATTACCACCTTTTGGAGAAATTCGCGCTAAGCGCGAATATCTCCAAAAGCTAACACCTGCCCCTGAGCAGTTCTTTGCCATGTTATCCAATGGTAGGTGGATAACATGGCTAAGAGCATTTGCTCGATAATGCATGAATATCGCTGACTTTACAGAGATATTCATGCATTTCGGCCGATTTTTATCGCTTAGGAGATAAACCTTGATAATATCAAGGCTCCTAAGCGATAAAAATCGGCGATGCTCGGCGATATAATTTCGGCCGCTAACCAAGCTGAGCGATATTTTTTGCTCGTGCTTGGTAATATGCCCCCATAATTTCCTAACCTGGGTGTGAAATAGAGATGTTGTTCCCTTGTCTAGTGTGGGATGTTCACCAAACGTTGCAGCTGGCAATGAGTGAATCAACATGGGCAATTGACATTTGAGATGATGTGACCAAAGGGGTCTCGCCTATAGACTTTTTGGAGTATATCTTACCATTTTTCCTGGCTGAGAATGGCAAAAGTGTTTCAGACCATCTTTGGGACTCATGTTGGACTTCTTTTCTTTTCTTCTGCAGACCCTATGTAGAACCTTTCTTGGACCACTTACTAATCCCTTTTCATGATTCTCAACGGCCCCCTAGATGGACCTTGAGAGATTTAGATTTTTTTTTTGTAATTTTTTTTATTTTGCAGACAGAAAGAATAAAACATCAAACAAAAGGTGCCACATAGGGCGCACAGATGATCCCACACAGTGGGAAAGCGTTAGTGTAAGACGAGGCAATGCTGCAATACAAGAAAGTCAGTGAACAAGAGGCTTCGCCAGCCGTAAGTGTCAGCAGTCCTGCTCGTATCCCCCAACATGGGGTTGCTCAGTTAGTGCAGCCGATAGGGAGTCCAGAATCGCCATGCCCTCGAGGTGAGCCTCGTCTTATCGACATAACTGTCCCAAAGTAACACCCAACCATAACCCCCCACAACTTCCCCCCCCCCTCTCGTGACGGTGCCGCACTCATCCCCCATACATCCGACAGGCATACTTTAGAGCTGAAATAAATGTAAATTCCTCAATGACGCCGGGCAAACTGCTGAGGGCAAACCAGTAGAGAGAAAGGACACCAAGGGGCCCCACACGTGTTTGAAGTTTTTGTAGTTGCCTAGGAATATGTCCGCCATTCTCTCGAGACTCAGGAGCCTCCACAGTCTAGCGTGCCAAAGGGAGATCGCCGGGGCCTCTTTCCGCTTCCAGGCTGATGCCAACGTGAGTTTGGCCGCGCCGAGACACAGCCAAAGGATCTTTTTGTCAGCTCGTGTCTGGTGCTCAAGGCCAGGGTCTCTCAAACCCAGTAGCACGAACTCCAGGGAGTCGTCGACAGGGTACTTCAGGATGTCTTTAATATGGGATAAGATCTCGACCCAGAAGGGTTTGATGATCGGGCAGTCCCACCAAATGTGGCGGAAGTCCCCCAGGAGGCCGCAGCCCCTCCAGCACCTATCCGTGACAGCCGGGTAAATGCGATGAAGTCGAGCCGGGACCATGTACCATTGCGTAAGGGTTTTTAAATGCGCCTCCCTCAGGAGTATGGAGTGATTAAATTGCGTCATGTCCTTCCAAAGCGCCGACCATTCTCCGTCGGTGATATCCCTCCCTACCATCTCCTCCCATTGCTCCATGTAGCGCGGTCTAGGGGAAAGGGCAGAACGAAGCAGCAGTTGGTAGAGAAAGGAGATGGCCCCCTTCATGGTGGATGTCTTCAGGAGGAAGGCCTCAAAGGCGGACGGAGGTCTCGTCGCAGCCTCCCGTACAGCCGGTGACGTGGCCCAGTGGAGCAGTTGTAAATGCCTGTATTGTTCCACCGGCTGCACTTGGTAGTCCCGCATGCAGTTCCCAAACGTCAGGGGGTCAGGGCCGTGGAACAGGTGGAGTAGCGCCCGGCACCCCCCCTCCCTCCAGGCGTCAAAGGGGCCCTCGGTGAGTGCCGGTGGAAACTCCGGATTGAAATGCAATGGAGTGAACGGGGACGGAAAGGTAGTCCATCTCTCATCACCCGCCAGGGTATCCCAGACTTTCAGCGTAGTCCCCGTGGGGGTACTAATATACGCGTTTGCTGGGCGGTCCCGCTTCGGCTTCCAAGCCAGATCCCAGATGGACCGGCCCGCCACACTCCGGTCCATATGCAACCAGTGTTTGTCGGAAAATTGCTGTGACCATTCCACCATGACCCTAAGTTGGGCCGCTTTGTAATAGAGGTGGAAATCCGGAAGGCCGACCCCCCCGTCAGTCCGCAGCCGTCGCAGGAGTGCAAATGAAAGTCGCGCCCGACCACCCTGCCAGACAAATTTCAAAATCATCGATTTAAGGTGGCTAAAAAAGGAGGAGCTCAGTGGGATCGGCAGGGCCTGGAACAGGTACAGATACTTGGGGAGAAGGACCATTTTGATAGCGTGCACCCGACCCAACCAGGATAGGAATTTTGGTTTCCATTTCTCCAGTTCTGCCCGCGACTTGGCCAAGAGGGGCGGGAAGTTGGCCGCAAATAAACCGCCCACCGTAGGGGTGAGGTGAACTCCCAAGTATAGAATGGAGCCCGAGGCCCAGGCCAGAGGCGTCGTCGCTCTCACCTGTGCCACCTCGGCCTGGGATAGAGTCAGGTTCAGGACATAAGACTTGCCGTAATTAACTTTGAAGCCGGCCACTGCTTCAAATTCCAGCAAGATATCTCGAACACACGGAAGAGAGTTAGCAGGGTCGGCCACTGAAAGCAAAACGTCATCTGCAAAGAGGGAAATCTTGTGCTGTTCCTCCGTGAATGGGATGACCTTTACCCCCTCATGCTCCCGGACCGCCATCGCCAGAGGCTCAATGCTGAGCGCAAACAACAAGGGTGAGAGGGGGCACCCCTGTCTGGTGCCCCGTGAGTGCCGGAAGAAGGCCGACAGGTGGCCGTTCACTGCCACCCTCGAGCGTGGGCTGCAGAAGTTGGCTCTCACCATAGCGATGAATCTGTCAGAGAAACCAAACGCCTGTAATGTGTGGAATAGAAAGCCCCAGTCCACTCGGTCGAAAGCCTTCTCCGCGTCCAGACCCACCAAGACCGCCGGGATGCGGAACTTGTCCGCTTTCTCAATAAGGTGGATCACCCTCCGAGTATTGTCGTGCGTCTGGCGGCCTTTGATGAAGCCGGACTGATCTGCGTGGATAATCATCGGTAGCAGATCCTGGAGGCGGCTCGCCAAAATCGCCGAGTATAGCTTCGCGTCGATATTGAGTAAGGCTATGGGGCGGTATGAGGCACACTGCTCCGGATCCTTCCCCGGCTTCGGCAGGACTGTAATCACTGCCTCCGCGAGGGTCCCGGAATTCACCCCAGGTCCAACCATGTCATTAAAGAGGGCGACCAGGAAGTCACACACCTCAGTCGCATAGGTCTGATAGAAAACTGCAGTGAATCCATCGGGCCCGGGGGCTTTGTGCAATTTCAAGTTTTTGATGGCAGAGAGGACCTCCTCCCTCGTGATCGGAGCGTCGAGTAAGTCATTCCAGGCCCCGGAGACCTGCGGAAGCGATAAGCGCTGCAGGAACTCCCGCTGCTTAGCAGCATCCAGCTCCTCTCCCCCGTATAAAGCGGCATAGAAGCGGCCAAAGACGTCCGCCTTCGCCCCGTCACAATGGTGGAGCGCTCCCGCGGAGTCTCTAATCCCACCTATGTACTCACGCTCCCTCTTGTCCCTCAGTTGTCGGGCCAAGTGTCTGCCAATCTTGTTACTACTGGAGTAGGAGTGCCGTCCCAGCCGTAGGAGGGTGAGCTCGGCCCTATTTGTATAGTGTGCCTTCAGCTTGCCCCTAACCGCTGTCAGGGGACGCAGGGTGATCCTCGAGGGGTTAGCTTTGTGTGCCCTCTCAAGCGTGAGCACCTCGGCCTCTAGCGCCTCCCTCTCCTTCCTACGTAGAGCGTTCAATTGCGAATTGAGGCCCAGGCATGTCCCCCTGATCGTCGCCTTGAAGGCGTCCCACGTGGTCATCAGAGAAGTGTCCGACGGGGGATTGCAATCGAAAAATTCACGTATGGCCAAACGTAAGGCTTGATTGGATACTTCGTCCCTGACCACCGATGCAGGGAAGTACCACTTCCGGTTCGCGGTGTCAGGTGGCGACCAACGGAGCGTGAGCACCATGAGGCTGTGGTCCGACACAGATATCGGGAGAATGGCGGCATCTAGAATGTTCCCTCTAAGGGATTGATTAAGGAAGATGTGATCCAAACGGGAGTAGGAGTGGTGTGGTGCACATGGGAAAAGAACGTATAGTCCTTCACATCAGGGTGAAAAAACCGCCATCCATCAATTAGACCCAGCTCCTCCACCCCACGCTGCGTAGCATCAGAAAAGACCCCTGTGTCCGCCCGCCGCCCCCCCGAGCTGTCCATATCTCTGTCCCAAATCAAATTATAATCGCCCAGCAGGAACACGAGACCTTCTGCAAAGTCCCCCACCTTAACCAGTAACTCCTGTAGGAACTTGTTCTGACCTGCATTGGGCAGGTAGAGCACAACAAACGTACACAACCTACCCTGAATGTGCCCCTTGACCATCAGCCACCGTCCCTCCTTGTCGCTGCAGACCCCCACCGGTTGAAAGTGCAACGCCGCCCTGAACAGTAATGCCACCCCCCGATGCTTCGTGATAGCTGAGGACCTGTATACAATGGGGTACGCCCTATGGCGGAGCCGCATCTCATCCTTTCGCGCCAAGTGAGTTTCTTGCAACCCTACCACATCAAGGTGATGGTCTACCACATATTTCAGGACCTTCTGTCGCTTCTGAGGAGAGTTCATGCCCTTGACATTCCATGTCCCTATACTAATTGGCATGGCAAACACAAACCACAGACCCCGCTTTCAGTAATACAATTGGCCCCCATCCCGCATTCCTCCCCTCCCCCCGGCAGAATACACCCAAGCGTTTCCAGAATAGTCGCTGAACCACACCCTCTGTAGCAAAGTACGCACTCATCCACATACACACCACAGTCACCCCCAATGGCCTCCCGTCACGGGTCCCCCCCCCCCAACCCCAAGAACCCCCAACCAAACCCCCCCCTAAACGATATGTAAACTCAACATTGTACAAAATCAGAAAAAAAAGTGCAGTAACCATACTCATCGAGATCAGTAGGCCGAAGTCCGTAGGAGGCCCCCACTCAAGAGACAGGCCGGGGGAATGAAGACACTATTCCCCTTGGCCACAATCGAGGTCGTCTCCTACAAGAGTACTTTCAGAGCCCTCGACCAGAAGGCCCGAGCCTCTCCGGCGCCGATCCGCCATTCCTCGGGGATCACGCCGCCCCAGAGCTATGCTGTGAGTCGGCCAACGTGGCCGATGCCACCGAGGCGACTGCTGCTCCCCGTTCTTGCAGGCTGGCAGAAAGGTCTGGGCGTTGTCTGGCAGGGGAACTGATGGGGGAACCCCCCACCCTGTGCCATGAGTTCGAACGGCGGCGCCGCCGAGACGGGGAGGCCGCCGCGGCCTGCGAAGACGGCACATCCTCCATTCCCAAAAGCTCTTTTGCCGCCTGAAGCGTGCGGATTTGAGCTAGGCGATTCTGCCACCTGAAGATGATCCTGAAAGGGTGTCCCCAGGAGTAAGCGATGCCCCTCTCTCTCAGAAACGATGTAACCGGTCGGAATTCCCTCCGCTTTTGCAAGGTAGATGCAGCCAAGTCCTGATACAGCTGTGGTCGATGACCCCGGAATTGCAGCAACTCGATGGTCCGGGCCTTTCGGAGAATCCTTTCCTTAAGCTGGAAATCGTGGACGAACACCAGAATGTCAGGGGGGGGTCCCCCCCCGCGCCGTGGCAATCCCACCCGGTGTACCCTGTCCATCTGTATCTCCTTCGTGTCTGCCTCATCGAGGACCTGGAGGAACAGCTCCTGGACGTACCCCCGCAGGTCCCCAGCCTCACCGTCCCACGGCACCGCCCGTATTCGGATGTTGTTTCTACGGGAGCGGTTTTCAAGGTCTTCCGTATGTAGTTGTAGGTCCAAATTTTGCTCGGTGAGGCGGATGATGTCTTGTTGAAGCATATGGACGTCGGTAGCCACACTCAGATCTCTGTCTTCCAGGGTCGCCACCCTTTCGCCTATGCCGTCCACGTCTCTCCGCACCTCCCTCAAGTCGGAGGCGAGTTGCGCCCTGAGCTCGGATATGTCCTCCTTGATTGAGGCAAACAACTCCGACATGAAAGCCTTCGTCGCTGGGGCGTCTTCATCCGAGTGCTTCGACGACCCACTCGCTCCAGGGGAGGCCGGTTGTTGAGAGGATTTCGGGGCATTGTCCTTCCCCTGGCCCCGTTTGCGCGGCATAGTAGACATGGCGGCTCACAGCGCCCTGAGCCGGCGCCACGTGGCTGTGGAAAGTAGCGGGGCCCTCAGGCGGTCCAAGTGCTCGGGAGGGCGCTCACGGGTGTCACCAAGTATGTCCAGCCCCCCACACACAGCTACTCGATCCGTGGGATCCTCCGGTGCCCAAGACGGGAAAGCCCGAGAGCCGGTGTCTGTATGCCTTTGCCCTCCGGGCCTCCACCCAACACGTGTTGCGCCACCAGCCAGCGGGAGAACCACTCCTTTGCCTCGTAGCAGTCACGGCCTTGCACAGCGCCCAGGCCCCGCGCCTCGTGGACAGGTGTAATGGCGAGCCTCGAGATTCCGATCAGGCTGCAGACGCCAGCCGAGCCTGGCCCCGCGAAGGTAGTGACGGGCGGTGCAGATAGTAGAATATTGCTGCTCGTCCGAGTGCCACAGCAGTGCCAGGGGCCGGCGCTTCACCTCCCCCAGGGGCAGTGGGGTACGATCTGGGTCCCGCCGTCAGGACACCCGTCGCCCAAGTGCAGCTCCTTCCAGCCTTCCGTCTACCCCAACGCCTGCAGGGCAGATCTAGGGCCCCGCCCTTCGACCGCGCCGGGCCTCGATGTCCGGAGAGCCCGGGGTCTCATAGGCCACGGGGTGCGTTCGATCCCAGAGGCGCTCCCGGGGTCACACCGCCTCGGCGACCCCACCAAAGCCTGCCGCTCCGTCAGGCGGTCTTCCCCGCCGCTTTTGGGGCGCGTGAGCTCCCCCAAGTTCGTGCTTTTAGATGCTTTGCTGGATCAGCGCCGGAGCGGCACGGAAAGGCGTCCTACTCCGCCGCCATCTTGGCCACGCCCCGAGATTTAGATTTTTATGTTCCCTTTTATTTCTGTTCAAAGTGTGACTTCGGCCAACACTGACTCCTGACTTACCAAAGACTCTTGTTTGAGTTTCTGAGATGCTAACGATTGTCCTATGCATATTCATGTGCCTTGTTCCTATTCCTTACATGGAACTCTTTAATTTCTATAACACTTTAGATACTGAACCATTCCGGTGCTTGGACTGTGCTTGGAAGACTAAGATTACTAATGTACAGAAAGGAACCAGTGAGATTGTTTTCTGAGCATCAAATCCTGATGTTATTGTTTTGCACTGCAACCACTGAGTTGTTTCTTTGCTTAATTCTAGTTTGCCTTAATCTCTCTAGGAGGGTTGAATTCCCTGTGATCATTTCTTATCTTTAGAGTATTGTCTTAAGAGTGATCTGTTTGAACCTGATTACTAATTTGTGATAAACCATCCTACACTTGGCTACTGATTACTGGTCCTTATTGTGTAGCCAAATGGGTTACACTGTTAAGACTAACTGAGGTGACTGGACGAGGAATGCTAACTCTCTTTCCCCTCACCGTGACGAAGAAGAGACCCAGCAGAGGACCAAGATAGAAAGTAACTAAGACAAAAGAAAGAAAAAAAGAAAAGATGTTGTGGACCCATAAATGCTGGATCAAATCTGATAGCACGTTGAATGGTTTGTTCACTGACATGAGAGACTTAGGGTGTCCTATCTTCAAATTGCCAAAGCCCATTCCAAACCCAAAATGCCCATGGTTCAGTCGAAGGACTGATGGAGTCGTACCGGTGCGGAAATGACTTGTAGCAACAGAGGAGTGTGGGTATCAATATGCTTATACTTGCATGCAGTGTTTTGAAATGGCTGTGTGGTGTCATGCAGAGTTGATTCAAGTTCATGTGTGAATGTGGCACTTAATGTAGAGAAGTTGAAGTGGTTATCAGGTATATTGTGGCCTAAGGGCCTGATTCACAGAACTAACTTAAGACAAATTCCTAAACTTACTACTTTTGGTATTCACAGAAGTTAGGATTTTGTCTTACGACAGACTTAAGACAGACTTAAGACAGAATACTAACTTAATTCTGTCTTCAGTCTGTCTTAAGTCTGTCTTAAGACAAAATCCTAACTACTGTGAATACCAAAAGTAGTAAGTTTAGGATTTTGTCTTAAGTTAGTTCTGTGAATCGGGCCCTAAGATCCCGGGATAAAAGACCCAAAGTCAAGTTTCAGTTGTCTGCTATGTTGTTGTGTTTGTCGTGAGACGTCGATGACAGCATTTTTGGGACAGGGACTTAATCTTTGCATGATTGTGAGATGTGGTTGATATAGTTGATATCAGTGTACAGGGAATAACTGTATCAATCCAAATGAGATCCTGCTGGTTGAGGTTTCACTTGAAGTGAATGTTAGAATAGGTCAGAAAGTATTGATCCAAATTGCTTTGGATATATCAATATTATGTCATTTCTTTAGGGTGGCATACAGAGTTAGTTGCGGAAGTTGCTTGCATTGTTTTGCGTGAATATCTTAGAAAGCACACTCAAGAGAAATTGTAAAGGACGGCACAGTGTTCAGCACTGGCATAGGTCAGTTGGTGTAGAGCCACGCTGGTTTTGGTTCACTACATCGTAGAGAGCCGCATTGAGATACATTATCTTTGCTGAACGAAGAATTGGGGTGAAAATGTATTTCTTGGTTCTACCAAAAAAACATTTGTGAATCTTGCATATTCTAAGCGGAAAATTAACATTTTAAAGCTTTACAAAGCCTTGTGAAGGGAGATGTGACTGTGCCTGTTAGAAGGGGAACAGAGACACCACCTGAAGGTAGACCAGGTGGAATTATGGCACTGGACATGGGTTTCCACACGTGTATATGGTACACGTGCATGTGGCTTGAACAATTCCTTGTTGTCGGACATTTATTTGAGAATCAATGAGAAATGTTTGGAAGACGCTATACAAAATGAAGCCACCTCCAAGAACTACAGAGTATGAAGCACTTAATGCTTAGGAACATATGGCTTATCTCAGACAGAGAGTAAGAGATATCAAGGGAGAGTCAAGAAAGCAATACTTACTTGTGCGGATACTAGATGGGATGCAGAACAGAAAGCCTGGAGAACTTACATAATGAAGGGAGCTAGATTATAGCCTGCATTGACAAGTGAAGGAGAAGTGAAGGGTAAATGCAAGGAAAATAAAATTAATAAAGAGCCAGAAGACACAGAAGGCAGAGTTGAGGAAAGTGACAGGGAACCAGATGATTATTTTGTGACTGAGTTCTTGCTAAATCTTCCACCTCCATATAATGAAATGCAGAATTGTGGATTGAGTAATATGCCCATTAGTGGGACTTTATTGAAAAAAACATATTTTATTGCCTTTTGTGTGCATCAGTACTTATGGAATTTTAACATTGCATTCATGTATTCGTCAGCATGCTCCTTTGTCTTATATTACACACATTGGCTGTATAACATACACGTTTGCTCTGTACCTTATGGAAATTAATTCTAACACCATTGTCCAGCATGTATCTGTGTTCCCTAACTTTCCCCAACAACCCCCCACCATCCCCTGTGCTGCTGTACCCTAGGTTATTATGCTGCATCCTTCCGAGTTTCACTAGGAACATATGTCCCATATATCAGTAATGTTTGGGCTCTCCCTGTCAATTTTGTGGATCCTAGCCATTATGGGCTCCCCTCCTCGGGCACTTGTTCAATTCCCTCTTCCTGTTCCCGCCTCCCGGGGCTCCCTTGCCTGGATGGTTCCATGGGGGTGGTAGATTCAGATTCTTGATCAGTATTTTTCATTTCCTCCAGTAACTCCTCCCAAGCTTGTGCTCTCTCAACCCTGCCTATACCTCTTCTAGCATTTTATAGCAGGATTCTGCCTTCGCGGCTTGCCCATTTCTCCAGCTCTCGCTTCCATCTGTGAATGCTGGGGCCATTCAGTGCTTTCTATTTACTGGTTATTTCTCGCTTCGCCAGTATAAAGGCAAGGTCTTGAAATTTAGCAGTGACTTTAGTCTTAGCTGTGTGAGGAAACATGTTTAGTAAAACATGTTCTGGTGTGCATTGTACTACCCGCTCTATAATTTGTGCCGCTTCCCTTGTCACTTCCTACCAGTAACTCTCAAAGGATGGGCAACTCCACATCATGTGCATGAAATTTGCTCCTTTTTCTCTGCATCGCGGGCATTCCGCATCTTCCCTGTGGAAGAATCGATTGATTCTATCTGGGGTAATGTATGCCCAATGTAGTATGTAGAAGATGATCAGACTGAACCTCACATTCCGAGAGACTTTGGTGGCCCGTTGTAGTAGTATTCCCAGTCTTTGTCCTCTAATGGTCTGCCCAGGTCTTCCACCCATTTAGTCCGCAGCTCCTCGAGCGGGTGTGTAGAGTCGTGTCGGATGGCCCCGTATAAACATGTGACAGCCTTCATAGTGTTATCTTCCGTTCTTTCTTTCCATTTCAAGAGGGACCTATTAGGCACTAGGGACCTATATCAGATTTATCAGGAGGTTTTTACCTTTTGCCCCTATTGTGTGTTCTTTTGTTTGCTCATTGACAGGCAGAGTATGTTGGTCATCACCTAAACTCATCCACGCCCCATTTTATTCATTTAAGTCATGAATTTTGTCTTTTGTCAGGCACCCACCAGTTTCCTCCTTTTGCTCCCTGTGGCACATTCCAGGATTCTACCCGCTAGTGCCCTGGAGAAGGTGGCGGCTACACCTTAGCCCTTCACCGAAACGCGCGTCGGCACTTCGCTTCGACGGGAACCTCGCAGAGATACATGTAATGAAAAGATAGAAGACTACATGGTTCAAAAGTGCTGGATCGATTATTCTCTCATCCTATGAACATACACAAAGCAATGTTTATTGTACTAGTGAGACAGATCTAACAAAATAAGTATATAGCTATCTGTTAACACCAGTCCATCTATTCTTACCCTTACAGTGCATTTGGGTTCGATGTATTTGTTCAACTTGTTTTACACCGCAGGCTGCACCCAGACTTCTAGATGCACATGATATCACTACCATATTTCATGCAAGGTTTTTGGCTTTATGTTTAAATGTTATTATTGGTATGTTGAGTATGACAGATGTATGAATGCTAGTATGGTATGATTGAGTTGATGGAAGAATGTTGTACACGTTATTGTTAGGATCATTTTTTAGATGGTTCTTTGCCATGATTCACTGGGATTGGGGGACATCCTATGAATCACATCATTGTATTCTGTGGGTGCTAACATGAAAAAATATGTACAGGATTATTTAATTTGATTTGCTTTATTACCCAGTTTGAAAACTCCTATTGAGTCCTTAAAGTTCCCATTTATGATTTGAATTTGAATAAAACATATATTTTTCTACTAGGGATATTGGATTTTGCCATTATTTTGTTTCTTTCAGGTGTTTTAGCCCTCCCTGGCCCCATTCCCTGCCTGCCATAATTCATTGGTATTTGAGAGACTCTAAGCGCTCCGGCTATCTACTAGTCAGGTGACACACATTCCTTTCCTCTGTAGGGTTGTTGCGTCTAGCCTTTATAGTGCCCCCTGCCACGCCTTTGTATTCACAGGTAGCATGAGTCAGCAGTTCTATTGTTCCCACCCCCCAATGTCTTTGCATTGCCCTGTGACTGCCCGATGGAGCAAGAAGTGTCCCAGCTGGATATCCCAGTCTGTGCTGAATTCCTGAAAACTGAGTAATTCCCCTGTCTCAGTACAGGTCTCCAATTTTTGTAACCCCTGCTTGTTCCAACTGCTCTATCCTCCCCCACTGTCCCCCATGTGGGAGCACCTCGAGCAGTGCAATCGACAGCTCTGGTGAGTACAAGTGTTTTGCCTTCGTCTTTTGCAGACATCTGCTCCAACAACGCCGGATCACCCTGGGTTTATTATTGTTGACATGTTGCGGCTTAATCATTCCCATCAGGGTGCAAAACCCATACGCCCTCTCCGATGTAAAAGCGAGGCCTCCCTCTCTCCAGCGCCAGGCTTCCCGCTACCCACTGTGTGAACCTCTGCAATTACCCTGCTAGAAATTATGTCTCCATGTCCAGGACTGCCAGGCGTCCCTCAAGTTGCACCCTCCTTCTGCTCGCGCCCCACATAAAAGCTGAGATGCAGGAATCCAGCTCTCTGAACCATGCTCCAAGTATCCACACCAAGAGTGTGGTAAAATAATACAACAGCCTGGGGAGAGCCACCATTTTTAGCAAAGAGATCCTTCCTGCCACGGACAGAGGGAGTCCACCCAGAAGGCATATTTCCTTTCAACGATCTTAATGCTCCTCCTACATTTCCTTCCTGCACGTCTAATTTGGAGTGAAAGATCTTCATTCCCAGGTATCTAAAGCATTAGGGTTCCCACTGCAGCTCCCCCATCTCTTCAGGAGGTGGAGTGCCCTCCGCTGCTGGAAACAGCTGAGAATTCTGCCAATCGACATGTAGTCCCGATAGTGTGCCAAACTCTTCCATCATGGTCCTAGCCCCTCTCAGTTCCTCCTCTTTATCTTTAAAATAAATCAGTAGATCCTCTGTGCATAGCTCTATGTGGTGTGTATGTCCTCCCAATTGCAGGCCTCTGTACTCTTTCCCGGACCTTGATCTGCACACCAGTGGCTCCACAGTCAGGGTAAACAATAAAGGGGAAAGGGGACATCCCTGGAGCATGCCCCGTTCCACCCGATACTGTGCCAAGATCGTGCATTTCGTGCGAACCCTAGACAATGGGCCTTCATAGGGCAGCCTTACCCATTTCATAAATCCCTGGCTGTTCCCCATTTTTGCCAGTATGGCATACAGAAACTCCCAATCCAAGCTATCAAATGCCTTCTCTACATCTATTGCGAATATCGCTCCATCCGGTTCCTCTTCTTTACCCAGTTGGAGTATGGCAAGAAGATGCCTTATATTCAGAGTCATGTTCGTATTTGGGATGAACCCCTCCTGATCCAGGTGGACCAGGGAAGTCATTTGGGAGCAGCCTTGTTGCCAGCAGTTTGCTTAAAATTTTAAAATCAAGATTTAACATTGACAGGGGTCTATATGCCGTGCACTCAAGAGGGTGCTTATCTGGTTTGAATAGCGGAATTACAACTGCTTCCAGAGTAGTCTGTAGCAATATGTCTCGTCCCCAACCTCTAGATATAGCTCCAACAATCTAGGGGCTAACTCCTCCACGTAAGCAGCATAAAACTCCTTAGGTAGCCCATCTGTGCCCGGGGTCCTACGTCTAGCTATTTCCTTGATGGCAAACCTAATTTTGTGTTCAGAGACTTCTGCCCCCAACTGGTCTGCATCCTCCTCTGATAGTGTTGGAGCGGGAGTTCCGCCAGGTACTCTTCTATCTCTCCCGCCCCTCTGGGCCAGAGCTCTTGTAAAGTTGTTCATAATAGTCCCGAAATCTGGTGTTTATTTCGTCCTATCTATATAATATATAATATATCCTGATCCGCAATTTCTAAAATGGTGTTCCCCCGTCTAGTCGTGTTGGAAAGCCATGCCAGCAATCTATCTGCTTCAGTGCTTTATCCCTTTCTGCATGGGTCCTACCCATGTATGTTTTGTAGTCAACTCACCTCATTTGTTCCTCCTGCTCTGCTACCTCCTCTTTTGCTTCTAATAGCTTCTGTCTCAACTCGGGACGCTCAGGCCCTCTCAGTTCTATTTCTATTTCCCTGAGTGCTCGGTCCACCCTCTTCATATCTGTGAGCAAAGTCCTTCGTACCCCAATGGATGTTGCCATGCACCGTCCTCTAATGACTGCCTTAAAGGCCTCCCATTCCATTCCCTTGGAATCAGTAGATAAGGCATAATCAGTAAAGTATGTTGTGATATGGCCCCTAATCTCCTGTAAGAATACCTGATCCTCTAGAGCCTCTGGCTTGAGGCGCCACGTAGGGGTGGGCTGGTGCTGTGTTCCTCACTGTAATCTTACCAGTAATGGGTTGTGATCCGAGGCTGTTCGAGTCAGGTATTCCGCCCCCTGGAGTATTGCATGTATGTCAGGAAAACATAGGAACGTATCTAGACTGACGTACAGGTCATGAACATGTGAGAGGTGAGAGTACTCTTTATATAAAGGATAGGTGCGTCTCCATGTGTCTATTAGCCCCCACTGAGTCTGCCATTCCCTAAAAGTTCCAGCTGTTTTATGGAATGGGGAGTCTCTGAGCGGAGGGTTTGATCGATCGAGCTCTGGGTCTGCAATGCAATTAAAGTCACCCCCATGATAACCAAGCCTATGATGTAGGGCGCTAAAACTCCACACATCCGTTCCAGAAAGCCGCTCCGATCGACATTCGGCCCATATATATTAATTAATGTAATGTCTTGCCCATCCAGCCTCCCCAGAACTATCACATATCGACCCTCAGGTCAACCTTGTTGTCTATGTGCTGGAAGGGGACCCCAGCTCATATTCAGGTTTGCAACCCCCTTGCAAAGGCAAAGCACGACGTATAATATGTTTACCCTCTTCATCTCCGCTGTAGAGCAACTCATTCGGAGGCCAGTATTTGGGTCTCCTGCAACATTGCTCAATGGATCCCCCCTTCGATTTTATTGAGAGAATATTGTATATCTCTTATGCATGGAGTACATACCCCTCACGGATGTACCATGTTACAACGCATACCATTACAACTACCTACCGTTACAACGCGACCATTACAACGCATACCATTACAACGCATAGCGCTTTGGGGTGCTGGATAGTGGTAAGTATAATTTACTATTCTAACTCCAGTCCCCGTGGACCCTAGGGAAGGTGTTGGATATTAAATTATATTTATTCCCTATCCTAGAGCGCCCCCCAGCGCAATGCGTTGTAATGGTATGCATTGTAAAAGTCGCATTGTAACAGTAGTGCGTTGTAACAAATGCGTTGTAACAGGTGTATACCACCCCTCACATTCCAGGATATCAGGTTATATGTCATCTTTTTTATCATAGCTAGTTCTATTCCCCCTCTCCTCTGCTCCCCATGAAACAGGCCTGCAAGAATTTTCTCGGAACCCTGTATTCTTTGTTGCCATGTCTCATGCCCCTCTGTGGTTGACAGCAGCGCCCCAAATATACAACATAAAACAGTTTTAACACCCCAACTCCCCCTCCTCAGGACAAGTGAGAAGCTGTCTCCCATCCAAACCAAGCACTCGTGTGCTGATACAACAATCTGGGTAGCGGCGAAGCCGTTGACCACCCAGAGGAGAACCACACCCCTGCCCCCCCCGGATCCATCCCACCCAGTGCATGTTACATTTCTCTTTTGAAACCCATTTCTAGAGCCCCTTCACCTCATGGTAGCACATTTACGGTGTACTATGGAGTCCCCTTCATCAATTCCCTATCTGTACTTGTGTGTCCTGATAGTCTTCAAACGATATCATCTGCCATTCTAGAAGTTATTTCAAGAAGAGTCTGACTGGCTTTCCCCATTGTACTAGTGCTGGTGTCCGAGTCTCATTTTTTTGGGTCCTCGCCAGACAATGAGGAAGTGCTCCTTGTGGCCTGAGCACTCGGGGAAGCTATTGCTGCTTTAGTTCTCTCTCTCTGTCTCGCCGTGTTTCTGCTGCCTTGGGTAGGCTCCTGGATTTTTCTCCATTTCCCGCGGTCCGCACGTTGTCTCGTCCTGATTTCAGATCACGGATCTCCCCCTCCACCGTGACAACTCGGTCTGTCAGCTCCCTATGATCTGCTCTAAGCAGGTCCAGAGCTTCTCCGAGTGTGTCAATTTTGGTTTCCACCGCTGTTCTCGACAGTTCTATGGCCTGCAATATATATTTTAGAGGGACGGGTCCTCTTAGTTTTCCTTCTTATCCGTGAGTGACCCTGTCATCTGGCGAGTGTTCCCCGAGTCCTCACCTGTCGATTCATGTTGTTGTTCTGTGTCCCGTCTTTTGGATACTTTCTCCCTGGGGGGGGGGGTTCTCTACTTGGAGTTCTCTCAGTATCAAGTCCTTCTTGTAGGCCTTGTTTGTAAGTCCATGTGCTTCCTCTAGTGCTGGATAGTGCTTGTAGACTTTCCACCACTGTACTGGCCTTCTTCCTTCCCTTCTTCCTCTGTAGGTCAGAGTTACCTTACAAGCTCACTAAGTTCTGTCCCCAGGGTCTCACGCTGCATTGTGTTCTCCTTTCACCGGCTCTCCCCTGTAGAAAATAGAAACCTTCTCAGGGGTCTCACTGATACACCTGGTTCTTTTAAACCAAAAAAGAAGAGATTGACACAGAAGCTGTAATATAAAAGACATCTTTATTAACCTCAGATGAGGGAGACTACATCACACAGTACCCTCAGGAACTGTGGGAGGCATTCTAAGGAGTACAGAAAACAGGAGCCTTATATATGCTTAGGTTACATTAGTCAGCATAAAACCAAGGGGAGGTCCTGGCATGTACCAGCATTCAAAAAATGACTAATATGGGTATACAAGATTTGCTTTCTCAACAAAGTGAGAGGAGAGTTATTTCTCCTTACATCAGCAAGAATAGCCTGACAGTTATAACACAGAGCAGGTACATTCTACCAGCTAGGCCCCTCTGAGCATGTGCAAGGCCCTGGAAGAGGGAAACAGCACATGGTGAGCACATGGAAAACTAAAATGGCTGCCAAATACAAAATGGCTTTTAGCTCAAGCTAACAGATCCCTGCAATCTTTAACACCCCCATCTCCTATTGATGTTTGTCTTACAATGTGGGTCACCAGAATTGCTCCTCTGTTCCTATCCTCATTGGCCGGGTCACAGTGATATCAGGGCTGAAATTGCCCTGTGCTTCTCCTCTTTCTGCTGTACGCAGTCTTCCTCGTGTAGCGCCCCAGGCCCACCTTGTCATTCCTCAGCGTTCTCCCGGGAGTAGGCCTTTCTTGTCAGGGTCTTTCAGCAGCTATTGCCCAACCATGTAATTTCTAAATTTGAAGCTTGCTGCCTGCACTCCCTGCTGTGTTTAGGTCTTGTGGGGCAGTGGGGCAATGCAGGCCTCACGTCTCCTGCTTCTCGTATCAGCATTGTCTCTAATGCGCAGTTTCCAAACGAGCCTTCCCCCCTCAGATGCTTCCTCAGTCATGCTCAGCCACTCTTGTACTATTGTATGTCCATATGGCAGCACTGTCCAGTATCCTCTAGCATCTACCACTCGCAGAAATACCCTTGCCTCCGGTGGTGTTCAGGCCGCCCTCCCACTGTTGTCTCCTGTTTGGCCGGTCTCAAGCGCCAGTCTCCCGGCTCCCGTCTACTTGAGGGCGGTGGTGGCAGACGGCAGGCTTTCCATCTGCCACCACACCTCTCCTGCTGTCTCCTGCCCCAGGGATCCCCGCAGACCTCCCACACCATTTCCGGCTCCAGCTGCTGTCTTTTACCGCCGCACTTCACCTGCCAGGTCCCTCTTTGGCTTACTCCTCTATACTTTGGCAGAGATGTACTCGGTCCGGCGGGCACAATTTCAGGTACGCACTTCAGTTCCTTTGTTTTCGGCCGCTCTTCCCCAGCCAGGTCCCTCCTCCTCGTATTCCCCTTTACTATGGTAGGGGTATGCTTTACCGCAGATCGGGTTCCCACTCACCACTCGTAAGGGCCAGAGATTCGGGGGAATCACCCGACGCAAGGCCGTGCTGTCTCAGAGGTTCTTCTTTGCTAGGGCTGCGCCGACGGAAGCCATTGCAGGGACGCACTCCATTTCCCCCGCTAGCTTGGGTTGCCTGCCCTCTTTACTGTGATTATTTGGGGTGTACAGCCAACAGCAGGGGCCTTCATCTCCCGATGCCGACAGCTGAATGCGCCTGCTGCATTCCATCATCCGCCACTTCAGAGGCCTGTCTCTGCTTCATCCAGCACCCTAGGCGCCATCTTTTTTTCAGTCATGGCTTCTCGGGTGAGCCCGATTTCCCCAGGAGTCTGCTTCTTCGCCATGTTTTCCTCTTGTTTGCTCAGTCCCCCCGTTCTTCAAGAAGTGGGGGTATGGGTCATGGGTTGTGGCCCCCCCTGTATCGGGCAGGATGGCACTGGATGGGGATCACTGTAAGGAGCTCAGGCCCAAGCTCCCTGCTCCATCAGCGTCTAACCACGCCCTCCTAGGACGACTTTTGATATGCCTTTGGCATCAGCAAACATGAATCCCAGTACAGCTAGATGAAATTAGGCAATCACAGCCCCTTCAAATTAACATGCCCAGAATGCCCCAGATGCACTGACTGGCCCCGTCATAATAGGTCCTGTAGTTCTTGCATAAACCTGGAGCAACAGGAAATACTACACATACTTCATTTGTTTGGACTGTGATGCACACTATCTGATAATTTAATAAGCCCAATGATGAGATAGATTCCTCAGACTCTATGATTCCGAAGCAAGGGAACACCACAGTTGTTTCAAGTGCAAAACCTACCAGTAATCAGTCTGAGATCAATTGGTCCAGGAGCTCAAAGATCATCTCCTTTTTTCTTGCCCAATGCGAATTCACCTCCAAATGTGAATTACAGGATCCCTAGGACAGAGGTGCCATTGGGATGGTCAAGTTCTGACATTTCCTGTTTGCATTCCCCTCCTAGTCCAAACAATAGTACATACAGTGGAAAAATAATTCTGCATGCTCCAACTGAAAAACCAGGTTTGGGAACCCAAGAATGTTATGATTGGCTCAGAGGCATAGAGACTCATGCAATTAATTCACAACCTGGAATGAGTGATACATCCACTCAAGTCCCAGAGAGAGAAGGAGCCGTGGATGTGGCCAAACTGAAGATAGAATTAAAGGAACCCTTGGTTTGTCATGATTGGATGCCTATCGGGATGATGAACTGTTATTCCTGTGTAAATTACGTTACTAGGAGTTTAGGACAGGCTCTTGACAGATTTTCAGAATTAGCTCGGAAATATGGGATTGGCATATAGAGGTCAAAAGTACTACAGAGAAGCTACAGATTGAGGGATGTATGACGTTACCACGCATACTATTACCACGCATACCATTACAACGCGATATTTACAACGCATACCGTTACAACGCATAGCGCTTTGAGGTGCTGGATAGTGGTATGTATAATTTTATATTCCAACTCCAGTCCCCGTGGATACTAGGGAAGGTGTTGGATATAAAATTAAACGTATTCCCTATCCTAGAGCGCCCCCCAGCGCAATGCGTTGTAATGGTATGCGTGGTAATGCCTGCGTTGTAAGTGTAGTGCGTGATAAAAAATGCGTGGTAAACGTTGTATACCCAGATGGAGTGTCAGTGACCGAGATCTTGTAAACATGTGCCCACTTGGAATAAAATTACAGATTAGAGAATACATTTCCTACATCTGAAAATGGAGTGAGCTCGCTAAAGGGGAAGGTAGATGGACAAAGAAAAAGGAGCCAAAGACAGTCACGGTCCAAATGTCTTCATCTGGGAGAAGGGAGGATGATGAGGATGTACATATGCTTTCCATGAGAGAGGTGCCTGTGGGAGGGCATGTACATATACCAGGGAGTACCGATCTTGCATTCTTCACAAATGATTTCCTAAAACTGAGAGAGAATCCAGTGGAATTGTACAGTCAGGTTGATCAATTTTAAAAAATATCAAAAGTCCTATGGGAAGAAATGGATACCTTGTTTGAAATTGTGGTTCAAGGTGATTTGTGGGAACAATGCAATATTTCTGTAGAATGGCCTGAGGTAGAGTCAATGAACCAACCTGAATCACATGCTCTGTCCTCACTGGTCATGAAGAAATACAATCAGGTGATTAACTTTTTTGGAATCTAAATCCCCTAAAGAGATCGATTGGGTGAAGATTGACAGAACGACCTAAGAGTCTGAAGAGTCAATTCATGCTTACTATGAGAGATTGCTGCAGGCATTTAAACAGTTCAGTGAGATAGAGACAATTGAGGCAAAGGATATGGGACATTTTGTGTACAGGTGTGTGTATGGATTGAAGCATGAGGTTAGATCCATGATTCAGCAGCATCTGATTTGTTTCCAGAGTAAGCCCATTGATGAGATTTTGCATTATGCCAAGTACTGCAGCAAAGAATTGGAGAAGAAACATCAAAAGCTTAAGAAAAAACGTATCATTGCACAAATAAAAGCAGCATGGGGGAGTAGCTTGTATACCAAAGATGGTTGACGCATGAGCCTGTCACTCTGCGCCGGCCCTTATAATATCCTGATCATATCAGAGCACAGATTGGACTATGTGATCAACAGGACGTACTCTGGTCACCGAGTGCCCTGTGCTGCGGGCGACCAGCGGTGGACAACAGACTTGGATCGTGCGCGACCCCAGTTTGGGCTCTCAACATAGCGGCCCCAGACTGCAGTGACTCACTGTAGCCAAGCACATGCTGCTACAGGGATCTGGAAACGATCTTCTGAAGAGAGCAGCTGATGGATCATGCAGCCATGAAGAAAGAGGCGGAGCAGCCCGGCCGGCCACACTGATGAGACCGGGAGTGTGGGGGCCCTACATGCATTGGCGTAGACACGTGCTGGCTCTAACGGCCTAATGGGCGTGGTGTCCTGCCCGGCCAGGAAAAAGGTAGACGGGAAGTGGACCAGCCTAGGAAGCCATAGAGGCTGCAGACTGAGGGTGGCTGACTGTGGCTCCACACTGTGATGAGAGCAGCTGGAGGTGCAGAGTGTCGTCGCACTGGCCAAGACGCTGGGCTGATTCAGTGAGGTGGGCAAACTCAGTGAAGCTGAGGCCCAGGAGGTGGCAGTAAGCAGAGCACATGCTGCTCCATTGGTGACAGGAGGCCCCCTGGGGAAGTGTGCACTCAGGCCTAGATTGGGGCCTGGGGACCCAAAAAAGATTGTAAGTTGGACTGGGGTGGAGTCCCTCTTGGTATAGCTTGCCCTAAGAACAGTCTGGAACCCTGGTTTATTGGGGGAGGGGATGGCAGTTTGGGTCAGTGTAGGAAGCCTGTGGTACTAGTGATAAAATTGGTCTGCAGCTTTCCACCAGGTGGCTGTGGATGGAGGGTTTTACCAGACCGGTTGTGTAGGCCACGCTGCAGCCTGGAACTTATAGACCTGCTTACATATAGTGGACACTGAGGGAAAAAGGCCAGTCTTGGCCCTCATCAAACATGGGGCCCTGCACTATTGGTGATTCGAAGTGGCGCTGTCATTACAGGAACCATAATTGCCCAAGCATTACTTGAATCCTCTGGGTCAGGGGGTTGCACCTGAATCCACATATCTAGCAGTTGGTTGTGGGAGTGGATACCACCTGCCTTTTGCTCAGGGCCCCCTAGACCCTTGTGGAGATGGACAAGTCACGAGCGAGATCGACAGGGGCTCCCACTGATCTGGAAGACCCCACCCAGGAGCAAGCACAGGAGGGGCCGGGACCTGGGCCCCCGGTAGACTCAACTCAGCTACAGTTGTCAAAGATACTTGAGGCAATCGCTGACACTAAGGATACGCTGCATTGGGACATTAGCACCAAATTTGTGGGGCTGGGGCTGCTATGAGTGAAACATCACAAATTAATGGAGAGGGTAAAAGTGGTAGAATCCTCAATTGCTGACCACCGACTTAAACAGCAGACACTGACCCCACAAGTTGCGGAGCTCTCCGACAGGGTGGACGCTTGAACGCAGGGCGGGGAAAGGGTATTGACCACAACAGGAGGAATAACATTAGGGTGGTAGGCCTACCCGAGTGGGTGGAAGGTATGGACATGATTGCATACTTTGAGCCTTGGCTCTAGACAGAAGTCGTCCCTGTACACTTGTCCGCCTTCTACACTCTGGAAACAGCACATTGGGTGCCGGGTCATCTGCTGGCACTGGGCCACCCCCCATGCCTACTGGTGAGGAAACTACTCCACTATAAGGATAGAGATGTATTACTCCAAAGGGTGAGAACTGAAGGCCCTTTCATAGTAAACAACGTCAGGGTCTCAATATTCCCGAACTACAGTTGAAGTGCAGCAGAAGTGAGCCTCTTTCCTAGAAGTTAAGAAAGCTCCTATTGAAGAAGGGTTGCAATACTCACTAATATTCCCTGCCCAACTTCAGATAATACTAGATGGTACTACGCACTACTTCGAATATCCTGAAGCCGCTCGGAGTGGCTTGAAGCCTACAGGTCGGGATGTGCCCCTTCAGGAGCAAGGTCTAATGCAACTCCCCAGGACTGAACAGTGACAAAGAGGGCCCGGAAGAGGTCCTGGAGAGGACATCAAAGAAACCAAGTACATCCCAAACTGAGAAGGAAAGGGCGTCGGCCCTCCGAGCAGTGGCTGAGATCATGAAGACAACGGAGACCGCCTCGGAGACTGGTTCCCCCTCTGTGAAAGGCACTGGCGACTCAGAATCAGACTCCTCACAGGCATACAGCACCCTTTTGTCAGAAGTCACCCCAATAACAGCGGACCATCTCCTCTGAAAGAAACCCTCTGCATAAGTTGGGCCTTCACCATAGTCGAGCATATATGAACAATGTGCTAAGCAAACCACCCATGCATTATGGTTACCTTGGGCAGGCATGGATAGGGTGACGAATTGCTGCCAGTAAGCCGCAGCTTTACCCCCTCCTGGATTGTCTCGCCTAGGACTGACGGAAACTCTCCAAAGACAGTGTTTGTCTGTTTGCAGTTTGAGTGGCTGGCCTTTGCCAGGCTGAACTTTGGATATGGGGTTTATGTTTACAGTGTTTTTCCTTGGTTTTCTTGGTTTTTGGAGGGTGGATTTGCTATGGCGGCGGAACAGTGCATGTTAAAGTTGATATCTTGGAACATGAGGGGGACGGACTTGGCAACTAAGTGGCATACATACACAGATATTTACAAAGGCATGGCATGCAGGTAGCTATGCTGCAGGAGGCGCATCTCATACAGGGTGAGGTTGAGAAGTTGCACCATAGATGGAGAGAACACTTATTTGCCACCTCCTTCTCGGCATATGAGAAAGGAGTGTTGAAATGAATACTGGCGGGCAAACCCTTTGAACCTTTACACACCTCCATAGACAAGGAGGGCAGATATGTGTTGCTGACTGGGAGATTGCAGGGATGGGACATCGCTCTTGGCAGTATTTATTCCCCAAACCACGACCAGATACCTTTTCTGCATAGACTTTTGGCCTTGATTGCCTTGATGGCTGCAGGCGACTGGCTCAATGGGGCTGATTTTTATTGTGTGGCGGACACTGACCTGGACCACTCATTTTCCCCACTGCCTGCGGCCTAGACTCACTGCATTGCTACTGGTTTCTGGGATTAGATGGGGCACTGGGACTTGACTGATATTTGGCGTACAGACCATGATGATGTTATGGACTATAGTTTACAGAAAGGAAGGGAGGTCTCCTCACAGTTCCAGTTTTGGGACGAGGATTGATAGACAAAAGAAATAAAAAGGTCAGTATAAGTACCACAAGTTGTTTTTAACTGTCTCTTGATAAATTATTTTTATTGTCTCTTTATAAATTGTATTTTTTTTATAGCTGATGTATATTAACAAATGTTTTAAATTTCATAGTGTGGCACTGTAATATGTAAACCAATATTTCGTACTGAATGGAATAAATTGTATAAATTTCATAAGATTCATTTGTATATTTGCATATTTTGAATTTACAATGTGGTTTGTTTGTGTACTTATAGGGACCTTTTTATTTCTTTTGATGTTATGGACTACTCATTCTTCTCCCCCATGTACCAACTGCATACACAACAGGATGCCTTTTTGAGCTCTTGTGTGCTTAGCCACTCTGTTGTGCACACCGAGTACCTGGGGCACATTTTTTTCGACCCTTGGGGTGGATTTTAAGCCCCTGGGGGAGCACCCATTGATCCCTTCGTAGACACTCAACCTGTTGAGTTTGGAGGATACTTCTTTTTGGGAGTCTCTAGGAGACGCCATAGATAACGACTTTGCTGACAATGCTCAGTCGGCGTTCACAGGCCTAGTGGAATGGAAGGCCTTTTAGGTTGTCGTACAGGGGCATTGCTTAGGACACTTTATAGGGATACAGCATGAACTCCATCAGGAACTGGCCGAGATTGAGGGGCGGTTGCATAGCCATGTCAATGCGCAGGGCAGAGATGGTGCAGACCCAGAGGGTCTTCAGGAGGTATGCGCACTTTAATATGCTGCACTTGATCAGTTACACTGCCATGATCATGTTGGTTTCTCAGGGGAGAGCCCAGGAAGTGGAGGGGCGTCCTGGAAGGCTACTAGCATGGCTTATCAGGCTAGAGACTCATGGATCTCCTATAATGCATGTTAAATCGGCCCAGGGGAGTCCATCTACACACCGGGGTTGATCAATGTTTTGTTCCGAGACTGCAATACACATTTATACATGCTCTCCATGCCACTGGAGTCAAGCTAGCCTGGCTGAGGAGAGGTAAAACCCCGAAACCGGTCCTAGGATGCTTGTTTCCAGTCCAGGGAGAACCTGGCCTGGCAGTTCAGGCTGGACTGTTCCCATAGGAAGGAGGGTCAAGACTGATTTTCATATGGCTGGGTTCAAACTGGAATTGCATGGGGAGTAAAACAACAATGCATTTAGGCCCAGATATATGTACTGGGCTGAATGTATGACATTGTTCTGCATTGTTCATTAATTGTTCTTTATAAACATTTATACAGCTCACCATCGCCCGTATCGCCGGACACCCAGGCAACCTATTTGAGTAGGCTACAGCACTGGTTATTAGATAATAATAATAATAATCCTGTATTTGTAAAGCGCACAGCTACCCGTAGTAGGTTTCCCGGCGCTGGGGGCCGTCGAGAAGCTTAAGCAAGCTATTGCCCAGTCACATGATGCTGGGCAGACCCCTGCCGCCATTGCCGGGGATCGAACCGTGATCCCCATCATCTGGCATCAGTCACCCTGGCCGCTGCGCCACACCTCTTCCACGGCAGGCGAGAGAGCCATTGGGTGGTCCGTGATAACACAGGAGATTCAGGCAGCTATAAAAGCATGGCCACAGGCAGGACCCTCGACGCGGGCATCCTCCCTGCAGAATTCTATTTGGCATATGCTTCAAAAGTGGCTCCCAAATTGGAGGCCTTATATGCAGAATCTGTCAGACAGGGAGACTGCCAGAGTCCACGAGCAATGCAGTTGTTCTCCCGCTTCCCAAGTCGAATCCTAAGGGGGCCCGTACCACGGACTTCTGCCCACTCTCTATGCTTAACATGAACTTTAAGATGCTTAGCAAAATCTTGGCACTCCCTTTACACCGGCATATGTCTACCCTCATCCATGAGGACCCAAAATGGTTTATCCCATCATAGAATACCTCCTTAACCTGTGGAGACAATACTCTATACTGTATCATCCAGTGGTACAGTCTTTTCCGCAGGCGGCCTTCTTGTCCTTTGATCTAGAAAACGGTGGGACTACTTGTTTGAAGTTATGGGGAAAACGGGCCTTGGCAACGGCTGGATAAGGTGGGTGTAATTGTTATACGAAGGTCCCACAGCTCTAGTCAGGACAGGCAAAGCGATATCTTCACCATATGGGATCTTCTATGGCACCAGGCAGGGATACCCTTTATCCCTGGAATTGTTTGCCCTGTCCACTGAGCCCTTGGTGGAATTGTTCAGACACTGAGGAGTGGGAATGGGATTGACGGTGGGAGGATATGAACATATTATCTCCCTATTCGCTGATGACCTCCTGCTTTATCTAACAGGATGCCTGTCCCCCTGAGCTCATACACGTGTATGATTGGCATTGTGACACCATGAGACACTTATACATCTAGATGAACCCCCTGACCCTGCATGCCGCTTACACTGGCCCAACTTTTACTATTTGTGGATTAGCCTGTTTGTAGAGGCCACCCTGCATTATTAAGTTGTTTTTTTCTTTCTTACAGGTTCACTTAAATGAGACATATACTGTAGGCTGCCCTACAGACATCCTGTTTGACTGAGGCCAGGTCACCTTCATTGTGAATGCGTAACTGGCTAACAGGCGTATGATCGCAGCGCACACCCTTGCGGTACACCTAAAGATGACGTGATGTATGGCTATATTGTGTATTATACCTTTTCTATTTGTCTGCTAACATGTAATAGGCTGCACAGCATATATACACCAAAAGTTGGATACTATCTATTATTTGCATAGCCTGTCTTATTTGAAAAGATGATTCATGAACTTGTTATATAAGTATCTGCCTAACTGTCACTAATTCTAAATGTCAATAAAAATATGTTTAAAAAAAAGAATTAAAGTGGCAGAGAGAGGTCAGAATCAGCCATTTATTGACAATACTGTTCCTATGCAAGGAGGGTATCAACAGTAACTCCCTGTAATGCAGGGTGTTAATGGCATTCAACAGCAAGATACACGATGAGGTGTCTTGATTGATTCAAGAACAGGTGTTGATATGCCAACTTTAAAGAAAACCAACACCTGCCATTTATGAGGCAGGTTGGGTCAATACAAACATAAATGTCGATTTATGCTGGGAATATGGTTATTGGAAATCAGATTCAGAATGGTGGATTTGTACAGTCCCAAGAGAATAATATGGTTCAGACACAACTTTGACAAAGACAATGAGTCCAGAATCCTAAGGTACCCCAAGCTCAAATGATGTACATTCTACAAGACCTGATGCCACACTAAATACAATTGTCGCAGGTGTCTGAGGTTACAATGCAAATCTGGTCCCCAAAGTAAATACAAACCCTTTCGTAAATCAGAACATGTCTCAACAATATTCCATAACCCAAACAGAAGATTTCAGCTCAGACATGGCCTGCAAGAGGTGGAGAATTGTATACATTGGAGCAACATTTGAGATGTCATCAGTGATGTCACTGACCATGTCATGAATGATGTCATTTGTGACATCATCAGCAGTGTATTGCAGGGGGGGCGAGTTATAGTTATCTGAACTAGCTATAACAGCCGAATTTCTCTGGTTTTGTACGAGTGAAATGTCCAATTAACTATATTGTCCCTGAAACCTGTGTTTTTTTCTGTGAATTTCTAAGGATGTTTTAAATGCTAATTTCTAACTATAACGTCCCTGAAACCTATGTTTTTTTTAGTGAATCGCAAAGGTTTTTTAAATGCTAATTTCTAACTATGACGTCACTGAAACCTATGGTTTTTTCAGTAAATTTCAAAGGTTTTTTAAAATGCTAATTTATAAATATGCCTATAAAGGTAGGACATGTGAAGAAAGAGGAAGAAAAGCACATAAAGAAGCAAGACAAATGCCGAAAGAGGCAACAGAAGTCCAACAGAAGTCCAGAAAGACAAAGAGAAGTGGAGGAAGAAGCAAGAGATGTGCAGAAAGAACCAACAGTGGAGAAGAAAGTCCTCCTGTGCCCCCAACGTTTTGCTGACGGGTACTGGTGGTAACTGACTCTGACTAACCAGGCCTAGAGCCAGTGCTATGCTAAAAGACACTTAGAATACAGTGAAAACACTTACATACACTAGGGAACACTATGCGTTGGGGTACCCCATGATTAGCATGGCCTCTGTATTTGCCATGAGTTGATACCTGGGTCATTGCCTGAGTACATGAGTGGTGACTAGATGATTAGAGTGCTACAAGGAGAGAGCATGGTGATTATATAAGTGCTTGGATTTTGGCAGGGTAACTTCAAAATCAGGAGAGAGGGGTCCCACTTCCCAAGGGGACAGGACACCAAAATAAGACACTTCTGTAAAAACAGGATCCCATTGGACTCCTTTTAAAGCATAGAAGCACCTTCAATTATCATACATGCGCCTTCCAAATCATCAACATTCATGCGAAAACAAAAAGGTAATATAGAAGAGAGATGTTGTACTATTGTTATTTATTCTATTTGCTCCTCTTCGGATTCAAGTTTATACAGATAAAATGAAATGGATTAAAAACATACTTGTACATCAAATAATGAATGAAGAATAAAACAATTTTAAGATGACACAATTAAAACGATAATAACAGATCTTGGAGACAAAAAACCTAATTTCATCAAATTGGCACACCAAGACTTACAGCTGAATAGACCAAGGTCAACACTTTTTCATATGATCTTTTTTACTTAGTGACCCCTGGGGCTGCTTGGGTGCTAAAGGAACACAAAGTGGCGCGTTTCGGTGGCCCAGTGTAGATTTGCCACCTTCTTCAGGCTTAACGTGACAAATCAGTGTCTCCCCATGCAGTCTAAAAATAATAATATATAAAAATGACACTTACAAGTATTCAAAGGCTAACATAATATTTTTCCAGCTATTTCTTTTCATCATTTGTCAATTTCTTATTTATATAAACATATATACAAAGTTCATGTATAACAACAATAGATTTATTTATATTACAATTTTGGTCTCACTTAGATGATTCAACATTTGTCCACACATACACAAATCTACTTTACAGGACTATCCACCGGTTAAGGGGGATACTCACAAACAGGGAGAACTGTTGTTCCCTTTGGTATGGTTACTGGTCGACTCCAAACCACACCAAGCAATCAAGGGGGCCGTGGCATACAAATCTTCCCTAGGCATAATAACAACAATATTGGGAAATAATGTAAAGATGTATAATACTTTTATTCTCTATTTCCTGACTAGCATGCCTCCTCTCGCTCAAATGTTTTTATTTATTAGTACAACTATACCTTAATTGTATTTCTTTTAGTTGTTTGTATTAAAGGGGGCAAGAGTGCGAGAGACAAGCAACCTTCGCAGGTTCCATGCAGAATTGGGAAACAATATACACAAGGAAGGGACATTTAATTGTTGATATATATTGCCCTCCTGCTCAGTATTCATAATATTGTGTAAGAAAAACTCACTACCTTTTTAAGACTACTGTCACCCACCGCCACGGGAGCCATGGCGAATGATTTCCTATTCGGTCCGTTCACCTCCACATGGGGTCTGCCAAATCTTGTATGATAAAACCAACTGCATGGATGTGAGAAAGCAAGAGCAATTCTCTCTTATATAGTTGTTGTTGATAAAACATCCCAGGCTACAAAAAATGAATGCAAACTTCTTAGGTTCCCAATGCTCACTGGGTCCTTACTGTCTAAAAATAGCCAACCCAGTCACTGCACTATCCCAGCGTGTAACCTCTCAAGTACCCCCAAATTGATCCACCCTCCATCCGGATAAAAGCACACCAAATGATAATTCATGGGTGGCCAAAATATCTACCTAGTTCCCAAGGCACTTCAAACTTGTACCATGCTGCTCGTAAATGGGGACTGAGACGTACAACGATCTCACTCATGATTTAAAGTGATCTATTTAACAAAATATGCTTGATCGGTCGGTGCAGCGACTCCTGGGTTTTCAGAACTTTGCGTGCCGGGTGGTGCATGCTGGGAGGACTTTCTTCAGACGCTTCAGCATGGCCATGTCGGGTACAGTGCTCCCACATCACAGGTTCGGGATCTCATTGGTGGTCAGGGCGGACCTTCGGTTGTGGCAGATGTTTTTGTCAGACTTCAATGGTGTGTCACTGGACTATGTGGATGACAAGATGGTGTGGCAGGTCCAACTTTTCTCTGACACCACAGGGGCTTCCGGGTTTGGGATCTTCTGGGACGGGAGGTGGTGCGCAGAACGATGGCCGGAACATTGGTTGAAACAGGGCAGGAGTATTGCTTTCTTAGAATTTTTTCCACTGTTGGTCACATTAGAGGTGTGGGGTGCGGAGTTCAGCGACAGGCCAGTATTGTTCCATGCGGACAAGAGGACGGTAGTGGACTTGGTGAATAACCAGAAAGCAAGAGACCTGGGAGTGCTGAGCCTGCTGCGAAGTTATATGTTGCAATGCTTACGACTGAATGTGATGTTTCGAGCACAGGCATGTCCCAGGAGCAAGCAATGACATTGCAGATGCATTGTCTTGTTTGCAGTGGCAGCGTTTCAGACGATTGGCACCAGGAGCGGATGCTTGAAAGGCCAAGGTACCGAACGGCTTCTGGGACTGGGGGGAGTGAGAGTGGTGGGCCTCGTCCAAAAATTTGTAGCTGAATCTACAAGGCGTACTTACAGATTGGAGTGGTCTGAATTCGTAGCATTTCTGGGGTGGACCAGTGAGACGTGGCGCATGTCACGGCAGGACTGTGAATAGGGAGTTATTAGTTTTGTTTTGAATTGCATTGACAGGGGGTTGTCTCAGATGACGACTGGGGGTAAATTGGTGGGAATTTCCTTTTAGAGCATGTTGTACATGGACTATGATACAGCCAAGAGCGAGTTGTTGAGTCGAATGTTGAAAGGTTGGGGATGGGAGCAGAGTGAAGGGAGGGGGTGAGGCATCTAGGGAGGCGATTACTTTTGATCTCTTGCAGGGACTGTTGGCAGAGTTACCGCATTGTTGTTATGATGAGCACCAAGTTGCGTTATTCCGTTTATGTATGATATGGATGTTCTTTGGTGCATTCTTGGTGTCAGAGTTGTTGGGTGCACGTGGGAGAGGGGGGAGAGTGTATGAGTACGTGCGATTGGATGGGAGGCGCTCTGGTATTTGGTTGGGTCATTCTAAAACTGACCAAGTGGGCAGGGGTAAGTGGGTCTGGCTGAGTGAAACAAGTTGCGGGGGCGTGCCCGGTGCTGGGGTGGCAAGGGTTTTGTCAGCAGGTCTGGAGTGTGTCTGGTGAGATTTTTTGTCATGTTTCACAGAAGACAGTGACATTGGTATCAATTGCCGGCGGTGTTGCGAATGGTGTTGAGACGCTTAGGCAGGGATCCCGCTAGGTATAGTACGCATTCCTTTCGCATTGGTGCGGCGGCATGTTTGGGGTGGGCCTGAGATAAGATACGGCAGATTGGGCGGTGGAGATCTCAATGCTGCGAGCCCTATGTGCGAAAATGAGCCCAGTTCAGGCGGTGGGAGGTGCCATGGAAGGCTTTGTATTTGCTGACAGTCTGTATTAACACTTGTTTTTATTCTTAGGTTACCTGGATTGTCAGGCACTCGTTTGTACATTGGGCATCAAAGTACGCAGACAGGCAGGTATACGTCCGTAGCCTGGGCCTGCGCAGCAGCCACCACGAGGTGCATTGGTGGGAGAAGAGTGGGATGCTCTGTGGAGCGTTGTTGCCCTGGCTTACGAAAAAGGTGGCGCAAAAAGGCTGCCCGGACATGTTGGTTATTCATCTGGGAGAAAATGACTTAATAAAGCAGTCTGGTGTGTCCCTGTTACATATGATGCCACATGACTTGGAAGCCATGAAGAGCAATCTTGCAGGCGCATGTAGTATACTGTGTTGACTGCTTCCTAGCGCTTTTAGGTCCAGAATGCAGAGACGGGGAAGGTGGGATGGGGTGAGGAAAGAGGAATAAAAAGAGTACCTGGGAGGGAAATGAGACCGTGGGAAGGAGGGACAAAGCAAGAAAGACGAAAAATGGGGAGAGTGTATGAGCACGTGCGATTGGATGGGAGGCGCTCTGGTATTTGGTTGGGTCATTCTAAAACTGACCAAGTGGGCAGGGGTAAGTGGGTCTGGCTGAGTGAAACAAGTTGCGGGGGCGTGCCCGGTGCTGGGGTGGCAAGGGTTTTGTCAGCAGGTCTGGAGTGGGTCTGGTGAGATTTTTTGTCATGTTTCACAGAAGAGAGTGACATTGGTATCAATTGCCGGCGGTGTTGCGAATGGTGTTGAGACGCTTAGGCAGGGATCCCGCTAGGTATAGTACGCATTCCTTTCGCATTGGTGCGGCGGCATGTTTGGGGTGGGCCTGAGATAAAATACGGCAGATTGGGCGGTGGAGATCTCAATGCTGCGAGCCCTATGTGCGAAAATGAGCCCAGTTCAGGCGGTGGGAGGTGCCATGGAAGGCTTTGTATTTGCTGACAGTCTGTATTAACACTTGTTTTTATTCTTAGGTTACCTGGATTGTCAGGCACTCGTTTGTACATTGGGCATCAAAGTACGCAGACAGGCAGGTATACGTCCGTAGCCTGGGCCTGCGCAGCAGCCACCACGAGGTGCATTGGTGGGAGAAGAGTGGGATGCTCTGTGGAGCGTTGTTGCCCTGGCTTACGAAAAAGGTGGCGCAAAAAGGCTGCCCGGACATGTTGGTTATTCATCTGGGAGAAAATGACTTAATAAAGCAGTCTGGTGTGTCCCTGTTACATATGATGCCACATGACTTGGAAGCCATTAAGAGCAATCTTGCAGGCGCATGTAGTATACTGTGTTGACTGCTTCCTAGCGCTTTTAGGTCCAGAATGCAGAGACGGGGAAGGTGGGATGGGGTGAGGAAAGAGGAATAAAAAGAGTACCTGGGAGGGAAATGAGACCGTGGGAAGGAGGGACAAAGCAAGAAAGACGAAAAATGGGGAGAAGGAGAGAAAGAACATTAACCACACATATATTCGCAAAGCTGTTTTTGATGAGGATTAGCCATGAGTTCCTGCTTTTGACTAGCTTAGTGCCTTTCCATTTCTGGAGCTTAAAAACAGTTGTATGCTCTTATTAGGGTTTCTTGCTGCTGAAATGGGTTTAATTGCTTGTATTTACATATTTTCCTCTTCTTTATTGCATGATTTTGCTAGCGAGAAAGTGTCACTCATAGTCGTTGAATGTCATTCAAAATGACACTGAAATTATGAAAATGTCACATATAAGCAATCTGTAACCTTGGCAGCTATGTAAGCCCCAAGGGTCTGTGGTGTAAGTAAAACCGGCGTTAATGTGCAGTGACATGAAACTGGGCTCACACCTCAATGGCTTCCACCCAAAGGGGATTATAGAGGTCCAAAAATCATCTCTGCAATGTCAGAGATACGACAAGTCACATGCCTGTCCCTTTCTCTGCAGAGGCGCATGGGGTGTGCAGATAATGAGATAAAATCACCCAGTGCCATGGAGGGCAAAAAGAAGCAGAGACGTTTTAAGAAATGGGTAAAGTGGGCTCTGGCCCCAGCCCCCCCCCTGATAGATCTAGCTCTGATCCCCACACAGTTCTGCCCTGATTACCTTGATTTATTTGCAGACATACATTATTTTAAATACCATTTTCCTTTCATTTGTTTTTAATACAGAACAGGTAACATGTGGAAGTCTATTGCAGCCATTTTGTAGAGAAAGTTGCGTTTATGTTTTTCAACACCATGCAACATTAAAAAAAAAGTTCCTTTTCGAACAAAACAGGACTGCACATATGCGAAATGGCAGTTGCTGGTAGAAATTATGTGAAATAATACTAGTGAGTGGCTGCTATATTACAATCATGAAATCACACGTAACTATCCCTGAATATTAGATGGAAACACATGTAGAATTTGGACCAGTCTGCCTGCCTAGTGTCAGTAACCTTGTAAAAGAAGTTATGAGAAAGCTGAAATTGGATCATGGATTTAAAGCTGTTCTGAACAGGGACCCCTAAATATGTTTGGCCCTGGGCCCCCAAAATCCTTGACTTGTCGGCCGCGTTCGACACGGTTGACTATAACATCTTGATCAACCGTGTCGAACAGGCCGGCCTCAGGGGCCCCGCTCGGAACTGGATTGCCTCTTTTATCACAAACCGCACACAATCAGTGCGTTTGGGATCATTTACAGCCCCCAAGATGTCATCGACCTGTGGTGTCCCCCAAGGTTCATCACTTTCCCCCTTATTATTTAACCTTTACCTCCGCCCATTGATTTATTCCTTAAAAAATTACAAAATAACCCTATTTAATTATGCTGACGATCTTCAGCTAATCATCCCTCTAAACTCCCCAAATTCCGCAGCCGAATGCTCAGCCATAATGTCACACATACAAAAGTGGATGACCTCAAACCATCTTAAACTTAACCCAGGCAAGACAGAACTGATTTTGCCTGGGGAAAGTGGACTGAGCTGGGGGCAACTGTGCTGGCCAACAGACATGGGATCCCCCCCACAAAGACCCAATCGGTAAAAAGCCTGGGGATTACACTCAATGGGGATCTATACCTCAAAGGACAGGTGGGAACGGTAGTTTCCGCTAGTTTTTATCAACTTAGGAAGATTAGAAAAATTGCCCATCTTTTAACACACTCTGCACTTATTCAAGTGGTGATTGCCCTTGTTCTCTCCCGGTTAGATTTTTCAAACAGTCTCTACTTAGGTCTCCCGGCGGGACTCCTAAAACGTCTACAGATGGTCCAAAACCAGGCGGCAAGAATGATCTGGAAACAACTAAAGTGGCAATCAATCAGAGCTGGGTTAGAAAAACTTCACTGGCTGCCAGTGGCCCAGCGGATTGCCTTCAAAACAGGATGTATCACCTTTAGGGCGCTCCATGACTATGGCCCTAGATTTATCTATCACCAACTACACACCTTTGCGCAACCTACGCTCTAAACATCTACTTCTTGGAAATGTCTCCTCATTTAAGAAAAAACGCCAGGGCGGCAGCTGCTTTTACCATCTGGCTGCCTCCTTCTGGAATGCTCTCCCCCTTTCTATCAGACAGAGCAAGGATCTATTGACGTTCCGAAAATCTTTAAAAACTTGGCTATTCCAACAGGCTTACGCTTAAGAATGGTGTTGTTGTCTTGACTCTATAGCGCCAAGAAACCCAAGGGTGTACGTGCGCTCAAGAAATGACTATTAAGATAAGATAAGATAAGAAAATGTCCCTGGCAGGAATAGAGGGTTCCAGGGAGATAGCGCGGGTAATCGCGATAGACAAAGGTATAGTCGTGTCTGCCACGTCCTTCCCGTCTCATCGTCGCGCCCTCCCCTCATAACCCGGTCAGAAGTGCCCCTTGCGGGGTCTCCTCTCACTGCCCGCTGCCCCTCTTCTACTGTCAGTCTGTCCGTCTTTCCGTCTGTCTCTTTCTATATCCATGTGTGTTTCGGTCTGCTTGCCTTCTTCAGATCATAACTGGCCCGCGAAGCCCTAGTTTGGCTCCTTCGCGGAGTACAGTGTGAGGTTCTGTGAGAATCGTAATGATGTTTTTGACTTGTTCGAATATGGACGAGTTTGGTATCTATGAACCGCAAATGACGAGTTTAGTGGGTGTACGCGTTTTCGCTACGCTGCCTTGAACCGTTCTTCCTGTTCGTGGGTTTCTCCATCTGAACCCACGGGTTCCATTTTAGATACGGCATCCATTTTGTCTCTTGCCCTCAAGTAGCCAGCGAACGGACACTGTCCGTTTCATGACCCTGGGATTCCCAAGCTCTTACGGAAGACACGTGTTCCCTTGAGGGTGTCTTTATGACGAGGGGGATGATACTGTAAAGGCAGATGGCTCCGCTCGAGGCTCATCTTGCCGTGCCGGTCTATTGTTTCAGTCATGCATGCATTAGGCACGAATCCTTTGATCCTGCAATCGTGCTTCCGATATCGCCCCCTACACTCTTTTTCAATCTGTTGTCTTCCTTGCACCTGTTTCTGTCTCTTTTCTTAACTCGTTTACAGCCAGAATGGAATGTACTTAATGGTGGGATAACGTACTTTTACAGTTGGGAACCGGCGATGCTACTGTAATTATGTTCCGGGCTCCTGAATACATGAAAGCGACCCTTTTTGAAGTTTACTGTGGGAACTGAGTTGTAAACTTTTGTTCGCCATGTTGTGCTATGACTAAAATATGTATAAAAGGAGCGATCCACTGTTGCAATTCGAAGCAGTCTCTCAGAACCTACACGTAGTGTACTTCTTGCGATTTCTGTATCCCTGCATTAAATAAACGCTGATCTTTGACGCCGAAGGAAGTGTCCTGTGTCTCTGTAATTTGTACGCCGGAACAGGTAACCCACGAAGGTTTCAGGTGTTGTCCCCTGGCACCGCTGGGCCTTAGAATAGCCCAGTCCTTCAAGTGGAGTATGCCTACTTATCTCTGGCCTAGCTAATTAAACCGGCTCCTATAGATGGCAGGTGTGTCGGCGGCCTCCTGTCTTGCTGCCTTCATCGGCTCCTGTAATTTATGGTTCGGTAAAAAAACAAACTACCCATTCACTCAGGTTCTGCAAGTCCTGCTAGGATGCTGGAGTCGTTAACCCTTAACTCCTTTCAGCATTTGCGCCACCTGTAAATATTTTGGCCCTTATTTATGAGGTCTTGCGTCAGTTTTGCGCCGCCGGTGCGCCACTTTTTGTGACGCACCAGCGGTGTAAAAAATGCGCCTTGTTGGGCCATATTTAAAAAGTGACGCATCTAGGTAGATGCGTCACTTTTTTAACCCCTGCGCCACACTATACCTACGTCAGGTATAATGTATGCAGAGGGGGCGTTCCCCCGCAAAAAGCCTCGTAATAGTGACGCAGTGAAATCTATGAGATTTCACTGCGTCACTTTTAGGACGCTGTTGCGTCAAAATCTTGCGCCTGCCTCACAGCAGGCGTACGACTGACGCAAACCCTTTCACATGGGGCTTTCCCCATGTGAAAGGACGCATTGCTGGAGTTGCGTCACTTTTGTGACGCACTCCAGCAATGCGTCACTTTTGCACTTACAGATACGTCAGAAATACTGACGTATCTGTAACTCCTTGCGACATGATGCGTCATACATTAAATATGACGCATCAGGAATGTCGTAAGGAGTGCGCAGTGAAAAGTGACGCATCGCTGTTTTCACGCAGCGATGCGTCACTTTTCATAAATGAGGCCCCCTGTCTTTACACACCGGACAGGCCCCCCCAGCTAGAAAGAAATATTTGCAACAAATGACCCTTTGCCGAATATCCCTCTCTACATGTTTACAAGTACCTATTATTAATGTCTACGCAAACACATGCGTGTTTATCCGCATGTATAGCTAACTAGGTACATGTATAGATATAAAATATGTCTGCGTGTCAGCATGTGCATAGAAGTGTCTATGTTTGTGTACTTGTGCCTCGAGGTATTTGTGTACCAATATATGTGTCCTTCCTTCTGTCATTGTCGTCTAGGCGTGCCAGTCTGTCTGCTTGCGCTTCTAGTTGCCGAAGTATTTATTTAACTGTCTATAAATGCAGACACACACAAGTCTATATGGGAAATCTGTTTTACACATTGCAGAAACACTCTGATTGTGCGCTGTATGTACCCGTCTACATCTAGGCATGAATATTTGTGAGAGCCGCTAATATGTACATGTGTGCATATATACGCGTGAGGCGCGTGCATACGTGTGAACAAAGAGTACACACAGCCTTCCTGCATGTACTTCTTTAAGCTCCTTGACTGCTCAACCAATCCAATCCAATCCAAAAATTCTTTATTTCGGCCGTATAAACCATAAAAGATGCAATACAAAACACAATAACATACAATTCAGCATACATTTTAAAAACATAATTCATACATTTAATTTTTTGAGTGATTTCCCACCTAATCAAGCAAGGAGATAAAAAACAAGTCATAGCAGTGTCCACAGATTAGAGGGCTTTTTTCTTCCTGATCAACCATACTGCCATTAGAAATTTGGCTAATGCAAACACAATATGGCCAAGAGTACTGGTTTTCATTACTCTGTATGCCTGTGAATAATTTCTAAACCCCAAATTTCTGCAGAGCGGCGCTATCCAGTATTTTCTAGGTCTGTGATAGACAGGACAGACAAACATAATGTGGAGTTCGTCTTCCTCATGGATGTTACAACATGGACACATTTTGTTACCCCCCTTAACCCATTTATGGGTGAATGTTCTAGTGGGAAGTGTGCCTAGCCTCCATTGTACAAACAATTTCCTTGCGAGAATGGGGAAAATAAAATCCATAAAACTTTCAAATGCATAAGAATTTTTGGATTCCAGAAATCGCTCTGTAAGGGTGCCGCTATTTTGAGCATTCAGCAAAAGTAGGAGTCTCTTGTCTTTGTACATTTGAGCCAGATTTTTGCGTGAGACCCTTTGGCAGCCTTGTACGGGATTCTCCCATAGCTCAGATAAGTTCATGGAGAGCAGTTCATTTTTTACAAAAGCGAGCCAGGGGATTTTGTTGCTGCGGTTCAGGCTCATGACATGGGTGAGGTCCTGCCTATAGTGATGCAGTTCATTAGTGGACCATAGCCTATGCCAGAACTTCACCGGCTTTGACTCTAGCTTCTCAGCAATAGAGGGGAGGCCCATATCTAGTCTCCGTGGCAGGAGTGGTGTGCCTCGTGGAAGAGCCAGTAGGCGTCTAAGAAAGTTGTTTTCCACTCTTGTCAATTCTTGGCCTGCTTTATGCCCCCATAGTTCACTCCCATATATAGCTGCTGCCTTAGCTTGGGTTCGATACATTTCAAGTGCCGGACTGATGGGCTTAAAGGTTGAAGTATTGGCCACCTTCAAGATTGCGCCCGACAGCTGAGACAGTTTGAGCCGTGATCTTACTATCTGTCGGTCCCATGATAGGTTTTCCTGCAGTGTTACCCCCAGGTATGTAAAGGTACTTACCCTCTCAAGGCTGGCAGTACCCAGGGTGGGATTGGGCCTGGCTTTTTTGGGTGGATTAAATATCATGAATTTGGTCTTTTCTGTGTTTATGTCTGCAGAAAAGACCAAATCCATCCAGAATCCTCTGGATCCCCATCGGGGATTTGGAAAGCAGGAGGGTGTCGTCGGCAAACATGATTGCCGGAACCCGCCTGCCTGCCAGATGTGGGGCGTCGTTGTCCTTAACGTTTTCTAGATGGGATATAACGTTGTTGATAAAAAGACAAAACAGGGTCGGTGCCAGGACACAACCCTGCCTCACCCCTCTACGGACAGGGAACCTTGATGACAGACTGCCATCCCTCCCACACCTAACCTGCGCATAGTTGTTCTCGTGTAGCCTGATTATGATACTAAGGGGCATATTATCAACAGGGTTTATCTCCGCTTTTTTGGCTTTAAAAGCCAAGAAAGCGGAGATAAAATTATCTCCCTATTACCTAGCTGTCGCTAACACCAGTTAGCGACAGCTAGTAGGAGATAGCGACCCTCTTGGGCCCCACTTTGCATGTCAGTGATATTTATCACTAATGACATGCAAAGTGGGCGTGCCAAGATGTTAGCGACTGAAAACAGTCGCTAACATCGCTATCTCCTATTACCAACATTTGGAGATATTCGCGCTAAGCGCGAATATCTCCAAAAGCTAACACCTGCCCTGAGCAGTTCTTAGCCATGTTATCCAATGGGAGGTGGATAACATGGCTAAGTGCATTAGCTCGGTAATGCATGAATATCGCTGGCTTTTCAGCGATATTCATGCATTGCGGCGATTTTTATCGCATTTGCGATAAACCTTGGTAATACCAAGGTTTCTTTGCGGTAAAAATCGCCGCAACTCTGCGGTATATTTTTGTCTCTAACCAAGCAATAGCGATAATTATCGCTATTGCTTGGTAATATGCCCCTAAGTATCTGAGGGGGTACCCCTAACTTTTTCAGGACCTCCCAGAGTTTCTTACGCGGGACTAGGTCAAAGGCTGACTTCAGGTCCACGAACACCATGTACAGCCTTCCCCCCTCCAACCTCACCGTCTTCCAGTAAAGCAGGACGAGGCGGAAAATCTGATCCATGGTGGACGTGTTTTTTCTGAAGCCAGCCTGAAGGGGACTCGGGATATCATTGGCCTCCACCCAGTCTAACAGGTGGTTCAGGATGAGGCGCGCGAAAAGCTTTTGGGGGACATCTATGAGGCAGATCGGCCTGTAGTTGGCTGGGAGCAGGGGAGAACCCTTCTTATATATTGGCACAATCTCTGCCCACAGCCAAGAGCAGGGGATCACCATACCTCCTAGGATGGCATTAAACAGAATAAGAAGGTACAGACCCCAGATTTCAGGGTGGTGTCTAAAGAGATCCCCCGGTAACCTATCTAGACCAGGGGCCTTTCCCATCGCTAGTCGCTCCGTTGCAATCACCACCTCACCTAGGGTGAATTCCAGGGCCGCTTCCGAGGAAACGGAGAGCTCAAACGCCACACCATCGGACAATAAGATGGTATCTTGGTAAAGTGTCCCAAAGTGGGTCTCCCAGACAGAGTGGGCGATATTAGGCTCCACTGCTGATTTGAGTTCCCCTGTCCCAGTGTTCACCAGGGCCTAGAGTATTTGGCATTTAAAGCGTCAGACAAATCATGCCAACGGTCCCAGTCCCACTCAGCCCTTGCGTTGTTCATTGCCGCTTTGTACTCCCTCCTGAGTTCTGCAACCTTGCCCTTATTAGAGCCCTCTTTTAAGGTAGCGATTAACTCAGACTTAATCTTCCTGCAGGAAGAGTTGTACCAGGTCGGGGTACGTGTCTTTTTCCTGCAAAGCGGTACCACTGGATAAAAAACCTCAGCAAAGCCCCTCACTAGTTCCTCATGAATGTGGGCTAGTTTCTCGTTATAGTCAGTGGGTCTCGGTTGGTTTATAAAATCATCCACTTCCTTGAACCTGGGGAGTGCTATTCCATATAACTTATTTATGCCATCTTCTGTATTAAGCAACTTCCCCCATTTTACGCGACGCCTGTTTGTGGAGAGGAGCAAGTCCCCAAGGTCGTCGCCAGGAGAAGTGGTGGACGGCCCGTCTGGAGGTACGGGGTGCTGTATTTCCAGTTGGAGGGCATTGTGGTTGCTATCTGTTCTAGGTACCACCCTGAAGTCGTGAACTTTGGGCCACATGGTAATGTCTATAAATATATAGTCCAGCCTTGACTCATGGTCTTTTCTATTAAAAGTGCACAGTGAGGGGGTATCGGACGGGGTACGCCCATTGCAGGCCCTTATTGCGAAGTTCAAGGTAAGGGACGTGAGCTGTACTGCCAGCGGGGACCAGGTTTTGGGGTGGGGTGAAGAAGATGGTGGAACTCCCCAATAGTCGTCCTCAGTGGTGAGAGCGCCCTCCTTTAATCCTTCTAGGGGTTCGAAGTGACAATTGAAGTTCCCACCCATCACTATCTTGTAGTCACCTGACAGTTGTCCCAAGAAGGATGATAGTTCATCTAGAGTGGGGGATTCATTGGGCACAGTGATTGGGCGCGAGTAAACATTGATAATGGCCCATGTTATTATGCCAGGCCATCTGAGCAGCACGCACTGGATGTCCTGCGAAAGCGTGGCCATATTTTCCGCCTGGCACCCAATATGGCTCGCTACCCAGATCGCCAAGCCACCCGAGGGCCTTCCCCTCCCATTCCATTTTGCCGGAATTTCAAAGATTTCATACCCCATTCTACTCTGGGGTTCCCTCGCCCATGTCTCCTGAAAAAGGCAGACATCACTGCCGTTTATCAGGAGATTCCAGTCTGGTGTGTCCACCTTATTTGTAATCCCCGCCACATTCCAGGAAAGGATTCTCAGCCCTGGACTCCGTGGTGGTCCTGCCCCGCCAGGTGGAATTGGTGCAGTGACTATGGAAGGGTCAGGATTTTCTGGGACAGGAAGGGCAACCGGTGTGGGAGGCGGAACATTCACGGCTGCCGGTGTCGGATTGATACCATTCCGGGTTTTAGGTGGAATCTGAACTTGACCCCTGGTACTTCCAGGTGATACCCTTCTCTCTTTGGTGGGAACCTGCACCCTGGTATTAATCTTGTAAGCAGCTCTCACCACCCCCCTGCCTACAACCTCAATAGCAGTTCTTTCCGGGGCCTGTTGGATAGCACCCTTTTGTGGTCAATCCACCTGGTCAAGGCAGGAAAATCTATTCGGGTGGAAGAAATTACCATGAGTGGGAAATACATTGTACTTGGGCCTGTATCGTGAGCCATCCACTGCAAAGCCGACTCTAGTCCAGCCCTCTTCCCTCCCCACAACTGGGTTACATGCATTTGGGTAGAAATATGAAAGAGACACTAATTCAATAGAGGTGTTACCAGCCCTGCCAAGCCAATTGCAAATGTATGGGGCAACCTGCGGGCTTTTAAAACTAACAATTATACAATCCCCCACTCTGTTCTTAGGAGTAGATCCAATCTATGGGACCCTTCTAACCATCAAAACGTCTCCTTTTAAGTTAGGTGGAAGTGGCCTATTAATATTGAGCCAACTGATTACCTTATTGCGCAATGAGTCCTGCGGCTCCATTGCACCACCGATAAGCTCCGGCACACCCACCATAATCGCAGTATAGACTACTGCCTCAGGGGGCAAATTATCCGTCCTACGCCTTGTGTTAGGGCTAATAGGATGGCCAGTTTGCCCATTAACTGGACTCCCCTGTCTCGGTTGTTGGGACGGGGCAGGTTGTTTAGACCTTCTAGGAGCCGGTACCGGGGGCCTCGTCGTTTGGGATGTCGATGGAACCAGTTGGGGGACGGGAACAGTGTTGTTACTAGAAGTATCCCGTGACTGAACTAGTGGAACATTTGGGGCCTGGATAGTCATTACAGGGGTCGGAAGACTAATCCTGACACTCTCCCTGGGGGCCCTCTGTGCATTTACGCCCAACCCGGGTCAAGACCGTTGTTCTTCTGGATGTTTTCTATGGTCATCAGTCTGGCCTCTATAGAGTCCAATTTATCAGACAGAGGATTCAGTAGATTTCTAAAAATGTCCGTGAGTGAGCTAATGAGCAAATCTGTAGTATTGGAGGAGGCCCCACCGAAAATGAATGGTCCTGTGCACACCGGTAGGGATGAGGCTAGTGGGGGGCTTGGAAGTTCTGTCCTATTCCCCGGAGAAGTGGCCCCAGGCGAGGCCAGAGTGTCTATATTATCGTCCTGAGTGTGCATAATTAAGTCAACTTTTGCCCTCTTGGCGCCTTTTGACTTCCTTGACCTCTTTCTTTTGGATGGATGATCCCCTCTGCTACTTACGGATTCTGTTGGAGCTGCATCCGGACCCACCTGCTGCGATTCTGTTTCTATGCAATCCACGTTGGGGGAGGGTTCTACAACCCCAGAGAGGCGTAGTGACTCTCTATCCCTCTGGGAAGTTGAAGGTGTCCTCAGTTGTTGTAAGACTGACTCAATAGTCTGATCAATGCTATCCATGAGCGACAGGTGGGTGACATCAAGCAATAGAGGTGTGCTAGCATCAGTTGAAGAATCTGGGGAGTCCAACGACAAATTATCTATACCCTCCTCAGGTTGGCTATCTAGCACAGTTAGTCCTCTATTAACCACAGCATTAGCCTTGACGAGAAATTTCTCCTTAGTGCCAGTAAGCTGTTGGGCAGCCTTGCTTCTGGATACCCTGGTGGCCATGTTATATTGAAAAGAACAAAAGTCGCAACCCAGGGGAGATGAGTGGTAGGAGAAGCAGGGCGTCAGAGGGATGGCCCGGTCCGGTCTCTTCCGGCCTCTAACGCTTAGCCCGGCGCCCGCCCGCGCGCGTCCCGCGATGCGCGTTAGTGGGCATGATGATATAGATGCTCTGGGTAAGGGGGCGTGGCCAGCCGGGAAGAGTCTCCAGGTGCAGCGTCTCAGGCAGCCGCTTGGAAACCTGGGACTCGCAGTCCCGCTGGGTCGCTGTTGGCAATGTCTCTCCCCTTCAGAGCCCCTCCACAGCCTTCCTTAGTAATGGACACACAATCCTGGCGCTTCGAGCAGCTCCCGCGAAGCGGGGGCCGCGAGTCGCGGTTTTGACCGCCCAGGAGAAGGGGGCGTGGCCAGCCGGGAAGAGTCTCCAGGTGCGGTGTCTCAGGCAGCCGCTTGGAAACCTGGGACTCGCAGTCCCGCTGGGTCCCTGTTGGCAATGTCTCTCCCCTTCAGAGCCCCTCCGCAGCCTTCCTTAGTAATGGACACACAATCCACAATCCTGGCGCTTCGAGCGGCTCCTGCGAAGCGGGGGCCGCGAGTCGCGGTTTTGACCGCCCAGGAGAAGGGGGCGTGGCCAGCCGAGAAGAGTCTCCAGGTGCGGCGTCTCAGGCAGCCGCTTGGAAACCTGGGACTCACAGTCCCTCTGGGTCGCTGTTGGCAATGTCTCTCCCCTTCAGAGCCCCTCCGCAGCCTTCCTTAGTAATGGACACACAATCCACAATCCTGGCGCTTCCAGCGGCACCCGTTCCCTTCAACCTGTTCCCTCCCTCCTCCCGTACATTCCCAAGACTGCTTCTTGGACCCGTGTCTTCAAGACACTGCAGAGGGCAGCCATGAAAGAGGCGCTCTTTCAAGGAATTCAGAGATGTCGTCGCAGCTAAATACGAGCAGCCCCTGGCTCTGGTGGACCTGGTCACCACCCCTTCCTTCCTGTCCGCATATGGTCGACATTCAGAGGAGCTGCGCCGTCCTTTTTTACCTAAACGCAAAATACTTCTTGAGCATAAGGGGGCGTAGTGCCCCTATATGTGCACAGCGCCGCTTTCTTCTTCATGCTAGAAGCGCGTTAACCAGAAGTGGCCCGGCTGCACAGGCTGTACTCGACTCAGGGCGGGCGTTCTTACACAATACATGCCAGTGGTGGCAGAAACATTTGCTAAAACTGTTTTATTAGCCTGAGAGGAATGTTGAAGGAACTTTTCTGATCTGCTTCGTACAGAAGCAAGCCGTTTTATATTTATGTTTAATTTATTCGTATTTTAGGAGACATGTTTAACCATGTCACATAACCCCGGGAGTTGGCGGTCCCCGGGGCTGCAGGGGCCCTCCGCAGACACCTGCAATTATAAATTATGAATTGGGCAATGCCCCCAGGACCTGGCCCATCCGGGGGCCTCATTTAAATGAGGCGCTGAAGCCTGCGGTTCATTTTTAGGTCTCGCCTCTCAATGAGCATGCGCATTGAGTGGAGCGAGACTATAGGGGCTTAAACAGACCTTACCTAGACTGGCGATTTGATGCTGTGCCAGCCATCTGTTGCCCAGCTTGGTGCCGCTCCACCCCCTGCAGCATCAAAGGCTTTCACGGCCGGCCGGCCGTGCTTTCAGTTTCACGGACGGCCGGCCGTGTCTCCTTAATTAACTTGTGCCGCGAGCTAGTCAGCCTCTCTGCCCCTGTTGTGCCACCCAATTTTTTTTTGTTTGCCTTCCAAACTGTTTGTGTTGCCGTAGATTTCCTGTGTGCTTTATGTTTTTCTCACTTTGTCTAGCACTCTTAGTGCCCAGTCCCACTCTTTGGTTATGGCAAAGAGAGCACTCCATGTACAAAGTGGAGATCCCTGCTAGACAGGCGCTCTGAAGGACCCGAGAGTGAGGCTCGTACTGAACTTGATTCGGCCCCTGGTTGCATGGCTGGAGCGATCTCTGCATTAATCTATGGTATATAGCTTAGAACGTATGGGGCACTTCTTGCAGTATTTAAACATCGCTGTTGAAGACCTTTTCAGGTGTTCTTGCTTCCTTCAGTCTGGGTCTTGTTAAAAACCTTTCAGGCGGCGGTGCTGCTCAGGTTTCATTTTTTCTTCACCCTCAAGCTTGTTTTTGTGGTCCTCGTCAGGCAGCAGAGCTGCCTCAAATATAATTTAAATCTGCTTTTCAGCAAAGACGGAGCTTTAGTTTTCCAGGCAGTACCACTGTATACCTGGTTCATCGCCCTGTAGACTGCTGCTGTCAGACCAGGAGCTGTGACCTCTCCACGCAGCCTGGAAGACAGACCCACGATGCACCCTGCCCGAGGCGCTTCTGTCTCTCTCTGGAGAGCGTGGCTCTTACTCTGGCATCCGCCAATCTAGGTCACAAACTTGCACCGCGCAGGAGAGCTTCTCTTGGCAGGCGCCGCTTCCCAAGTGACCTCATCTTGGCAAAGATGGCACTGCTTGCCAGCACAATGCAGCACCACGTGACGCATGCCTCATAGGTGTGAAATATCCGTCCTCCCTGCCGACTACCAGATCCGCATAATTCGAGTTACACCTAAACAGATACCAATGATTGAGGACCGGCAGCTCACAAATGTACACTAGAAGATGTCACAGATGTATTTTAATTGGTGTGTGGCCTTCATTGAGAAGAATACACCAATAGACCAAACGCGGCTGTGGATGGTACAAGAGAGCCCACAAGCACCCCGCAAACATGATACACGCAGGAAAGGGACCAACCGGGCTGCGGTTGTTACATACACTGACTGACATTTCATCAGCGGCGTTTCACTGACTCATCAGCCACTACTGCAGTATGCTTTCAATTAACCCCTTCCATGCTCATGACGGCACGGTTCCGTCATGAGCGTCGGTTGAGCTGTGCTCATGACGGAACCGTTCCGACATGAGCCAAAAGGCTCATTAGAACCTTCAGCACAGCGCGAAAATTCGCGCCGCACTGAAGGGGTTAAAACCTTGTGAACAGAGCCCGAAAGATGTGGGTCAGGAAAATTATTCATGTTTAAAGAACTTTTGAAAGAAGCTGCATAGCACACAAACGGTACTTTGAACGGTCCCGACTTACCAAATAATGGTGAACAGGATCATTTTGCAGAGAAAAATCTAGACTTTCAAACCTATTTTCAGAAAGTGCTCCCTCGGTCTATTGGCTGAACTGGAATGGTGTAGTGAATCTGCGCAGTTTGCACATTGTTCCTACTCATTAAATGAACTGATTTGGGTTCATTGACCGCTGTACATTAGTTTTTGTTGATTTATGCAGAAGTCTGTGTGATTGACGGGAATATCACAGAGAATCTCATGAAATAACACTCTCCATCCAATATCTCTGTGGTCCTCCATGTGCCGGGGCAAAACAACTTCTTTTGACCACTGATGCGCCTGAATTCATTTAAAACTGAACCAATAATTGGGGCCGAGCACATTTTCTGAGATTTTAGACAGGATTACCCAAGTCGTTTTTTAGGTCTCGCTGATCTAACGCGTATGCGTTGATCGGCGAGATAGGGACTTTTAAAAATGCTCCCAAAGTCTGCAGCTCGGACACAGTGCATGTGCGCCACCCTCACTCTATCTATCTATCTATCTATCTATCTATCTATCTATCTATCTATCTATCTATCTATCTATCTATCTATCTATCTATCTATCTATCTATCTATCTATCTATCTATCTATCTATCTATCTATCTATCTATCTATCTATCTATCTATCGCCCTCACTCTATCTATCTCTCTATATATCGATCGCCATCACTCTATCTATCTATCTATCTATCTATCTATCTATCTATCTATCTATCTATCTATCTATCTATCTATCTATCTATCTATCTATCGCCCTTACTCTATCTATCTATCTATCTATCTATCTATCTATCTATCTATCTATCTATCTATCTATCTATCTATCTATCTATCTATCTATCTATCTATCTATCTATCTATCTATCTATCTCCCTCACTCTATCTATCTATCTATCTATCTATCTATCTATCTATCTATCTATCGATCGATCTATCTATCGCCCTCACTCTATCTATCTATCTATCTATCTATATATCGATCGCCCTCACTCTATCTATCTATATATCGATCGCCATCACTCTATCTATCTGTCTATCTATCTATCGCCCTCACTCTATCTATCTATCTATCTATCTATCTATCTATCTATCTATCTATCTATCTATCTATCTATCTATCTATCTATCTATCTATCTATCTATCTATCTATCTATCTATCTATCTATCTATCTATCTATCTATCTATCTATCTATCTATCTATCTATCTATCTATCTATCTATCTATCTATCTATCTATCTATCTCCCTCACTCTATCTATCACCCTCCCTCTATCTATCTATCTATCTATCTATCTATCTATCTATCTATCTATCTATCTATCTATCTATCTATCTATCTATCTATCTATCTATCGCCCTCACTCTATCTATCTATCGCACTCTATCTATCGCATCACCACAGCATCACTCAGCACTACCACAGCATCACTCAGGGGCACCACAACATCACTATGCGCTACCCCAGCATCACTGAACGTCACAGGATCACTCGTCGCCACCACAACATCACTCAGCGCCACCACAGCATCATAGGTTAATATTTCACTTCTGTTCTTGGATTTTCGTCACAATAAAATACATTGAACATAATCTTCACAAAAGTTATTTACAAAAGTTTAAGCTATTGCCATTATAACTTACAATAACTTTTATTTAAGTATTAATTAATAAAAAAATTAAGCCATTGTTATTTGTAATATCAATACATCTAAGTCACGTAAATACAACACATATTGCATTACAAATGCTATAGGTGTCACATTTGCAAAAGTTGTAACTATTGGCATTGTAAATGACAAAGCTATTATTTCGCCATTTTCAAAACCAACACATAAATAAAAATGTGTCATTTACAATACCAATAGCTCAAACTTTCCTAATGCGAGACCTATTGCATTGCAAATGCTTGTTGAAATAATTTTGGTGAGAATTGCGACCCCAGCGCGAATCCCGCCGAAATTATAAAAAATTAAAAAAAATTGGGGCCCTGGGGGTCCTTGTGGGACCCCCTGAGCAGGCCTATGGGTCAGGGTGTTTCTACCCTTTTCTTGTTTTTTATCTTTGTTTCACTGTTTTCTTGTGACTCAGTTCTACTGATTTACACCATTTAACAACAAGCATTTGCAATGCAATAGGTCTTGCATTAGGAAAGTTTGAGCTATAGGTATTGTAAATGACACATTTTTATTTATGTTTTGTTTTTGAAAACAGCGAAATTAATAGCTTTGTCATTTACAATGCCAATAGTTATAACTTTCGCAAATGTGACACCTATAGGTAAGCCCGTCTGTGCCCGTCCGTGCTGTGGCCGGGCACAGGGCCCCTCCCCCTGGTCAAAATGCGTTAGTAACCTCATATACTAGAGAGGAGTTACTCTCATTAAACATTCCCAATGAGAGATGTCTAAATATCTTAAATGTGGCGGACTGTTATGATCCGCTTTTCTGTAGTTATTGCGGCCCGCTTACAACCCCTGAAGACTGTAATACCATACCCCGACTTTCCAAAACTATGAAGGGAGGTTTAATCAATGCAAGATCCATGTGTAAACATGCTGCACATATCCACGATATGATCAAAGAGAATGAGTTTGACTGGCTCTTCGTCACGGAAACGTGGCTGAAGGACTGGTGTACCCCTGATGTGGTCAATGCCTTACCACAGGGGTAGGCTGTTCGGAATTCGGTTTAAACCGAATGTAAACGATAATACCCTACCGATTGAAAATAAGGTGACCTGGTTTAAACCGAGTGTCACTGTTTTTTTACATATTTCGAGTGTCACTGATTTTTTTTTACATATTTGTTGCTCCGCTTGGCCACTTGAGGGAGCCAAAGGAGCACAAAAAAGAACTATCCTTGAGGAATGTCCTCCCACTGCTGCGGATTTAAGCCAGCAGGGTCGCGGGACAGCAGAGAGAAGCCCACACCCCGGATGACACCAATCTGGTTACACTACCATTCCCCAACCCTGCTTTTGTCGTTTTCACCGAGTTGCTCAGCCTCAGCGCCGCCGTGCACGGGGCCGGGAATATATAAATAATGTGTAATGGTGAGTGGCAGCTCATCTCCTGTACCTGCCATGTCAGCCGTCACACCCATACGTCTGGAAGAGGTGGAGGGGGATGGGAGGTGGGGGGTTCGTGAGACAGGTCGTGGCCCTGGGTAGCCTTTGGCGATCTCGGCACCCTGTGTCCCGATGCCAGCCACTGAGGAAAATCTTGCAGACCGACCTGAGAAACATTAAGCCAGAACGAAAACATATCAACGAGACAAGCAGCGGAGAAAACGAAACCAGCTGAGCTGCCCACAGCAAATAATAGGACACCTGTCTATCTTCCTTCTGGTCGCCACTTCTTTCAGACTCATGCGGAAATGGCTGAGGCTTTTGGGAATGTTTCTCTTTCTATAAAGCTGTCGTTGTCTGACACGGCATTTGCATATAGCTCCCTGGCAGGCTTTAGAAGCTCCTGCTGGTGTCTGGCTAGGACAACAATGAACATTGCCAAAGAAAGTCCGGGTGCTAGAAAGCATCTCGCCCGGGCAGACTTTGGACACTCAATATTGTGTGTTACATTACATTACTGTGTATAATTCCAAATTGTTTTAAACACAGTACTTTAACACCGCACTTCTGCCATTTCTAAACGCTTATACGAGTGCTGTCTCTTTTACCCTCCTTAATGCTGCTCAGTTGATCTTAAAAGGCCTGCAGATCACAGGGTCCATCCAGGTCACCTGAATCAGTTTAGTCACTGAGTCTCACAGCGGCCGCTCCGTGTGGCGCCGTGCTGTGCTGCAGGCAGGCCGCTCCATCACATACTGCGCTAGGCCAGAACCCGGAGGCCTCAAGACTGCAACACGTTGTTTTGGCCAGGGTCGGATTGGGAAGGTGGGCATTCGCCGATGGGCCGGGGCTCAAGGGGCACTTTTGGACCGTTTTTTTTTTGGGCCTCTGCAAACCTGCCCAAGAGACTTACAGTCTTCCCTGGCACTCTAATGAGACGCCAGCATCACAGTTCTCTCCTGACTTGCTGTAATTTGAGGCTGGGGCCCCGGTGTTGCTCTGGCCTTTGGGGAATTCTTGCCTCGGCCCCCTGCTTCGTGGGGCCTGCCTGGGAAGTAGCAGTGTCATCCCCTGCTGGGCTTTGGTCTTTAGGTTATGGGGCCAACAAAGGAGGGTGTGAATACGCGCGGGGAGGGCTGATTTGTGCCCTTTGTGCCATTCACACCTCAGGCTATTGTGGGCTGGGAGGGGGATAAGAGAAGCAGCCTTCCTAGCAGCCAGGTGTTGTTAGTTCAGCCCCAGTGTCTTTTAGGCCTTGTTGGGGGGATGCGTGGCTTAAAGACTGGATATGGCACCGCACAAAAATGTGTGTCTATAAAAGTACAGAAAGCACTGAGTGGAACAGTGTGTGGCGGAAACAAACAGACTCTTCGAGTGGCCGATGCTTTCAAATAGTAGACTGCACGCCAATGCCATCTTTGTTTGAACTTGCTTTTGTCCCGTTCAGTGGGTTGTGTCGGGCGCCGGCAGTGCCTTATTAAACCAGCCAGAGAATCTTGCACACAACTTGTTTAGTTTAGTTTAAAGCCTCGACCTAGTGACGGAGCGGGATGGGTAGGGAGACGGGACTGACTGTCCACTCAATTACCAGCTCCCAGTATGACAGAAAATAGTGCCATTATAATAACCAATACCCTGAAAGGGAACGATAACAAAATAATGTTACCATATAATCGCAAGTTAAAGTGAACAGGCGGTGCATTGCGGCAACAACTTTCCATAAAATATTTGGCTGCGCACCACGGGTTAACGGAGCCTCGGCTCGGTCGTATTATCACTAACAAAGCTGTCATTACGGACGCCGGGCATGAATATTTTACAGGGTTGGCGTCTGCCCGGTTCTCCAACAGGCTGGGCCCGAGCTGCACTTAGAGGCTCTGCAGGGGCATGCCTCTCCCTCCCACGCCAAGGGGTTGTTGGGCCCACTATGCTCCTTCAGAGAAGTTGTGGACGTGGACATTCACCACAGAAACCCACAGGACCAGAAAGTAACTAACCGGACTAAACTGAGAGAAACAGGCTGTCTGAGAGGGTAAGGCAGAAGGAACCTGCTCCGAAACCCTTGGGCTCACCCTGTACTTACCCTGAATATGGTCAGCACTGTATACAAGGGGTAAGATGCAGTTCACTTAAGTTACATTACACAAAAGCCCTACCAGCACAGACAAGCAGCCAAGGACTAAGAATCCCTGGAGAACTTTGAAAAGGACTGAGCGACCAGCCAAGGTGGCTTGGACTCCCAAGGCAGAAAAATTTAACCATCTCACAAGAGAAGGGTGAGGCTTTAGTGTGGAAAAAAGGGATTGAGGGTGGGCAGAGAGACACACAAGGGTACGGGTGGGGTGGGTGCAATGGGAACAAGCATTGAAAATGCAATAAGTCTCGCCTTGATTAAGTTAAAGTCATTTGCTTTCCTAATGGTATTGTATAGCAAAGCAAATGGCTTTAACTTAATGAAAGGCGAGACCTATTGCATTTTTAATGCTTGTTTGAACAGTCGCCTTCAGGCGAGGCCCGTGCATGCTACTGTTGAATATGTGGCGTCTCTCACTGGGGTCTCTGCGCCTAAATAAGCTTCTGATGGCAATGGCGTCATGTAACCCTATTCGATAGCTAGGTGAGGCTTAAATGGCGGCGGATGAAGCTAATCTATTACATTGTGTGCCTGGGAGCAAAGAAAGTATAATTCTATGTTTAGTGCTTCAAACCCTCCTTGTGAGAAAGGAAGCGTCAGTGTCTGCCTGCTTATACGGGGTTGTTTTCCTCCCCACGCCAATCTGATAAGCTGCGTTTTAATTGCGCTAAAGAAGAGCGGCCTGGATGGTATGGTGATGAAAAAATAAAGTAATTTGGGTAGAATTACCATTTTTATCAGTGAGACTCTGCTTGCCAGGGAGAGCACCATTGCTATCCAACCAATTATTAGATTTGTGATGGATTCTAAGGTGACTCCATAGTTTGCCCTCAGTGTCTCTTCCCTATGGCGGGATATCCTCACACCCAGCTATTTCATTTCCGATGCGCACCATGTTAGCGGACATTCTTGGGGGGATTCGGGGGTGGGTGGGGTTAGAGGGAAAATCTGAGACTTACTCCAATTAATATGTATCCCAGAAATGTCACTAAACTTAATGAACTCTCACAAAACAGGATTCAAACTTATATTCGACTCCCGGAGGTAAAGGGTGATGCCATCTGCATAGAGTGACACTATTATCTGTCAGGAGGGATATTGAATAGCATATGCTCTATGATGTTTTTGGAGTTTAGCAGCTAGTGGTTCAAATGCGAGGGCGAAGAGCAGAAGTGATAGGGGACACCCCTGAGTAGTTCCTATACAGATCGAAAAGGGGTTGGAGTATACACCATTTATCTGCGCTACTGCCATGGGCTGGCTATTAAGCAGTGCTATCCAAGCAAGAAATGCAGGTGGCAAAACTATTCTGTACAGTGTGTAAGTGTTTGCGGCTTCGCTATAGTCCCCTACTGGCGGGGCTGCAGTCGGCCACCCACTTTGTTTCAGACTTCTATGCTGAACCGTAGACAATACTATGCAACTCCCACCCTCTTTTGGAGGGAATCCCCTTCTTGGATTCATCTTCGCCATCCAAAACGAGCAAAATGCCGCCCATCACTTTTGTTGACCTCACCTGACCTGGTAACCTTCCGCACATTACATAAATTAGTCCATCTTCCATGATTTCAGTGTGCTCACCCTCTACAAACATCTACATGTTCTCCATGCATCTCTGCATTAACTGTAAACAAATATGGTAATGCACTGCCTCTTCCTCCCCAGCATACTGATCCATTCGCAAGCCGTCCACATGTTGCTGGAGTTCACAACGCACGCCGCCCAGCACATGGTGCACCTAACAGTACCTTATTCCATTTCAGCACTTGCTACACAATCCTGTTGGAGAGCAGTCACTGTTGGACCAAAAAACATCAAGTGCAACAACAAAGCTCCAAATACTCATAACTTTTTTTTGCTAGAGGAAGTCTTTTTTTAACCCCATTTTTTTGACTTGCATATGCCCCTTCAGCCACATTGCAATTTCATAATACCATTTAAAAAAGTTCTCTACGTATATTTGACAAACACTTGCTGAGTGACCAATGCACGCTTCCATTTAAAACAAGCCTTTACAATGCAATAGGTCTTGCATTTAAGCAGTTTGAGCTATCCACATTGCAAATAACAATGCCTTTTATTTTTGTTTGCGTTTTACAATGCCAGTAGCTTAAACTCGCATAAATGCGAAAACTATTGCATTGCAAATGCTTGTTAAATCTGAGCTGCAGAATCAAAGAACAATGGAAAGTATTTCATGACTTTATTAAGCTTCTGAAATGTAGAGCAGTATACAATTTCTGAAAAACAATTGAAAAAGCAATCATAAAAGCAAAGCGTTTCATAAACACCGGCAAAACACCGTTTCAGTTGTTTTTTATGGCGCGAAAATGAGTAAACACTGAAAAGCACTGTTTTTTTGAGGTATGGAAATCACTGGAAAACACTGAAAAAACACCACCAGAATTGACCAAAAATAGAAACTGAAAACAGGAAAGCCTACACAGGGGTATCATATCCAACGCTCTGATAGGAAAATCAAACAAGGAGGAGGAATTGCTATTGTCACCGAGATTCCATAAAGTGTACCACCTTTGACCTCCCTGATGTAAAAGGAGCAGAGTGTCTAGGCTTCTGCCTTCATACACATGAATCAAATATCTTTTCTGGAGCTCTGATATATCGCCCTCCCAGTTCTCATAAGGAGTTTCTGGAGAGTTTTACCGAAGCGTTCAGTAACATCATCCCTAAATACGCTAACTTTACTATTTTGGGAGATATAAACTTCCATTTGGACACGAATACTGACCCTAATACCAGGGACTTTCTAGAACTTCTTAATATGTGGGGGCTATCTTTATTAAACAGAGACCCTACTCATGAAGCTGGACATATTCTAGACTGTATTTGTACGAATCTAATGACCCTTAAGGCAAATAAACCATGCCCTCAGATATGGACCGATCACATGCTTATTCCTTTGGAACTAACTATAGCAAAGGAACCAGCGAACAAAAGGCAGCGAATAGTACCTTCCCAAAATAAACACGATTGGAGTAAAATTAGTCAGGACCCGGACTTTCAGGATCTTATAAAAGAGGCCAAACCTACCTTAACGGGTGACACCGAGGTAGATAATGAGATCTTTAATCATTGGATCACAACAAGTCTAGAATTAATTAGTACTAAGGGATTAAAGAGCTTGTCTAAGAATAAGAAAAAAATAGCACTCTGGTTCTCACAATCTCTTAGAGAGAAACGTGCGGAGGTTAGACTATTGGAGAGGAAGTGGAGACGCTCATACACAATAGAAGAACGACGAATTTATAAAGAAGCAAGAAATCAATATCATGTGCAGATTAAAGATACCAAAAAAGTATTTTACTCTGAGGCATTTTCGTCAGCAGAAAATAAGCAGAAGGAGATCTTTAAAATAGTGGATGACTTACTAAATCAAAAGATTGCCAAGCAAGACATCCCCCCCTCTCAGACCCTATGTGACTCCATTGCAAACTATTTTGAGGCAAAGGTCCAGGAGCTCACAAAAGCTTTCCCTACACCATTGAAGGGATATGAAAAGGGAACATTAGACCCAGACACCAGAAGGGCTGAGTTGAATGAGTTTCTTCCAATTAGTTTGGAAGACAGCCGACAGGCAATCTTGACCGGAAGATCCGAATCTCCTTTTGATCCGTGCCCCCCCAAGGTACTACATTCTTTGATTGATTTAGTGAACCTGATTATTAATAACATAATAAATTCCTCCCTTGCATCAGCCACAATCCCTCAGGAATGGAGGTTAGCGGCGGTTAAACCTCTGCAGAAGAAAGCGCTGGCTGATCCCTCCATTCTATCAAACCTACGGCCAATCTCATTACTACCGTTCCTCTTTAAGCTCACCGAGGCAGTTGTAAATAAACAACTGACCAAATTTCTGGAGGATGAGGATCTTTTACACCACAACCAATCGGGTTTTAGAGCCTCCCACTCCACGGAATCAGCTCTCCTTTACACAACTGAGACACTGAGGTCCGCCATGGATCAGGGAGACAGGGCTGTCCTAGTTCTCCTGGATCTGTCGGCGGCCTTCGACACGGTCTCGCATGAGATACTGATCAACCGTTTAGCTACGGTGGGCATAGGGGGCACGGCCTTGGCATGGCTGGAAAATCTCCTTGAGGATAGGAAACAGATTACTGTTCTCGGACAGTATCTATCAGCTAAACAGTCAAATCCCACAGGTGTACCCCAGGGATCAAGGCTAAGCCCGGTGCTGTTTAATCTATATATGACACTTTTAGTTGAGCTAATAACATCATTTAACATCAATACAGTATCATACGCGGATGATACTCAGCTCATCTTAGTACTAGACAGCAAGTCCAAAAGAGCAGAGGAGAATCTTGGAAATTGCCTCACTGCAACCTTCAATTGGATTTATATGAACATTGGTTATGGGTTTGCTTATAGTAAACCGCACTATCTTCAGAGTAATGCCAGTTGTACTGAAATAGTTGGATCGTATTTATGGCAACCAAGGCCTGGGTGCTTCAGGGTATATGACACCTACCCACCAAAGTGTCAGTTTGTCCTGAGATTCAGCCGAATCCAGGTCACATATGAAACAATATACTACCCAAGCTACACCGATATCCGTATTGTCATGTGGAGGGGCGCATGGATATCTTTACACACACATCACTTTTTTTCACAGCACCCTATGTCCACATAATCCATAGAAAATCTCATTGAAACCAGAAATAGTCCAATCAAAGCTTCTGTCTTGAAGTCTTTAATTTCCACAAATTCGTGATATTCCAAGTTACAGCCGACGCGCGTTTCGCCCTCTGGGCTTTCTCAAGGCTTATTTAAATTTAAATGGCCTGGACGAGATGGGGGAAATTCCCTTTACTGTAATGTCCCTCGGGTTTATGTAGTCTTTCAATGCGCATATATAAGAGGGTACATTCACGAATATATAAGGAATATTCAGGCTTCAATCGATATGTTTGTCAAATTCAGAAAGTAGTTTGTCTTTATATCACATGAAGAAATTCATTAGAGTTACTACTCAGTATTCATCAATTGGGCCACAATTTCGATGGGATTATGATATATCCTGAGTATTCCCGACTGAGATTAGTAGTTCTTGGCAATGGTGTGTTCCCGGTCAGTATTTCCACTGACTATTCGTTTCTAAAGTTAATTATCCTAACTTTACTACTACTAAATTGAGAAAAATCGTAATTTTAAGACTTTCGGTATTCACAGAAGGCATTTAGGAGTCCTAAAGTTAGTAGTCCTAACTTCTGTGAATACCGAAACGAGTAAGTTCATTCTGTGAATACCAAAAGTAGTAAGTGCATTCTGTGAATACCAAAAATAGTAAGTGCATTCTGTGAATGCCAAAAGTAGTACGTTCATTCTGTGAATCGGGCCCATTGAGAGAACATATTTGAACCAGTTGTTGTTGAATGGTTGCACATATTGATGATGTGGTGGCGCTGATTGATGTTGTGATGGCGAACAAATGATGCTGTGGCGTTCAGTGATGTTATGGTGGCGCATAGTGATGTTTGGTGCTCCTGAGTGATGCTGTGGTGCCCCTGAGTGATGCTGTGGTGCTGCTGAGTGATGCTGTATGCTATGCTATGTTTTGTTTTGCTATCCTATGCTTTGATTTGTTATGCTATGCTATGCTCAGCCACGGCCCGTGGAGGGAGTTTCGATGGGGCAGAGAGGCGGGGCAGGTGAGGGGCAGAGTGGGGGGTGCTAAAAACTGGAGTATGGATAATTGAAGGCAAGTTAACAATTTAATTAATAAAACGATATTTGTAGTGCGCCCTGCATCGCAAAATGCGATGCAGGGCGCGCTACGAAATTCGTTTTATTAATTAAATTGTTTACTTACCTTCAATTAATCATACTCCAGTTTTTAGCACCCCCCGCCCTGCCTCTCCGCTGCACCGAAACTCCCTCCACGGGCCGTGGCTGGCTATGCTGTGTTTTGTTATGCTATGCTATGTTTTGATATGCTATGCTATGTTTTGCTATGCTATGCTTTGTTATGCTATGCTATGTTTTGTTATGATATGCTATGTTTTGCTGTGTTTTATTATGCTATGCTTAATTTTCCATTGCCATTTTTTTATGCTATGCTATGTTTTCTGTGTTTGGTATGCTATGCTATGTTTTTCTATGCTATTATATGTTTTGTTTTGCTATGCTATGTTTTGTTTTGTTAAGCTATGCTATGTTTTTTTGTGTTTTGCTATGTTTTGTGATGCTATGTTTTGTTATGTTATGCTATGTTTTGTTATGCTATGCTATGTTTTGTTTTGGTATACTATGCTTTGTTTTGTTATGCTATGCTATGTTTAGTTCTGCTATCCTATGTTTGTTTTGTTATGCAATGCTATGTTTTATTGTGTTTTGTTATGTTATGCTATGTTTTGTTGTGTTTTATTATGCTATGCTTTGTTTTGCGATACTATGTTTTGTTATGCTAAGCTTTGTTTTTATGCTATACTATGTTGTGTTTTTTATGCTATGCTATGTTTTGTTGTGTTTTGTTATGCTATACTATGTTTTGATATGCTTTGCTATGCTATGTTTTGTTATGTATGCTATGTTTTGTGTTTTTTTCATGGTATGCTATGTTTTGCTATGTTTTGTTATGCTATGCTTTGTTTTGTTCTGCTATGTTTTGTTATCTTATGCTATGTTTTGTTCTGCTATGTTTTGTTGTGTTTTGATATGCTATGTTTTGTTATACTATGCTATGTTTTGTTTTGCTTTGTTATGTTATGCTATGCTTTGTTTAGTTATGCTATGCTATGTTTTGATATGCTTTGCTATGCTATGTTTTGTCATGTATGCTATGTTTTGTGTTTTTTTCATGGTATGCTATGTTTTGCTATGTTTTGTTATGCTATATTTTGTTATGCTGTGCTTTGTTTTGTTCTGCTATGTTTTGTTATCTTATGCTATGTTTTGTTCTGCTATGTTTTGTTGTGTTTTGATATGCTATGCTATGTTTTGTTATACTATGCTATGTTTTGTTTTGTTGTGTTTTGTTATGCTATGCTATGCTTTGTTGCGTTTTGCTATGCTGTTTTGTTTTGTTATGCTATGTTTTGTTTTGCTATCCTATGCTTTGTTTTGTTATGCTATGCTATGTTTTGCTATGCTATGCTGTGTTTTGTTATGCTATGCTATGTTTTGTTATGCTATGCTGGTGAGGGTGAGTGTGTGTGAGGGTGAGGTGTGTGAGGGTGTGTGAGGGTGAGATGGTTGTGAGGGTGAGGGTGTGTGAGGGTTTGTGAGGGTTTGTGAGGGTGAGGTTGTGAGGGTGAGTGAGGGTGTGTGAGGGTGAGAGGGTGTGTGATAGTGAAGGTGTGTTAGGGTGAGGGGGTGTGAGGGTGTAGGGGTGTGAGGGTGAGTGAGGGGGTGTGAGGGTGAAAGGGTTGTGAGGGTGTGTGAGGGTGAGTGAGGGTGTGTAAGGGAGAGTGAGGAGGTGTGAGGGTGAGGGCATGTGAGGGTGAGGGAGTACGAGGGTTGTGAGGGTGAGAGTGTGTGAGGGGGTGTGAGGGTGAGGGTAGGTGAGGGTGAGAGGGGTGTGAGGGTGAGGGTATGAGGGTGAGGGTGTGTGAGGGTGAGTGAGGGTGTGCGAGGGTGTGAGGGGGTGTGAGGGTGAGGGTGAGGGCGTGTGATGGTGAGGGGGTGTGAGGGTGAGTGAGGGTGTGTGAGGGTGAGAGGGTTGTGATTGTGAGGGGGTGTGAGGGTGAGGGTGTGAGGGTGAGTGAGGGTGTGTGAGGGTGAGAGGGTGTGAAGGTGTGTGAGGGTGAGAGGGTTGTGAGGGTGAGCGTGTGTGAGGGTGAGTGAGGGTGTGTGAGGGAGGGTGAGGGGATGTGAGGGTGAGGGGGTGTGAGGGTGGGTGAGAGGGTGTGCGAGGTGAGGTTCCGTGATTCTGAACCTGTTTCGTAAAGGTCATGGTATTGTTACGATTTTGGTAGTAGCGTACCGCAAATGACTAGTGGAGAAGTGTGGCTCAGGGGTTAGAGGCGGCAGACCCGGAAGCTGAGATCGGCCCTGGACCAGGGTTCAATTCCCCGCCTCGACGGGACTTGGGCTCAATAATTCCACGGACTCGATAATTCTCGCTCCGGTGCCTACTCAACTCACGGGTTCACACTCTGCGACTCTGGGCAATAGCTTGCTTAATCTCCACAACGGCCCCTCGCGGCGGGATGCCTGGCTTTCACCTTGTGGATACCCTGCCGGGGTTATCTCACAGGGGAATACCAGGACGGGTTCCCTAAGCAAGCGCTTAGATGCCTGCGATGTGGGTAATTTGCGCTATATAAATACATGTACATGTGCATGACTAGTGCGGCAAGTACGAGTGTTTTCATCATGTTCGATCAATGGATTCACTATGTATTCAGGGATTTCGTTCTGAACCTTCGGGTTCCATTTTGTGTATGGCAGCCATTTTGTGGTTGCCCTCACATAGGCCGATGACTTCGGCCGAACGAGTCGTTGGGACACGTACACCTTTAGCTGACTCTGAGATGACCTGAGCATATTGACTCGGTGTCCCGAAGCTAACCTTGCTGAGCCAGTTCCTTGTCTGGCAGCTGGTCAAGATAGAGATCAAAGAGCAGGACATTGCTGAGTTTATGGTACACGCACACACCCTTCTATCTTGCTCCACATCTGTTTCTGTTCCTTCTTTTATGGCTTATTTATGATTTGGGTTGTGGTCCTTTTATTATGGATTTGTCCGGCCTGTCCGAGCAAGAATTTTGGGCTTTCCCGTGTAATTGATGGTGGGCTAGACAATTGAAAGGTGGGTTTGTCGTCATGCGATACCTTTTGCAAAAGTCACCTATAATTGGATAGTTTGTAAATAATTGGTGTTTGTCAGGAATGTGATTTTTAGCATAAAAGACGATGTCTCGCAATACGAAAATTGAGCAGTCTCTAGCGAATCTACCCGTGTCGTACTTGGTAGACTTCTGTTCCTGGTTGCAGCCAATAAATTTGATCTTTGACGTCACCAAGAAGTATCCCGTGTCTCTGTATTCTAAGACAGGTGAACCCGAAGACTTTGGGCGTGCCCCTGGCGCCGCTTGGTTCTAAAACCCGGTTCTTCAGTCGGCGCTCCTCGTGGGGCGACTTCATTGGTATTGTTCCAAGCCTGAAGATCGTGAGGAGCTTCGAGAGAAAATTCTGGAGGAAGGCCAACCACTTCATCGACCCCTGTATGTCGTCGTGGTCCGAAAGTTTTTGCTGCGACGTTCCCCGCTTTCCGACAGCTACGAAGGACTGCTGCCCTGACTGTCGCCCTGTCTTGGACCCTTAGACGATTTGTAGAGCGAGACGATAGACGGGTCTTCTGGTGACGTGATTGATACCTCAGTTAAGTATGAGTGGAGCGTCTCCCAGTCCTTAGTTTTTTGGGTATTCTTCGGGATCTTTGATTTGGAACTTGCAAGTGCCAAAGCCGAGGGACTCGTGTATTTGCGAGACTATCGAGTTTGATAATCCCTTGAAGTTTGAAGCTAGACTAGTGAGCGAAGATGCCTGGTCTTAGCAGACTTGGAAAGATATTTTGTTGTGGTTGTAATAGGGATTCCCGATTGGAGGATTCGTGTCTGATACCTCCGGTTGGAACTCTGACCTATGAGCTCTATTCGAAACATGATGTGGGCCCCATTACGTATAATGAAGTGCGGATCCGCTACACTAGGAAGGATGGTGTTTTAAAATGGCCCCAATATGGTAGCTATGACACGGAGATTTTAGATAATCTGGAAGTTAAACTATTTAAGAAGAAAGCCCGGCCGGCAATGTTTGACTCTTTCCACCTCTGGCGAAAGGAAGCCCAACAGAAAGAAATTAAACTAGCGAAGAGAAATAAAAGAGAGAAGGGTATATCGATAATGCAGGCTGCTATACAGTTTAAAGATAATGAAGAAGAACAAGCGAGTGGGCAGTTACACAGGCAACGTAACATGGCTATCGATAAATGTTATCCGGCCTTGTCACCTCTTCAACAGGGTGCGACGAAGGACCCTGAAAAGGATCCTTTGATGTCCCATTTGTTAAGTTCTCCACCCCCTTATGCGCAGAGTGCTACAGCACCTCTGCAACCTTTAGCTGCGCAACCTCCAGTTGCTTTGCCTCCTATTGTTGCACAGCCACCAGCTCCTCTTCAGTTGGCTCCTATTCCTTTGGCGCAGCCTTCTCAAGGGCCGCCGACTTTGCTATCTGTTCCACCTCCAATTTCTACGACCTTGTCTCCTGTGTTTTCTACTTCCTCCGATACTCCTTATGATACTACTTCTATGTATACTTTGTCTCATCTTGTTTTTCCTCCTGTTCTTGTGACAGCTTCTCCTTCTGTTCGACAGAGAATGACTGATACAGTTACTGGTCTTTTGTCTCCTTTTTTTGGGTAATTGAGTATGACCCCTGTTTCAGCGCGTAAACAGTTGCGTAGCCAAATGCCTGGTCCCGAAGAGCGGGCAGTGTTGGATCATATGGCTCGTAAGTGGGTTACTAATTCTTCGAGATACGATTTAGAGTCGGTTATGGATGTTTACCGTCAATGGGAAGCACCAAAGCAGAGGTATGTCTTCGACATGATGTGTACTTTCCTTCGCGAGGAATGGGAAGATGGTGAGTTGGGACATACTCCGTCTAAGTTGTTCCGTGTACAGTCCGGGTTCGCGAGAGGAACGATAGTGGGTCTCGATGTAGAAAAAGCAGTTGCAACATTGCTTTCGTTTAGGAGCTAGTGTCCTTCCAAGCCGTTGTTTGAGCCTGATCCTTCTGTTAGGAGAAAAGCGCGACAGTATCCAATGAGAGAGGTTCCTCCGGTATGGAAAGATGCAGTGCCTGCTGGTGCGAATAATAATCCCCCAGCTGTATAAGCTCAATTTCAGCGTGTTTGGGTACATGTTCCGTGGAAGCGAGCTGAAGTTTTGGCTCTTAAGCAGACTTTACCTGACCCCCGTAAAAATACTGCAGGGTATTATAAGGAATTATCACAGACAGCAGACTCTTGTATTATGAACCTAGCTGATATAGACATGTTGTTTGGGAATGTGGTTCCGCAGCCCCTATGGGGAATGATTCGTCATGTGGATCATGCGCAAGGGTTAGGTGATACATGGAATAATATTACAGCCGCAGATGGCCTTCAAGGTGGAGGGGCTAAACCTGAAGCTTTAGTTGCAGAACTCCCTGGTAGGATCATTACTTATATGAAGACTTTAATGCCTGCTATGCGAGTGAATGGGGTTGACCAATGTTTCCGTAGGTTTTTCTGGCGCCCCAGTTCGTAATCCGGTTTCTAGTCCTTTGTCTCTTTCTGTTGGACCTTGTGAATTTGAAGCACCTCTCATTCTGACGACAGGTTGTGGTGAGAATTTGTTGGGTTTGGATTTGTTGAAAAGATTGTATGCAACACTACATTGTTCTCCTTCAGGAGTACAGCTTACATTGGGTAAGAGAGTGATCTCTCCGATGTATTTGTCTAAGGATCGACTTCCAGTGGAATTGTGTTCTCTTCCCTATACTCTTTGGGCTACTGGTCCTAATGATGTGGGTCTTTTGGAGATTCCACCATACGTTGTGACGGTGAAAGCGAATGCTAGATTGTCACGTATTCCTCAATATTGGATTTCTAGTGATATTGAAAGAGCACTTCTAGCGATCATCTATGATCTGATTGAGAAAGGTGTGATTGAAGAAACGAGAGGTAATGTGTGTACTAGTCCGGTTTTGCCTGTTCTGAAACGTACTGATTCTTCACAACCGCCTGTGTATAGGTTTGTGATCGATCTCCGCGAAGTGAATAAAATTGTCATTCCGCAATTTCCTGTTCCGGATATTACTGCTTTGCTGACTATGATTCCTGCTTCTGCTACCTGCTTTTCGGTGATTGATCTGAAGAATGCTTTCTTCAGCATCCCGATTGCCGAGGAGAGTAGAGATATTTTTGGCTTCTCTTTAGGAGGCCAAAGTTTCCAGTTTAAACGCGCTCCTCAAGGCTATTGTGAAAGTCCATCCATCTATAGTCAGGCTTTGAAAACACAGCTTGATACGATTGTCTTACCTGATGGTGCTGCTCTTATTCAGTATGTCGAGGATTTGTTAGTTGCTGCTGATAATGTAGAGATTTGTAAAGAAGTTACTCTTTCTTTGTTGCGTCATTTGTCTGACCTCCATCATAAAGTGTCACTTTCGAAGTTGCAGTATTGTCGACAAGAAGTGACCTACTTAGGTCATCTCTTATCGAAGGAAGGAAGAAGATTGACCCCAGAATGAATTCAAGCGATTGCGAAAATTAATGTGCCAACTACACAGAGAGAAGTGCGTGCTTTCTTGGGTATTACTTCATACTGTAGGCAGTGGATTCCGAATTTTTCACTTCTTGCGAAACCTTTGTTAGCTCTTACTGTTAAGGATACTCCGAATCCTATTCCTTGGACTGACGAATGCCGGAAGAGTTTTTCTGAATTGCGTGATGCGTTGTGTTCGGCTCCTGTGTTGGGTATTCCTGACCCTGACTACAGTAAGCCTTTTACACTCTATGTTCACAAGAGAGAGGGATGTGCATTGTCAGTCCTGACACAGCAGTTGGGTGATAAACAACGTCCATGTGCGTTTTTCTCATCGACTTTGGATCCGGTAGCTAGAGCATTGCCGAGTTGTTTGAGAGCTACAGCAGCAGCAGCTGTCTCTATTCGACAGTCTGCTGGTTTGGTAATGGATAATACGTTGATTGTGATGGTTCCACATGCAGTGGATACCTTGTTAAACAGGACTAAGACACAGCACTTAACTAGTGCTAGATTGTCAGGTTACGAGTTGACACTTTTGGCGAGTCATGTGCATATAAAAAGATGCAACACGTTGAATCCAGCTACGTTGTTGCCGATTTCTGTAGAGACAGATGTTTCTGAACAGCATGATTGCTTTCTTAGGACAGATGAGGAAACGAAGGGTAGAATAGACCTCAAAGATACTCCTCTTGCAAAGTGTGATGGTACCCTATGGGTGCTTCAAGCTTCCGAATGGTGATACGACTGCGGCATATGCTGTTATGACTTTGCATACGATTGTTGAAGCTGCACGTATCCCACATAATTCAGCTCAACTAGCAGAGTTGATTGCCTTGACAAGAGCGTGTGTGTTGTCGGAAGGAAAGAGAGTGACTGTGTATACTGATAGCCAGTATGCGTTTGGTGTGGCTCATAGTTTTGGTCGCTTGTGAAAGGAACGTGGGTTCCTCACGTCTCATGGAACGAAAATCCAGCATGGTCAGTTGGTGAATGAACTTCTTGAGTCGCTTACGTTACCGTTGCAAGTTGCGATCGTGAAATGCAGTGCACATAAGAAGGTTCCCGATGACGTTGGTCGTGGTAATGCGTTTGCAGATGAAGTTGCGAAAGAGACGGCGAAAGATGTGATGAGTCGAATGTATGTTGCGGGTCCGGCAAGATGGGTTCCGGATAGAGGTATGTGTGAAGATACGAAAAAGAGTGTGAAGTCAATTCAGGATGAAGCTACAGAGAAAGAATTGAGTGTATGGAGAGAGAGTATGGGAAAATTGGATTCGACTGGTTGTTGGATTGAGTTGTCAGAACATCAGTGATGGTTGTTACCTGATGCGTATGTGCTTGCAGTGGTTACAATGGTGCATGGAATGGCTCACATTAGTGCGAAAGGGATTTGTAGGTTGTTGGCTCCAGTATGGCAGAATGCTGGAATTCCTAAGTGTGCAGAGAATTTGGTCAAGAATTGTATGGTTTGTCTGATGTATAATCCTGGCAAGGGAACTCAAACTCCAGCTGGTCATTTTGCACCTCCGACGTATCCGTTCGAGGTTTTGCAATTAGATTTAATTCATATGGAGAGATGTAACAACCTGAAGTACGTCCTTGTGGTTGTTTGTGCCTTTTCGAGATGGGTAGAAGCATATCCCCTGAAAGATAATACTGCCTTGTCCACAGCTAAAACCCTAGTTTAGGAATTTTTCCCTAGGTATGGTTTGCCGAGAATGGTATGGAGTGATAATGGGAGTGAATTTGTGGGTCAAGTCATGAAGAGAGTGTGTGAAGGTTTAGGCATCTGGCAGAAGTTTCACTCTGCAAATCACCCCCAATCAGCTGGCTTCGTAGAATGCTATAATGGCACCTTGAAGCTGAAGTTAGCCAAGATTCAGGCGAGCTCTGGTCTCCAATGGCCCGATGCTTTGCCATTGGCACTTTTGTCAACTAGGACGACAGTACATTCTCGAGTGGGACTTAGTCCTTATGAGATCGTTTTTGGTCGCCCGGCAAATATATGGGGAGTGCCGAGGCCGACAAAATTTAGCGAGATTGAACATCCTGTACTGATTGACTATCTGTATGATTTGATGGCTAAATTGCGTGTTTTACACCAACAGGTTCATGAAACATTGCCACAAGCATCTGAAGATCAAGGACACGCAATTGATCCTGGTTCATGGGTCCTAGTTCAGAATTTTCAGCGGACAAAGAACGATCAGTCCCGCTGGACTGGCCCATTCCAAGTTTTGTTGTCAACACGAACTGCAGTGCGAGTGCACGGTAAAAAGAACTGGATCCACGGCGTACATTGTAAGAGGGCCCCTTTGCCTCTGCCGAACAACCAGTGGGTCCAGGAAGGTATTGCCGATTCAGAAACTGAGACCGTGCCATGTTTTGTGCCGTTTAGCGATGCACGTTTAATTGGGACAAGTTCTGAGCGTGAGAACGACGATATTCTGCAAGAAGCTGTGCCTCCATCCGTTCGACTGGACACTACTGAACCTGAACTATTGTTTTGTGATCAGACATTGCCTGGAAAAGGCCGCTATAATTTACGACCGAGAGTCGTTGGATAAATAAATTGATACTTTTCTTGCTATTTTTGAAATTAAGCTCTCCCATCTGAGAAACAGTTTTGACCGATTTTTATTTTTCGAACCGCCATCCGGGTTCAGCTGTAGGGTCCCGGTATAAAGACTCAGAGTGTACGGCTGGAAGACACAAGGTTGACAGTTCTGGTTTGTTCTAGGGCGTTCCCTGGAACATTCAGAGGTACACTTGAGCGAAGAGAATCAACTGCCGCGAACAGCACAGTTAGAGGATGGAGTTTTTCGAGATGGAGAGAACTGTTGAAGAAATTAACTTTAAGACAAAAATATGTAAAATAATGAGTAGAAAATATTTTCTGATAATGTGTCTTTTGATGCTACTTAGCATGTCGATGTTTTTGGTAGGGTATGTTATATTCTCTTTTCAAGTGACGTTTGCACCCACCACACAACCTATACCTTTTCCTACTGTTTCTTCGCATTCTTTTCACCCTTTGCCTGAACATGAGTCCATTAGAAGATTTGAATTTGCTAATAACTCTTTTGTTAAACTTTTGCACCAACATCAGCTAGTAGTGAACACGACTAATTGTTGGGTGTCTGGCCTTATGCCTCAAACTACTGATAAAGGTATTCCTTACCTGGTCCTGCCATTCAGCTATAATGGTTCTGTGTGGGCATACAGAACAATGTTCATCTATGCTCGTGAAGTTTACCCCCTGCGTTCTGTGAAAGACAATCCAAAGAATAGTGCTTTAGTTAAGGGTATAGTAGACATGATTAGAGGAATTAACTCCTATGAGACTTTCCCGAGAGATGAGACACTAGCGTATATTGGATTGAACGTGACTGGATATGGTGTTAGTCTGAGTGGAAACCAGCGAGCAAAAAGATCTTCTCCGATTTGGATCGTACCCCATCGTGGTCATTTTTGTCTGCAAGGTAATGGCAAGAAACCGAGAGCTCAGTTAGGGAAGAGTATCTGCACTGAGACATATGTTTTCGCGTCACAGACTTCCCCATCGTTTTTAGCAGCTAAGGGTACCTATTTTGTTTGTCACGATAGAGCATATACATGGTTGCCCCCTGATTTTTCGGGTACATGTTATGTCTCGTTCCTGTTGCCTCCTACGTATACAGCTGCAGCAGATTACCATAGGACGAGAGTTGTTAGGGTGTCTTCAGTAAGGAAGATACTGCTGGACAAGAATTGGGAGATTTCTTGAAGGGTTTTCTGCCGTTTTGGGGACCTATGGTTAACAGCAGGAACATACGACAATTGACGAGAGTGGTTGAGTCCACCATAGTTGAAACTGCCGGTGCCCTTAGTAATTTGACTGCTCAGCTCCAGTCGGATCGCCTCATGACTCTTCAGAACAGAGTTGCATTAGACGTCATACTTGCAGATAGAGGAGGGGTATGTAAACTGATTCAATCGAGCTGCTGCGTTTTCATTCCAGACAACGCTCCGACAGTGTACCAGGCCATTTCCAAGCTACATAAGATCTCCGAGTCTATACATGCGGACAAAGGAGATGGGTAGTTAATGGGATGGTTTAGGGATTGTTATCCACTTGGGGATGGAAGATTCTGATGATCATTGGGATGGTTTTAGCTATTCTTTTCCTGTCTGTCTTTGCGTATAGTGTGCTCCTGCTATGTGTGGCCTTTGTGCTACTTCGTGTGCAAGGAGACCTGTCCAGAGAGAGCTACTAAGCACTAGGATGATGCTACAGCAACATCTGGATGATCTGATGAATATAGACCAGGATTCAGACTGACGTGAGTTTAGGTTATTGCCTACTTAAGGGCAAAAGGAGGGTCTGAGGCTCCGTGATTCTGAACCTGTTTCGTAAAGGTCATGGTATTGTTACGATTTTGGTAGTAGCGAACCGCAAATGACGAGTGCGGCAAGTACGAGTGTTTTCATCATGTTCGATCAATGGATTCACTATGTATTCAGGGATTTCGTTCTGAACCTTCGGGTTCCATTTTGTGTACGGCAGCCATTTTGTGGTTGCACTCACATAGGCCGATGACTACGGCCGAACGAGTCGTTGGGACACGTACACCTTTAGCTGACTCTTAGATGACCTGAGCAAACTGACTCCGTTGCCCGAAGCTAACCTTGCTGAGCCAGTTCCTTGTCCGGCAGCTGGTCAAGACAGGGATCAAAGAGCAGGACATTGCTGAGTTTATGGTACACGCACACACCCTTCTATCTTGCTCCACATCCGTTTCTGTTCCTTCTTTTATGGCTTATTTATGATTTGGGTTGTGGTCCTTTTTTTATGGGTTTGCCCGGCCTGTCCGAGCAAGAATTTTGGTCTTTTCCGTGTAATTGATGGTGGGCTGGACAATTGAAAAGTGGGTTTGTCGTCATGCGATACCTTTAGCAAAAGTCACCTATGATTGGATAGTTTGTAAATAATTGGTGTTTGTCAGGAATGTGATTTTTAGCATAAAAGACGATGTCTCACAATACGAAAATTGAGCAGTCTCTAGCGAACCTACCCGTGTCGTACTTCGTAGACTTCTGTTCCTGGTTGCAGCCAATAAATTTGATCTTTGACGTCACCGAGAAGTATCCAGTGTCTCTATATTCTAAGACAGGTGAACCCGAAGACTTTGGGCGTGCCCCTGGCGCCGCTGGGTTCTAAAACCCGGTTTTTCAGAGGGTGAGGGGGTGTGAGGGTGAGAGGGTTGTGAGGGTGAGGGGTTTTGGGGGGTGAGGGTGAGGGAGTGGGGGTGAGAGTGGGTGAGGGTGGGTGAGGGTGAGAGGGTGTGTGAGGGTGATGGTGTGAGGGTGAGTGGCTGTGAGGGTGAGTGAGGGTGAGGGTGAGTGAGAGGGTGTTTGAGGGTGAGGGGGTGTGAGGATGAGTGGGTGTGAGGGTGTGTGAGGGTTAAAGGGTTGTGAGGGTGAGGGGGTGTGAGGGTAAGGGCGGGTGAGGGTGAGAGGGTGTGTGAGGGTGAGGGGGTGTGCTAGCAGCCATTGTCATGTTTTGGAGCTCATTCTACAAAGGGAGCCACCGCATCTAAAGCCTTTTGGTTTGGTGCAAGTTTTGATGACATTCTCGAATCTATGGGATTGGTCTAATGTTTCTACCTTTAACATCTATTATTGCAAACCCATTCCTCATGTTGCGAATTCTGTACTTCCTCTGGTTTAAACTAGTATAATAGGTAATTGGAGCCTCCTAATTTAAAAAAAAATGAGGTTTCTTAGCTTTAGTGAAAGAAAGTCTTGATAATAATAAAGACACAAAGGCAAGAATTAATCCCACCACATTACATTCTGACTCTAAGTTTTTTCTGGTAGCTCCACTACTCAGATGCAGTAAAGAAGGTTATGAAACGGCCGGTCTCCCCCAACAGCCCCTTTGTATAATGTGGATGGTTCTTCCTCTACACAGAATGTTGTCTCTTTCTCTGGCTCTTCCTCTCAGAATCACCACAGTCTTCTTTTGATTTATCTTAACAAAGACGTTTTTACGTTACTGATGTAGTTTACATTTGTTATATTTACAATCTCTTTCTTACAAAGTTCTTAATCTTCTCTGGCAAGAAAAGAGGACCTTTTGCTCCCAGTCAAAGAACTTCTAGAGATCCTTATGAATGATTGGTAAATGTCATTAAGACCTCATACTGTAGTTTAATGTATTGTAGGTAGTGGTCCTATTCAAATTAGGGCAAGAAAAGAAGACATAATACTCGCCTCTGAGTTTTTATTGAAACTAGGAGTTTTGTTTACTAAGGCACAGATCTCCAATAAATCCAACACTCTACTCAAAATATACATCCTGGTCCATTTATGGGTAGCCAAAAAGACAGCAGCAGTCCCCATCAACCATTCTGAAATCAGTTGCATTGTCATTGTTTTCACCATGTAAATATTGCTATTCAAATTAACCCCTGCGCTGCGGCGGCTATTCCGCCGCAGCGCTAAGGGGGTGGGGCGGCCGCGCGGCGGCTCCATACTAGTGACGGAACCGCTCCGTCACGGCTCGCGGGTGAGCTGTGCTTGTGACGGAACGGTTCCGTCATGAACCCGCCCGCCCATTAAAGCGTCAGCGCAGGCGGGAAATCAGCGCCGCGCAGGCGCGGCGAGCGGGCCATGACGGAACCGTTCCGTCACAAGCACAGCTCACCCGTGGCTTGTGACGGAGCAGTTCCGTCACAAGCATGCAACGGGTTAAGAGAGAAAGAGCAGACCATCCACACAAAGGGAATTCTAAAAGAATATTTTTTTTTTAATTCAAGCTAATGTTAATAAAAAAATTTACAATAATGTCCCTACAGGGTTAAAAATAGGCTTATCCACCTACTAGATTATATGGATTTAAAAGCCCCATAATACTCTATGGTGGCAGAAGAGTGTTCAATAAAGAATGCAATTGTGGATGGAATTCCTCAGTTGGTCATAACAATATATTGCCTTTGCCGTAGTTCTAAAGTGCACCTCTACTCATACTTGAGAGTGACTATGGCACTTTCACCAAGCTAGGGGAAGAATGATAGTTAGGCAAGTGCGGAGTGCACTCCTTTTCAATTGCACCCTTGAAAGAGGCTACCAGTTATCCGCTCTTAGGGCCTCATTTATGAGACTCCTTGCGCCTCTGGAACATCATTTGTTGTGACGTTCCATGGTGCAGAAGTGTGCATGAAATTTAAGCAGAAGCGTGCATGATATTTATCAGGCAGCACTAAGCCACTTTTTTTGGTGTAACTCTGCCTGATAAATATCAGCCCCTTTAACAGAGTGTTTTCCTTTAAAGGGGCGTGCAATGGGTGTTGCTGGGGGCATTCCCAGCAACATCCTTGGCCTTTTGACACTGTCCCAGATTTACGAGAAATCGTAAATCTGAGGCAGCGCCAAAACCTTACGCCTCCCCATTCTGCAGCACACTTATCAAGAGGAAAACGCCTCTTGTGAGTATTTTTGTACAGAAAGGTTTCCCTTCCTGCACAAAAATAATCATCCCGTATCGCAAGCACCCTTGCACCATGGTGCAAAGGTGCCTGCGTTGGCGCATGGCAGCCCATTGTGCGCCGGCGTAGGGAAAAAGGACAGGAATGCACCGTATCTTATAGATGCGGCACCTTCCTGCCCTAATAATTTGCCATAGGTAGGCGCAGCAGGGAGGCCTGCAGCACTGCCCTATAGTAAAACCTCATAAATGAGACCTTCAGTATGATGTTTGCAGCCCCTATAACTGGAATCTGTCTCTTCGCATATAAATGTCTGCTGCATGCTTAGATGTATGCTTAAAAGCAGAAAACTCTGGATCAAGCCCAACTACTGTGCCCTATCATGAAGCAGATCAACTGTACTAACCTACAGTGGAAGACATGAATGAAGGCCTAGCGGATGATAATCTGTTTGAAACATGGTTTAAGGAAATTAAATGCCTGAGAGCCACAGGATCTTACAGTCCAGCTAACACAAACTGAAGTTTAGGCATGTGCTTCTTAAGAATGTGCAGCATATGTTCCACTTCCTCAGATGCAAAGAGAAGACATAAATGGCCTCTGGCTTTAAATTCAAGCTACCCAAATGCTACCTTGGACCAGTGGGGCAGACAGTCAAATGAGTGGCTCTACACCTGAAAATGTCAACAATAATAAGCCATTTGTGTGGTTGAGGCAACTAAATATTGATACTCAGAGGGGCCCAAATTCACCGGTAGCCGGCATGTTGTAATTGTGGTTTGGAGACCAGTAACATCAGTAACTAGCCCCCAACTGAACTATATCTAGTCCTCCCTGTCATTAGTGACTAGAATGCAATGCTCATTTAACTAGACTCTGCAACTTTGAATTTTGACCTAGTTCTTTTACACCTTAAAACAATTTCCATTTTGGGTGGTGGGTTTTGAGGTGTGTTGAGATTTGTGTAATATTCATCTAATTCTCAGCTGCTTCTACTGGAACTTACTGGATTGTCCCACCTTGCACCAAAGACTGGTCAAAAACTATGGCAAATTACAGAATATATCATACAATACCACTTGCAGGGTAAATCAAGATCTCACTAACCTAACCCTATAGAACAGAGGGGCATATTACCAACAACTAGCGATAATTATCGCTATGTTGGTTTAGCGGCGATATTTTTATCGCCGAGCTGCGGCGATTTTTATCGCTTAGGAACCTTGCTATTATGAAGGTTTATCTCCTGAACGATAAAAATCGGTCAAAATGCATGACTATTGCTGAAAAGCCAGCGATATTCATGCATTACCGAGCTAATGCTCTTAGCCATGTTATCCACCTACCATTGGATAACATGGCTGAGAACTGCTCAGGGGCAGGTGTTAGCTTTTGGAGATATTTGCGCTTAGTGAGAATATCTCCAAAAGTTGGTAATAGGAGATAGCGATGTTAGCGACTTTTTCCAGTCGCTAACATCTTGGCACACCCACTTTGCATGTCATTAGTGATAAATATCACTGACATGCAAAGCGGTGCCCAAGATGGTCGCTATCTCCTACTAGCTGCCGCTAACTGGTGTTAGCGACAGCTAGGTAATATGGAGATCATTTTATCTCCGCTTTCTTGGCTTTTAAAGCCAAAAAAGCGGAGATAAACCCCCTTGATAATATGCCCCAGAATTCTCTAAAAATACCAGTTTTAATGTACGAGTAAAAGCATGCTAACACCCAGTCGCTGTAAATATGTTGTGGTTGTATCTTTGCCCCATTAGGTGCTAGAAACGTCTGGTTTGTAATATAGTTCACATTTCTCTTTTTCTATGTCTGATGTGTAATCAACACCTATATTTTTTTAACTATAGCTCTGACAAGAGGTCGGAGTTTATGATGTGGTTGTTGAGTCATACTATATCTGAGCTTCATATCTGCCTCAAGGTCCTGGAGTGAGCCACACCTGCGTGACTCACTAATCTAGGAGAGCAATGTCATTATTCACTTACAAGTGTAATACGACCTCAAGCCCGGAGACATTGATGGTAAATGACTGCACCCACTGCCTAATACTGACAGACTGAAACTAAAATCCAGAGAAAAGACTTCTCGAAAGCAAGGCTTTACATTCTCCAAAAACGACAGTTACTGACTCATGCAGGAAAACTTGGTTGTAAACGTTAGTTTCTGAAGAAATTTACCTTTTCACTGCCTGACAGGATTTCAGACAGGGAGACCAGGCAGACGTATACGCATTTACGAGTGCCAATGAGTGTGGATTGCTCTGCCACAAGTGGGGTGAAAATGAGAACTCCAAGGCTAATGTTAAACCTGGCCCTTTTTGCAGGGTCACCCCCAAACTTCTTGCCTTCTGCCTCCTCTTTTTCTGACCTCTCATTCGCTGGCTTTAGGACTCTGCGCACTTTACCACTGCTAACCAGTACTAAAGTGCATGTGCTTGCTCCCTAAAAACATGATAACATTGGCTCATACCCAACTAGCATATTTAATTTACTTATAAGTCCCTAGTAACGTGCACCACAAGTTCACAGGGACTATAAATTAAATGCTAACAGTGGGCTTGTAGTTCTGCTTCTGCCACCCACCTAAGTAGTCCCCTAAACATGGAATATATTTAGAAGCGGATAGGGCCACTAGAACGTCACTTTTAGTGACGTTCTGGTGGAGCTATGTCCTTCTCCATAACTACAAAGTGGCGCTAAGCCACTTTTAGAGGCTTAACGCAGGCTTGTTAATACGCCCCCTTTACACGCATCACTATGCGTGAAAGGGGCATGTAATGGGTGTTGCTTTGGGTGCGCTATCACAACACCAGTTGCATTTTGACGTCACCCCAGATTTACAGGGATGTGTAAATCTGAGGCACCGCCAAAAACTAACACCATGCAATAGCAGGCGCTAGAATGGTGCAACAAGGAGAAAAACTTTTTTTTCTCCTCCTTTTTTGCTATATGTGCTGCATTCTGCAGCACACATAGAATTAGAAAATGCCATTAATTATTTTTTATGTGCAGGAAGGTGTCCATTCCTCACATAAACAATCATTAAATAATGACAATTTTCTACTTCTTTGTGTGCTGCAGAATGCAGCATGCATAAAAGTAGCACATTGCCATTATTGACTGTTTATGTGCAGGAAGGGATGCCTTCCTGCACATAAACAATCAATCCCTGCAAAACAGGCATCCTTGCACTATGGTGCAAGGGTGCCTGTGTTGGCACTAGGAAGCTAATTTTAGCACAAGCGCTAGGGAAAACACAGGGGTGCGCCATATTGTTGTAAATACAGCGCATCCCTGCCTTTTGGAAATGTTGGAGCACAGCGCTGCCAAATTTGGCTCAGAGCCACGCTCCGACATTACCTTGTAAATATGCTCCCATGTCTCAGGCCTGCCACTGCAGGGCCTGTTTGTGCAGTTTACTGCCACTTCGACTCGGCATTTAAAACTACTTGCCAAGTCTTAAACCCCACTTTTATTACATCAAAGTCACCCCTAAGGTAGGTCCTAGGTAACCCATAGGGAAGAGGGCTGTGTAACTAAAAGGTAGGACCTGTACTAAATGTCCTGATAGTGGCAAACAGCTAAATTCATTTTCCATTGTTGTGAGGCCTACTCCTCCCATAGGCTAACATCAGGAATTCCATAAAATCTCCTTAAGATGTAATTCCTAACTAGAAAGGAGTAGCTGCATGATGTTTCATATCTTTGGAATAGTGATGATGAATTCTTTTTACTGGTAAAGTGGGATTTTACATTACTATTTTAGAAACGCCTCTTTCAGAAAGTGGACATTTCTCTGCTGTTACTGCTCTGTGTGCCTTGCAGCCTGTCTCCAATACATGTATGGGCTGGGTGACAGCTACACTTTCACATTCATTCCAGACAGCCACCAGTACAAGGAGGCTAGGTGTGGCTGAGGTCTCATAGGCATACATCTGCATTCTGATGGCCCTTCTGGGGCAGGAAGGGAGGACGGGGCTAACACTTAGACTCACACTTATACTTCAAAGAGTAGTGGCCTGACCCCACAAAAAGGAATAATTTCCCCCCACAGATAGCCAGACAGATGGGACTGGGATGAAAGGGATACTGGTGCACTTAAAAGCCATTCTTTGAAGTCTCCCCCACTTCAAAAGGGAATTTGGGTATAAGAATTGGGTCTCCGACCCCAGCAAATCAGACACGTCTGGACCTACATCTGAGCCTCTGTCAGAAGAACTGCTGTGTTGCTCAAAGGACTCAACTTTAATGCTGATCTGAAATTCCTGCTGTTCTCCTTTTTGCCCTGCGGCCTGCTGTTCTCTGGCTGTGCTGTAGGAGAGCTGGACAGTTTCTTCTTCTGAAGGAACCACAATATTAGACTAATGGACTATACTCACCAACAGCCCATATACCTTATTCATAAATAATAAGTCAGTCGGCAATGGAGAAGATTCAATCGTTTATTCTGCAGATACAGGCCCTGACAGGGGGAGCCTCAGTCTACACGACCCTCGGAGGTGCGCAGAGGAGACTGCTTTCACAAAAACAGGGCAAAGCATATATACGTTTCACACATAACATGGTTTCACCTTACTTGGAAAGATACAACTTGTCAGTGAGCCAGCAGGAAGACCCATATAAGGCACAATTGATTGCTAGTAGCTGGGTCTAGGCTATTCCAAGGGAAGGTCAGTAAGGTGCCTCCCTTTCTATCTGTAGCTCGGGGAGTCAGGAACGGGCTCTGCTAGAATGTGCGCATCCCACAAGAAGGGCAGGTGTGACCTTGGGTTTCCCTGAGCTACAAACTAACGAGTGAAGCAGACAGCTAGGTCTGCCATCGTGGTTCTTGTGTAGAAAGCCTAATCACATGATTTCGGAGAAACAGAATGGGAAACAGAGAAACGAAACAAGATGGCTCCAGTCATACCAATAGGTTTAGGCAACACTAACATGTATCGTTCCTAACTACAGTAATACTATGTGAATAAGGCAATGCTAATGTGCTGTTACAAGGTTATATTGTATATATTAGGCCAATAACATGTATTTATCGTATTTATATCCCATCAGACGGCCCTTTTGGCCTACTATAGCCAATATAACTAATTTTATTCTACGAACACACCTTCATCGATCTGCATAAGGTCAGAGACCTCCTTCTGAATCATCTGTTTGTCGACTTTGGCCTGTTCGGAGACGGTCAAAGCAGACGTTATCTTGACGGCACAGAAAGAACAACAGGCCGGGCCACAATGGAGACACAGGCAACAAGTAAATATGACGCCAAAGGCTCCAGCAAGAATCATGAATATCTTCCATCCCCAATTAGACAAAAGACCCCCAAACCATCCACTGAGGGACCAGATGCCATTGTCAACATGAACTTCACTAGCTAACCAGTGTAATTTCTGAATGGCAAGGTGTATGGTAGGGGCAGAATCTGGAATGAAAACACAGCAAGAGCTGCCGATCACGCGACAGGCTCCACCCCTATCTGCTAAGATGACGTCAAGAACCATTCGGTTCTGGAGCGAAACAAGCCTTGTAGCCTGAAGCTCCACGGTGATATTACTCAGAATCCCAGTTGTGGTCAGGACCACATTTTCCACTATTCTTGACAGGCGTCTTATACTACAGCTATTAAAAATTGGTCCCCAAAATGGAGTTAGACCTTTGGAAATATCTTCAAACTGCTGAAGGGAGGTGTCAGTACTATCAGTATCACAACTCCTAATGCTCCTATTGGAGTCTATCTCTCGCCTTGCTAGTTGATGGGTCTTATGATAATCAGATGGGGCAATATAAACTGGGGGGTAACGAAATGAAAGGTAACACCGCCCTGCCCATCCCCGAGGAAGCCAAGTATAAGCGTTTTCACCGCATACAAAATACACATCTGGAGGGGTAATCACAGCAGTAATGCTGAGAGTATGCAGGGTGTAAGTGTAATTACATTTACTGCGTCCCACCTTAATATGACCTCGTCCCTGTATGCAAAAGGGCGAAGTGCTATTGATAATGGGAATTGGCAAGGCTTTGTCATTAGTAACATTCCGTTCTTAAAAATGCTGGAAATACATGGTGGAGTTAAAGTGTTCAAAATCCTGCATTTCTTCTTGTAGCCAGGTAACATTCTCATTTTCAGAATATACATTCATACAAGCATTTGGGTCCAAGGAACCCTCTCCTTCATTTCCTTCAGCATCAAATCTTTGGTGCTGTTCTATATATTTCAGGGTGGTTTCATAATCTTTCTCAGTATATATCTTAGGTTCTGCTATATAATGAGAATACATCAATGACAATATTTGGAACCATTCAGAAAAGGGGGTGGTGATGAACAGAATATCTGAATTAAGCAGACCACTCTTACCCAGTCCAAAGATCAGGTCTTGATCCATCACCATTATTTAGCTCACTGCACCATCCCAGCTCAGAACCTGGCTATATGCAAACCAGTCTGTCCCTGGCCCAGTGCATCATGGGAACAGGGCAGACTAAACTACCAAGCCAATTCTTCACCAGAAAGGAGACAAGCTTCCGGGGACCGGTTTCTGGCATTTTAGCCGTCGTCGGCCCGGCTTGCTTGAATCCTGATGGTGCAGTGAGCAAGGGACTCATGTCTGAGTATACCCTGCCACACCTATAGTGGCCAAAAACGATTCAGAAAAGGGGGTGGTGATGAACAGAGTGTCTGAATTAAGCAGACCACTCTTACCCAGTCCAAGGATCAGGACTTGATCCATCACCGTTATTTAGCTCACTGCACCATCCCAGCTCAGAACCTGGCTATATGCAAATCAGTCTGTCCCTGGCCCAGTGCATCATGGGAACAGGGCATACTAAACTACCAAGCCAATTCTTCACCAGAAAGGAGACAAGCTTCCGGGGACCGGTTTCTGGCATTTCAGCCGTCGTCGGCCCGGCTTGCTTGAATCCTGATGGTGCAGTGAGCAAGGGACTCATGTCTGAGTATACCCTGCCACACCTATAGTGGCCAAAAACGATTCAGAAATGGGGGTGGTGATGAACAGAGTGTCTGAATTAAGCAGACCACTCTTACCCAGTCCAAAGATCAGGGCTTGATCCATCACCGTTATTTAGCTTACTGCACCATACCACCATAAGCGTGGAAGGGTATACTCAGATGTGAGTCCCTTGCTCATTGCACCATCAGGATTCAAGCAAGCCGGGCCAACGACGGCTGAAATGCCAGAAACCGGTCCCCGGAAGCTTGTTTCCTTCCCAGTATAAGAATTGGCTTGGTAGTTTGATTTGCCCTGTTCCCATCATGCACTGGGACAGGAACAGACTAATTTGCATGTAGCCAGGTTCTGAGCTGGGATGGTGCAGTGAGCTAAAAAACGGTGATGGATCAAGCCCTGATCTTTGGACTGGGTAAGAGTGGTCTGCTTAATTCAGACACTCTGTTCAGCACCACCCCCTTTTCTGAATCATTTTGTCCACCATAAGCGTGGAAGGGTATACTCAGATGTGAGTCCCTTGCTCATTGCACCATCAGGATTCAAGCAAGCCGGGCCGACGACGGCTGAAATGCCAGAAACCGGTCCCCGGAAGCTTGTTTCCTTCCCAGTATAAGAATTGGCTTGGTAGTTTGGTTTGCCCTGTTCCCATCATGCACTGGGACAGGAACAGACTAATTTGCATGTAGCCAGGTTATGAGCTGGGATGGTGCAGTGAGCTAAAAAACGGTGATGGATCAAGCCCTGATCTTTGGACTGGGTAAGAGTGGTCTGATTAATTCAGACACTCTGTTCATCACCACCCCCTTTTCTGAATCAATATTTGGAACCAGGCTTCACAGTTAGCTAAGTGAGATAAAGGCAGGGAGATAAACAGTTCATGTTGATGCATTACTGACGGAAGTAACCCACAGACCCAACAATTCGTCTTGTTGGTGGTGCTATGGGCCTGATGTAACATTTCGATGAAAACATTTTTTGCATATGTTTCTCTGTGTTTAGCCTTGTGTGGGGGTAATGAATAAAAGAGGTGTTCCTCTGGGGCTGGAGTAGTCCCTAACAATTTCTGTACAGGACGCTGAAATTCTAGGTACACAAATACACTCATTAAAATCACTGTAATTACAACAATGAATGCCACGAATTCCACCTTCACTCTGGTGGTCCATCCGGAAAACGATTGCGCATTATCAATATATATCGCCGAGGTGCAATTGGTCGTTCATCCTCCATGACAAATCGGGCAAAAGGAAACATGCTCTCTATAAGTCCAGTTTCTAACTCAGATCCTCTCTAAAAGTCCACAAACTACACTTGGTATCCACAAAGCACACACACCACCAGAGGGGTCTTCTTTCCACTGAGGGATCTTCTCTCTGTGTCCGTTAGAGCCTCACAGGCAGACTCCTATCTTTCATCAAAAGAACAAGCTTTATACTCCAGTAGTATGACCGCGGCCCTTAACTCAGTCTTTCTTTCTGAACAGAGCTGCTCTAGCAAAATGTTCCAAGCTCTCAACGGGTTCAGTCCAGTGTCTCGCTCAGTACCCCAGTAACTCTATCCGACGTTTCTCAACTCAAGTCTCTGTCTAGCTCCTACCATTGGAAGCTGGGGTACCGCTCTGTTTTCGGGGCCGTAGGTCGTATTTACAACAACCAGGTTACTCCTGGTCAGAAAACAATTCAGTTGCAAGGGCATTTGATGCATTCAAAACTTGTGGTGCCTCGGAAATGACAGCCTCCGCTGATTGAGCTGTCTCACTTTCACTTGAGGGCAACACCTCACTCAGTTACCCTACTTCTTGGGCGTCGGAAAAAGGCACCAAGCTTGGAATCAACTCTCCTTCCTGGCTCGGAATTCCTTCTCGGTTTTGTAGATCAAACGGCAAAGGCAACTGCAGACGTTTCAAATGGCTGACATGGATCCAGTGCTTCCTTCCATGTACTTTCACCGCCATTCTCATAGCCAAGAGGATTTGATAGGGCTCTGACCATCTGGGCTCCAGACTCGATTTCCGTTGGTAGATCTTCACCAGTACCCACTGGCCGGGCTCCAATCGATGTCCAGGCCCCTCCGGTAGTGGCTGCAATGTGTCTGATACCTGTTGATGAATAGAACGCAAATCTTTAGTCAAAGCGTACAGGTAGTCTGTCATCAAAGGGTAATCAATATCCCTAAACGATCGGGGTCTGGGGACTCCCCACACATTGGCCGGTCGGCCAAAGATCACCTCATAAGGAGACAATCCAGTTCTAGTGTGAGGGATAGTTCTTAAAGACAATAATACCAAAGGGAGTGCATCGGGCCAGCTCAACCCAGTACTCTCGCAGATTTTAGCCATCTTTAACTTCAGTGTGCCCTTATATTTTTCAACTAATCCAGCTGACTGGGGATGTCTGGCAGCATGGAATTTCTGTTTTACCTGCAATCCTTTACAAACGCTCTGTACTAACTGAGCATTAAAATAAGGCCCGTTGTCGGACCAGATGACGCGGGGCAAACAATATCTGGGCAGATATTCCTTTACTAGCGCTTTGGCGGTTGCAACTGCAGTAGCTTCTTTAGTGGGGTAGGCTTCGACCCATTTGCTAAAACCACATACTACCACTAATACATATTTTAAATTATTTACTCTTTCCATTTGAATGTAATCAATTTGTATTACCTCAAAAGGTAAGGACGGTGGGGCAAAATTACCACTTAGAACAGACTCCCTTCCTGCAGGGTTGTGGCGTAAACACACCGAACAATATTTTACTATATGTGCTGCAGTTTTAGAGATATTTGGGTTGTTCCATACTGGGTCCAATACTGCACAAATTCCTTTTGCACCTATGTGGGCTAGACCATGGGCCATTGTCACCACAGCATATACTAGTGCATTGGGTAGTAGCCATCGCTGTTTTTCAGATCGGTCTATCCAACAATCATTTTTATCTAATTTTCCTATTTCCTGTTCCCATCTCTGTACCTCATCTATTGTTGCTTCCTTCTGCAGTTCCTTTACACTTTCAATAGTATTGTCAAACAGAGAGGCCTCCGCTACCCATCGAGCCACTGTGCTAGGGAACATGGGGTTCATTTTGGTCTGGGCTGTTTCTTTTGCTACTGAATCAGCAAAGGCGTTTCCCTTCCCAATGGAATCAACAACCTTTTTATGTGCACTACACTTGATGATGGCTACCTTTTCTGGCAGTGTTAAGGCAAATAACAATCGATCGATTAAGGGGCCATGTTGAATTTTCTGACCATGTGTGGTAAAGAAACCCATTTCCCTCCAGAGCCTCCCGAAACTATGGGCAACGCCAAAGGCATACTGGCTATCTGTAAAAATGTTCACCCTCAACCCTTCACTCAACTCACATGCTCTTAACAAGGCTATTAGTTCAGCTGCCTGGGCTGAGTGATGGGAAATCCTTGCGGTTTCCACCACTGTTTGTAATGTCGTGACAGCATAAGCAGCTGTCACAGTGCCATCCGGTAACTTAAAACAGGAGCCATCCACATATAACTCCCCTTGAGGATCAGGTAAAGGGACGTCAGTAAGATCTACACGTCCCTTTGTCTCTTCTTCTGTTCTGAATATACAATCATGGACATCGTCCTTTTCATCATTTGAAGGAAGGGGTAGTAATGTGGCTGGGTTCAGAGTGGCACATCTTTTGATCGTAATATGAGGTGCAAACAAGGTTAGCTCGTACCCTGTCAATCTAGCACTCGTAAGGTGCTGGGTCTTGGTTCTATTCAAAAGGATATCCACAGCATGCGGTACTATAACTGTGAGGTCTGTATTCAAAACAATTCCCTCTGATTGCCGGATGGCCACCGCTACTGCAGCCGTGACCCTCAGGCAGCTTGGGAGGGCTTGTGCAACATTATCTAAAACTGATGAAACGAATGCACAGGGTCTCTGCTTCCCACCAAAACCCTGTGTTAACACTGAGAGGGAACAACTGTCCACCTCGTGCACATAAAGTGAAAAAGGCTTCCGGTAATCTGGGGTACCCAAAACAGGTGCAGAACAAAGAGCAGACTTTAAAGAATCAAAGACTTCTTGACATTCATCCGTCCAGGGTAAGGGTTCATGCACATCTTTGGTTGTCAAATGCAACAAGGGTTTAGAGAGAAGGGAATAGTTAGGTATCCACTGGCGACAGTAAGAGGTTATGCCAAGAAAAGCACGAACATCACGTTGAGTATGAGGGACAGACATGTTAGTTATTACAGATATTCGTTCTGGAGTTAGTCGTCTTCCCGCTTTCGACAGTAAGTGACCAAGGTAGGTCACTTCCTGTTGACAATACTGAAATTTGGAAAGGGACACCTTTAACCGACAGCTGGTGAGCTTTGTGGAGGAAAACATGCTCCTTCACACGTCTCAGTCGGGATTCAGAGCCAAACACTCGACAGAGACCGCCCTCCTCCTATCAACAGAACTGCTGCGAAGTAAGGCGGACGAGGGTCACACGGCCGCACTGGTCCTATTGGACTTAAGTGCGGCGTTTGATACCGTATCACACCCCGTATTACTAGACCGCCTGAATGAAAAGGGAATAACCGGACCTGCACATGAGTGGCTGGTTTCCTTCCTTAAGAACAGGAGATTTCAAGTGCACTGCCCACCATGTAAATCCAGTGTAAGATGTCTCAGGCAAGGGGTTCCCCAGGGCTCGATTCTGAGCCCCACTCTATTTAATCTGTACATGGAACCCCTTGCCAAATTGGTGGAGTCTTATGGTGTTGCAATAGTCTCTTATGCAGACGATACACAACTGGTGATTAATCTATCCCGTGATCCAGTTGTGGACGCTGAGAATTTCTCGGCCTGCTTGGTGGCACTTGACGGCTGGATGAAACAGAACTGTCTCCGCCTTAATGGCAATAAGACAGAAGTTCTTATTGTAGGCCCCTGTCCTTCCATCTGGACCTCTGCCTGGTGGCCCATGGAACTGGGCTCGGTCCCGGCCCCGGTAGACACAGTCAAAAACCTTGGCTTTCTTCTCGACTCTAAGCTAGCATACACCAATCATGTTGGTACGGTTGCGGGAAAATGCTATGGACTCCTGAAGGTCCTGAGGAAAGTCCTGGACCTTTTGCCCCCCAGCTCCAGAAAAACTATGGTACATGCCTTGGTCACCTCCCATCTAGACTATGGGAACTCCCTTCTATGCGGACTTAGCAAAAAAGGCCTAGCACAGCTACAACGCGTCCAGAACGCAGCCGCTAGGCTGGTCCTTAACCTCCCTAGGAGAGCCTCTGGGAAACATGCACTACGTTCCCTCCACTGGCTCCCAATAAAGGAACGAATCAAATTTAAAACTATGTGTATAACCCACCGTATAGCTCACAAAAAAGCACCTCCTTATCTTCAGGACCTGCTTCCAGTCTATCGCCCCTCACGTCCTCTGAGGTCGATGGGCAGTATGCTTTTAGTGGCGCCTCGGATACATAGAGCAAGGTTGGGAGGACGTTCCTTTAGACACCATGCTAGCAATGACTGGAATAACCTACCCATCGATTTAAGGATGGAGCTGTCTGAAACCAGGTTCAGACAGAGGCTGAAAACCCACCTTTTCCCCAAGTTAAACTCGGTATAGCAGGCCCGGCTCACCCTCTGTGAACTAAGCTGAAGAGATGTAGGTAGGGCTGTCAGCGCGGGGACGCACTGTTCTCTGTGCAACCAAGCGCTTAATAAATGCCATTAACCTAACCTAACCTAACCTTATTACCTTTGTCGCCCAAATGTTTCAACAATTTAATTGTGGCCTCCTTACAGCCCTCCTTCGTATCGGAGGCCACCAGAATATCGTCCACATATTGGATGATCGCGTTCCCCGCTGGCAAAATTAATTCATTGAGGACTGCTTTCAAAGCTTGGCTATAAATGCTAGGGCTCTCTGTATAGCCTTGAGGGGCGCATGTAAATCTAAAGCTTCAGCCAGACAATGAGAATCCGAAGATATGCCTGCTGTCACGATGGATTGGAATGCTAAAGAAGGCATTCTTTAAATCAATTACCGAAAAATACTGAGCTGTAGGGGGAATCATGGTCAAAATAGCAGTTATATCAGGTACTACTGGATATTGTGGGACGACAATTTTGTTGACCTCTCTAAGGTCAATTACAAAACGATATGTATTTCTGTAATCTGGTGCACCATCAATTGGTGTCTTCTTCAAAATCTGTAAAATCGGGCTGCTACAAACATTAGCGGCTGTCTCCTCCACAACCCCCTTCTGAATGAGGTCACGAATAATGTGCATCAAGGCCTGTTCACCTTCTGGTGAAATTTTATACTGCAGAATGCGTGGCAGCTGGACATTAGATTTCAAGGTTATTGACACAGGGCCTATTCTTAACAGACCTACATCGGTATCTCCTGTAGCCCACAGTGTCTGAGGAATCGTAGAGAATTCAGGGGGAAGTTGTTCATTTTTGGCAAAATATTGGGCTACATTTGAGGGTGGTATCTGTAACGTCAAATAGATACCGTCAGGGGAACAGTAAATTCATGCATGTAGTTTTTTTAATATGTCCAAACCCAAAAGGTTTTCTCCACAATTTGAGGTTAACAAAAAAGGTGACTGTACAGAAATGGGACCTATAGTAAAGGGCAGAGGTTTAGAAACAGAGCTTACCCCAGGAGTTCCAGAGAGTCCTACTGATACGTTATTTTGGCCAGACAGAGCAGCCCCTGGGACCAGTGTCTGGGCAACTGAGCTATTCATTGCCCCTGTATCCACTAGAAATGTTCCCGATGTCCCCAACAGTTCCCCTTGTACATAAGGTCCCTCCTGGTCAACTGGTACTGTAAAGTGGCCCCCGCTCTGTCCTTGGCTGTCTCAAGCATAATCCTGTCCATCAAACCCATCATCCCTATAATTTTCGTTGTAATACTGTCTAGCTTGGGGATTGTCAAAATAATTTTTCCGAGAATCCTCATGGCGTACCTCTTCCCGTCTCATGCTATTTCGGTCTATATTCCCTCGACCCCTTCCTCATCCTCTGTACCCTCCTTGTTTTGCCAGCCACAGAGGGCACTCTGCCCTCCAATGCCCCTCGTGCTTACAACAAGAACATTGATTTATACCAAGGATCGGGGGACCTCCACCACCTCTTCCTGCCATTGCACTCCTTTGGAATGAGCCACGCCCTCCACGTCCTGCGCTCTGCCCTCTGCCCTCTGCTAACCTATTGCAACAGAACCCTAGTTCTCAAATCTTTAGTCTTCTTTTCTGACTTTTCTTTGCTCTCATTCTCTCGATGCTCATAATATTGGGCCATACTAAGAATTACTGACGGAGCAGCCGTAGTCCACGTGCTCTCGGCTGCCTTGAGACGGGACATAACTTCAGGAAGCAAATTGGTCACAAATCTATTTACAAACAACCTTATCCCGCCGTCGGTAGATAGGTCTTGCCCACTAAAGTCTATAAAAACGTTCTCAAACCTGGTAAAGAAGTCAGACACGCTTTCATCTTTCTTCTGTTTACAGGCTGGTAGTTTATCCCAATCAACTTTTCTAGGAGGGAGGAGAGTTTGCATATAGGTAATAATTTTAGCCGGTACTGCCAGTACCTCATCTCTAGGTTTCTCTCCGGGTTTTCGTTCCTTGTCCCATGTTTTTAATTGGTCCCACGTCCCACCTAGCTCGGGGGCATGGTCAGTGTCATGTATTTGTCTCCAAATATCTACAGGGATCAACAGGCCAAAGAACAGCTCGATGTCGGGTATTGTCATAATGGTGGAATTGGCGGCCTCTGTCAATTCCTTATAGTAAGCCGTTGGATTTTTACGGGGTTCGGGCAGTTGAGCTTTTAACGTAAGGACCTCGCTTCTTTTCCACAGGGTATAAACCCATTGTTCCTGAAGCCTAGCGTCCACGCGAGCCCTAGTTACTTGGCCTCCGCCATCCCTTAATTCTGGTAATTCAGGATAGAAAAGGGGGTGCACTTCTCTCATGGGATGTTGCGCTCCCCAATCGGCGCACTTTCGGTGCATCCGTTCACGATAATGTACCAGAGTGGCTACATTCTGATATACTTCATCAGCCTGTAATTGAAATTTAAACGCTCGATCTCTTATATCACGCAGTACTTGAGGAGGTATTCCCCCCTAAAAACACTGCTCCCATAATGAGATCAATCGGATTGCCATATTTTCTAGAGCCAGTTGTTTTGCAACTGGTTCAAAATCGTTCATGGTGCTCCAAATATCTTCCAAGGTGTAAACGGCGTTCCACATCCACAGGGATGCCTGAATCACTATGGCCTTCCTTTCTTCCGTACCCAGTGACGACCTAGTATAGACTCGTTGATCACTCAAGTCCGGTCTAAGGCGTTTGGGTGTGGTATCTAGACAAGTTGCGTATCGCGAGTCTACAGCGGCTTGGGTTGGAGGGCAGAGAAACACCGGGTGCGAAGGTGAAGGAACAGCCGCGTCCGGCTGTAGGGTTATCAAAGGTGAGGTAGTTGGTCGGAGAGTGGGAGGGGGAAGTAACGCACTTTGTATTGATCTGTCAGCAGGGCCCGTGGCGGTCGTTACTGGTGCCCCCGCGGCCGATGCTGCTCCAATTTGGCCAGTCCGTAACAAAGGCACGGCTGGATACAACCCCTGTGGGGCATAAGGTGGGGGTGGTCGAGCCTCTAATAACTCCTCTATCTCATCTCCCGTCTCTGGTCGGGACAAGTAACTTTTGTCCGTCTCTAAACGGAACTGTCTATCCATTTGTGCGATATTTTCTTCCACCTTCCCTTTATCATAAGCTATAGCTTTCTGTGTGACTGTTTGTCCTGATTTAAGCTTTCCCAATTTCTCTTCCCTTATTCGCCGTCGTTTTGCCTCCTTCAACCATAGGTTCAAGGAGTCAAACATCGACTGGCGGCTTTTCTTCATAAACAATTTGCTTTGAATATAATTAATCTTTTTCTCATCAAATGATCCGGTTAGGTGCCATTGCAAATCGGAATTATCTTCGGTATACTTATTCCATATTGTATTAAACAGAATCGGTGTAAGGCCATGTTTCACACACATATCAAAACTGGGGCTGCCCTCGGGAAGGGCTGGCTGTCTTTCTTCCAGCCGTTTGTTTCGCCGACAGCAGCACCCAAAACATATTTTACTAAAACAAGCCATTATTACGCTATTCACGCAACTTTTTACTCATACACTTCGACAAAAACCCATTCACATTCGGACGCGTCCTCTTTACCACTCACACTCTCATACTCTTCTATTTTCTCACAATAAAGTGCTGTAAAGCATCGTAAGGCAGTTACTCCCTCCAGTACTGGTTACTTATTTCATACAAATGACATGTCTTCCATACGAACAGAGCCCGTCGACTCCTGTTCGGGGAACCGATTCAACAGAATTCCGGACCAAAAACATTCACAAAAAGGGAACAGTCGTTAGACTGTCCTGAGATCACCTGACTGGCAAACCGCGAACCCTCTTACAGGCCATCCACTGGTCCTGTTCTGGTTGGGCCGGGCGTCTGGGCGCGCAGCTCCAGAACCCTGGCTTACCCAGTTGTTCCCAGGGCTTTCCCGAAGAGGTTTTGGCGAGCGTGTACCTCAGTACACCGCTAAGGCATCAGGCGTTGTCTCAATTATTCACCAAATAGGTCTGTGAGGCATCTACCCGTGCAGCTGCTTCGCCGCCACGTCAGAACCTCAGATTCCCTTTGTGGTCCGGCTTCCCCGGCCACCTTCCAAATGCAGTTAACCGCTTCCAAGGAAACACTTCTTCCAAGTGTTCCTAATTCAATATACAAATTCACCCACCTGGTGCACTCAGGTCGATTGTGAATTCTCCACTGCTGACTCCTTAACAGACCGACACAGTCTGTTCTTCTCTCGGGTTAAGCCCGTAGGACTCCGGCGTAGGGTCTTCAGCAGCTGGGAGGGGCACTGGGCTTGAGAGTGGAGTCTCTTGTTTTCATACCGCAAACGGGTGTTTCAAATCAGGATCCTTTCTCCGTCCACCCACTCGGCCAGAACTCCTCCCTGTCCCTTCTACTCCTGTTTACAGGAGGGGACGCCCCTATCGCGGAGTCCCGGCGGAGTCACCAACTGAAGGAACCAAAATATTAGACTAATGGACTATACTCACCAACAGCCCATATACCTTATTAATAAATAATAGGTCAGTCGGCAATGGAGAAGGTTCAATTCTTTATTCTGCAGATACAGGCCCTGACAGGGGAGCCTCAGTCTACCCGACCCTCAAAGGTGCGCAGAGGAGACTGCTTTCACAAAAACAGGGCAAAGCATATATACGTTTCACACATAACATGGTTTCACCTTACTTGGAAAGATACAACTTGTCAGTGAGCCAGCAGGAAGACCCATATAAGGCACAATTGATTGCTAGTAGCTGGGTCTAGGCTATTCCGGGGGAAGGGCAGTAAGGCGCCTCCCTTTCTATCTGTAGCTCGGGGAGTCAGGAACGGGCTCTGCAAGAATGTGCGCATCCCACAAGAAGGGCAGGTGTGACCTTGGGTTTCCCTGAGCTACAAACTAACGAGTGAAGCAGACAGCTAGGTCTGCCATCGTGGTTCTTGTGTAGAAAGCCTAATCACATGATTTCGGGGAAACAGAATGGGAGACAGAGAAACGAAACAAGATGGCTCCGGTCATACCAATAGGTTTAGGCAACACTAACATGTATCGTTCCTAACTACAATAATACTATGTGAATAAGGGAATGCTAACAAGCGGTTACAAGGTTATATTGTATATATTAGGCCAATAACATGTATTTATCGTATTTATATCCCATCACTTCCAAGGGGTTGTTTGATTGCCTCCTGGTGCTTGCGACTCAGGGATATCTAAGTATCTACCCTTGCTCCTGTACCTGGGCCCAGATACTTGCAACATAGATTTCAACGCATCTTCTGTCTTTGTATATCAGAACAGGTGCATCAACCCGGTTGCAGTAATAAAATTGGCGCATCGCTTCAGAACCATCGATCTGCCTCCATAGATCGATGCATTGGACCATGTATCCCCTCCACTGCTGCTTGGTGAGATCAATGCATTCCTTGTACTGCGTGGCAGAAAGCGACGCATCGCACTAAGATTCTCAACTCTGGCACCCGTCTTCGGAACTGACGCATCACCCTCACTGCAAAGATAACATCGAAACATCTCACTGCTTGTGACCAGGAAAGATACTTTGTTCATGGGCCTCTGAGGATCCTGTAGCCAGCCGGCGCTCCATCGTGGTCGGCCCAAACTTTGCCTTTGCCCCGGTTCAGCACTACCTAAAGTAACCTATTGAGCGCTACTTGCTTCTAAGCGCATTTATTGCTTTAAAACTCAATATCTCAACTTCTACACATTGGATTTTTATCATTTTTGTCTTATTTCATTTATAAAGTCATACTTTATTTTGCTAAACTGATGTGGAGTCTTGTTGTAGTATTTTCACAGTGTTACTGTATGAGTTATTGCACAAATACTTTACACATTGCCTTCTAAGTTTAGCTTGCCAGCTCTGTGCAAAGCTACCAGAGGGTGAGTACAGGATAATTTAGGTTGTGTTGTGATTTACACTGTCTAGGATTGTGGTCCCTTCTTGGACAGGGTGCATACCTCTGCCAACTAGAGACCCAATTTCTAACAGGGGGTTTGGCTTTGAAGTTTAGTAACACCCGCAATATAACCCATTTCCACAATGTCAATGGTCACAGATTTACTTCAGAAAAGTGATGGAATATCCCCCCCCTCCCCGGTGGGTTAATCGAATGGCTCCACAGAGAAAAAGATTTTGCCCAAAATAAATAAAAAATACAAAGCACTTGTGGTACATGGGGCTCCATTGCCCCTTTATGGATTTCTCCACTTTGGAGAACTCCAAACACGGGCAGGGCCGGTCTGGATACCAATAACGGCCCTGGCAAAGTGCTCGGCCGGCCTACCCCACCCCCACCCCCACCCCCCAGGGGGGGTTGGGGGTGTGACCGCGCTCTTTGCCAGGGCCGGTTTTCGTAACAAAAACAGCCCCCACCCTTGCTGCGCACCGGGGGATTGCTCGGTGCCCGCAACAGCCAGCCCGGGCCTGTACACGGGAATTGGAGCCCTTGATACATGACAGAAGTATGCCAGGAATTGTGCGCTTGGTGCAACCTTCCATGCCTATTTTTGGGAATGTTTGCGAATCTCAAAAGCAGCAGTGGCTGCTACCGGATGTGGGTGGTGAGGCTGAGGGGTTTTGGCAGGGGGAAGGTTAAGTAGGAATAAAAAAACACTTACCTTGAAACGGCCTGCCGCCGCATCTGCTGTGTCTTTTTTTTTTTCATTTTTTTTTCTTCATAATTCTGTAATTTTTTATTGTAGAAAAATATATATTTACATGGAGCATAACATATACATGACTTCTTCTTTTCTCCAGTCAGGCCGGTACAGGCTCCCCTGAGCATGTGGTTGGTCTGAGCACAGTGGTTCAGAGCTCAGAAGGGAAAAGGCAGCCAGTGCATGTTCCTCAACAGGCTGTGTAATGAAGCCTGGTAGGAACATGCAAAGTGCGCATGAACTGTTTGGTCAGCTCAAGAGGGCCGGCCAAACAGTTCATAAGCACTTAGGTAGTGCAGACCACTCCTCCCCTGCCCTGGCCAGCCCCGTCCAACCCCACATTGAACAAGGCAACTGACTGCATTCAACAAGTAAAATAAAATGATAATAACGATACGTTATTGTCATTTTATTTTTTCCTTTTTGTGCAGTGAGGCAACGCTCCTCCGCCTTAACGAAGGAGCCACCACTAATCAAAAGCAAGTAAATCTGCAGCTGCCTGACGATTTAAATCTACGGATGTAGATATACTACTTTATTTTCTGAATTAGGCCCAATAAGTAACAGCATGATCCTGCAACAAAATGGCTGACGCACTGTGATGTTAATAGTGAAAGAGAAACCGATATTTCCAGTTCAAGCTCACGAGATGTTGAACAAACAAAATCATATGAGGCGTATACAGAAAGAGAGAGTAAATAAATACACGAGTATGAATAATAGATGGGCTGGGCGAGAGACTATTGTTTAAATATTGTTCAACTTTTTGTTCAACAATTCCCAGAGTGGATGTACAAAGGGCGTGGAAGAGAATTTTCTGGAGGCAAAGATGTAACTGTGACTCCGATTATTTTAGAAATCTAAGAACTTTTTCCTTTTGCGTTTTAAAAATACAACCACCTTTCTAAAAAAGAAACTAATCTAAGGAACTCTATTGGTGCACCTCTGTATTTTCATTTTAATAGCATGCGATGTCAGACTAAAATTAAACAAACACACTACTGGCTAATGTTTTCCATATGTATTCATACCATAGAAATTCATTGCCATGCAATCGGCATGTAGGATTTTACAAATATTCTTACCGGTATCATTGGCTATTAGTCAGTTAACTAACAGCTAAGCCTTGGCTAAGTCAAATCGAGGTCACAAAAGCGGTTGTATTGCCAGATTTGTGAGACAAGTGAAGAACTGCTATTGAGTTTATAATTTCGAGCACTGATATGTCGCTCAGCTAAAAACTGGAGTATGGATAATTGAAGGCAAGTAAACAATTTAATTAATAAAATGAATTTCGTAGCGCGCCCTGCATCGCATTTTGCGATGCAGCGCGCGCTACGAAATTCTAAGGCAGTCTGCTCTTCCAGCGAGGGAATCCGCCGATGCAGTGGCTCTGGTTGGAAAACAAAGGTGGGGAGTGGCTGGTCCGGAGATCCCAGCAGGTTTCTCCATCACGCTGCTGCTGGTGGAGAGGATCTCCTTCTCTTTCAGCCATCTGGGAGTATGAGGCTGGTTGTGTTTTTTCAGTGTTGCCAGTGTTGTCGTCAGTCACGGGATTGGGCTGAACAGCGATCATGGTCTCACTGATCGTTTATCTCAGTTGATACAGGCCAGAATGGCTCATGTTGATCACTCCAGGAAGGCTGGAGCACTCAGTCCAATACTCAAGGCAGCCCCGGGACCACTTTCTTGCTTCCATCTGCTCCTCAGGGCTGCCCCAAACACCAGGCACAGCAGCTGGCTCTTCCCCACTTGGCTAGTTGACTTTAGCATGGGCAATGCGCCTTACCTGCATTATTCAGACAGAATGGGTTTCCAGGCTCCTAGGCAGGCACAACACTCCTTCCAGAAAGATTGTGTAGGCTTCTTCACCTCTTGGAGGCAGGCTGTCTGTGACATCAGCCGTTGACCTCAGGATATTCTCTGCAGGGTAACGACTCTTCGGACAGGGAGAAATCTAAAACCAAGCAAGAGAATTTGGGTTTCACTTTGAGAATATTTTCCAGATAGGAAATGGGGCTCCGCTGTCATTGTCCTGGGACCAGTTGAGATGGACTCCCTTCCTTGATTCATTCTTCCTCAGACAGAGTCATTTTTCAAGTAATGGCTCCTTACCACAGGAAATGACAAGGTGCAGCTCGAACTGCATCACCCACAAGTCAAGAAAAAAAGTTGCATACCCTACCTAAAAGACTCCTTTGCAATACAACTTACACTGTGACTCACTTCTCTCCCCACTATTACACAAAATTACAGTTCTACCCGGTGTGTAAATCTTCAGTCCTCTTTCTAAAAGGTCACTGACGCCTTTCATTTTGCCACCCAGTTGTATTACCAGCAAATTGTCTATTAGGCAGTGGCGTAACGAAACTTGAGGGGGCCCCCCTGCAAGGTACATTCGAGGGGCCCCCGAATCAAGAGCTCTCGGGTCAGATAACTGTGCTGAGACGATGCCCCTACAGCTTGGGGGCCCGCAGGCGCTGTGGGGATCTGCGTTATGCCACTGGGGTAGAGGAGGAGACAGAATGTGGAAATAGTCCAGAGGTGCTGGCTGGAGAAACAGGTTTGAGTCACAGCAATCGGCTCAACATCAACAGTGATTCTGAGCAAATCACTTAATCTCCCAGGAATGTGTCCTCGTGTAATGTAGCCATTGATCTTGTAAAACACTCCAATATCTTCAGGCCAAGTTCATGCTGTATAAAACTGCAAATATAATTGGTTTCAATCACTCATTCAACGCAGTTTGCATCGCAAATGCTGAAAGTGCTTCTGAATCTGCAAGGTGCAGGACCACACCTGTGCGGCAACACCGCCCTGCCCGCCACTGACAAGCTAACCCTTTTACAGTTCATAATGGGCTGAATGAGAGTTGATTGTCCTTTTAAAATGCTGGGGTGTCAAAATGCAGGACAATTGGCATCATGCCATCGTGCCTTTGAGTGGGCAGTCAGGATAGGACCGCCAATTACAGGCCAAACTGCTAAATTTATACAGGCCTCGAAGCTATGGTTTGGGGCTGCAAGGTCCAGGGGAGAAGGGGGCCCGCCCCTTTCTCTATTCCTCCCAGCACTACATGTGCCTGCGAGGCCCAGGAGAGAGACGCCCCTCCCCTCAGCGGGCCTGGCAGAGCTGCAGCATAGGGGTGAGACCCCATCCTGGTGTGCTGAGCACAAGTACCTGAGCAACTGTCCACGCCTAACATCGGCCTTGAAAGACAGACCCTTGGCTCCGTCCTCCCTGTTTATTTGTTGGGTGGTCTACCTCTACTGCACCCAGGTGCGCAACGCCCATTGGGCTCAAAGGGCTTCCACACCCCCTCTCCCGTCATGTGTGTCAGCCGGGCTGAGACAGCATCCCGGGCACACGCACAGCCACACCTGAGTATTTCACAGGTCTTTCAAAGACCATTTACATGCTAACGAGGCTTTGTTGTGCTTTCACCCCTTCTTAGAGCCTCTGCATCTTCAATTTGCCATTGCTGAAAGAATTAGCCACCCCCAAATTTTTTTTAGCCCCTCCCGAAATTTGGATCTAGTTGCGCCTCTGACTGCACCCCTAGGGTGATCACTCTCAAGAGTTACTCCCATGCAGGGGGACTAGCCACGCCATATTAAATAGTCGATGGTGAGAGTTTTTTTTTAATGTATTTATTTCAGTTTTACCGAAAGGTGTCCGAGGGCTGTAATCCTCAAACCAAATAGGGTTTCTAGTCTATGAGATGGTCTTTTTCTTTCTCTTTTGATGCAAAGACCTGAAGTGTTTCAAGCTTTCAATTTGACTGAAACAGTTTTTAAATTGACGTATAAACTGTTATTAATTCTGCTCCTCGTGACGCCGTTCTTCATGATTGTCCCTCACGACCCCCTCTTTTCTGCACCGCCCCCCGCCCTCATAGCTGCCAAGGTTTCAGATTGCTTATGTGTGACATTTTCATAAATTCAGTGTAATAATGAGTGACATTCAACGACTATGAGTGACACTTTCTTTCGAGCAAAATCAGGCAATGAAGAGAAAGGAAACATAAATATCAGAAATTACACCCATTTGAGTAACCAGAAACTCCTTTTGCATGTGTAAAACTAAGCAATGTAGTCCACAGAAAGGCATTAATATCAAAAATTACACCCTTTTGAGCAATAAAAAGCTCTAAAAAAGACCTTTAAACTACTGCAAAATCCTTGAAATGGAAGATCACTAAAGTACAGCTGCTTTTTAAGACGACTATTGCATTTTCACACAGTGCTTTATTTGCTGGTTAGGACCTCATGGCACTATGAATAAAGAAATCAGTAATTTCCAAAGCACAAAACAGGGCACAAATCTGTCTCTCTCTAGTTACACACACAACCTACATGTGATTGTATTAATCAGTTTAAGTTTCATAAGGAAAACGTAAAAGAAAAAATAATTCATTTGCCCATCAATTTAACATGCATGATCTATGAGCATCTTTAAATGAAAGTATATCATGGTTGTATATATGATTACCTGAAGAACAAAGACCGGAATAGTTTTAGAACATTTTGCTCTCAAAAACCATGTGATGTCTTTTACACCCACAAACACACTCTGAAAGACATGATTATTCCCCCATGATTATACAGCACTCCCCTTCTGTGCTCTGCTCTCATCTCTTATGCCATCAGAAGCCCAGCAAGTGTCTTTTCTTCGGCCAGGTTGTTTTTCAGGGTGGGCAAGTGAGCTCCACGCAGTGCTGAGAGATAAGTAGCAGGTTGTAGGGGGGAGGATCGTTTACAACGCGGTGTTTACACCGCAGTGCCTTTACAACGCAAGTCGTTACTACGACTTGCGCTGGATGGCGCTGTTGGACAAGGAATGTTGTAATTTTATATTCCAACACCTTCCCTACTGTTACGTGGACTGGTGTTGAAATATAAAATTATAATATTCCAAAGTCTGCGCCCTCCAACGCAAGTCGTTGTAACGACTTGCGTTGTAATGCATGCGATGTCAAGTACCGCGATCTAAAAGATCGCGTTGTACTGACATACATCCGGTTGTAGGTGGCTTCATGCCTCTCTCCTCTAGGGCCGTCGGCCAGCGTCCCTCGATGTAAATTACTAGTCAAGCACCTGAGTAGGTGAGGGCTGGCAGGCCTCGGTATGCAGGCAGACTGCAGGGAAAACACCATCCCGCCAACACAACTCTCCTTCACAAGCATGCTGAGCTCTTGAACTGGCCTCTAATTTAGCAACTAGGGAAATGCAACAGCTGCCATCAGTGGTCTTAAACTGCAAGATACATCTGCTCTGCCAAATGCATTTCACTGTAGTACAGTTTATTGGAAATGTTTGCACAGCGCACAATCCATAACTCACAAGTTTGAATGTGCTCTCATATGTAACAATGAATAGAAGTAGGCCCGGTGAAATTATTTGCCCAGGATACCACCACTTGGTCAAACAGGAAAGAGCGGGTGACAGGCAAAAACCACGTTGAAAGGTGGCTTTTTTACTGCAAGGCAGATATGATTATCTGTCTTCCTGCTACCCGATGTCCCTCTTCAGACTCTCCAAAATTGCTTGTGTGCATGCTGGTGATAATTACTGTTGCAGTGCTGAACGCATACATTATAGGCGCACAGGAATCAAATCACTAACCTAAGAGCAGAATGCATTCTTCCAAATAGGTTTGTCTTTTTAACCATAAAATTCAGGCATGCTCAATACGGAACTCCCTCAACTTAGCGCTTTGAGACAAACATTGGGAAAAGTGAACTAAGTGTAACCAGGGCTTTAAGTGGGATGAAAAAAAACTGGTGGGTCTCTCAAAGGGGCGTAGTCAATGTAAATAAGGGCGTGGCTTAAAAACACAGTAAGCTAAAAATCTTTAGCACAGTATGCCGCCCAACTTGTATTTTGCTGTTCCTTTCATTGCATCCAGATATATGATACAACAAGTCACATCATACCTACAAGTCAGAACTATTAGCTTTGTCAATGGTTGTTAGTTGCATAAGATAAATAAGCAGCAATTATGGCTTGTATATAATATTGAAAAAACTTCCACTTAAAGCCCTAGTGACACCACGACAATGCTGCTGCTCCTGAGTTTCAAAAAGAGAAGGGAAATCCAAAGAGAAAATTACTCTCTTTAAAGGATTTCCCTTCCCGTGCTGTCACTGCAGTCTGGGAAAAACAGACCGCCTGTGCCAGGGCACAAAACAGAGCCAGATAGAGACCCGTTTCAAGGCCTCCTTTAAAAAACTGCTGGTGCTGAGACCCGGCCCACTTAAAGCCCTGCCTAACTGAATAGAGCTGCAGAATTTGGAAATGGGGAACCAGATTAGAGTCCTGGCATTGGCTCAACAATACTGTAACCCTGGGTATATCAATTCACCCGCTTTTCCCCGTACATTTAAAAAATACATTCTAACTTGAGGCATTCATATAGAATGCCTCATTATCGTTTATAATTAAACAACAAGGGGTGGTGATGGACAGAGTTTCTGAATTAAGCAGAATACTCTCACCCAGTCAAGAGATCAGGGCTAGATCCAACACCGTTTTTTAGCTCACTGCACCATCCCAGCTCAGAACCTGGCTATATGCAAATTAGTCTGTTCCTGTCCCAGTGCATGATGGGAACAGGGCAAACCAAACTACAAAGCCAATTCTTTCACTGGGAAGGAAACAAGCTTCCGGGGACCGGTTTCTGGCATTACAGCCGTCTTCGGTCCGGCTTGCTTGAATCCTGATGGTGCAATGAGCAAGGGACTCACATCTGAGTATACCCTTCCACGCTTATGGTGGACAAAATAATTAAACAACAAGGGGTGATGATGGACAGAGTTTCTGAATTAAGCAGAATACTCTCACCCAGTCAAGAGATCAGGGCTAGATCCAACACCGTTTTTTAGCTCACTGCACCATCCCAGCTCAGAACCTGGCTATATGCAAATTAGTCTGTTCCTGTCCCAGTGCATGATGGGAACAGGGCAAACCAAACTACAAAGCCAATTCTTTCACTGGGAAGGAAACAAGCTTCCGGGGACCGGTTTCTGGCATTACAGCTGTCTTCGGCCCGGCTTGCTTGAATCCTGATGGTGCAATGAGCAAGGGACTCACATCTGAGTATACCCTTCCACGCTTATGGTGGACAAAATAATTAAACAACAAGGGGTGGTGATGGACAGAGTTTCTGAATTAAGCAGAATACTCTCACCCAGTCAAGAGATCAGGGCTAGATCCAACACCGTTTTTTAGCTCACTGCACCATCCCAGCTCAGAACCTGGCTATATGCAAATTAGTTTGTTCCTGTCCCAGTGCATGATGGGAACAGGGCAAACCAAACTACAAAGCCAATTCTTTCACTGGGAAGGAAACAAGCTTCCGGGGACCGGTTTCTGGCATTACAGCCGTCTTCAGCCCGGCTTGCTTGAATCCTGATGGTGCAATGAGCAAGGGACTCACATCTGAGTATACCCTTCCACGCTTATGGTGGACAAAATAATTAAACAACAAGGGGTTCATCACCACCCCCTTTTCTAAATCGTTTTTGGCCACTATAGGTGTGGCAGGGTATACTCAGACATGAGTCCCTTTCTCACTGCTCCATCAGGATTCAAGCAAGCCGGGCCGAAGACGGCTGAAATGCCAGAAACCGGTCCCCGGTAGCTTGTCTCCTTTCTGGTGAAGAATTGGCTTGGTAGTTTAGTCTGCCCTGTTCCCATGATGCACTGGGCCAGGGTCAGACTGATTTGCATATAGCCAGGTTCTGAGCTGGGATGGGGCAGTGAGATTAATAACGGTGATGGATCAAGCCCTGATCTTTGGACTGGGTAAGAGTGGTCTGCTTAATTCAGACACTCTATTCATCACCACCCCCTTTTCTAAGTCATTATCGTTTATAGCGCTACTGCCTTCGGTCAAGTTTGTGCTGTATAAACTGCAATTATAAATACAAATAATGAAATAACCCTAACAATAGTCTTGGCACCTGGAAGTTTCCATTTGCGTATAGTTTCCATCTGCCAAGCCGGGACAGAACCTGCAATACCGAGTTCTGAGACAGAACAACTATAGAGGGCAAAGGGATGACTGTTGGAGAAAAGGAAGCCATAGGAATGCGTCTGTAAAGAGGTACTCCGGAATCAGCTTAATGGTGCAAGTTATTTATTAAGTTACACAACAACACACCCCGCGCAGGAGTGCTCAGTAAGGCTAGCAAACAGGTACTCACTAACTGACAACTCAACTAACAAGAGAACTGTCACCGTAGAACGTCCAGCTGTCAACATTCCAGCTGGTGACATCACTGTATCAAGCAAGGGATAGGTCGCGCAGGGAAGGGAGAGGGGGGAGAAAGACAGGTAAAGCAAAGAAACACAACACATCTCCTTCCCTTAAGACCCTTTAAGAGAAAACTTAAAACTGGATGAGCACAGAGTGCTAAACAGGTCCCAGGTCGCAAACAAAGTCTTTGTATTTACTTGGTTTGACCAAGCTACAACCTAACATAGTTGTGCTTGCCTCTACTTCTGTAGTGTCCTTTCCTGCCATATGTTCAGGTTCATACGAAGTGGTACCCCCGCACCTGTTGAGCTACCTGTCTCTCTAGGGATGCGATCATTCCTCTCATACGTGAGTTCCAATGCATCTCGATCCTTCACCTCAGTGGCACTGCTACTAGCGCACAGTGATACCTCTGAGGCATCAGCGCTGGGGTCTCTGTGTTCACCACTAGACTCAATGAGTTCAAGGTCCTGAACCTAACTGGTACCATTGTTGCCCATTGACGTACATGTGCTATCACCTTCTCCGTCCGATTCATATGAAACGGAAATGGCTGAGGCATGCCACACCTTACCATCGCTGAGGAGTGCAGAGTTAAAAAACCTTTTTCTACAATTAACGGTGCTGTAAACCCATACTCTGCCTTCTGCCCCTCACTCTATCACCCTCCTTGACATTGATGTCTTTGCAGTTAAGTTTACTGTCTCACATCTCTTTGCAAGAAGCTTGTGTCTCATGGATTCTTATCCAGACAGTATCCGCCAACCCTTCACTTTTCCTAGCTGTCTTGATCCGTTCATTATTTTCCTTTGGGATAGGTTTCCTACCTTTCATGATTTCGAACGGGCTTACTAAAGTTTTTTCTCCAGGTGTTATTCTGTACCCCCAAATCATTTTGTTTACTTCCTTCCTCCAACATTTACCATTTTTGTTAGCTAATCGAATGGTGCCATTTATTACTCTGTTAAGACTTTCCATGGCCCCACTTCCAGCCGGGTGGGTAACGGACGTAGTTTTGTGGGTAATACCATTCCTGTCAATGTATTTCTTAAAGATGTCCGACGTGAACTGTCTCCCATTATTACTTTCAATAGTCTTTGGTATACCTTCTCTTGTGACTATACCATCCACGAAAGTGACAAGGTCAGTTGCATCCGCCTTCCTGCAAACCTTTATTTCTGGCGACTTTGAAAAGTGATCAATTAAGACTAGTATGTGCACCTGTTCTTCCTGCTATTTTATGGGTCCCACTATATCTATTCCTACACTTTCGCATGGCATGTTCGGGCATTTCAATGGGTTTGTGAACTTGAAAATCCTGTTGCTACTTTGTATTCTGTCCTTTTGCATAACTAGTACCGGTTCTGAGCTGTTCAGGTTAAGTGTAATGCCTAGTTTACCTTGGTCCTTCCATCCAGGCACAGAAGGGCCAGTGGTAGCGACAAACAATTTGCTACTAGGTTCTCTCTCATTAAATGTAAAAGTTAGTTTCCTGAAATCCATAAGTTCAATAGGTTCGCCCATGTATGTTTTAAGTGTGGTATCTGTTTCTTCCATATCCATCCCTAATTTTTTTTCAAATTTATCCCTCCACACCTTTTGGTTTATTATGGTGCACGGTGAACCAGAGTCTGCCACTAACTCAATATTCACTCCTCCTATTTCCACTATGCACAATGGTTTCTTCTTTTTGCCATCTTTTGTTTTGCTACTTGGATCTTCAGTCACGTTCAGTACACACAAGTTATAGTCGGAGTCATCCGAGGAGTTCTGCTCCTCCTCTTCCTCATCCTCAACATATCTTAGATTTGTTTTTTCTTCCTCTTACAAGCCTTTTGGAAATGCAAATGCCCTATAAGTCCACACTGTGTGCATTTGTTGTTCCTAGCAGGACATTTCCAGACGTTTGCCAGATGTTTATTGCTACCACAGCAGTAACATTTTATAACCTTATTCTTTGTTCTGCTTATTTTAGCCACTACACTTTCTCCCTCTGTTTTACTTTTATCCTCCCTAACAACCTCCTTAGCGCAACGGCCAGTCAATTTTGACTTCTTAGCAATATAAATAACTTGTTGGAGGGGTTTCTCCCCCTTACCCCATAGTGTCTCCTGTATGTTTGGATTGGCAGCCCACATTACTATCTCATCCCTAATTAAGTCATCTTGCATGTTCTCAAATTTGCATGTGAGTGCTAGGTTCTTTAAGGCTGACACATAGTCTTCTATGCTTTCCTCCTTACCTTGTTTTCTTCTGTAAAATGTATATCTGTGTACAGTAACACAGACAGTAGGTTTGTAATATCCATCTAAGTCCTCCATGGCTTCATTAAAAACATTTCTTTCTCCTCCTTCTCTCACTTTTTTTGTGATATTGTTGTACACCTTTAAGCCACTTGATCCCAAACAGTGTAATAATATCTTTTTCTTTTCCTCTGGTTTAAGCGGTTCGTCCTCCTTGTCAAATGTTGAAATGTAGTTACAAAAGTACTCCTTCCATTCTTCCCACTTGAACAGTGGTGCTCCGGCACCTTTTAGAATGCTTCTGGAGGCTGTAAATTGTAAATATATCCTGAAGACGTGGTGAAACAACTGTTAGATTATTATTATTTTTTTTTTAAGTTCACAGATGTCACAGTATTTAATTAACCCAGCAGTCACATAGTACCTATAAAGTATTATTCTCTTCAATATTTTTTTTTTCCTTGAAAATATTTAATCGCACTACTCATATGTGTGCTTCTCTTTTGCTAGCATAGGGCAAGTTCATTAGTTCCCCTTGTTCGGTTGCGAGTACTGAAATAGGCCTTACTCCAGTATGCTTATATTTGCTTTAGAGTCTTTGCTTACAATTCTCTAATTGTCTATTCTCTAATACAATTATGCAGCGAAGATGGCCGCCGGGTGGGAGCTCCTGATCAGAGCTCCGAGTGCTTGGGGTACGAATTCTGGATTTAATCCCCGTTAGCACCCGCATCTTAGAGGATTCAACAACGAGTAACTGGAACAAGTAACTGGATGCAAAGCAATTTCAATTCAATTCAATAAATTTATATAGCGCGCTACATACCCAGAGGGTCTCAAGGCGCTTGGGGAAGGGTGGGGGATTACTTGTCGAATATCCAGGTTTTAAGTTGCTTTCTGAATGCTAGGTGGTTCTGAGTGAGGCGAAGGTGAATGGGAAGTGAGTTCCAGATTTTAGCCGCCAGGTAGGAGAAGGATCTTCCTCCCATGGTGGTTTTGTTGATACGAGGTACAGCAGCAAGGGCTTGGTTGGAAGAACGTAGCTGGCGGGAGGGGGTGTAGAAGGAAAGTCGTGTGTTGAGGCATTCGGGTCCAAGTTCGTAGAGTGCATTGTGTGCGTGGGTTAGGAGACAGAATGTTATCCTCTTATTGACGGGGAGCCAGTGGAGGTTTTTCAAGTGACCAGAAATGTGGTCGTTACGCGGGATGTCTAGTATGAGTCTGGCTGATGCGTTCTGGATGCGTTGGAGTTTTTTCTGAAGTTTTGCGGTGGTACCGGCGTATAGGGTGTTTCCGTAGTCCAGGCGACTTGTAACCAGTGCGTGGGTGACAGTTTTTCTAGTTTCGGTGGGGATCCAGCGAAATGTTTTTTTGAGCATGCGAAGAATGTTGAAGCAAGATGATGAGACGGCGTTGACTTGTTTGGTCATCGAGAGTGAGGAGTCCAGGATGACGCCAAGGTTCCGTGCGTGGTCCGTCGGGATGGGTGCTTTTCCAAGGGCCTCTGGCCACCAAGAGTCGTCCCAGGCGGAGCGGGAGGTACCTAAGAGAAGTACTTCTGTTTTGTCTGAATTCAATTTTAGACGGCTGTGCTTCATCCACTCGGCTACTTCTTTCATTCCTTCATGTAGGTTGGTTTTGGCGGTGTTAGGATCTTTGGTGAGTGAGAGGATAAGTTGAGTGTCATCAGCGTAGGAGATGATGTTGAGGTTGTGTTGGCGTGCGATGGCCGCGAGGGGGCTCATGTATACGTTGAAGAGGGTGGGACTGAGTGAGGACCCTTGTGGCACGCCGCAAATGACTTCAGAGGCCTCTGACTTGAATGGTGGGAGGCGGACTCTCTGGGTTCTTCCGGCAAGGAACGAGGTGATCCATTCCAGTGCTTTTCCTTGGATTCCAATGTTTCTGAGGCGTTGTAGCAGGGTGCTATGACAGACTGTGTCGAAGGCTGCGGAGAGGTCGAGGAGGATGAGGGCGACTGTATCTCCATTGTCCAGTAGAGTTCGAATGTCGTCAGTTGCTGCGATGAGTGCGGTCTCAGTGCTTTGTTTGGTTCGGAAGCCGGACTGTGAGGGGTCGAGGGATTTGTTGGTTTCGAGGAAGGCGGCGAGTTGGTTGTTGACAGCTTTCTCGATAACTTTGGCCGGGAATGGAAGGAGCGAGATGGGGCTGTAGTTTTTGAGTTCGGTGGGGTCAGCTGTGGGTTTTTTCAGAAAGGCGCTGAGTTCGGCGTGTTTCCAACTATACGGGAAGGTGGCGAAGTTGAGGGAGCAGTTGATGACGTCTCGGAGGTGTGGTGCTATCATGGAATGTGCTTTGTTGAAGATGTGGTGAGGGCATGGGTCAGTGGGGGATCCTGAATGGATGGAGTTCATCAGGCGAATGGTGTCCTCAGTGGAGATTGGGTTCCATTCGTTAAGGATGTTCAAGGGGGGTGAAGGTACGGCAGAAGGTTGGGTGGGTAGGTCTCCGGGTTGATTGTCGAACCTGTTGTGGATGTCTGCGATTTTGTCGTGGAAGAACGAAGCTAGGGAGTCGCAAAGGGTTTGAGAGGGAGTGATGTCGTTGGAGTTGGCAGTGGGGTTGGTAAACTCTTTGACGATGTTGAATAATTCCTTGCTGTTGTGGGCGTTGTTGTCTAGTCGGTCTTTGAATGCGGCTTTCTTGGCAGTCCGGATCAGTTGGTGGTGTATGCGGGTGGCGTTTTTGAAGGCGTCCCTAGTGCAGGTGTTTGGGTCTTTTTTCCAGGCCTTCTCAAGGGAGCGACAGAGTTTCTTGGATTTCTTGAGATCATCGTTGAACCAGGGGGCCTTTTTGTTGCCTAGTTTGATTTGACGTTTTTTCAGGGGTGCTAGGTTGTCGGCGCTGTTGGTTAGCCATTGGGTGAGGTTAATGGCTGCTTGGTTGGGGTTCGAAGAGTGGGCAGGGGGGTTTGAAGGAGCGATGAGGAGATCTGGTCGATGGTGATTTTGTTCCAGTTTCTTCGCAGAGTAGGTTGGGGATGGATGTGTGTTGCGGTCTTATTGTAGATAAAGTGAACGCAGCTGTGGTCCGTCCAATGGAGAGCTGTGGTGTGACTGAAGGAGATATGTTTGCTGGAGGTGAAGATAGGGTCGAGTGTGTGACCAGCATGGTGAGTAGGGGTATTAACAAGTTGTTTGAGTCCGAGGTTGGCGAGATTGTCCAGAAGGGTGGAGGTGTTGCTGTCGTTGCTTTTTTACAGGTGAAAATTGAGGTCTCCCAATAGAATGTAATCCTCGGAGGGTAGGGCGTGTGGGGTGATAAAGTCTGTGATGTCTTCACTGAATTGTGCGCGGGGTCCTGGTGGCCTGTAGAGGAGGGTGCCTCTGAGTGTGGTCTTGGGGTCGGTGTGGATCTGGAAGTGATGAGCTGCCTTGAGATCGGCTGCTGAGCAGACAGCTGCTGCTCTGGCGCTGGACTTTGGAGGTGCTGGAGCTGGTCTTTGGAGGTGCTGGAGTCCGAGATCGCCCTAAGGTCGAAGGAAGGCGCCCATTCTGTACCGGACCACTGAGGAGCTGCGCACCGCTGAACATCGTAGGAGCTGCCCATGATCGGCTGCTGCTCTGGCGCTGCACACTGGCGCTGGGCATTGGTGCAACTGGAGTCAGGGATCACTTGGATCCGCGAGCCCTGTGCTGCTTGCGGGAGGGCGCCTGGCTGCGGGGGTCTGCCTGCTACCACCGGAGCGGCTCCACAGGATTCACGGCGGCATCGGGGCTGAGAGAGGCCCCCACTGCCCGCTCCACGGCAGTGACGCGGGCGGGTACACTGGTTGCTGCGACCAGCGGAGATCAGAGGAGCAGAGCCGCCGGATCCGCAGCAGAGAGTCACGGTGTCATCGGAGGGCCGAGAGAGGCCGAGTGCTGGGGGCGATCTGAGGAGTGGCGCCGCCGCCCGAGGAGCTAGCGGAGAGGAGCCCTGAGGCAGGCGGGATCAGTGGGGATGGAGGTCGGCGGGAGCCTGCCCTTGCCACGCCGGGAGCTGGAGGTGACGCCGCTCGGGGGGGGGATGCCTGGGTGAGCTCTGGGGCGGACGGAGGTGCACAGGGGAACTGCAGGATGGGGGAGTCAGTCATCGGGTGGCACACTGCAGCATTCATCGAGGAGATGGGGAGTGCTGATGCTCTGACCATACACATACACGAACATTATCCAGCAACCTATAGATGCACACGGCAGCTGTGTACACTGGCTTAACCTTCGTTGAATAACCTTGCTATCAACATCGGTGCACTTGATGAGCAGAGCTCACAAGGAAGGTATTTATTTACCCCACTTGCCTGTACACATACTTGAAAAACCTCCTTTGTTCAAAATGGCCGGGGTCATAAAACTGTAGTAATAAATCCCCTCCTTTACCTCTGGTGCTCACGAGGCTCCTCAACCTAACTCCCCCACACAAGTCCTCCATTACAGAGATAAGACTCCCTCCCAGCAAGCCAGGAACTGGGCCGGCTCAAATAGAAACTGAAACTGTACTTCCCTGTTCACAAAGCACCACAACAGACAGAGGACTACCGTCTCCATCTTCCCTATTGGACGGCCATTTTAGACTGGCTTCTCTCTCTCTTTGGCGGCCATCATGGACTAGTCATTCCCACTATCTGGCCATTCCCTAAGACCTGGCCTTTCTAGACAGCGCACTTTACATAGTTGTGTTTTCAAACCGTCGTGTGATTAAGTGCCTGCCTATTTTTGCAGTACTATGCCTCTACCTGTATTCTGTACATTTTTACTTACATTTACTTTGTGTATTTAAACACTTGTGTGATTAAGTGTTTGCCGTTATTGCAGTATTATACCTCTACTTATTTTGTACATTTTTTGTAACCTGCACACATCTCATCTCACTTTTCTTCACTGGTAATGTACCGAGCGCTACCTCAAATTTTTTATTGCCTTTATTGCAGTATTGTTCCTCTACTTGTATTTTGTACATTTTTTGTAACCTGCACACATCTCACTTTTCTTCACTGGTAATGTACCGAGCGATACCTCAAATTTTTCTGGCGGATCACTAGTATCAATGCTGCTTCATGCAGCTTTTTGGTGACACCGGTATTTTGTTTCAGTTTATCATCATTATTATTTTCTTTTATTTGTGTACTGTACATCTCTGTAAGCTGCACTTATTTCACTTTTATTCTGGATATGCACCGTTTGATACCACTTATATTTTTGTATTTTTGTATATTTCAATACATTGTGTGAGCTGTACCGTATGCTACCTCATATATCTTTGTCCATTTGTGTGCATTATGTAAGCTGCACCCATTCTCACTGTTTATTTTTGGTTTGCACAGATTGCTACCTCTATATTTTGGTTATCTTGTCACTCACTAGTGTCACATGTGTACCACGCAACCTACTGCCTGCATTTTGCTTTGCACAGATTGCTACCTCTATATGTTGGCTATTTTTGCTACTCACTATTGTCACGTGTGTACCATGTAACTTACTGACTGCATTGTTCTTTGCACATGTGTATCACTATCGTCCACCCTCCCACACCCACTTTTAGCACCACACCCACCTATACCGCCATCCCAACAAGGAGCCCATCGGCAAGCACACATATAAAATTAACTACCCACCCACACTCACCAAAAAAGCCGCTAAACGCTTTAAACACAACTTCCTGAGGTCCCACCCTGAAACCCCCTTTGTTGACACCTACTTCTTACCGGTCAATGGATCCCTGAACATCGATATCATCTTCCACACCTCTCGCAGAGCTCAATGGAGAAAAACGTTCCTCACCTTACTCACTGTCTCCACCACCAGGAAATCCACTCCTGGCTTAACTCTCTCCATCACACCATCCCAACTCTTCCTAGGCAGAACCACCATTACTATCTACAACAACGGGATTGTCCTAATTCAATCCACAGACAGGAACTTGGAACTACTAGACAACCTGTTTCCCACTTTCAAAGAGAACGTCTCCAACCATCGGACTTCCACTCACATCCCCTCCAGTAACATCACCCCGGACTTCACAGCCCCTACCGACAACGCTTCTAACCTAGCTCAGCACCAGAACGACATGCACCTCACCACTTCCCCCACCACACCAGTCGCTCACCCACCGGCTGTAACCACCCCACACTCCGCGATCACAGACACAATTAGCTCCCCATCATACACCAGCCGCCCCCACACCACCATCCCGGGGACCCCCACCCATAACACTCCCACTCCTCCTCTCCCCCCTGATATCACAGACCCCGCCCACAACCCCCCTAACCTAGCTCAGCGCCAGAACGACACACATAGCGACAATTCCCACACTCTGCCCCCCCCTCTCTCAGCCCCCACTCCCACACGCTAACTAACCATGCAGACCACATCACCTCTACTATCTTAACTCCCCCTCCCCATCACAGGACCATCTCCAACCCCAGCCCCCCCCCACTCTCAGCCCTCACTACCCTTCAGGCTCCCCCATCACCACCATCATACACTCCACTTCCACCCCGCTCTCTCCGCCTGCCACAAATTCCCTCCTCTACGCCACCAACCTCCTCCGTACTTCATCCACTCTCATCGCCCCCTTACCCCCCCTCCTCCCTAACACCAACCTGTACAACGACATCACAGAGCCCTGCATGAACACCAACCCTTCACCCCACCCGCACGATAAGTCCCAGGTCAGCCACTCACCCATGACTTCCACCCCCAGCACTAACACTTATCCCACGCTGGACAAGATTATGGCCTCCCTCCTACAACTCAAAGAAGAAATTCACACCATCAAAGAAGACATGCACACCATAAAAGAGCTACTCACCACACCCCCTAAACTCACCTCACTCACCACCACCCCCCCTCTCAACTTGCTCTCCTCCCGTCCTGACGACGAGCCTAAGTTACGTCCCTCACACAGGACCGCGATCCATGCCCACAATGGCAACAACCGCACCCGCTGTTCTCACTGGACCGCGATCCCTGCCCACAATCGCAACAACCGCCCCCGTCGCACATGCAACCCTCTTTCGGATCTCGACACTCTCTCCCTCCTCCGCTCCTACGACCCAGCACCCCTAAACCTCACAACCGCCTCGCACCTCCCCATTCCCACAATACACTCAAATCCCCGTAGACCCTCCACTCTAAACAACAGAATATCCGTCCCGAATAACCTTAGAAAAGTCCCCCTCTCTCTAGTTCCCTCTTCCTCCCCTGACACACCCCGTCTCAAATGCACTCTCCTAAACTGTAGATCGGCTTCTAGACACTCCTCCGCCATCGCTGATCTCATCCTAACATTGGACCTTGACCTAATCTTCCTGACTGAAACCTGGCTAACCGAATCTTCTACTCCTATAATGGACATTCTGGTTCCCCCCAACTACCACATCATTAGGCTTGACAGGTCTGGCAAGATAGGCGGCGGAATCGCATGCATATACAGGAACAGCCTTTCTGTTCTGAAAGTCTCCGCGCCTTCCCTACCCTCTCCAACTTCCTACGAATACATCTGCCTCGATATCATAAAGTGATGGCAAACCGATATGCTCTCTTCATGGCATTTACCACCCACCTAGAGACAACCTCATCTTCGCCCAACAAATGATGGACTTGATTTCAACCAACGCCGGACGACAGCTCACCCAAATATACCTTGGTGACTTCAACCTCCATTGGAACGATCTCAATGATGCGGTGGTAAATAGTCTCAAAAGCTTCCTCAGCGCCCTGGACCTCACACAATTATGCAACAGCCCGACCCACGAGAAAGGTTCTATCCTCGACCTTATCATCGCCAAAGAGGACGCTACTCAACTTGAGTCTATCCAACCCTGTGACTGGTCAGACCATCATATTGTCACATTCCACATCAATGAAAAAGTCAAACTCAACCCGGTTCAACCCTCCAGACCAAAAGTCTGGAAAAGAGACCTGAAAAAACTCAACCCAGTCTCCTTACCCCCGAACAGACGCGACATCCTACTCCCGCCCACGGGCGCTACAGATGTACAATCCCTGACTGACCACTATCTCAACGCCATGACCTCAATAATTAATGAGGCTGCTCCTATGCAGCTAAAAAGAGTCTTCGCTAAAATCTCCAATCCATGGTACGACGGGAGTCTCAATGAAGATAGACGAGCCATGCGAATGGCAGAGCGCACCTGGAGGGCAGCTCCCTCTGCACTGCACCTGAAAACCCTGAAGAAAAAGAGAAACGCCTACTTCAGGAAAATAAAGCGCTCAAAAGCAAACTTCTTCAGCCTCCAGCTCGACCAAGCAAAAAACCGCCCAAGAAAACTGTTTGAGTTAATCAGAACACAAGCCAAGGAACAACCCCAACCTCTCAGTACCTTGCACGAAGCACCCTCCTGTGAAGATTTCGCCGCTTTCTTTACCCAAAAAACTGACAACATAAAGAATGATCTCCGCGCTGACGCAAGACTCCACACCACACTCAACTGCATAACACCCAACGGACCTAATAACAATGCTACATGGTCACCCTTTGAAACCTACTCCGAAGAAGAAATAGGCAAACTGCTCAGCACCCTGAAACCTTCCAATCACCTCACGGATCCCCTCCCTGCTAACGCTGTCAAAGATTTCACCCCACTGCTCCTTCCACTCTGGACTAAGATTATCAACAGCTCGCTCCAAGAAGGAACCATCCCTGACTCCCTTAAAGTTGGACAAGTCACACCTCTGCTAAAGAAACTTACTGCCGACCCATCCGACCTAAACAACTACCGTCCCATTACCAATATTCCCACTCTCGCCAAATTATTGGGAAAATGCGCACAACTACAACTGACTAAACACATTGATCTCCTCAACCCTCATCAATCAGGCTTCCGAGCAGGTCACAGCACGGAAACTGCTATGACTCACATAATTGACGACGCCCTTCAAATCCTAGATCAAGGGGATACCTGCCTCCTCATCCTTCTTGATCTCTCTTCAGCATTCGACACTGTTAAACATGAGAAATTACTCGATCTGTTGAACACAAGAATGGGTCTTTCCGGGACTGTTCTCAAGTGGTTCACCTCCTTTCTACACAACAGGTCACCGAAATTCAAGAGTAACAACCTGATGTCCTCTCCAATACCTGTTTCGTTAGGTGTCCCCCAAGGATCCTCCTTTTCACCAACTTTGTTCAACTTAGTTATGGAACCTCTCACCACCGTGCTTCAAGCATCCAATGTACTTTTTCACATGTACGCAGATGACACTCAACTATATCTCAAATTACAATCCCCCAATGACATCTTACTCCTGAACTCAACGATCAGAAGCACCCAATCCTGGCTTGCTGATAATCATCTCAAACTCAATGCTCTGAAAACAGAATTCCTGCTGATCTCACCTCCAGCGAAGATCTCTACCACTCAAACCTGGCTTAAACAGTTAACTGCACTCAATGTCCAACCCACCATAGTGGATTCAGCGAAATCCCTAGGCATAACTCTCGACTCCAATCTCAACATGCAGCATCATATCAGCAAGGCTAATAAGGGAGCGAACTTCCAAATCAATACCCTAAGGAAACTTAAACCCTTCCTACCAGCCAAAGACTTCCAAACTGCAGTACAAGCACTAGTCATCCCGCAAATTGAATACGGCAGCACCGCCCTCTGCGGTCTCCCATTAACCACTACTGCACCCCTAAGAGCCTCTCTAAACGCTGCAGCGAGACTCATCACTGGATCAAAAAAGCACTCGCATATCTCCCCTGACCTGAAATCACTAGACTGGCTGCCTTTTGAAGCCAGAATACATTTGAAAATCGCCTGCATGACACACAAGGCTCTAAACCTGAGCTCTCCCGGATACCTCACTCAGAAGCTGTCAATCTCTGGCGGCTCTAGAAACACCAGAGGCACAAACAATCTTCTGCTAAAACCTCGAAGATTCCGGGAGGAAAAAACTTATAAACGCTCTTTCTCAGGAATGGCACCCAGTATCTGGAACTCACTCCCTCCTGAAACTAGGCTCATCTCCTCCATCACACTTTTTAAGAAAGAAGTGAAAGCTATTTTTATGGCCAAATACACTTGACCTATTAGCATGGATCTGGAAAGACTCTACACCGATCTGAATTATTATGTTCGAACTCTATGACTATGTATTTGACCTGTATTATTGATGCTACTGACTATCTATGCACACATTTAACTGTAATATTTATATTATTGATTTGCTGTACTAATTTGCTCCCTCACGTACCTACCCTTCCCACTTCTTATGTTTAAATTCACTCTCTTGTTGGTATTCCCGGCTTTGTAAAGCGCTCTGATATCTGCAAAGATCTTGTTCGCGCTATATAAAACTTTCAAAATAAAAATAAATAAAAATAAAATAGCTGCATGCACCTTTTTCTGAGTGTGATAACTTGCCTGGAACGTCAATCTTCAACTTCAATAAACCATGGTGAGGAATGCCCCGGTTACTTACCGGTAATCTTCATTACTCCGAGTATAGTCTTCCTCGCCACATGATTTACATAGTGAGCTTTAGCTCCACAACAGAACCCTCCAAAGCAAAAAGAAACCACCTCCCACCCCCTCCCAACATGGCCGACCAGTCCCACCTGACCTCTATAAGAGGCGGGCCGGCCCAACCAAACAGCCTGATCTACCAAGCAAACAATGAAGCCGATAGCCAGACAGGGAGGGGGGGAGGGAACTCATGTGGCGAGGAAGACTATACTCGGAGTAATGAAGATTACCGGTAAGTAACCGGGGCATTACCTCCTCGTTAGTCTTCCTCGCCACATGATTTACATAGTGAGCAAATACCCAAGCCAACAAGGCTTCATTGACCACCATAACCACAACACCACATGGTGATGCAGAGAAACCAACCCAAGGTTGATGTAAACAACTGAAAGGAAAACAGGGCCCACAGGAAACCTGAAATCAAGACCTCCAGGAAAAGGAGGCCAACCAGGAGTCGCAGCTCCAGCACTCAGAACGGCCCCAGCGAAGTCCCCCCGGGACTGCTAGAGACCCACGTACCAGGCGGGTGACGACCACGCCGAAGTCAGACCAATACTCCACAGAGGAGACACCCACGAAGGGGGCCCAGGGAACCGAGCCACACCTCGCGGACCGACCCAGGGCCCCCGCCGGATCCACCGAACCCAGCGAAGCGTAGGGAAGGATGCCAGCCCGTGAAAGCCCGCGAACCAAGGAGGAACGAGGGCTAGCGGCCCGAACAAACCGGGCCCAAAGGCATAACCCCGGCCATCCCACCGGGAAAGGAAAAAACGTGCGGCTAAGAGACGCCAAAACCGCACGCCGAACAACCAGCCCGGACAAGGGAGGAACCACGTTGGCCGGGAAAAGCGGCAAAGCCACCTGAGTCCGAGGCCCCAGGGAAGGGACCCCGGGAAGGACACGGGGGACATGCCGGAGGAGCTACCCCGTCCGGCAAAACCTGCAAGAAGGGCGGGGAGCGGAGGAACGACCCCCGCACTCCCATCCGCCCAGCAGACACCATCGCCACCAGGGAAACCTGACAGGCGAGGAACCGCCACCGAGGGCCGGGTCCCAAAAGGGCGGGCCCCGAAGAGCTCGTAAAATGAGAGAGGGAGTATGCCAGAGTATTGCGATGTGCCTAGCGCACGTATCGCCCAAAGGCAACAAGGTGCGTGCCGTGGGAACCCGACCAGGTATTCCCTTGTGAGATACCCCATCCAGGTACCAACCAGGCCCGACCCTGCATAACTACTGAGATCGGACGAGACCAGGTGCCTTCAGGGTGGTATGGCCGTAGGCTGCAGGATACAAGGTGAGAGTCAGGCATCCCGCCGCAAGGGGCCCAAGTGGAGAACAAGCAAGCATCTGCCCAGAGTTGCAGAGTGTGAACCCGTGAGACGAGTAGGCACCGGCATGAGAATTCTCGAGTCCATGGAAGTATGTAAGCCCAAGACCCACCGAGGTGGGGAATCGAACCCAGGTCCAGGACCAATCTCAGTTACCGGGACTGCCGCCTCCAACCCCTGAGCCACACAGCTCCACCAACATGGAACGCTCCACGAATTTGCGGGACCTCCTTGCGCCGGAGCCGTGGCAATCCTCTCTGTATCTTTCCAATCATGTATACGTGCCGCCGGAGCGAGCACTGGAACAACCGCGGGAACCCAGCAGCAAAGCCACAACCCCCGAGCAAGCAGCCTCCTCCGCTCCAGAACCAGGCCTGCACAAGGAGGCAGGCCAGCCGACAAGAGCCGGCTCAACACCGGCGCCGAGAGCGGGGGACCCAATCACTGTACGGGAAGATCCGGGATCGGCCAGGTGGCTCGAATCGCCAGCTCGGCCAAGGAGAGGGAACCCGGGGCGGAGGATCCCGCCGGGAGCCAAAAACAGGAATGCCCCAGGACATGCGTGGCAACCCCGCGCGGGTGCCAGGCACCTCTACACTGCCACGTATCAAACTAAGACCAAGTGCCGCCGAGGCGAGCACCCAGGAGTACCCTGGCCCTGCCCAAGCGGGTCCAGCCGCGATATTAGAGGGCACGGGGGAACGCGCACCACAGACCGAAAAGGCCAGGCAACAGGCCGGGCAACCCCCAGGACCCGGAAGGAGGAGTAGAACCCGGGCAGGAGGGCCCAGTCCCCTTCCGAGGACAAAGGCACCTAGGCAGCGAAGGAATAGATCCGGCACCGTCGAACCGTCTTCACCAAGCCGGACCCCGGGGGAACGCCCACAGCACCAGGACGCCTGACCCGACCAAGACCTGGGGACCCAAAGCCCCCCAATCATAGTCAATGCGCGGCTGAAACGAGCACAGAAAAAAACAACGGCAGGTCAGGAGGACATACAGCAAACTCCGAAGCACGAGGAGCAGCGTGACCTCCGGAGATCCCACCGACCCCCAACGACCCGGCGCCAAAGGACGCCTACCCCCCCCCCCCCTGAATGAACCAGAGGGAAGTACCGGGGCCAGGCACACGCCCCCCCGAAGGAGAGCAAGCCCGATACGAGGACCGAAGGGACCACCGTACCTAGGTCAGGGAGCCGACGGGTGAGAGACACCGCCAGACGTGAATGACGAGGCCGAGAGGAAGCGAGAGTGGGGCCCCCCCCCTTCGCAGGCCGGCCCCCCAGGCCACCACACGGACCCCGAGCCCCAGGTCCGGGACAGCCACGTCCCAGGACGGGTCGGGAAGAGCCGTCACTCGGGCCCGGAAGCCCACCCCGACAGCACCCCGTGAAGACCGACCTCGGGTGGAAAGGCCGAAGGGCCCCACCCCAGCAAGGGCGGGACGACCACACCCACAGGCGGACGGGGAGTCCGAAGGAAGGCCGCGCCCGGGGGAGCGGGTATGAAAAGACCGGAGGCAAGGATGCAGCCAGACCCGACGTCCGAGCCAGCCTTGCGCCCCCAACGCCCCACACAACGGACGCAGGCAGAGGAAGGGAGTCAGGCGACCAGCGCAGAGACTCTACCCCGAGACACCCCGGGACACACCACTGCCGCTGGCAGAGGGAAAGTCACGTTTCACGTGGAACGAAACACGCACTCGCGTGACCCCCCCCCCCCCGCGCAGGAGCCCTTCTCGAACTGCACCGAAGCGCAACACGCCACAGCACACAACACATCCGCCAGGGCCCAAGGCGCTTGCACGAACGCCGATGTGGACACCCTCCTGGACAATTCCCCGAGGCGACCTACCCCGGACACCTCCAAGGTGGAGGCCAGGCCACTGACGCCTGGAGGGGGCCGATGCGGGAAAAAAAAAAACAACAAGCCATTGCCCAGAGCCGCAGGACGCGACACCAGGAGTGGGACAGGCACCGACACCCCAGGACCGGGGACGCACACGACCCCCTGGGCGAGAGGCCGAGGAGGCGAGGAGGGGCACAGGGCCCCCGTCGCGTCCGGTCAGAAGGGCTAGTGTCGCCAAACAGGGAGACCCCGCAGATGGCGCAGAGGGATCCCCCGCCTCCCCAAGGAGACCAGAAGGCACCTGACGAAAGGGCACCGAAAGCGGATGCCAGGCCTCCACCGCGTCGCGGAGGTGCAAGGTGTGACTCCCTCAAAGGGATAGGCACCGACCCGAGAAAAACCGGTCCGGAGAAAAACTGAGCCCAAGGCTCGCCGAGGCGGGGACTCGAACACTGGACCCGGGCAAGATCAGTGCCACAGGGTCCGCCGTCCAAACCCTAGAGTCCACTTCACAACCTCGGCCTGGTTCAGAATAAGAACAGCCGTACAAGTACCGCGCGCAATCGAGTGTGCACAGCGAAGCCAAGACTTAAGTGTTTCCAGCTCGTGCCAGACCGAAGACAGAATCCTCGGATTTAAATATGAACAACAAGAACACCACCCCTGTGATGCACGCTACAGTCCGCCAACACGGGGCCCTCTTAAAATGCGCTATTGGCAGAGTATAGTAGAGACTTCTTAACACACGGCCAAATTCATGTCGTTTATTCATTATTAATTCATTCAGTAATTCAAATACATTAATAACTTCCAAACCCTAGCTCCACCAAGTGAAACGAGCACTGGATGAAATGAGCACATTGCGGAGTCGAGCCAGCCAGGCGCAATTGCGACACGGCACTGACCTCGCGGGTAATTTAAAAAATTACACTGAATGACAATACCCCACCTCGGGACACATCCACAGCCCCGGCAGGATTCGAACCCTGGTCCCGCGGGGGTCGTCCCCACCAGAGGAACAAACCTCACCTTTGAGCCCCAGCTCCTTGGTTGAGGAAAAAAAACCCTCCACGAGGAACGAGCTGCGCCCTGCCTGCTGCGTCCAACCACGCGGAAACAGCCGAGTCATGTAGCAAGCTATCGGCCAGAGTTACAGGGTGCACGGCCGAGCCGCCGCCAGTGCTGGGACCAGAACTGTTATGCACCGGAATCTGCCATCCCGCTTGTTGCGCCACTTCGGACGCACCTGGAGGCCATCAAACCCCGCCCCCGAGGGGCGGGGAGCAGCCGGAGCAAACACCCGCACAGCCAATCGCCGCGGCCCGTAGGGGCCCAATCATCACGGAGGGAGGCGGCAGCGTCCAGCGCCGCGCACCAGAGAAACCCGAGGAGAGCCTCCGGACCCGGACCGTGAAGCCCCCGCCGACACGAGGTAAGACTGGCCAGGGGGCCCCCCATTGTACCCGGGTTCACCAGGCGTTTCGGAAGTCACCGCTGAACGCATGACTTCATAGGCAGGGTATGTGCGGAGCACCAGAAAACAAACGCTGGAATGTCTTACCTTTGATGTATGTTACAGCGTCTAATGCACTGAGTGGAGTCCAGGTCTCAGGCTCAACCGACTCCCCGCTCAGAGCTCCGTGCTCCATCACAGAGCCATGCCGGGAAAGCCCAGCGCCGGCCATGTCGCCAGCGTACGCAGCGCAAAAGAGCATGCAATAAAATACATATTCTTTAGCTGACCGAGCTAACCCAGCACTTCCCACCACACGTGGAAAGAAGGCAGAGCTCTGCATAAAACACAGCAGAGCGAGGCGGAACTGACCTGATAAGCCAGCCCAACCGTCACTCAGCATATAACTACTGTAACAGGGCAGCAGCTCGAGCCCAGGAGTAATGCACACGATGGGCGTCTGCTGCGCTGGACCCAAAAAGCCCACAGAGTGGCCAGGACCCATCAGTAACGACCTGGGGACACACGGGGATGTCCAAACACCCCATATCCCCCGCCGCCCCCCCCCCCCCTGTAAACCACTGGCATGCTATAGCAGTACCTAACCGGCCCCACAGGACCGGGGGAAGGAAGAGGGGGGGGATTTCCAGGCATAAGGCACTCGAGACCGCTATAGCAGGTCCTCCACCTTAAACCCCAAGGGCCAGCTCACGCCGGCCCATCCTACCTGAACCGTGTTCTGGAGAGGATCGTGCAGAACAAAAAAAACAGGCTGTTTGGTTGGGCCGGCCCGCCTCTTATAGAGGTCAGGTGGGACTGGTCGGCCATGTTGGGAGGGGGTGGGAGGTGGTTTCTTTTTGCTTTGGAGGGTTCTGTTGTGGAGCTAAAGCTCACTATGTAAATCATGTGGCGAGGAAGACTAACGAGGAGGTAATACACAGTCCACCTAATTTGATGTTAGTTCCCTGGTGTAACAGTATGTTATAAATGGTGTAGTCACACACAGTGGCGGCTGGTGAACTTTGAAAGTGCTAAGGCAAAGCAGCTGCCCCAAATTACCCTCAGTAAGTCAAGCAAGCAACCTCCACTCCCCCCACCCAGGGATTATTTATTTCTACTCTAGCCAAACATTTAAACAAATATGGAGCACACTGATACATTTTGTGGTCCACTGCCTTTGTTGCGACCCACGACACATAAACAGGTCATGTACGATACCCTGCAGCCCATAAAACCATAATATGCTGAAAATGCAGCAAGTGGAATATTGTATCCAGGCAATTTGGGGTTAAACAAATGCGCACATGGAAGAGTCCTCTAATCAACGTTTAAGAGGGGGCACCGACGTGTTAAAAGCTTTCCTGCAAAGTTGTACGAACAAAAGCTCGATATTCCCTGACCAATAGGCTATAAATCAAACAGAGGCCCAATTAACACCCCACACTCCACGGACACAGGGTCTGTGAAATATTGCAGACAGATGGAGCACGTGGCCTCCTCCTTCAGGCTCCGGAGCTGGTTGGATGCAGCCATGTTCTTCCTGCAAGTGTACATGGTTAAGTTAAGTTTCGTCTCTCATAGAACCGTTTGAGAAGTGGGAAGGTCTGTTCCTCCTTCCTTACAGACCCTCCCACTCACTGGCTGCTGCACCTGCACAGCGCTGACGTGAGACTGTCATTGGCTGATAAGGGAGTGTTTACAGTGAACTTTGAATGTTTCAGGCTTGACACAGCAAAGCACAGAGAGTGTCTGTAGCATGTGCTGGGAATGGGACCGTGCGCAGCATTACTGAATTGTCCGCTTGTAAAGCAGGCCTGTCAGCAGCAGAGCTGATGATAGCCATATCGGTAGCCATACTGGGATGCACTAAGAATATTTTAGTCTGTACTGTATGTGCCTACATCTGGGAGTGAGTCTTAGGGTCTGTACTGGTGCCTACATCAACAAAGTAGCTCAGCTCTTGTCACCTTGCTGTAAAAAAACAAAAAAAAAAACACCAAAAAACACCTCCTTTAAACACAGCGCCTATTCTTCTTTTACAGCGCAGCCCGTATAGCGCCTGAGAGCAGAGGCGGAGGAAGAGACACGAGAGACGCCGAGCGCCTTAAATACTGTCTGTCACTCCTCCAGGCAGGAATTTCCATAGATGAAGAGGTCAGCCTCTTGAGGATTAGACAAACAAGCATTTACAATGCAATGGTTTCGCCTTTGGAAAAGTTAGAGCTATTGGCATTGTAAATGACAAAATTGTATTTATGTGTTGGTTTTGAAAACAGATAAATAAATGGCATTGTCATTTACATTACCTGCTCCACAGCCTTCCTCAGCGGGCTTTACATGCTCTTTTGCAGGGAGGGTCCCTACGAACTTAGAAGGTGCACAGGGCCTGCACCTGCCCAAACATCTAGTCCGCACTGCTGTTCTGCAGTAACAGCTCCTAGGTTTTTGGAAAGGGTATGGCTGTCCCCCCGCTGTTGGGAGGTTACAACCCTCGCGTTCGTGTCTGCATCTAGTATTAGATTGTAAGGAACCCACCATTTCACGCAGCAGAAGTCTGTACTCCACACTCTCGGGCACTTGATATTACGTCGGAAACGACCACCCAAACAGATCTGTGAGGGGAGTAGTGCCTTTGTTCACTGTTCAGGTGAAGCCGGCCTGAGGAAGTGGGCATGTGCCTAGTGTTCAGTGATAGGTAGCAATCCCACCGTCCTGATCGGGTCTGAACCTGTTATGTATATATTGACCTGAATCTGCTGCTCAGTGGTCGGCAATACCTCCTCTTGTACGGGACTGCATACTGACCCGAGTCTGACTCGAGGCTAACACTCGGCACTGGGCAGATGCGGATATTTTAAACTGGGTCTGTGCTGAGTGCTAATCAGCAGGGGCACACACTGGTCTGTGTCTAATCTTCAGGCGTATGTAGCAATCCTACTCTATATGGGTCTGTGTTGAGTGGTAATCAGCTGGGTCATACACGGACCTGGGACTGTGCTGAGTGCTAATTGGCAGGGGCACACACTGGCCTGTGTCTAATGCTCAGTGGTAGTTAGCAGTCCTATTGTATACGGGTCTGCGTTGAGTGGTAATCAGCAGGGGGGCACACTGGTCTGTGTCTATTGGTCAGGCGTAGGTAGCAATCCTGCTGTATATGGGTCTGTGCTGAGTAGTAATTGACAGGGGCACACACTGGTCTGTGTCTAATGCTCAGGGGTAATTAGCAGTCCTACTCTATATGGGTCTGTGCTGGGTGCTAATTGGCAGGGGCACACACTGGCCTGTGTCTAATGCTCAGGGGTAATTAGCAGTCCTAGTGTATATGGGTCTGTGGTGGGGGTAATCAGCAGGGGCACGCACTGGTCTGTGTCTAATAGGCAGGCGTAGGTAGCAATCCTGCTGTACTACGGTCCGTGTTCAGAGGCTTTCTGCAGGAGCATATAATGGCCTGTGTCTAATGGTCAAGGATTGGTAGCTGACCCCCGCTGTATTTGGGTCTGTGTTGAATGGTAACCAGCAAAAGCATATACATATGACCCTCATAGTACGTGCTCAATCTCACAGCATTGAGTCCCTTGGCTCCGGGTCGTTCACAGAACTTTATCATTCTCTTAGCACTGCCGCCGCGAGACTTCCAGCAGTACCTGCTCATTGCCGCGCTACTCGAGCCCTCTGCTCCAGGGCCGGTACAGTAGCAGCTCATTCGCACAGCATTGGAGTCATTTGCTCCGGTCCCTACAATACCTTTTTATTCTCACAGCTTTGGAAACCAGAGCTACATGGTCAATCTCACGGTACAGAGATGCCCTCAGCTCACCCTGCAGCGCCTGTACATTCTCACCTACCAGACACCTCTACTCCACCGAACTCCTACTTGCACACACACCCCAGTGAATGGAGTACCATCACACTGGGTATTACGGATCTGGAGTTCGTGCCTTCCCCTACCTCGCTCCTACAGCCTGGGACGAGCTGCCACTGCACTTCAGAGCCTCCTCCAGAACTCCACAAGAAACTGAAGACCTGGCTCCTCTCCTAGCCCTGACCCTGGCTCAGCCCACACAGCGCCTGGATAACCTCCGGGATGAGTTTTGTGCTAAAACAAATGGACAGCACTGGGCGCTCCGATCCCTCGGCTTCAGTACCCGGCCTCACAGTGGATTCTTCTATTCTTTCTCACAGCAGTGGAGTTTCTACACATGCATCGTTCCTCCCAGTATCTAGACCCCCCCCCCGCCCTTGTGCTCAAAAAGCTCCACACTCCTCGCTCATTCGTCGCAGTTCTAGAAACTCTGCTTCAGGCCCCTTGACACCATCATTTATCCATCACACTACATTCACATCTCCCTCACTCGTTCATCGCAGCACCCGAGGGCGGCCCCTTACTTCCACACTGTTGGCTCCGCAGCGCCTTCCCTCTGCCCCCGCCCCTCAGGCCGCCAGCCCCTGAAGTCCCTCAGCACCTGCCCCGTCACACTACCTTCTCATTGCTCTCGTATTACGGACTCCCCCCTAAACAGGAGCCGCGGCAGCTGCTGCAAACGTTGGCCCGATGTCGAGTCCTCGCAGGCTGGAGAGGGTGGCCTTTGTTCCACTTGAGCCGCGGCCAAGAGGTGCGAGGAGGAGTTAGAGATTGAGAAATTGGCTTCTCTCCGCTTTGCACCTGCTCCCCCTGAAGCCAGGCAGCGCTCCACGAGACAAGCCGAGCACCCTCGCCCCATCCTGCTTACACCCCCCAACCTGGCAGAGCCCCCTCCCCCTCTAGCTTGACAGCAACCGTTAACATTTTTTTGCATTGTATCCCCTCGAGCCAGATGGTTGACTAAACCCCATCCCCCACCCTCACAGCTGAGAGCCCCTTCAGATAGGCCGCGTGCTGCGAGACCATTCCTTGTGGTCACCAAGCACTGGACTCACCCCTCCAGCCAAGCACTGAAAACCAATTGCGAACGGACAATGTGACCCCCTCCAACCAGCAGACAGACAGACCGACAAACCCCCTAGGCATCTAAGGAGCTGCGTCCCGCTCCTACAAGACCGAGCTGAGCAGACACATCTCCGGCCATCGAGTGGAGTCCCCTGACGGTCTGCTAGGAGGCCAGGCCACATGTCAATTACCAGGCAGCAATATTGTTGGTCCTCACAAACTAACAACACTTGCAACACAATAAACTGGTACTCTACTCCCTGACAGCAGCTACCGAATTTTGCAGGTAGTCGCAGTCTCAATACATCGGTAGAGAAATCCAGGTACCTCTGGTAGAGGCTTTTTATTCGCTTAACGAGAGTCAAACCCAATCAAGAACAAACACCTACGGGCACACGAACAGCGGGAGGGGGGGCGGGAACGGACAGCGGGAGGGGGGCGGGAAAGGCAAGGAAAGCGAGAGGGGGGGGAACGGCACACGGTCAGCGGGAGGGGGGCGGGAACGGGCACTCACCTGGACTTCTTCCGGCAGCGGTCGGCCTGGAAGGAAGAAAACAAACCTTAAAAAAAAAAAAAAAAAACAACCCGCCCAATGCCAAGATGACGCGCACAGAGGGGCGGAGAGGGAAGAAATCGCGGGAACGCCCACGAATCTGGTCCGGCCATGACGGACAGAACTCTGTTCCAATGGCTAGCCTCCATTTATGGAGCTAGCCAATGGAACAGAGGGGCGGATTCCCAAGCCACACTGTTCTAACATTAGATTTCGCCTGCGCCGAAAAGCTGCGCAATGCGCAGCTCTCAACGAGGCGAAACCTAAAAAATGTGAAAGCCGTGGGGGGATGTCACGGGGGGGGTATTCCTTTACTCTTGGAGGCACTGCGCACCTAGGGAACATACGACCTGAATCAACACACTACCTCGCTGAGCTAATCCGACCTAATGGTAGCAGGTTTGGAAAACTATTTTAATATTGTTAATTTATGCTGAGCGGTACCAGCACATCACTTCCACACCATGCTGGCGATTGGTGTGGCCCAAGTGACAGTAATGCTCCTAATTAGTGCTTTGCTGTGTCCAGCTTTCGGTGTCCCGGATCCCCACCTACAGACCAGGGAATAAATACACAGCGAGGGGCATACACGCTGTCTTACAAAGCCCGCTGCAGAGTGGCGCCTCACAATCCATCTGTACTAATGTAGTTGTTGGTATGGCCTTGGAAATGACCCATCGCCTGGAAGTCAGCAACTAACCACCTGGGCCTAGGAACTGTCTGAACTGCACTGCTGGCCACAGCAGGTTTTTCCTATATGCGTGTGGCATATCTTACCCCTGCAGCATCTCAGGTACCCCTACGGGGGGTGGGGGGGGGGGGTGGCCGGGGGTGTGTAAAATAAAATTGAAATAATCAATCCTACCTGAGCAGCAGGTCCGCGCCGCCTCGGGTCCACGACCACTCCACTGCCTGGTTGGTACCTACTACTTTTTCATGAATCAGGAACAGCCGCCTCGCATCACTGCTGGCAAGTGGGAGGCAACCCCTCTAAGCCAATCCTGGCGCTGCCAGCAGCGCCAGGATTGGCTGAGGGCATGGGTTACTCTCTGCCCGCCGCCTGCCCATTAGGAGACCCTAGGGGCTCTATAATGGGTATGCGCAAACCAGTAGAAACACAAGTACGCATGACTGGGCACGGCTGAAAAATTGCAGAGCTTGTCCACTCATGCGCATTTGTGTGCTGCCTGCCTGCTGCCCCATGTCTGACAATCATGTCAAACAACATGACGCTGGACCGCCCACCCCCGGTGGTCCGACGTCATGATGACTGTAACTGACATGATTGATTGTCAGTTCTGCTTCTGTTCTCCCTCGGCGTCTAGTCTGAACTTAAGTAAACTGACAGTTGAGTTTACTACTTAAGTTCACAGGCGCCGAGGCTGGGAGGGAGCTCAGCTGCTGACACGGGCGGGGGGGGGGGGGGCAACGCCCCAACACCCACAATGGACGGGCCGCCATTGGTCACACAGTATATATAAGGTAATTATCTTCCTTTTTAAAAAAAAATTATGTATTCACCTCCTCACCTGTGTTCTCAGCACGCTTTTATTTTCTTGTGTAATTCCAGTTGTTTTGCTCCTCCTGCACACTAGTGAGTGCTAAATCAGTCTGCAATATCCTGTCCGGTCTGTTTTCATCTCGTTTGAAGTCTTTGTTTACGATTCTGGAAAATGGCGGCACGCACCTATCCTGTGCGTGTAACCTAATGCCTAGAACGTCAACCCTCAACTTTCAAGATGGCGTTTCTCACTTCTGATGTAATAGACGTTATTAAGCAGATGCGCCACAGCTCATGTCGAGCTTACCTCATGCTGTGTCAGTACTCCTCAGCACAGCTCTCACTGCGGACTCATATGAAACTCCTCACACCTTTCAGTTTGTTGCACGGCTAAATCATACGCTGAACCATTTTCCCTCACTCCCTCATGGCTTTCTCCCTCAAGCACCACTTGCCTCTATTCGATGCCTTTTGCATTTCAATGTGCTGAAGTGGAGAATACGCTTCGCTGTCGAGTGTCATCAACAAGATAGTTCCCTTTTATTTTCTCCTGCCCGTTTATTTATATAATTTTCTTAACGGTTGTCTTCTCGATTGTTCATATTTACCGCAGTACCTTAAATATTTCTTCTTTTCTTATTCCATCATCTCCACTGCCGCTCCCTTGCCATTTGTTCAATGTAGCTAGTTGCGATGTGTTCCAATGACATGTCTTCTTTTATTTTATTCTTTGAAGGTCCGCTTACTTCTTCATCAATTTCATGTGTACTCCAAGACCTTTTCCTTTTCATTCTCCGTGGGTCCTTTGGTGTGTCGTCAGTTACCTTGTCGCCATAATTGTAAAGTAGTACTCATCGCCTGTTTGCTCACCGGGCTGTCTGCTTTCTGCTAATGCTGCTGGGGCATTTTCACCGGACTTCGGCAATCGCGGCCCCGCTCCACGGGTGTGCCGCTGATCCCACCCACACCGCTGCGGGACTGCGAGGCAAGGACTGGACACACCTGCAGCCTCTTCCCGCAGCGGCCACGCCCTCTTGCCTTGGAGGTTTAAAACTAGTCTACTTACTCCGCGACGCGGGACGCGCGCGGGACGGAGCACGGGGCGAAGCCCGGGCAAAGGGCGGGCCGTTTGAGGCCGTTCGAGACCGGCAGAGACCGGGACTGGGCCACCCCCCTTGGAGCTTGTATTAGGATTTTAGCCTATTTTCATCTCTCACGTTTCCTGACCCGCTGATGATGGCTGCAAGAGAAACAAGGAGTAAGGAGCGGCAAAAGGTACTCTTGACACTTACTTTGCAAAAGCGGGCTCTCTTCTCATCGATGAAATTACCATCCTCGAGAGGCGCATATCACAAGAAATAGATTGGGTAAGGAGATCCTCCATGGGTCCCCTTGTGCACGCAATCACCCCAGAAAAGAGACTGGATTGTGAATTGACAGACAATGGGACTCAGGGGGCATGTGGCACGCTTGACTTACCTGATCTAACAAACTCTACTGTTTACAACACCGATATTGATATTAGTGCCCCAGAAGAGCTAAGCCTCTTACCCCTACCCCAGCCCTCTCTACCATCAACTACTGCTATAGCCACCATGGCCCATATGGATGGTACTTCTGATGGAACTAGCCATCCAACCCAGGGGGAAAGGGAAGGAGCTATTTCAAAAAGAAAAAGAGGTGCACATAACATTGGGGGGCGAAAGGCTAAGGCTGCGAAGCATAATCCTACGGCGGAGGGTAAAAAACCAGGATTAACTAGTAAGGGACCCACCATCACGCACATAAACACGTCATTACCTACTGATACGCTTGAACCGACCCCCCCCCGCCACAGTCCCACTGTAGGGGATGAGGACATTACACTCGCTGACATAGGCGTTCTTCTGAGGTCAATGTTAAACCCACTCGAACTACGCCTATCTAAGATTGAAGCTAGTTTAGCAGCAATCGAAAAGGCAACGGTGCTCTTAGCTGACACCCTTAATAAAGACACTAAAGCTTCTAGAGGTGGGGCGGAGACTAGAAATAAGAAGGCTACACCAGCGCCTGTAGCAAAGGAAGCTGGTAGAGCCACTAAGCCTACACAAACCCAACAGCCTATATCTCTCACTCAAAACCCACAAGAAACAAATCGTGCCGCAAATCCCAGTACCCCGGAGAGCACAGCTGTAGTTGCACAGGGCGTGCAGGGGAATACCAAAAAACACAGGCCAGTGAATCTACCGCTGGAGGCGAGTCCATATACAGTCATTTTGGCTGGCGTCCCTGAGCTAAAATCATTCACCAAAGAACCTGTTGCAGCCCTAAAAAATAAGGTGGTGAACTGGCTTTCAATTAATAGACCTCTCCCGCAAGGAATATCTAGTGAGGTCCTCATGTTAAGGAGAATCCCATGGTTAGGCAACACCAGGAAATCAATCAATGGAGATTGTGTCCTAATCAATTTTAGGGACCCTATGACAGTCTCACATATATGTGGCTGGTCATATCCCGACCAAGGAACTTCCATCCAGGCCCTACCCCTATCATTCTTCTACCCACCAACAAGACACGTGCATGTAGAGGAGGGATGGGAAACAGTTCATAGGAGGGAGGGAAGATGGGGTGAAAGACAAAGAGGAGACCTTTTCCTTTCTAGACCTCAGCAACCTGCTTATTTTCCAACTTATAACAGGTTCGGCACCCTGGACATGGTAGATTGACAGAGTGGATATGGGAGGGGGGAGGCCACAAGTGAACATAGGGCCTCTCCTCCCACACAAGGCACCCCTAACTCCAGGGGGAAGGCCCACCATAAGGAGCCACATACTAGTGGAGAAGCTTACAAAACCCTTGTCGGGAGTCCACCCACTGCGAACGGTGCCATAGTTGCTCAGAGGAAAATTCTCGACAACAACACACCAGTGATGACCCAACCCAATATTGACTCTTCTCCTTCTCCAATCCTGAGCCCAAATCGTCCCTTCCTAAAGATAATATCTTGGAATGTGGCAGGTCTGGGGAATAAATTGAACTGTGCGGAATGGAGTTCATTCGTTGAGGGTAAAGACATATGCATGTTTCAAGAAACATGGGCGAGAGAGGATGTCTCCCACATAGGATTTGCAGCATTTTCTAAACCACCTAAGTGGGGGGGCAGGGGGCGCCCTTCGGGCGGACTAGCAACATGGGTGGCCACTGACTTGGGATGCAGGGCAACCTCATTTCCCCTACCCACAGAGGACATCCTGGGTGTCTTGCTGGAGTGGCCAAATCGAGCAGACTCTTGTTGGTAAATGTTTACTCTAGGCCGGTGGGTAGAACACAAGACTCACGCACCATTGAGGAGCTCTCGGCAGCCATAAATGAAATTCCTGAAGGTATTCCCTTCCTGATAGGAGGGGACCTGAACTGTCATTTTGAACCGCTTTCAGGCTTATTGGATGGACTGTCCCAGGAGGAGGATGCACTATGGCTAGTACCTCCATCTGCAGTGCCCGCCTCTAGGGCATGGACCCCCCTGGCTGTCCAGATTACATCCTTAACCCTGAAATATGGCGTGCGGGCCTGCAATGGACGCACAAATTCTGATATTCCCCCCAAATGCACATATAATAGGGTGGGTAGGGAGTCAAGACTTGATTATATCCTAGTCCCACTTGCTCTGTGGTCGCACATTATTGACTTCCGGGTGATCGCTAGGGAGGATAGCGACCACAATGTACTGGAACTGGAATACTCCCACCCTGGCCTAGATGTTAGGGGGTCAGAGGCAGAGGCCCCTGCGCAAGGGCTTGTATTAAGCAACAACAGACGTAGAGTAAGGTGGGAGAAACTGGCTACTAGCCCAGAGAAGTTAGGAGAGCTATATGCCTGGGTTGGTCCCGTACTTGAAAAGGCTTGTGCAATTACGGAGCAACCCAGCATTCAGGGTGCAAACTTTAAGCTGCGGTTGTTGCATGAGGACCTAATTAAGTCTGTCTCCGAAGTTCTTTTTTCGACTGTTAAAAGTGGTAATGGTCGTCCTATTCGTCTCTCCTGGTATAACGCAGCATGCCGCAAGGCAAAAGCTGATTTGTTAATCTCGATCAAGGAAAGCAGGGATAGAGAGGAGATCAGGGTTAGGAGAAAGGCTTACAAGTGTCTGATTGCCCATGCCAAGAGGGAATGGGAGCTGGAAAAATGGGAAAACCTCACCACTTCCTTATCTGCCAGGGATTCCCGCAAATTCTGGCGAATTGTGAGCACAGGGTCTGAGGAGTTAGCCCCGGCAATAGAACCCAACATCGCTCCTAAGGCTTGGCAAGACCATTTCCAGTCCCTGTATAGGGCAGTTGATGGGGCCGCATTTAATTCCCCTTTGTCTCCCAGCACTTTTTCTGAAGTGGATCCCTTTATAGATTTGGAGGTAAGAGTAGCGATTGCAGGGCTGGCTTCAGGCAAGGCACCCGGCCTGGATGGTCTACCAGGTGACTTATTCAAGCAGGAACCTGATGTATGGGCACCATATTTAATGACGATATTTAACGCACTCCTGAGGGGCATGGAGGTGCCAAGTACTTGGCTGGGCGCAGAGATTGTCCCAATATACAAGAAGGGATCGCCTCTGCTCCCAGCCAACTACAGACCTATCAGTCTCATCGATGTCTCTCAGAAGTTATTCGGCAGACTGATACTCGATCACCTCCAAAATTGGATTGAGGAATTTGCCATCCTGAGTCACTATCAGGCTGGTTTCAGAAAGGGGGTGTCAACTACGGATCAGATCTTCCGTTTGAATATGCTATTCTGGAAGACTGTGAGAATCGAGGGCGGCAGCTTGTACACGGTTTTCGTGGACCTGCGATCAGCCTTCGATCTAGTCCCTAGAGACAAACTATGGTCCGTCTTAGCGGAGCTAGGGATCCCGGTTGACATCTTGTCAATTTTGATAAGATTACACCAGGGGAACTTTACCAGGGTCAGGTGCGGCAGAGGGGGGGCTCTCTCAGGAGGATTCCCCGTTGGCAGAGGGGTAAGACAGGATTGTGTGATTGCGCCAACCCTGTTCTGCCTCTTTGTCAACGGGGTAATCGACCATCTGAATAAGATCAATGACATTGATGCTCCTAAGCTCAATGGCAATCGGGTGCCCGCTATCATGTTTGCGGATGATACCCTGCTGCTGTCCAAGTCCCCTATGGGTATTCAACGGGTCCTGGACGGGTTTTCGACCTTTTGTGTTGAACGCAGGTTGGAGATCAACGCCCTAAAAACCAAATACATGATCCTCAACCCGCCGAATCCCACCATTGGGCCCTCAAGACTTGAGAGGGTCCTCACCTTTGAATACCTGGGGGTAACAATCAACCAGAACATGACATGGGACTTGCACAGAACCAAGTCGAACATGAAACTGGTCCAGCTAACGGGTGGTATCTGCAGGATGGCACGAGGGTCGACCTACAAGCCCCTTGGCCCCCTCCTCCAAATTTATAAAATGCAGGCAAAAGGGGCAGTCACCTACGGTGGAGAATTATGGGGTCATACTACCATCCTGAATTTGCAGATTAGCGAGAACAACTTTATCAGGCAATTGGCATCCCTACCATCTAGTACTCCACTACTCCCGCTGAGATTAGACCTGGGTCTCAGACCTATCACAGAAGAGCTGGGTCTCAAACCTTTAATGTTTTGGCGTAAAATCTGGACCCAGCCAGAACTATCTAATTATGGGGCTGAGCTTGAAGAGATCTTATGTCTACCCAATGCTGCACAAATTCCATGGTTGAGATATATCAGACAAACTTGTGAGACATTGGGTAGATCGGAATTGTGGTTCGATCCTGGAGAGGCATGTTGTAGGATCCCACGTAAAAGTCTTACCAGGGTTTTCTAGGAGCACAAATTATCTGTCTCAATTGAGAGTACACGTGAGGGGTCTTTAACTGATCTGTTTATTAAAACCAAAGACTCATACCACCTAGAGCTTGTTCTCGATGGCATTAGCCCTGTCCTCACTAGGAATTATTTATGCAGTGGCGATATGGAACACTCCCTCTCGGGGTATTCACGGACCGCTAGGCAAAACCCCAGTCCACAACACAGTGCCCAGCATGTTCCTATCCCCGAGAAAATGACCTGCACATCATATTTTTCTGTACAGCCTATCAAAGATCTAGGAAATACTGGCTTGTCCCACTCCTCAAAAACCTTGGATTCAGGCATTATCTCCCAGCCTATAGAATACTAAAGGTAGAACTTTCTCCCCCAATTGTGTTTGCAGTGGCAACATTTTTAACAGCAATGTGGCACACCCGCAAACGCTACATTTAGCCAGTTATAGGATAATGAACTGCTTCGGATGATTTTAAAATTTATTGTATTTTAACTGTTTTGCAACAGATCAACTTTATTGATGTTATATTCCCTTATCCTGTACATTTCTTTTAATTGTGCCAAATTGTTGTATACTTTTATGATCTATAATGATCGAAATAAAGAACAAATGAATGAATGTAAAGTAGTACTCTAGAATCAGCTTAATGGCGCAGGTTATTTATTAAGATACACAATAACACACCCTGGGCAGGAGTACTCAGTAAGGCCAGCAAACAGGAACTCACTAACTGGCAACTCAACTGACAAGAGAACTGTCACCGTAGAACGTCTAGCTGTCAAAATTCCAGCTAGTGACATCACTGTAGCTTGCAAGGGATAGGTCGCGCAGGGAAGGGGGAGAGGGGGAAGGGGAGAAAGACAGGGGAAGCAAAGAAACACAACAGCGTCGCAATTCAACTTTCAGTCTGGTAAATGTGCTGGGGATGGCACAGTTTGAGACTGGATCTCTCCCTTTGGGAGAAGTTAATCTGTCCTTGAAGGGAAGTGCATGGCTGAAATGTGGTGCATGGAGAGGGCTGGCAGCTAAATTACAAGGTATTGTTTGGGAAAAGAGGGTGGCAGGCAGTGTTCAGAAGGGGTGGCAGCAGGCACAGGTGAAATCTTCTTGGATCTAATTAAGCCACCCCCCTCCCTCTGTCCATGGCATGTCTGTCCCATCGAAATGGCCCCTCTACAGCAGCAGCGTTACCGGGATGGTGTTTCTCTGAAATGGCTCTTTAACTGTAGCCTTGAGAGACAGTCACATTTCGGAAGTCTGGTGTAATGTCCCCCATGTGGGTAACGCTAAAGCTGGGCCATTTCAAAGAAAGGGATTTTGCACTCTAAGTAATGGGAAATCCCCATATTTGCTTTTAAGGACGATGTGGCACCCCTGACTATGCCTTAGCGCATCACAGCACATCCTTGTCCTACAATACCAGGGGTATGTGGCCTAACTGTAACTCATTTCTTTAGTCTCCATTCCCGGGCGTTGGTGAAATGCTCACCTGACTGAGGGGGTTGCTGAAATGGGGTTGGTGGCCAAAAGCCTTCTTCTGATATGCTCACTCGGTGTGCACAACCTCCCCCTCACTAGACAAAGAGGCCTGCAACACTTGTCTGAAGAGCAAAGCTTCCACCACAGTGACTGCTTGCAGCCACTCAATGCTCAGAAAGCAGAGATAGTGTGTCAAGGGGGCCCCTGGAACTCGAGGCACCCCCGCAAATCCAGGGCTGCGGGGGCCTGTGTTACGCCCCTGCTATTAGGTAGCCTAAACCAGTGGTATAGCTTGCAATTTCTTTCAAGGGCAGCATGGAATAGGTTTCACCGTTGATTGCATTTTATTTGTAGGGTGCATTATAATCACAATTGTAGAGCACCCCCACATATAATTTTTCGTCATATTAATGTAAAGTGTTAGAATTGTGAAATGTATTAACTTGAAATGTGATGTGTTTAGGCCATTGAAAAGTATTATGGAGAAATGAACATGGAAGATGAATGTAACTAGCAGAAAACATTAACATGACACAAATTTGTGTTGTGAAACTGACAATTATTCATGTACTAAATGTGTTTATTAATCGTGTTGATTTATATGTAGATAACTTCATCAACTGAAAGTGCCTTTTTTCATGCAAATTTATAAAGCTTATGTGATGCTTTCTTATGTTAGCTACATTTTGAAGGCCTGAAATGCAGTTGCCTGGAAAGTTTTGCTTTTGAATTACAAGTTTGAATTTCATGTGTGCTGTGGAATTTGTTCTGTCTCACATTTTATGTTGCAGGTGAAAGAAGTGTTCTTGTTAGCTAGAATAATGTCTTTGTTTTACTAGTCAGACAAGAAAAGAAGAAGTTACAGTCGTGTGGCCTGAGTCGGCAAAGGAAGGTCATTGTGCTTCACACAGGAGAAGGCCTGGGAACCACGGACCAAATGTTTCAAGGAAAGAAAATTGTTATCCCATGGAAAAATACCTTTAGGATTGTAGCCAGAGTAGATGGCTTGATCTTCAACTAATCTTGGGAAGGTTATCAACGAAGAATGTGATGATGGGAGTAGGGAAAGTGCCCACTTCTTCTTCCTTTGGAGAGAGAGCATCTGAGAGCAAGCTCTGTCTCCATAGCTTTATGCTATATGACCTATTGACTTTGGTGAGACTTCTTAGGAAACCTTCACTGGTTGACAACATCTTACCTTCCTTTATGAGGTGCTTAAGTAGGAATGTCACTTTAGACTCAGTGTAAGGACAGATTCATGCTTTTTATTCATCAACCCTCGATGCAGGGATATTTGGACTCATGCTTTCTGATCCTCTGCATCCTGCATTTTTAATTAATTGCATTGTTTATGCTACATCATCTTAATTGGATACACAGATTTGGCTTTATGCTAATTCTGACTCTCGTCTTGAGGTGCCTATATGGTCAGTTATTTTTGGCTTTGTAATAAATCAAACTAACTTTACGTAGTTGCCGGTGGTTACTTTGTGTCCAAAAGGATTCTTGGTTAATTGTTTGGCTTAATAACAAATTTGTACCCCTCTAAGCTTTCACGCCGCTAAAAAGAACCATCTGATTCTGTCTCTAGAACAGATCCAGAACTGATGGGCAAGGCTATTTCATCTTCTCTATGTCTGGCTTTGGCATGCTGATGCAATTGCTATTATTGAAACATGTTAGTGCATGTGCTTAACAGAAGAAAAACATGTTGTCACCTAAATATGGCATCTATAATAAAAAATACATTTAAAAAACCAAGCCTTTTAGTTGTGCCATGCATTTTACCATTATGTTTTTGAAGGCAACAAGTAGAAACCATCACCCAACCAAGCACTTAAATTGCAGGTGGCTACAATTTCACAATGTATTTTATCAAAAAAGGACTAGCTTTGTTGTGTTTTAGGGAGACTCAGTACGTATGATGGCAAACCATTTGGTTTGGTTGTTAAGCCCTCACCCACCGACCTAGTCGGTGGCATGCTTCATCATCGGGCACACCACAGTGACACCGAATGTGTCCGGGGTGTGCTTCGACTCCAGATTACTGAGGAGCTGGTATACTTCTCTGAGTGTGCTGTGAGGGGGTGTGTAAGAAAGTGATTTAAAAGCTATGCAGTAGGTCCCAGTTCCCGAGGGTATATAGAAAACTTTAATATCTGGGCCCACGCGAGCGAATAAAAAGGCAAACGGACGCAGTGGAGCGAATTATGAACTCCCACGTCCTATGTGGTCGACATGTTTCAGCCAGGCCTTTTATATTTACAACTGGCTTTCCTCAGGACCAATGAGTGTGTGGGTGAATCTATAAATTATATTGAGTGAAATGAGTTTACAAAGTGTCGCACACGCTAAGGTGCTATACGTGTGTGGAGGGGGATTCCCTCCGCTTTACTGTACACAAAACAAAAAGGGGGACAAAGACAGACGTACAAGGTAGAGTAAATGAGTATATTATACTGTTACACAACATGTTGCCGGCAAGTTAAGGTGTGTGAACGACCTCTACCGGCGGGTTTTGAACGTGGCCATGAGAGTTGCATGGCATTTGTGATTATCAAGCAGTTAAAAATGGAGTGAAAGTGGTGGACTAAACAGCTGTAAAATAATCAAAGGGTGAGAAACAGGTATGAACATTTCTTTTTCCTCACACTCGCTATTAGCTGTTAAAGCCTCATGGGTCACCAGGCAGGGGGAGAGAGGACCCTAGGTATTGTAGAAGGCACAAGTTAGAGCCAATCCTGTTGGGAGAAAAAGTTGCTTACCTAGGTAGTCGTGTTGAGCTTGTCTCTATACTCACGAAATTATCGGTCTGCGAGCTCCGTGAACCTGTTATCCTGCTGCGGTGTCCCGAGTGACTGGCTGGTAAAAACGTACGGGTATTTATACTCTATCGTGAGGGCGGCACCTGCAGAGGGGTGGAGCAATGGGCGCGGCTATTTGGACTGCGCCTGTTCATAGGTAAAGCAGCGCGCATGTGCATGATCAGAGTCAATGTAATATGCGCAGAGTGTTCATAGATTGCCCCACTTTTCGCAAATCTTTAAAAACTTATCTGTTCCGCCTTGCTCACGGTTAGCTGTTCACACCCCCCGTGCTACACTCCTGTTGTCTTTGAGCGCCAAGAAACCAATTGGTGTATGAGCGCGGTATTAAAATTTTTGTAACATAACATAACATAACATTGCGCATGCGTATTGGTGCTGGTATGCGGTGTTGTAGAGGACATGGCACTGTTAAAAACATACAGATCGGGACCAAACCACGAGTCCAAACGGAGACAGGGGTTCAACAATTCAGTGAATTCCATGGTATGGAATCGTTGAGTCCGGTAAGATGAGTGGAAAGACGGTAAATCCACCGTTGTTCTCTTGTATGGAGAGTTTTTTCATCGCAATTTTCAAATTGTTCAATTACTGTCCATGTGAAATCATTGGGGGTGTGATTGTGGGACAGAAAGTGTTCTGTCAGTTTACTTATACTTTTGCCACATCTCATGGTGCTCCTATGCTCAGTCATTCTAGTTCTCACTTTTCTGGTGGTCATGCCGATGTATCTAAGGCCACAACGGCATATGATCAAATATACCAAGTTGGTAGAGTTACAATTTGTGAACTGACGTTGCGTCCAAATTTTGCCATTTTCCAGATTAAGTGTCTTTGACGGGGAGGTGAGATGGCAGACACTGCAGTTGTTGCAAGGTTGGTGTCCAGTGAGTTTAGGTAGACCCCACGCATTGAGGATAGTGTTGTCTGTGGGCCGTGGGTTCGTTCTTGGTCTTGTGGACACCAGCTGGTCTCTCAAGTTTTTTGCTCTCTTGTAGGCAAAACGAGGGAGGTCCCACTTCCTTGCTCCTGAATTGATTATTTTCCAATTTTTCTTAATTATGTTGGACACCTAATTAGAAGCAGTGTTATAAGTTGTCACGCAAGTCATGATGGGTGACTCAGAAGGTTTTATTATGGTTTCAAGGAGTGCTTCCCTGTTCTGATTTCGTGCCCTTTTGCAGGTCTTAGAGATGATTCTGGTGGGATAACCGCGATCTTCCAGCTTGTGGATTAATGCTTTTGACTGTGATTTATAGTCTTGAATTTTGCTGCAATTTCGCCTTATACATAAGAACTGGCCAAAGGGGAGGTTCTCCCTGAGTGGCCTAGGATGGAAGCTGTCAAAGCGCAATAAGGAGTTGCGTGCGGTAGGTTTGTAGTGTGTGGTAGTAATCAAGCCATTTTGCTCGGCCTTGATGTTGAGGTCCAGGAATGCTAGCTCCGTCGGGCTGCTATTGCACGTAAACCAGAGATAAGTATCACGATCATTAATCCATGTTAGGAATTGACTCAGGGTGTCCTCGTTGCCCTCCCAGATGATGAAGATGTCGTCAATATAACGACGCCAGGTTATGATGTTGGCTGAGTAAGGATTAGTGGGGGCCTCGATGTAAGTCCGTTCAAAATGATGAACGTACAGCCCAGCCACGCTCGGGGCAAAGACACTCCCCATCGAAGTTCCATTTGTCTGTAGGTAGAATTTTCCTTCATACTCGAAGTAGTTGTCTTTTAGTGCTAAGGCCGCACAGTCAAGGATGAAGTGTCGAGGGGTTCGGTGTTGCCAAGTGTTTTCCATCAAATACATCGTGTAGTACACGTAGAGTTGCATCCTGAGGTAGGCTTGTGTACAAACTCTCTTTGTCTAATACGACAAGAAGTTGTGTTTCGGGGTTGAAGCTGGTGTCTTTAATGATATTTAGCAGGTGTTTAGTATCCTGAATGTAGGATGATGTCTTTTGTACAAGTGGATTGAGGAAAAAATCGCAGAAGCGCGAAAGGGGTTCGAGCAGAGATTGAATGCCCGATACGATGGGTCTTCCTGGTGGTGGGGTGATGCCTTTGTGCACCTTGGGCAAGGTGTAAAAGTACGGTACCCTCGCATTTTTTGTACAGAGGTAATCAGCCTTCTGTTTGGAGATGTATTCCGCATCACTAGCTCCTTGACGAGACGATTTATTTTCAACTGTAGTTCCTCAGTTGGATCTTTTCTCAGAAGTTTGTAATTGCGAGTGTCACTCAGTAGACGACAACATTCCTTGTCGTAATCACATTTGTTCATAACCACGATGCCTCCTCCTTTGTCCGCAGGTTTTATAATGCGAGTGGGGTCATTCTGTAAGTGTTTGATGATTTCCCGATCCTGGTGGGAAAGGTTGTTGAATGTGCTCCTTGGTTGCAGTTTTTCTATTTCCGAGTAAACTGCATTCTCAAATGTGGTGATTTCCACTGGTACGCTTGCTGGCGGAGGAGTGAAAGTGGATTTAAGTTTCAATCCAGTTTCATTTATGTTCTCTCGATTGTCATCCGTTTTTTCTTGTTTTTCAAAAAAAGCTTTTAATTTCAGTTTTCGGAAAAACTCTGCGAGTTCCACATGGAGTTTGAACGTGTCTAGTCTGGTGGTCGGGACAAAGGAGAGGCCTTTATTGAGGACTGTAGTTTCCTCGTTGGTTAGAGGTATGTCTGAGATATTGAACACCAAAGGATTGTCCGTTTGGGGTGTAGCTACTTGCTGGGCCCTGCTTGTTCCCGGGTTTTGTTCCGGGTGTTGGAACTCACAGGGTCTTCTTCTGTTTCCCAATGTACCCGTTGAGGAGGGTTTCTCCTCTTGCCGCGTGATCTGCGGCCTTGGCCTAAAAAAGGATATCGCTGGTTTTGGTTATTCTGGTAGTATGGCATCTGTCCTGGGGCATATAGTGGAGGGTATCCGAAGTATGGTGGCGGTATTGGGTCAAAAGGCGGGGGGCCAAAGTTATGATGTTGTGGGGGCCCTTGCCAGGGTTGTTGCCAGTTTTGGCCTCTGCGTCCCCTCCCTCTTGTGTTGGTCGAGCCTGTGCTGGAACCACTTGAGACAGAGCTACTGTCCTCAGAGTTGTCTTGGCCCTTTGTCGGTGCAGTGTAGTCGTCATCGGCATAGGGGTATGTTTTGGAATAACTGAATTTTTTCAGGTCCTTCTCAAATTTTTTCATCTTAGTTTGTGTGAGGTATTCATTGTATTCAGACATTTCACGGTTTTGGTCCTCAAGTTTTTTCTTATAGCCTGTGAGCGTGGTTTTGAAGTGGGTCTCTGATGCCTGAATTTCTATGACTATAGCATCAGAGAGGCGTTTGGCCGTCTTAATAATAAGTACCAACCAATCTCTGGTGCAGTGCCAGGCTATTTGAGCCCAGTCCTTTCTGAAGGTGACATCATCAAGAAAGATCCTGGGAGCGTTGGTAACCAAGAGTCCCTTCGGGGCTGTGTTAGTACGTAGGTATTGTGCAAGGATAATACCATGTAGGATCGTTCGAATCCTGTTCCGCTTTTTCTCAGTGAGAGCGTCCCAATCTGTAGTCTGTGCTATGGTCGCTGCTGTGTTGAAATCTGCCTGGAGAGAGGGGTCAGCGAGGATTTCACTGATATCATCCTCTGAATAGGTTAGGCCAAAGTTTTGCGCCATGTTCTCAAGGTATTTGTATAACTCTCGCAGCTGTGCGCTGCCAAATATCAGCAAATCAAAACGGAGAGAGAGGACTAGGTAAGCCAGTCCGGATCCCCAGGTTAATATGTATTTTATCAAAAAAGGACTAGCTTTGTTGTGTTTTAGGGAGACTCAGTACGTATGATGGCAAACCATTTGGTTTGGTTGTTAAGCCCTCACCCACCGACATAGTCGGTGGCATGCTTCATCATCGGGCCCACCACAGTGACACCGAATGTGTCCCGGGTGTGCTTCGACTCCAGATTACTGAGGAGCTGGTATACTTCTCTGAGTGTGCTGTGAGGGGGTGTGTAAGAAAGTGATTTAAAAGCTATGCAGTAGGTCCCAGTTCCCGAGGGTATATAGAAAACTTTAATATCTGGGCCCACGCTAGCGAATAAAAAGGCAAACGGACGCAGTGGAGCGAATTATGAACTCCCACGTCCTATGTGGTCGACATGTTTCAGCCAGGCCTTTTATATTTACAACTGGCTTTCCTCAGGACCAATGAGTGTGTGGGTGAATCTATAAATTATATTAAGTGAAATGAGTTTACAAAGTGTCGCACACGCTAAGGTGCTATACGTGTGTGGAGGGGGATTCCCTCCGCTTTACTGTACACAAAACAAAAAGGGGGACGAAGACAGACGTACAAGGTAGAGTAAATGAGTATATTATACTGTTACACAACATGTTGCCGGCAAGTTAAGGTGTGTGAACGACCTCTACCGGCGGGTTTTGAACGTGGCCATGAGAGTTGCATGGCATTTGTGATTAACAAGCAGTTAAAAACGGAGTGAAAGTGGTGGACTAAACAGCGGTAAAATAGTCAAAGGGTGAGAAACAGGTAAGAACATTTCTTTTTCCTCACACTCGCTATTAGCTGTTAAAGCCTCATGGGTCACCAGGCAGGGGGAGAGAGGACCCTAGGTATTGTAGAAGGCACAAGTTAGAGCCAATCCTGTTGGGAGAAAAAGTTGCTTACCTAGGTAGTCGTGTTGAGCTTGTCTCTATACTCACGAAATTATCAGTCTGCGAGCTCCGTGAACCTGTTATCCTGCTGCGGTGTCCCAAGTGACTGGCTGGTAAAACACGTACGGGTATTTATACTCTATCGTGAGGGCGGCACCTGCAGAGGGGTGGAGCAATGGGCGCGGCTATTTGGACTGCGCCTGTTCATAGGTAAAGCAGCGCGCATGTGCATGATCAGAGTCAATGTAATATGCGCAGAGTGTTCATAGATTGCGCATGCGTATTGGTGCTGGTATGCGGTGTTGTAGAGGACATAGCACTGTTAAAAACATACAGATCGGGACCAAACCACGAGTCCAAACAGAGACAGGGGTTCAACAATTCAGTGAATTCCATGGTATGGAATCGTTGAGTCCGGTAAGATGAGTGGAAAGACGGTAAATCCACTGTTGTTCTCTTGTACGGAGAGTTTTTTCATCGCAATTTTCAAATTGTTCAATTACTGTCCATGTGAAATCATTGGGGGTGTGATTGTGGGACAGAAAGTGTTCTGTCAGTTTACTTATACTTTTGCCACATCTCATGGTGCTCCTATGCTCAGTCATTCTAGTTCTCACTTTTCTGGTGGTCATGCCGATGTATCTAAGGCCACAACGACATATGATCAAATATACCAAGTTGGTAGAGTTACAATTTGTGAACTGACGTTGCGTCCAAATTTTGCCATTTTCCAGATTAAGTGTCTTTGACGGGGAGGTGAGATGGCAGACACTGCAGTTGTTGCAAGGTTGGTGTCCAGTGAGTTTAGGTAGACCCCACGCATTGAGGATAGTGTTGTCTGTGGGTCGTGGGTTCGTTCTTGGTCTTGTGGACACCAGCTGGTCTCTCAAGTTTTTTGCTTCTCTTGTAGGCAAAACGAGGGAGGTCCCACTTCCTTGCTCCTGAATTGATTATTTTCCAATTTTTCTTAATTATGTTGGACACCTGATTAGAAGCAGTGTTATAAGTTGTCACGCAAGTCATGATGGGTGACTCAGAAGGTTTTATTATGGTTTCAAGGAGTGCTTCCCTGTTCTGATTTCGTGCCCTTTTGCAGGTCTTAGAGATGATTCTGGTGGGATAACCGCGATCTTCCAGCTTGTGGATTAATGCTTTTGACTGTGATTTATAGTCTTGAATTTTGCTGCAATTTCGCCTTATGCGTAAGAACTGGCCAAAGGGGAGGTTCTCCCTGAGTGGCCTAGGATGGAAGCTGTCAAAGCGCAATAAGGAGTTGCGTGCGGTAGGTTTGTAGTGTGTGGTAGTAATCAAGCCATTTTGCTCGGCCTTGATGTTGAGGTCCAGGAATGCTAGCTCCGTCGGGCTGCTATTGCACGTAAACCGGAGATAAGTATCACAATCATTAATCCATGTTAGGAATTGACTCAGGGTGTCCTCGTTGCCCTCCCAGATGATGAAGATGTCGTCAATATAACAACACCAGGTTATGATGTTGGCTGAGTAAGGATTAGTGGGGGCCTCGATGTGAGTCCGTTCAAAATGATGAACGTACAGCCCAGCCACGCTCGGGGCAAAGACACTCCCCATCGAAGTTCCATTTGTCTGTAGGTAGAATTTTCCTTCATACTCGAAGTAGTTGTCTTTTAGTGCTAAGGCCGCACAGTCAAGGATGAAGTGTCGAGGGGTTCGGTGTTGCCAAGTGTTTTCCATCAATACATCGTGTAGTACACGTAGAGTTGCATCCTGAGGTAGGCTTGTGTACAAACTCTCTATGTCTAATACGACAAGAAGTTGTGTTTCGGGGTTGAAGCTGGTGTCTTTAATGATATTTAGCAGGTGTTTAGTATCCTGAATGTAGGATGATGTCTTTTGTACAAGTTGATTGAGGAAAAAATCGCAGAAGCGCGAAAGGGGTTCGAGCAGAGATTGAATGCCCGATACGATGGGTCTTCCTGGTGGTGGGGTGATGCCTTTGTGCACCTTGGGCAAGGTGTAAAAGTACGGTACCCTCGCATTTTTTGTACAGAGGTAATCAGCCTCCTGTTTGGAGATGTATTCCGCATCAGTAGCCTCCTTGACGAGACGATTTATTTTCAACTGTAGTTCCTCAGTTGGATCTTTTCTCAGAAGTTTGTAATTGCGAGTGTCACTCAGTAGACGACAACATTCCTTGTCGTAATCACATTTGTTCATAACCACGATGCCTCCTCCTTTGTCCGCAGGTTTTATAATGCGAGTGGGGTCATTCTGTAAGTGTTTGATGATTTCCCGATCCTGGTGGGAAAGGTTGTTGAATGTGCTCCTTGGTTGCAGTTTTTCTATTTCCGAGTAAACTGCATTCTCAAATGTGGTGATTTCCACTGGTACGCTTGCTGGCGGAGGAGTGAAAGTGGATTTAAGTTTCAATCCAGTTTCATTTATGTTCTCTCGATTGTCATCCGTTTTTTCTTGTTTTTCAAAAAAAGCTTTTAATTTCAGTTTTCGGAAAAACTCTGCGAGTTCCACATGGAGTTTGAACGTGTCTAGTCTGGTGGTCGGGACAAAGGAGAGGCCTTTATTGAGGACTGTAGTTTCCTCGTTGGTTAGAGGTATGTCTGAGATATTGAACACCAAAGGATTGTCCGTTTGGGGTGTAGCTACTTGCTGGGCCCTGCTTGTTCCCGGGTTTTGTTCCGGCTGTTGGAACTCACAGGGTCTTCTTCTGTTTCCCAATGTACCCGTTGAGGAGGGTTTCTCCTCTTGCCGCGTGATCTGCGGCCTTGGCCTAAAAAAGGATATCGCTGGTTTTGGTTATTCTGGTAGTATGGCATCTGTCCTGGGGCATATAGTGGAGGGTATCCGAAGTATGGTGGCGGTATTGGGCCAAAAGGCGGGGGGCCAAAGTTATGATGTTGTGGGGGCCCTTGCCAGGGTTGTTGCCAGTTTTGGCCTCTGCGTCCACTCCCTCTTGTGTTGGTCGAGCCTGTGCTGGAACCACTTGAGACAGAGCTACTGTCCTCAGAGTTGTCTTGGCCCTTTGTCGGTGCAGTGTAGTCGTCATCGGCATAGGGGTATGTTTTGGAATAACTGAATTTTTTCAGGTCCTTCTCAAATTTTTTCAATTTAGTTTGTGTGAGGTATTCATTGTATTCAGACATTTCACGGTTTTGGTCCTCAAGTTTTTTCTTATAGCCTGTGAGCGTGGTTTTGAAGTGGATCTCTGATGCCTGAATTCCTATGACTATAGCATCAGAGAGGCGTTTGGCCGTCTTAATAATAAGTACCAACCAATCTCTGGTGCAGTGCCAGGCTATTTGAGCTCAGTCCTTTCTGAAGGTGACATCATCAAGAAAGATCCTGGGAGCGTTGGTAACCAAGAGTCCCTTCGGGGCTGTGTTAGTACGTAGGTATTGTGCAAGGATAATACCATGTAGGATCGTTCGAATCCTGTTCCGCTTTTTCTCAGTGAGAGCGTCCCAATCTGTAGTCTGTGCTATGGTCGCTGCTGTGTTGAAATCTGCCTGGAGAGAGGGGTCAGCGAGGATTTCACTGATATCATCCTCTGAATAGGTTAGGCCAAAGTTTTACGCCATGTTCTCAAGGTGTTTGTATAACTCTCGCAGCTGTGCGCTGCCAAATATCAGCAAATCAAAACGGAGAGAGAGGACTAGGTAAGCCAGTCCGGATCCCCAGGTTAATATGTATTTTATCAAAAAAGGACTAGCTTTGTTGTGTTTTAGGGAGACTCAGTACGTATGATGGCAAACCATTTGGTTTGGTTGTTAAGCCCTCACCCACCGACATAGTCGGTGGCATGCTTCATCATCGGGCCCACCACAGTGACACCGAATGTGTCCCGGGTGTGCTTCGACTCCAGATTACTGAGGAGCTGGTATACTTCTCTGAGTGTTCTGTGAGGGGGTGTGTAAGAAAGTGATTTAAAAGCTATGCAGTAGGTCCCAGTTCCCGAGGGTATATAGAAAACTTTAATATCTGGGCCCACGCTAGCGAATAAACAGGCAAACGGACGCAGTGGAGCGAATTATGAACTCCCACGTCCTATGTGGTCGACATGTTTCAGCCAGGCCTTTTATATTTACAACTGGCTTTCCTCAGGACCAATGAGTGTGTGGGTGAATCTATAAATTATATTAAGTAAAATGAGTTTACAAAGTGTCGCACACGCTAAGGTGCTATACGTGTGTGGAGGGGGATTCCCTCCGCTTTACTGTACACAAAACAAAAAGGGGGACGAAGACAGACGTACAAGGTAGAGTAAATGAGTATATTATACTGTTACACAACATGTTGCCGGCAAGTTAAGGTGTGTGAACGACCTCTACCGGCGGGTTTTGAACGTGGCCATGAGAGTTGCATGGCATTTGTGATTAACAAGCAGTTAAAAACGGAGTGAAAGTGGTGGACTAAACAGCGGTAAAATAGTCAAAGGGTGAGAAACAGGTAAGAACATTTCTTTTTCCTCACACTCGCTATTAGCTGTTAAAGCCTCATGGGTCACCAGGCAGGGGGAGAGAGGACCCTAGGTATTGTAGAAGGCACAATTTAGAGCCAATCCTGTTGGGAGAAAAAGTTGCTTACCTAGGTAGTCGTGTTGAGCTTGTCTCTATACTCACGAAATTATCAGTCTGCGAGCTCCGTGAACCTGTTATCCTGCTGCGGTGTCCTGAGTGACTGGCTGGTAAAACACGTACGGGTATTTATACTCTATCGTGAGGGCGGCACCTGCAGAGGGGTGGAGCAATGGGCGCGGCTATTTGGACTGCGCCTGTTCATAGGTAAAGCAGCGTGCATGTGCATGATCAGAGTCAATGTAATATGCGCAGAGTGTTCATAGATTGCGCATGCGTATTGGTGCTGGTATGCGGTGTTGTAGAGGACATAGCACTGTTAAAAACATACAGATCGGGACCAAACCACGAGTCCAAACGGAGACAGGGGTTCAACAATTCAGTGAATTCCATGGTATGGAATCGTTGAGTCCGGTAAGATGAGTGGACAGACGGTAAATCCACTGGTGTTCTCTTGTATGGAGAGTTTTTTCATCGCAATTTTCAAATTGTTCAATTACTGTCCATGTGAAATCATTGGGGGTGTGATTGTGGGACAGAAAGTGTTCTGTCAGTTTACTTATACTTTTGCCACATCTCATGGTGCTCCTATGCTCAGTCATTCTAGTTCTCACTTTTCTGGTGGTCATGCCGATGTATCTAAGGCCACAACGACATATGATCAAATATACCAAGTTGGTAGAGTTACAATTTGTGAACTGACGTTGCGTCCAAATTTTGCCATTTTCCAGATTAAGTGTCTTTGACGGGGAGGTGAGATGGCAGACACTGCAGTTGTTGCAAGGTTGGTGTCCAGTGAGTTTAGGTAGACCCCACGCATTGAGGATAGTGTTGTCTATGGGTTGTGGGTTCGTTCTTGGTCTTGTGGACACCAGCTGGTCTCTCAAGTTTTTTGCTTCTCTTGTAGGCAAAACGAGGGAGGTCCCACTTCCTTGCTCCTGAATTGATTATTTTCCAATTTTTCTTAATTATGTTGGACACCTGATTAGAAGCAGTGTTATAAGTTGTCACGCAAGCCATGATGGGTGACTCAGAAGGTTTTATTATGGTTTCAAGGAGTGCTTCCCTGTTCTGATTTCGTGCCCTTTTGCAGGTCTTAGAGATGATTCTGGTGGGATAACCGCGATCTTCCAGCTTGTGGATTAATGCTTTTGACTGTGATTTATAGTCTTGAATTTTGCTGCAATTTCGCCTTATGCGTAAGAACTGGCCAAAGGGGAGGTTCTCCCTGAGTGGCCTAGGATGGAAGCTGTCAAAGCGCAATAAGGAGTTGCGTGCGGTAGGTTTGTAGTGTGTGGTAGTAATCAAGCCATTTTGCTCGGCCTTGATGTTGAGGTCCAGGAATGCTAGTTCCGTCGGGCTGCTATTGCACGTAAACCGGAGATAAGTATCACAATCATTAATCCATGTTAGGAATTGACTCAGGGTGTCCTCGTTGCCCTCTCAGATGATGAAGATGTCGTCAATATAACGACGCCAGGTTATGATGTTGGCTGAGTAAGGATTAGTGGGGGCCTCGATGTGAGTCCGTTCAAAATGATGAACGTACAGCCCAGCCACGCTCGGGGCAAAGACACTCCCCATCGAAGTTCCATTTGTCTGTAGGTAGAATTTTCCTTCATACTCGAAGTAGTTGTCTTTTAGTGCTAAGGCCGCACAGTCAAGGATGAAGTGTCGAGGGGTTCGGTGTTGCCAAGTGTTTTCCATCAATACATCGTGTAGTACACGTAGAGTTGCATCCTGAGGTAGGCTTGTGTACAAACTCTCTATGTCTAATACGACAAGAAGTTGGGTTTCGGGGTTGAAGCTGGTGTCTTTAATGATATTTAGCAGGTGTTTAGTATCCTGAATGTAGGATGATGTCTTTTGTACAAGTGGATTGAGGAAAAAATCGCAGAAGCGCGAAAGGGGTTCGAGCAGAGATTGAATGCCCGATACGATGGGTCTTCCTAGTGGTGGGGTGATGCCTTTGTGCACCTTGGGCAAGGTGTAAAAGTACGGTACCCTCGCATTTTTTGTACAGAGGTAATCAGCCTCCTGTTTGGAGATGTATTCCGCATCACTAGCCTCCTTGACGAGACGATTTATTTTCAACTGTAGTTCCTCAGTTGGATCTTTTCTCAGAAGTTTGTAATTGCGAGTGTCACTCAGTAGACGACAACATTCCTTGTCGTAATCACATTTGTTCATAACCATGATGCCTCCTCCTTTGTCCGCAGGTTTTATAATGCGAGTGGGGTCATTCTGTAAGTGTTTGATGATTTCCCGATCCTGGTGGGAAAGGTTGTTGAATGTGCTCCTTGGTTGCAGTTTTTCTATTTCCGAGTAAACTGCATTCTCAAATGTGGTGATTTCCACTGGTACGCTTGCTGGCGGAGGAGTGAAAGTGGATTTAAGTTTCAATCCAGTTTCATTTATGTTCTCTCGATTGTCATCCGTTTTTTCTTGTTTTTCAAAAAAAGCTTTTAATTTCAGTTTTTGGAAAAACTCTGCGAGTTCCACATGGAGTTTGAACGTGTCTAGTCTGGTGGTCGGGACAAAGGAGAGGCCTTTATTGAGGACTGTAGTTTCCTCGTTGGTTAGAGGTATGTCTGAGATATTGAACACCAAAGGATTGTCCGTTTGGGGTGTAGCTACTTGCTGGGCCCTGCTTGTTCCCGGGTTTTGTTCCGGCTGTTGGAACTCACAGGGTCTTCTTCTGTTTCCCAATGTACCCGTTGAGGGGGGTTTCTCCTCTTGCCGCGTGATCTGCGGCCTTGGCCTAAAAAAGGATATCGCTGGTTTTGGTTATTCTGGTAGTATGGCATCTGTCCTGGGGCATATAGTGGAGGGTATCCGAAGTATGGTGGCGGTATTGGGCCAAAAGGCGGGGGGCCAAAGTTATGATGTTGTGGGGGCCCTTGCCAGGGTTGTTGCCAGTTTTGGCCTCTGCGTCTTTCACTCCGTTTTTAACTGCTTGTTAATCACAAATGCCATGCAACTCTCATGGCCACGTTCAAAACCCGCCGGTAGAGGTCGTTCACACACCTTAACTTGCCGGCAACATGTTGTGTAACAGTATAATATACTCATTTACTCTACCTTGTACGTCTGTCTTCGTCCCCCTTTTTGTTTTGTGTACAGTAAAGCGGAGGGAATCCCCCTCCACACATGTATAGCACCTTAGCATGTGCAACACTTTGTAAACTCATTTCACTTAATATAATTTATAGATTCACCCACACACTCATTGGTCCTGAGGAAAGCCAGTTGTAAATATAAAAGGCCTGGCTGAAACATGTCGACCACATAGGACGTGGGAGTTCATAATTCGCTCCACTGCGTCCGTTTGCCTTTTTATTCGCTAGCGTGGGCCCAGATATTAAAGTTTTCTATATACCCTCGGGAACTGGGACCTACTGCATAGCTTTTAAATCACTTTCTTACACACCCCCTCACAGCACACTCAGAGAAGTATACCAGCTCCTCAGTAATCTGGAGTCGAAGCACACCCGGGACACATTCGGTGTCACTGTGGTGGGCCCGATGATGAAGCATGCCACTGACTAGGTCGGTGGGTGAGGGCTTAACAACCAAACCAAATGGTTTGCCATCATACGTACTGAGTCTCCCTAAAACACAACAAAGCTAGTCCTTTTTTGATAAAATACATATTAACCTGGGGATCCGGACTGGCTTACCTAGTCCTCTCTCTCCGTTTTGATTTGCTGATATTTGGCAGCGCACAGCTGCGAGAGTTATACAAACACCTTGAGAACATGGCGCAAAACTTTGGCCTAACCTATTCAGAGGATGATATCAGTGAAATCCTCGCTGACCCCTCTCTCCAGGCAGATTTCAACACAGCAGCGACCATAGCACAGACTACAGATTGGGACGCTCTCACTAAGAAAAAGCGGAACAGGATTCGAACGATCCTACATGGTATTATCCTTGCACAATACCTACGTACTAACACAGCCACGAAGGGACTCTTGGTTACCAACGCTCCCAGGATCTTTCTTGATGAGGTCACCTTCAGAAAGGACTGGGCTCAAATAGCCTGGCACTGCACCAGAGATTGGTTGGTACTTATTATTAAGACGGCCAAACGCCTCTCTGATGCTATAGTCATAGAAATTCAGGCATCGGAGACCCACTTCAAAACCACGCTCACAGGCTATAAGAAAAAACTTGAGGACCAAAACAGGGAAATGTCTGAATACAATGAATACCTCACACAAACTAAGATGAAAAAATTTGAGAAGGACCTGAAAAAATTCAGTTATTCCAAAACATACCCTATGCCGATGACGACTACACTGCACCGACAAAGGGCCAAGACAACTCTGAGGACAGTAGCTCTGTCTCAAGTGGTTCCAGCACAGGCTCGACCAACACAAGAGGGAGGGGACGCAGAGGCCAAAACTGGCAACAACCCTGGCAAGGGCCCCCACAACATCATAACTTTGGCCCCCCGGCTTTTGGCCCAATACCGCCACCATACTTCGGATACCCTCCACTATATGCCCCAGGACAGATGCCATACTACCAGAATAACCAAAACCAGCGATATCCTTTTTTAGGCCAAGGCAGCAGATCACGCAGCAAGAGGAGAAACCCCCCTCAACGGGTACATTGGGAAACAGAAGAAGACCCTGTGAGTTCCAACACCCGGAACAAAACCCGGGAACAAGCAGGGCCCAGCAAGAAGCTACACCCCAAACGGACAATCCTTTGGTGTTCAATATCTCAGACATACCTCTAACCAACGAGGAAACTACAGTCCTCAATAAAGGCCTCTCCTTTGTCCCGACCACCAGACTAGACACGTTCAAACTCCATGTGGAACTCGCAGAGTTTTTCCTAAAACTGAAATTAAAAGCTTTTTTTGAAAAACAAGAAAAAACGGATGACAATCGAGAGAACATAAATGAAACTGGATTGAAACTTAAATCCACTTTCACTCCTCCGCCAGCAAGCGTACCAGTGGAAATCACCACATTTGAGAATGCAGTTTACTCGGAAATAGAAAAACTGCAACCAAGGAGCACATTCAACAACCTTTCCCACCAGGATCGGGAAATCATCAAACACTTACAGAATGACCCCACTCGCATTATAAAACCTGCGGACAAAGGAGGAGGCATCGTGGTTATGAACAAATGTGATTACGACAAGGAATGTTGTCGTCTACTGAGTGACACTCGCAATTACAAACTTCTGAGAAAAGATCCAACTGAGGAACTACAGTTGAAAATAAATCGTCTCGTCAAGGAAGCTAGTGATGCGGAATACATCTCCAAACAGGAGGCTGATTACCTCTGTACAAAAAATGCGAGGGTACCGTACTTTTACACCTTGCCCAAGGTGCACAAAGGCATCAGCCCACCACCAGGAAGACCCATCGTATCGGGCATTCAATCTCTGCTCGAACCCCTTTCGCGCTTCCGCGATTTTTTCCTCAATCCACTTGTACAAAAGACATCATCCTACATTCAGGATACTAAACACCTGCTAAATATCATTAAAGACACCAGCTTCAACCCCGAAACACAACTTCTTGTCGTATTAGACATAGAGAGTTTGTACACAAGCCTACCTCAGGATGCAACTCTATGTGTACTACACGATGTATTGATGGAAAACACTTGGCAACACCGAACCCCTCGACACTTCAACCTTGACTGTGCGGCCTTAGCACTAAAAGACAACTACTTCGAGTATGAAGGAAAATTCTACCTACAGACAAATGGAACTTCGATGGGGAGTGTCTTTGCCCCGAGCGTGGCTGGGCTCTACGTTCATCGTTTTGAACGGACTCACATCGAGGCCCCCACTAATCCTTACTCAGCCAACATCATAACCTAGCGTCGTTATATTGACGACATCTTCATCATCTGGGAGGGCAACGAGGACACCCTGAGTCAATTCCTAACATGGATTAATGATTGTGATACTTATCTCCGGTTTACGTGCAATAGCAGCCCAACGGAGCTAGCATTCCTGGACCTCAACATCAAGGCCGAGCAAAATGGCTTGATTACTACCACACACTACAAACCTACCGCACGCAACTCCTTATTGCCCTTTGACAGCTTCCATCCTAGGCCACTCAGGGAGAACCTCCCCTTTGGCCAGTTCTTACGCATAAGGCGAAATTGCAGCAAAATTCAAGACTATAAATCACAGTCAAAAGCATTAATCCACAAGCTGGAAGATCGCAGTTATCCCACCAGAATCATCTCTAAGACCTGCAAAAGGGCACGAAATCAGAACAGGGAAGCACTCCTTGAAACCATAATAAAACCTTCTGAGTCACCCATCATGACTTGCGTGACAACTTATAACACTGCTTCTAATCAGGTGTCCAACATAATTAAGAAAAATTGGAAAATAATCAATTCAGGAGCAAGGAAGTGGGACCTCTCTCGTTTTGCATACAAGAGAGCAAAAAACTTGAGAGACCAGCTGGTGTCCACAAGACCAAGAACGAACCCCCGACCCACAGACAACACTATCCTCAATGCGTGGGGTCTACCTAAACTCACTGGACACCAACCTTGCAACAACTGCAGTGTCTGCCATCTCACCTCCCCGTCAAAGAACCTTAATCTGGAAAATGGCAAAATTTGGACGCAACGTCAGTTCACAAATTGTAACTCTACCAACTTGGTATATTTGATCATATGTCGTTGTGGCCTTAGATACATCGGCATGACCACCAGAAAAGTGAGAACTAGAATGACTGAGCATAGGAGCACCATGAGATGTGGCAAAAGTATAAGTAAACTGACAGAACACTTTCTGTCCCACAATCACACCCCCAATGATTTCACATGGACAGTAATTGAACAATTTGAAAATTGCAATGAAAAAACTCTCCATACAAGAGAACAACAGTGGATTTACCGTCTTTCCACTCATCTTACCGGACTCAACGATTCCATACCATGGAATTCACTGAATTGTTGAACCCCTGTCTCCGTTTGGACTCGTGGTTTGGTCCCGATCTGTATGTTTTTAACAGTGCTATGTCCTCTACAACACCGCATACCAGCACCAATACGCATGCGCAATCTATGAACACTCTGCGCATATTACATTGACTCTGATCATGCACATGCGCGCTGCTTTACCTATGAACAGGCGCAGTCCAAATAGACGCGCCCTTTGCTCCACCCCTCTGCAGGTGCCGCCCTCACGATAGAGTATAAATACCCGTACATGTTTTACCAGCCAGTCACTCGGGACACCGCAGCAGGATAACAGGTTCACGGAGCTCGCAGACCGATAATTTCGTGAGTATAGAGACAAGCTCAACACAACTACCTAGGTAAGCAACTTTTTCTCCCAACAGGATTGGCTCTAACTTGTGCCTTCTACAATACCTAGGGTCCTCTCTCCCCCTGCCTGGTGACCCATGAGGCTTTAACAGCTAATAGCGAGTGTGAGGAAAAAGAAATGTTCTTACCTGTTTCTCACCCTTTGACTATTTTACCGCTGTTTAGTCCACCACTTTCACTCCGTTTTTAACTGCTTGTTAATCACAAATGCCATGCAACTCTCATGGCCACGTTCAACACCCGCCGGTAGAGGTCGTTCACACACCTTAACTTGCCGGCAACATGTTGTGTAACAGTATAATATACTCATTTACTCTACCTTGTACGTCTGTCTTCGTCCCCCTTTTTGTTTTGTGTACAGTAAAGCGGAGGGAATCCCCCTCCACACACGTATAGCACCTTAGCGTGTGCGACACTTTTTAAACTCATTTCACTTAATATAATTTATAGATTCACCCACACACTCATTGGTCCTGAGGAAAGCCAGTTGTAAATATAAAAGGCCTGGCTGAAACATGTCGACCACATAGGACGTGGGAGTTTATAATTCGCTCCACTGCGTCCGTTTGCCTTTTTATTCGCTAGCGTGGGCCCAGATATTAAAGTTTTCTATATACCTTCGGGAACTGGGACCTACTGCATAGCTTTTAAATCACTTTCTTACACACCCCCTCACAGCACACTCAGAGAAGTATACCAGCTCCTCAGTAATCTGGAGTCGAAGCACACCCGGGACACATTCGGTGTCACTGTGGTGGGCCCGATGATGAAGCATGTCACCGACTAGGTCGGTGGGTGAGGGCTTAACAACCAAACCAAATGGTTTGCCATCATACGTACTGAGTCTCCCTAAAACACAACAAAGCTAGTCCTTTTTTGATAAAATACATATTAACCTGGGGATCCGGACTGGCTTACCTAGTCCTCTCTCTCCGTTTTGATTTGCTACAATTTCACAATGTCACTTAAACACTTTATAAATATACCTTTAAGAGGACACAGCAGAAAACCCACAAACTAACTGGTAACCCTAAATACAGTCAAAATAAACATTCACTGTTAAAGACAATATATAAAAGTTAAATTTAAAAAGCATACTTTGAAAGATCTTTAACAGTGAAGGGAAAGGAACTATTATTAAGCAGATGTTAACAATGTGAGCAAGGTTTGTACAAACACTCACAGTGAAGTGACCAATGGGTAAAGTGTGACTGAGGTGGAGAAGTGTGGCTCAATGGTTAAAGCAGCAGACCCTGATGCAGAGGTCTAGCCTGGGACCAGGGTTCAATTCCATGCCTCGGCGGGTCTTGGGCTCAAAATTCCACAGACCTGATAATTCTTGCTTCGGTGCCTATTCCAATCATGGAGTGCAACTCTGGGCAATAACTTGCTTAATCTCCACAATGGCCCCCACAACGCTAAGGATGCCTGGCCTCTACCTTGGGGGTGCCCAGGAGTGGACGCCTCACAGGGAAAGCCAGGATGGGTTCCACAGCGGTATTCGTACAAGCGCCTTGAGACCCTTGCAGGTGAGTAGTGTGCTACACAAGTATCAATTTACATTTACATTGTGTATGTTGTAGTGGGTATTAGCAAAATGTGAATGCCAAATGAACAGACCAATTAATGAAAACTGCAGACCAAAAGCCTCGCTATATATATTAGGAACAATTTTTTGAGAAAACAACAGTCTAGCAAAACAGCTTAAGGAGTCTCAAGGGCCAGACGTAAAAATATCCTTATGTAGAAAAAGGTTATCTGTGCCATTAAACTCATGATTTACATTTCGACTTATAAAAATATGCATTTTATCAGTGTTTCCCATTCTTTTTAGAACCATAACCCACTTTTTAGAACAACAAGATTTTGCGACCACCTACCTTATTTGGACATGAGATGTGATTTTTTAATGTAACTAAAGCATCATTTGGTAGCACGCTGCCATTTACAGACAGCACATTTTCCATTGATATGGCCACTAACTTTGCACAAACATTTAGATTTACAAAAAAAAACTATACTGCCCACAAATAATAACGTGTGGAAATGAGGTTCCTGGGAATATTTATAATTTGTGCATCACCCATTAAAGTGACTTTATTTGTTTAGATCCTATTAAAATCTCGGTTTAGAGCACACTTCAGAGTTACAAAAATGCACTTTATTCATGCTTCCTTAACTGCTAAAGGAATACAGTTAATTAACAGATATCTACATTTTGGTGTGTGTTGCAAAAAAACAATGTTGCTTAACACAATTCATAATCTTATCTATTTTCAGGGGATGTCGAAATCCGCATCACTTACTGTAAAGTAGATTCCAAAGTGACAGAAATCCGGGAATACCTCTGTCAATGATTACAATATGCTAGGAGGGTATCATTTGCAAATGTACACACACCTTTTGTTTTTATTAGAGTTTAATAGTTCAGTTATTATTAAATGTAAAACGTATTGATAATAGGTGTGTTCTTCTTCTACACAAAACAGTCTTATAAGCAGGTTTTTGTACCAGAATTATAGCTCTCCTGGAGGGACCCAGGACTGACTTAAAGTCAGATAATAGTGAAAAATACCTAACACTCTCAACCCAGTATTGCTTATGATCTCATGTATTATATCACTCGTAAAATGTTCTATACCATCATTGATAAAATCACTTATGACATCTGAATTGGTGAAAACAGCGTGCGAAGCAGGGACACAAGTTTTTTTTAGTTTAAAATGCTACATTTTCCCTGACATTTTCACCTAATTATAAACTAACTTTAACCTTCGTTTTGTTTTCAGTAAATATATATATATATCAGAAATTCAGTGAAAAAAGCAAATCTTAAAGGGACATTATAGTAAGATAATGTAATTTAAAACATACTGTTTTAAACTAACAAAACCACTGAAATGTAACAGTTCTAGTTATCACAAGTAATTATAACTCATGCCCCAGCCATCCACAGTGTTGTTATCAAAGATCTAATTTCAGATGATGAAGTGATGCTATCAATGATGTCATAGAAGATGTCTTGAGTGATGTAATAAGTGAGGTAATTAACAGTGCATGGTGAAAGCACAAATTATAGTTGCTTTACGCCAGGCCTTCCGCCCAAACCCCCATGGGTGTGCACAGCTAACTATTTCACGTAACAATATAAAGGGTTTTATTTTAGGTAAAACAGACCTACTGGCATTGTCAAAGGGCCAGAACACCAAAATATAAAAAGCAGCGGGCTTATTGGCTTAATCAAGGGGTCAGTTCATCAATATATATAAATTTGACCTACTGACTTCGTCAAAAATAATACTCAAATATATATTTTTAAATTCACACATGGCAGTGTTTAAAAAAAGTGAATTTCACAAATTATTTTCAATAAAGCATTTTTAGCAAAAAATAATTAAGATATCTTTAAGCCTTTTTTAATAGTCAACTGTCAGTCCCCCACATGATGCTTCCATGTTGAGTTCAATCCTTGGCATGGCAGCTACTATTCAAGTTACATACAAGATTTTGCCACTGTGAGTGCTCCATTAAGAGACTTGACGAAAAAGAATGTTTCATTTCATTGGTCACATGAATGCAAGCAAATCTTCAAGAAAATCAAACAAGATATAGAGAACGCTACTGAAGTGGCATACTTTGATCCAAAGGTTAATACTGAGGTTGTTGTTGACGCTAGCCCCGTTGGGTTAGTCGCAATCCTTGCACAGCACAGCTAACACCCAATTGCTTGAAGACATACTGTGGCATATGCAAGCAGTAGTTTGTTCAAAGCGCCACAAAGACTCATTGAAGAAATATGATTGTGTACATATTTGTAAACAAATTACATTTTTTATTTAACACAGGGGGAGTTAGCTATGGTGGAACCCTTGTGGTTCCTGATGGACTCCGTAGAACTGTGACATAAGTATTAAAGTGCAGTGAAGTGAATTCAGGTTTAGAATGTTGAGTTTGCAGTTACATGCAGAAGAATATAAAGACGTGTTATACTAAGCTCCATGTGTGGTGTAATGATTGGCGAGTGTTCAGGCTGGGGAGGACGCTACACAGGTGAGTGTGAGGCTGGGTTTGAACTGTAGCAAAGGCAACAGAAACCCACCAACTCACACAAGTGCCAGGCAAAGTGTGTCACCAGAAGAATTTGTCTTATGCTTCTACTGTATCCACTTCTCCAGAAAGACATATCTTATAATAACTGTCTTCATGAACCTCAGGAACTTTCAACTTGTCTGCCAGCCAACTTCCACCTAGAGAACAACAACGACCACAACACCACCACCCTGCTGGACAACCTCGCCAACCTCGGTCTCAAGCAGCTGGTGACCACTCCCACCCACTACGCCGGACACACACTCGACCCCGTCTTCTCATCCAGCAAGGACATCGTCTTCAGCCACGCCACCGGACTCCACAGGACGGACCACAGCTGCATCCACTTCAGCTTCAGAAGAACCACGATCCACCATCACCAGCAACAGGTTGCACGCAGGAGCTTGAACAAGATCACTGCCGGCCAGCTCGCCACATCCCTGAGCCAGCACCCTCCCACCAGCTTAGCGAACCCCAGCCAGGCCGCCGACAACCTCACGAAGTGGATCAGCACCTGCGCAGACGGCCTCGCCCCACTGAGGACCCCGCCTAACAGACCCGGCAGTAAGAAAGCACCATGGTTCACTGACGAACTCAAGAGCTCCAAGATGAACTGCAGAGCCCTCGAAAGAGCCTGGCGCAGAGACCCAACACCAGACAACATGACCACCCTCAAGCTCGCCACTCGAAAACACCATCAACTGATCCACGCCACCAAGAAAACTACATTCAAGGAACGGCTGGACAACAATGCACACAACAGCAAGGAACTCTTCAACATCGTTAAAGCTCTCCAACCCCAACGCCGGAAACAACGCCATCACCCCATCGCAAGACCTCTGCAACTCCCTAGCCTCCTACTTCCACAACAAGATCGCAGACATACACAACAGTTTCAGCGCGCAACCAACGCTCCCCACGACCGCACCAACGCCCCCCACCACCTCCATCCGCGCCTGGACCCCGATCACCACCGAAGACACCATCCGTACGATGAACTCCATCCACTCCGGATCACCAACCGACCCCTGCCCTCACCACGTCTTCAAAAAGGCCAACGCTGTCATCGCTCCCCACCTGCGGGACATCATCAACACCTCCTTCGACACCGCCACCTTCCCGGAGAGCTGGAAGCACACCGAAATCAGCGCTCTACTGAAGAAACCATCAGCGGACCCCACCAAACTCAAAAACTACTGCCCCATCTCGCTCCTCCCGTTCCCGGCCAAAGTCATTGAGAAGACCGTCAACAAGCAGCTGGCCGTCTTCCTCGAGACGAATGGATCCCTCTACCTCTCGCAGTCCGGCTTCCGGACCAACCACAGCACCGAGACCGCCCTCATCGCAGCCACCGATGACATCCGAGCCCTGCTCGACAACGGAGAAACAGCGGCCCTCATCCTCCTGGACCTCTCCGCGGCTTTCGACACTGTCTGCCACCGCACCATAGTGCAACGCCTCAGCAATGTCAGAATCCAGGAGAAGGCACTGGAGTGGATCATCTCCTTTCTCGCCGGAAGGACTCAGAGAGTCCGCCTTCCACCGTTCAGATCAGAAGCCACCGAAGTCATCTGCGGCGTACCACAGGGATCATCGCTCAGCCCCACCCTCTTCAACGTCTACATGAGCCCCCTCGCTGCCATCGCACGCCAACACAACCTCAACATCATCTCCTACGCCGACGACACTCAGCTGATCCTCTCCCTCACCAACGACCCAGCCACCGCCAGAGCCAACCTACACGACGGGATGACAGACGTAGCCGAGTGGATGATGACCAGCTGCCTGAAACTGAACTCAGACAAGACGCAAGTTCTCATCCTGGGCTCCTCGCCCTCCGCCTGGGACGACTCCTGGTGGCCCCCCGCCCTGGGCAGCGCACCCAAACCGACAGACCACGCACGCAACCTGGGCTTCATCCTGGACTCCTCCCTCTCCATGACCAGACAAGTCAACGCCGTTTCCTCGTCCTGCTTCAATATCCTGCGCATGCTACGTAAGATCTTCCGGTGGATCCCCACCGAGACCAGGAAGACGGTCACCCAGGCCGTCGTCACCAGCCGACTGGACTATGGCAACGCCCTCTACGCCGGAACCACAGCCAAGCTCCAGAAGAGACTTCAGCTGATCCAGAAAGCCTCAGCAAGACTCATCCTCGACATCCCCCGACACAGCCGCATCTCCGGACACCTGAGAGACCTGCACTGGCTCCCGGTCAACAAGAGAATCACCTTCCGTCTCCTCACCCACGCACACAAAGCCCTACACAACCAAGGCCCAAGATACCTCAACAGCCGCCTCAACTTCTACACTCCTACCCGCCAGCTTCGATCGACCAGCCACGTCCTCGCCGCCGTCCCCCGCATCCGAAGAGCCACAACAGGAGGAAGGTCCTTCTCCTACCTGGCCGCCAAGACTTGGAACTCCCTCCCGATCCACCTCCGCCTGACCCAAGACCACCTCGCCTTCAGGAAGCAGCTCAAGACCTGGCTGTTCAAGCAGTAGCGGACCCCCCCTCCCCAAGCGCCTTGAGACCCTCCGGGTGAGTAGCGCTATAATGATTTGATTGATTGATTGAGCATCTTGACTCATGATGAACAAATGACGATCTGAGAATGCATGTGGCATCTTTTCATCAAAAATAATCCAAATACCATTTACATTGGTGCTGTCATAACTGTCATACACTATGCAAGACATGAGCCTGCTGTCTTCCCCTAGTGGACCTGTGCACAGCAACCCAGACCTGCAGGCAGGACCAGTCAGGCTCTGTGAGGTGAGTCCCGAAAAAAACCTAAGCATAGAGAAACCTACAGCACCTTCTTTTGAAAGGTGCTTTTTTAGTGGCTGGTGTATAGCGACTCTACGTCTAACCCTACCAGTAGCATTGTCTCTTCATTGAAGCTCATTCCTGTTAGTTGATTCAGCAGGTCTCGAGTATCTTTTAAATATGTTGGTGTTCGCTGAAGTAGTGGCTTGAGGAACTGATCGGCAAATTTAGACAAGGGTTCAAGAACCGAGCCCATACCCGAGACTATCGGGCGACCAGGTGGGGGCAATCTGTTCTTGTGTGTCTTAGGAAGCGAATAAAAAAAACGGTATCCTAGGTTCTCGTGCCACCAGGTACTTAGCTTCATGTTTCGTTATCCATGTGTTGGTTTCTGCTTCATGTACCATTATCATAGCTGAACCACGATAGTCTCCATACCTACATTACCCTAGTAAGAATTTAGGCTATAATGAGCTAACTGCAGTTTAACTCAAATCGAGCAAAGAACTACGTATTAATGTGTGCTGTGTTATATATACGTTCCCCGCATTGTTTGTTTATGTTTCTGTATTTACAGGTGCATCATTACCTCCAAAAGAAACATAGTGGTTACACAATAGGCATGGGCGTGAAATCCGTTCCGCTCGCGGATTTTGCGGATTTTCGGTAAATCCGCAATCCGCGAGATTCGCGGATTTCCCGCAAAATCCGCAAATCCGCGCGCTGCGGATTTTTTGCTTGTGTTCGTACTGCTCGCGGCCCGCGGCGCGGGCAGCAACAATCTCGCACTCGCGAAATTACAAAAAAAAATAAAAATGGCGGAGGAGTGAAGGAAGGAAGTGGCCCAGTCTCCAACTTCCTGTTCCTGTCCAGCAAGTTCCTCCCATTGGGGAGGGGTGACGGAAGTGCCCCAGTCTCCAACTTCCTGTTCCTGTTTCCTTTCCTGGCCATTTTGGATTCGATCTTGACTGGGAAGGATTACTTTTTGTGGATGCTGCTGGATATTTGGATTTGAGGCCTTTTGGATTCAAAATTTGATTTCACAAGTAAGTTGATAAGTTGATGTTGTTTGTGGTGATTTTTGTGTGTGTTTTTCGACTTTTGGGGTGGTGTTGGGGGCTGGCTATGTTGGTGGTGGGCCATTTGTATTACTTTTGGATTCGAAATTTGATTTCACAAATAAGTTGATAAGTTGATTTTCTTTGTGGTGATTTTTGTGTGTGTTTTCCGACTTTTGGGGTGGTTTTGGTGATTTAGCGGGTGTTTTGCCGCGTTCGCGTCGTAAAGCAACAATCTCGCACTCGCTAAATTTGCAAAAAGTGCAATTCTGCACCAGAAAACCACCAGCAGGCAGCATAAACCTTCTGAAACTTGATGGATGGCATTGGATTGTGGTGATTTGTGTTGTCTTTTTTGACTTTTTGGAGTAGGGGTTGGGGGCTGGCTATGTTGGGTGGGGCCATTTTGAGGCATGGTCCTCCTGGCCATGTGGATGGGGGTCAAGCGGCCATTTTGAAGGCAGGCAGTGAGCTTTGTGCCATAGGCCTGCACCCATTTTTCCTCGTTTTGGCACCATGGCGTGCCGCATTGAAAATACGGCGCACCATGGGTGGTGCTGGCGTGCCTCACACTTTGCAGGGATGCACAGGTAATTGCTAATCTGACACTTAGGGGCATACTTACGAGTTCTGGGCTGCACACCTCCAGAGGTGCACCAGAACAAAATGCGTAACTCAAAACTAACCTTGCGTCACGACAGATGCGCCGCAATTACAATGCGGCAAACCCTGGCGCAAGGGTAGGCAGATGCGTGATGCATCTCGTGACGAAAGAGGGGCGCATCTCTAGAGTCGCGTCGCAGGCGCGATGTAACTATAGCAATGCTCAGGGATGCCCAATACTCAACATACCGCATCAGTCCTTACGCCTGCTTCAAGCAAGCAGGCATAAAGAATTGACGTAGCAGCGTCGCGGAAGTGCCTGCGTTAAATCTTGTAGATTTCACGCAGGCACTTTTGCGAGGCGCACATCTGCCTGACCGCCACCCCCCCCCCTCCCCCTGCGTGGGAACGCACCCATTGTGGCGCAGGCCCAGGTCTTAACGTGGCGCATCTCCTTAGAAGCATCACGTTGTACATGACTCGCAGGGATGCGCCACGTTTACGTCGCTGTGCGTCAGGTAAGGCAGCGTAAACGTGGCGCAAGGGGCTTGTAAATCTGCCCCTTTGTGTCTAGCATTACGCAGTTCTGTAAAGTACGCTCATACATTACTCAGCCCAATTAAATGAACACAAAATAGAAAACAAATAAGCAGTGGCACCGCCACAGAGAAAGAGAGCAGTGCACCTGAAATGCACAGAAGATTTTGAAATATTAATTTAGCTCTCCTATCAATGTAATCAGCAGCATTATTGCTCTTTGTAAAAAAGTTAAAGCAAACATTTGCAATATTAACACACAGAGCAGGAGAAAAAACAGAGTAGTGAGTGATGAAAAAATTGCTACTACTACTCACCAAGCCCGGGGACCTCCACTCCCAGCAGATCGAGCAGGTCGTGCTCCCGCTCCAGAATATCGGTCCAGCGGTGGGTCACCTGATTATAGGTGCGCTGGACCCCCGTGATCTTAAAAAGGGCCCGGCACACCTGCCCCCACCGCTTCCGACGCTCCTGGCTGTTGGTATAACCGGCAGCAATCCTGCCGCCTGCTGCGATGGTCCTCGGGAGACGGCGCTGCACAAAATAAACGAGTGTGCCCACCTCCTCAGGGCTGAAGATCTCCCTGGGCACCACCATTTCCGCCCTCAAGCGGCCACACAGGAGCCGGGCACGGGCTGCGGTGCCCGGCTTGGGCAGCTTGACAGCTGTCTTCACCATGTTCTGGGCAGGTAAGGAGATAAAATGAAAAAGAATAGGAGTAGAGAAGAAGGAAATAAAAGTTTAAAAAGTACTTGAAAAGTAAACAAAAGTAGCCTAAAACACAAAAATATAGACCTAAAAAACAAGAGGGATAGAAAAAAAGTTTAATAGATCAAAAACAAAATAAAATAAGCAAAGGATGGCAGAGATATACAGAGGATAGAAACACCATGCCCAGACACATAGGAATGAATGAAAAACAAGATGGCGGCCGATCACGTGAGCGTAAGTAGTTTCTCACGCGATTTCTCTCGCGAACTCGTGTGAACTTGTATTCGCAAGGCGCTCATCGCGCGAGACTACACATAGCGGGCGGAAACGGAAATACGTCACGCAAACAAAATGGCGGCGCCCGTAAACCTTGGGGTAACTCGCACGAGTTTGCGGCTTACACGATCGATTTCGCATGACGCCGCGCCTCGCGAATAGTGCGAAATTACCGAAAAACGAGTTTTGCAAAAGGAAAAGCTATGAGCAGGTGCAAAAGTTCAACCTCATCATTTGTAACCATTCCCTGTAGTGCTTCCTGAAGGGGCCCTACAGAATTCAGTTAGGTTCCTGTTAAAAAAAAATTACATTGCAACAAACAGGAAAAGGAAAGGAAAGGGAGCAGACAAGCAGGTGCCAGCCTTCATTAATGTCAGTTGGGGCAGGGCAGGTGTTGTTGTAATTTAATTATGCAAAACTTAAGGCACTTAGCAGGTGTGCTTTGCTTTGCCACAATAATGTACACTCACTGGTCAACCAGAGGGTGCTGTGATGACACCGAGGGTGGCATGGGTGTGACAGCCAGAGGGTGGCATGGGTGAACCAGAGTGCCAGTGTTGACAGAGGATGGCAGTGCTTTGTTTGCCCCAATAATGTACACTGGTGAACCAGAGGGTGCTGTGATGACACAGAGGGTGACATGGGTGAGCCAGAGGGTGGCATGGGTGAACAAAGAGAGTGCCAGTGGTGACAGAGGGTGGCAGTGATGAAGAAAGGCTTGCAAACAGGCTGGGCACGTAGAAACAACAAGTTCGCAAAACTGGCGACCTGACAAGTAAGTTCGCAATTTGCGAAATTGCACAAAACCCTCGCGAACTTGCAGAAACCCGTGCGAACACCCCCCAAAAAAAATACGCAAAATCCGCGAGGATTCGCGGATTTTGCGGATTTTCGCAATCCGCAAATCCGCAAATCCGCAAATTGCGAATCCGCAAAATCTGCCCATGCCTACTACACAAAAACCACTTAAATTACTACACAAATCGTGTGAGTATTATTGTTTATGTCCTGATGAATGCCCCATAGACCCGGCTGGGCATTGTGGGGCAGAAACATGTTGACCGTCTTTTAAGTGGTATAATAGGATCCAGTAACACAATCTACCAGTATACCCACGTATATGTTTTAACAACAACCCTCACCCAATCTTAATTAAAAGTTACTTTAGATAGTAGGCTTGTTTTTTAATATTTTTGAGGGCGATTACCTATCTCTGGACACTATTGCGTTAACCAGAGGTTGCCTCAGGCTTGAGGCTTGCATACAGCACAATTAATAAACCCAATGATGATGCAATAACGCATGTGTAAAAGCGGAGAATCAAGATATACCGCTAATGATCTTACCATTGCATTTATGAGGGTTTTTTAAAGTGAAACCTAGGTAACGCAGTTACAAGTGTCCATTCTCACTCTGATTTTTTAATGTTTATACGGGGGAACTGAATGGACAGATATTCCTCCTCCCTACCTGGTGATTAGTACTAGTTATTTTTTGACAGCAAGGCTCATGAGCCATCAAGACGTGAGCTACATTATTAAGTCAATATGGAAGAAGGAGAGAAACGGCCCATGGTGAAGCTCTAACCCTGCAAGCAAACCTCCATTCCTTCAGCATCATGTGATTTTCTTTTACATTCAAAAGGATGGAAGAGAGTAAGAAGCTCCTCCTGTTACCCTGTAGGTGGGAAACGGGGGGTCCAATTAAATATAAAGACATTCAACCAAGCAAACAAGTATTGTGGGAAGACCTGACACTCTAGTGTGACAGTAATGAAGTCCGAGGATGCATAGCAAATGTAAAGACGTATTTCCTAGTAACATGTTTGCCAAAGCTCCAGAACTGGGGCATTGCTCAAAGAGGTCACTGTGGGTACCTTTGTCCTTAGAGCTAGCCCTCGGGAAATTCATGAAAAGCCTGTTGGCTCTGTATAATTGGGTATAGTGAATGAAACTGTACATCTAGGTGTGGACTGCATAGAGGAGTCAAATCCATGCAAGTAGGCCTGTAAGGTATACAGACATATTATCGAGTACAAAAATATTGAGGTAGTGAAATATCGAGTTGTAAATATCGAGTAGACAGAATATCGACAAGACAAAATATAGACTACAAAAATATCGAATAGAAGGACAATAATATCGAATCAAAAATATAGAATGGACAGAATATCAAATGGACAGAATATAGACAACAGAAATATCGAGGGACAGAATATAGACAGCAAAAATATCGAGGGACAGAATATAGACAAAAAAAATATCGAGGGACAGAATATAGACAACAAAAATATCGAATTTTAGGTAAGTAACTAAGTCAATTTATGGTATTTAATTTTTGCGTAATATAATTCTGGAGCGGGTTGTGGCTGTATAGGGGAATAGGGTGGGAAGTAATTTAATTATAATTAATTAAAAATTTAATTTATTGGTGTTTATGTACAATTAATTGTTAATTAATTATTAATTGGCAATTAATTATTAATTGGCAATTAATTAAAATATAATTTGTAATTAATTTTTATTATTGATTAATTGATAATTATGTGAATTTTATTTATTTATTTTCTGGAGCGGGTTGTGGGTTTATAGGGGAATAGGGTGGGAAGTAATTCAATTATAATTAATTAAATATTTTAATTTATTGGTATTTATGTACAATTAATTGGTAATTAATTATTAATTGGCAATTAATTAAAATATAATTGGTAATTAATTTTTATTAATTGATTACTTGAAAATTATGTGAATTTTATTTATTTATTTCCTGGACTGGGTTGTGGGTTTATAGGGGAATAGGGTGGTAAGTAATTTAATTATAATTAATTAAAAAAAATATAGGTATGTATGTACAATTAATTGTTAATTACTTATCAATTGGCAATTAATTATAATTGGTAATTAATTTTTATTAATTGCTAATTATGTGAATTTTATTTATTTAATTTCTGGAGCGGGTTGTGGGTTTATAGGGGAATAGGGTGGGAAGTAATTTAATTATAATTAATTACATTTATTACATTATTGGTATTTATGTTTAGTTAATTGTTAAATAATTATTGATTGGAAATTACTTAAAATATAATTGGTAATTAATTTTTATTAATTGATAATTATGTTAATTTTATTCATTTATTTTCTGGAGTGGGTTGTGGGTTTTTAGGGTAATATTGTGGAAAGTAATTTAATCATAAATAATTTAATATAATTTTTTGTATTGGTATTTATTTAGATTTAATTTGTAATTGGTAAATATTTAGTTTTAATTGATAATTATGTTAATTCTATGTATTTATTTTTTGTAGTGGGTTGTGGGTTTATAGGGGAATTGGGTGGGAAGTCATTTAATTGTAAATAATTAAATGTATTACTATATAAATTGTTTTTTAATTAGAATTAATTGTTAATTATTTTTAAATGTTTTATTAATGTATTGTTATTTGTAAATATTTTGTATTAGAAGGTAAGTATTTTTTAATAATTAAATTAATTTTATTGTTTTAAATTGAATAATTAATATATCTTAAAATGGAAATTAATTTTATTTAATTTGTATTTGGTATTAATATTTAATTTATTTTCAAATATATATATGAAGTATTTATTTTCCCTACTGTTGCACTCACTGGAGTGGGAATAGTAATTTTTCCCCTACACTATCCAACGCTTTCCCTACTGTTGCACTCTCTGGAGTGGGAATAGTAATTTTTACCCTCTCACTATCCAACGATTTCCCTACTGTTGCACGCTCTGGAGTGGGAATAGTAATTTTTTCTCTCCCACTATCCAACGCTTTCTCTACTGTTGCACTCTCTGGAGTTGGAATAGTAATTTTTACCCCTACGCTTTCCAATGTTTTCCCTACTGTTGCACTCACTGGAGTGGGAATAGTAATTTTTACCCCTACGCTATCCAATGTTTTCCCTACTGTTGCACTCACTGGAGTGGGAATAGTAATTTTTACCCCTACGCTATCCAACGCTTTCCCTACTGTTGCACTCACTGGAGTGGGAATAGTAACTTTTACCCCTACGATATCCAATGCTTTCCCTACTGTTGCACTCACTGGAGTGGGAATAGTAATTTTTACCCCTACGCTATCCAACGTTTTACCTACTGTTGCACTCATTGGAGTGGGAATAGTAATTTTTACCTGTACGCTATCCAATGTTTTCCCTACTGTTGCACTCTCTGGAGTGGGAATAGTAATTTTTACCCCTACGCTATCCAACGTTTTTCCTACTGTTGCACTCACTGGAGTGGTAATAGTAATTTTTACCCCTACGCTATCCAATGTTTTCCCTACTGTTGCACTCACTGGAGTGGGAATAGTAATTTTTACCCCTACGATATCCAATGCTTTCCCTCCTGTTGCACTCACTGGAGTGGGAATAGTAATGTTTACCCCTACGCTATCCAACGTTTTCCCTACTGTTGCACTCACTGGAGTGAGAGTAGTAATTTTTACCCCTACGCTATCCAACGCTTTCTCTACTGTAGCACTCACTGGAGTGGGAATAGTAATTTGTATCCTCCCACTATCCAACGCTTTCTCTACTGTTGCACTCTCTGGATTGGGAATAGTAATTTTTTCCCCTACGCTATCCAACGCTTTCCCTACTGTTGTGCTCTCTGGAGTGGGAATAGTAATTTTTACTCTCCCACTATCCAACGCGTTCCCTAATGTTGCACTCACTGGAGTGGGAATAGTAATTTTTACCCCTACGCTATCCAACGCTTTCTCTACTGTTGCACTTACTGGAGTGGGAATTGTAATTTTTACCCCTACGCTATCCAACGCTTTCTGTACTGTTGCACTCACTGGAGTGGGAATAGTAATTTTTAGCCTTCCACTATCCAATGCTTTCCCTACTGTTGCACTCTCTGGAGTGGGAATAGTAATTTTTACCCCTACGCTATCCAACGCTTTCCCTACGGTTGCACTCTCTGGAGTGGGAATAGTAATTTTTGTTCTCCCACTATTCAACGCTTTCCCTACTGTTGCACACTCTGGAGTTGGAATAGTAATTTTAACCCCTACTCTATCCAACGCTTTCACTACTGTTGCACTCACTGGAGTGTGAATAGTAATTTATACCTCTACGCTATCTAATGCTTTCCCTACTGTTGCACTCACTGGAGTGGGAATAGTAATTTTTACCCCTAAGCTATCCAACGCTTTCCTTCCTGTTGCGCTCTCTGGAGTGGGAATAGTAATTTTTACTCTCCCACTATCCAACGCTTTCCCTACTGTGTCACTCTCTGGAGTTGGAATAGTAATTTTTACCCCTACGCTATCCAACGCTTTCCTTCCTGTTGCGCTCTCTGGAGTGGGAATAGTAATTTTTACTCTCCCACTATCCAACGCTTTCCCTACTGTTGCACTCTCTGGAGTTGGAATAGTAATTTTAACCCCTACGCTATCCAACGTTTTCCCTACTGTTGCACTCACTGGAGTGGGAATAGTAATTTTTACGCCTACGGTATCTAACGCTTTCCCTACTGTTGCACTCACTGGAGTGGGAATAGTAATTTTTACCCCTATGCTATCCAACGCTTTCCCTACTGTTGCACTGTTTGGAGTGGGAATAGTAATTTTTACCTCTACGCTCTCCAACGTTTTCCCTACTGTTGCGCTCTTTGGAGTTGGAATAGTAATTTTTATCTCTACGCTATCCAATGTTTTTCCTACTGTTGCGCTCACTGGAGTGGTTATATTAAATTTAAACCTCTCGCTGTCCTACGGTATAAATATTGTATATGTTTTGTTAAATATATATATATGTATTATTGTTTTTTGGGGGGGGTATTTTAAAGTTACATTAATTATTTATTAATTTTAGATTCATTTAATTATTTTAAGTATGTTTAAATTAATTATGTTTATTATTATATTACTTATTATTTAATTTTAAGACATTTAAAAAATTCGATATTTTGACAGTCTATATTTTTTACAATCGATATTTTGGAGTCGATATTTTTGTACTTACCTGTTTGTAGATAGGCAGTCGATATTCTGGCATTCTATATTTTTAACTCGATATTTTTGTAGGTCGAAATTTTGTCTGTCGATATTATGTCAGTGATCCGCCTGTAATTGACAAACCGTTATTTAGACACAAATACATCTTTAGTTTTGTTATCATCTATGATAGGTAGGGATCGTTCTTCCTGAGGGAATGGATTAATGAGTCAACTTCTGCAATCCCCTTGAAAGAATTGTGTGTGTTTTGTAGTGGAAATAAGGTCATTTGAGGCCCATGAGCACATATAGCTTGCAGACCATTCATCCTGCTGGCTGAAGCAACAGCCACTCTGATTTTTGAAGGTCTAAAAATAACTATCTGAAAAATCATGCCCCGCTTGATGGTTCAGTGCAGCTTCTATAATACTTAAAGTGGTTGTGGCAGATTTCACACATATAAGAGACAAGTCACAAGAAGGCCATTACCTGCTTTATTTTTATATTACATCTCTAGGATAAGATTTCCAACCAAAAGTGCTATATTTGTGCCAAAATGTATTTAATTGTCCTTGTTTAATAAAAGGAATTGAAAATGTATATGCTTAGAACAAGTTCCAGATCTCGTAAATGTGTGGAGATGGTCTACTGTTTGCTTTTTCATAGAAAATGCCCATTATTGAGAAGTAGGATTACAAGTAAGTAACTTTTCCATTAAGTAGTCTGACTTTGCCTGTGTGAACTATATTTGTGCACTGCTCTTTTGATAATTCTTAGGACCTCATTAAGAGTGCCCTATTACATCACAATAATGAGTGCTGTGGAAACACCATGTGCTCAATGCACTTTACATCCGGAGATGCCAACCACAAAAGCTGGTGGGGTCTCCAGGAAAATCTATTGGTTGGGAAAATATACATAACCAAGGTAATGAGGGCTGGAAATTACTTATTCACAGAGTATTTCCTCAATCCTAAGGGGACCCCCATCAAAACTGCCTGGGAACGCAGCCCCCCAGGGCCTGGTAGTGGGAGAGGGGGTGTTGCTAGCTGATTTTCCAGGGCATTTGTAATGAAGCCCTTGCTGGCTGCTGTGCCAGTGCCCTTGCTTCCTAGCTATCAATTTTTGTTTTGTGACAGAGACTCTTCATAATAAGTCTGTTTTGAAAACTTCAAAGCCACGTTTTAATATTTTATCTTGCATTTAAGTGTGTATTTTTTTCAAAGGCATGTACGTACAACTCACGGAAGAATGAAGAAATGTTTTTCATTATTACCCAAAACGCTACTTTCATAAAGGCACTTCCAGGAAAAGAGATAATAATGCGAACGCCATCACCATCACACTTCTGAAATATACAGGTGACATTATTAAACACCATGAACACTAAGGTGAAAAAAGCAAGGAGCAAAATCAAAATAAGCGAAATAAAAAAAAAGAATCACACCATAAAACACGCTATGTGCATTAAAGCACATAGCTGAAATATTGGCGTCAGTTACCAGGATGAAATCTCCCATACTCCAACACTCATGTAGGCTGTTTATTTACATTTCATAAAATTAATGCCACAATTATTGATCAATGGAGTTCGTTAATCCTTTTGTTGTGTACTTGTGATGCGTTATGTCATGGAAACTGTCGCTTAGGATTCAAACTTCACTCAAATCCCACAAAGGAGGAAGTATATTTTAAAATGTAACTATTGTGCATGTTTCCGGCATGAGCAGTTGAGTCATAAGTGTGGTATGCGCTCTAGTCTACGGGCGCATACGCGATGACGCGTAACGCCGTAGGCTAGAGCAGATAGGCGCGCATGCGCACCAGGCACAAAGTAGAAGGCGCGAAGAATAGAAACGGCAGTTGGCGACCGGAGCTGGAGGCAGTTAGACGCTCGGCGCCCTTAGCTCAATTATACATTTGTTGTAATTAAATAAACGTGAGTGCTTCACTACACATGACTCAGAGTATCCTGTGGGGGAGAAGAAGAACTTTACAGTGGCGACGAGGATGGGATCTGGACTCCACCAGGTGCAGCGTACTGGAATAGAAAATAAGAAGAAAAAACAAACCCCAGCAAGGCACTGGTCCTACAAGGAAGAGCAAGGGCGTGGCAGCAGCGCAGCAGTACAGCAAGGAACAGAACCCCAGCCTTCCAAGGCAGGTTAGTGCGACCCAAGACCCCAGGAGCCCCCAGGCAGCAACCTGGCAACCAAGGGAGACACCCCCAAGCTAGAGGAAGGGGGGAAGGCAGCACAGACAGCGCCCACTACGAGGGACAATACCCCAGGTAGCCCGAGGGGTCAAGGTGACACGGCAGAGAACGCAGGAGCGTCCGGTGAGCCTACCCAAAGGGCCCAGGAAGGAGGACCTAGAGGCGAAGCCAGAATGGCGAACCAAGCGTCAGCCCTAATGGCGCCCGTCCCGTTCCTTACCAGACCTGGTGAACCCCAATTAAAATGGGAAGACTGGAAAGAATATTTCCTCAATTACATTGAGGCTCTTGAAGACGAGAGTGAAGGTGAATACAAACCCGAAAGGAAGAAGAGACTGTTGCTCCACAACTTAGGCCCAGAAGGGGTAAGGGTGTTTAAGAACCTGGTGCCCAAAGAAAGGGGTGCAGCGGAGACGGATGTCTTTGTGAATGCATTGGACGACCTGGACAGCCATTACCGCCCAGCAGTTTGCGTCTCGATAGACCGCTATAACTTCCAACAGAGAAAACAAGAGGCAGGAGAATCCATTGATGACTATGTGGCAGCTCTTCGCCGGCTTGCAATCACGTGTAGGTACGGAAACCTGCAGGATGAATACATCAAAGATCAAATTGTAATGCACACCACCAGCAGAGCAGTCCAAGACAAGCTATGGGCGATGAATGAGACAACCCTGAAAGAAGTAGTGGCGATGGTCAAGAAGGCGGAAATGTCGAAGAGAGGCGCAGACGCGGCTAAAAGGGAAAGCGGGCCGAGACAAATGATCAACAAGATCGACGAGGCACCACAATCCAGCAAGCCCAAAAGTGCATACGGAGACCCGAGGAAGGACACAAGAGGGTCTGGGAAGCAGATGTCTCGCCCCAACCAGGGGACGAAATTCGCATGCTACAGATGTGGCAGTGCAGCGCACACGGCCCAGGACAGGCGTTGCCCCGCGTTTCGGGCCAGGTGCTCATTCTGCGGGTTGACTGGTCACTTCGAAAAGGTCTGTCGGAAGAAAGGGTCGAAGTCCACGGTCAAGTGCATCGACGCAGCCACGGCCAACGTGAGTGAAGAAGAAGACCCAGAGGAGGATGACCTGGTGCTGTGCATTGAGGATCAAGTGCTGGATGTATCCGGGAAGCGCAGGGATAAGCCCCGCACCGACATGCTCATCGGGGGCGTCAAGGTACATGTAGCCGTGGATTCAGGATCCCCATGGACCATCGTGCAAAGGTCGATATGGGAAGAGGACTTCGCACCAGTCATAGGACCCGACCTGTGGCCACCGGACATCAGACCCATCTCGTATACCGAAAATTCCATCCCACTGGTAGGATGCAGGGACTTGGAGTTCGAATTCAGAGGACGGGTGGCCACGTGCACCCTGTATGTAGCGGAGAAGGGCCCATCGGTACTCGGATGGAGAGACGCAGGTGATCTGGGCATCATACTCAATCCCGGAGGGAAAGAACAGATTTTACTAACGGACGAATGGCCCCTCTCGAAGGAGGAAGACTGGAAGGCAGCATACCCCAAAGTTTTCGAGGGCACGGTAGGCAAACTAGACAAGTTCGTGCATAAAATGGTTCTTAAGGAGGGAGCAGTACCAGTAGTGCATAAGGTCCGGAACATACCGATATCCACGAGTGAGGCGGTGCGCCAGGAACTACGGAAGTTAGAAGAACTAGATATCATCGAGCCAGTGGACAGTGCGGAATGGCTATCGCCCTTGGTGGTAGTTAAAAAGCCCAATGGAAAGGTCAGGCTCTGCGTGGACCTGAGGGAGCTCAACAAAAATCTCATCGTGGAAAGGTTCCCGCTCCCCAGGATAGAGGAGATGCTAGCAAGGACAAAAGGCATCAACCATTTTTCTACCATAGACCTCACGTCTGCATACTACCAGATAGAATTGCACCGGTCGAGCAGGAAGTACACAGCCTTCATAACGCCCTTTGGATGCTTCCAATTCAAGAGAATGCCCTTTGGCCTGGCATCCACTGCGGCCGTTTTCCAGAAGTTGATGCACAGGTTGTTTAAAGACATCTCGGGAGTGCAATATTTCCAAGACGACATCCTAGTGATGGGCTCCGACAAGGGTGAGCACGACAAGAAACTACATCAAGTGCTAGGAGTGCTGCAAAGCAAAGGAATGACGGCGGAATGGAGCAAGTGCAGAATTGGGTCTCGCTCAGTGACCTACCTAGGGCACGAGATAGGAACGCATGGCATCTCGCCGAAGGAGCAGAATGTGAAGGCGATAAAAGACGCCAAGGCCCCAACAACTAAAGAGGAGGTGCGGTCATTCCTTGGAATGGCCGAGTATTACAGTAAGTTTGTCAGACATTTTGCCACAAGAACGTACAGAATGAGAGAACTAATTAGGCACAACACAAAATTCGAATGGGACAGGGAGGCCCAGTCCGAATTTGAGTCCATTAAAGACTGTATCAGCCATGCCATCCCATTGCAGGGGTACGCCCCCACGGGCAAGACCATTGTGACAACCGATGCGAGCGACAAGGGCTTGGGGGCTGTGTTGGCGCAGGAAAGGGAGGACGGAACCAAAGAAACCATCAGCTTCGCATCCCGGGCGCTGTCCCCGACGGAACAGAGGTACAGCGTAATTGAAAAGGAGATGCTGGCAGTCACACGGGCGTTGAACAAGTTTCGTCAGTTCTTATGGGGCACGAGATTCAGGCTCCAAACGGACCACAAGCCACTCATCAAAGTGTTGACGTCATCGGGCCATGACACTGCCACCCCGAGAATAGCGAAAATGACTCTGAAGCTGCTTGATTATACGTACGATGTAGAATATCTTCCTGGCACGCAGAACAAAGTAGCTGACTACCTCAGCCGGGCATCAGCCATGGAAGAGGCGCCGGGAGAGGCACCGGACACAGAGGAGATGGTTGCCAGCATGGAGGACCACGAGACATCGATCAGTGCGCAGGAATGGCAGGCGGCTTATGAGCTCGATGAGGTGAAGAAGGAAGTAAAGAAACATCTCACGTCGGGATGGCCGGACAAGAAGAAGCTAACGGAGGGGGTCCGACGTTTTTATGAGATAAGAGAAGAATTGTCCCTGAGTGACTCCGGGATATTCTTGTACAGAGGAGAGAGAGTGGTTCCCCCAGTGAAAATAATACCTCGACTGCTGAAGTTGCTTCACGAGGGGCATCTGGGCATAGTGAAAACCAAGGCGTTGGTCAAACAGATGTACTGGTGGCCAGGAATGGATGCCCACATCGAGAGACAAGTGCGGGAGTGCGGGCAATGCCAAGGAGCGGACAAGGTGCTCCGCCCACTCCGACCAGCACTGGGGAAGTTCGACACCCCGCAGGGCCCATGGGAGGATGTGGCAATAGACATTCTGGGGCCCGTTCTGGACAGTAGAGGTGTGAATAAGTACATCTGTGTGTTAATAGACAAGTACTCTAAGTGGCCAGAAGTGGACATACAAGAGTAAATGGACACGGACACGATCTTGAAGTTTCTAACCTCGGTGTTCCTCAGAGAGGGAATACCCAAAACCATCCTCAGCGATAATGGACCGCAGTTTGTGTCGGACAAGTGGGGGAGATACATGAAGAGAAACGGAATAGTAGGGAAACACACTGCCGTGTACCATCCCTCTTGCAACGGCCAGGTCGAAAGGTTCAACAGGGTGCTCATGGGCTCCATCCAGGCAGCCATATCGCAAGGAAAAGACTGGGAGGTGGAAGTAATGAACATGCTATGGGCCTATCGGATAACACCCTCGGTGGTGGGGTATAGTCCGTTCCAAGTGCTAAGAGGACGGCACCCCTTCACCCGGGACAACGTAGCATGGAGGGAGAAGACCCTCACCAGCAAGTGGTCCCCAGCGGTGGTGCAGCACAATCTAGAGAAGGCCCAGAAGATCTATGCAGCGCACTACGACAAGCGACGTAGCACGAAAGAAACGGCGCTGGAAGAAGGGGAGTGGGTTAGGATCAAACTCCCCACTCTACAAAAGAAGGGCGAAAGCAAATTCAGCCAGCCACTACAAGTCAGGGAAGTGCGTGGCAGAGCGGCCCTCCTCAGTGATGGCAAAGTCTGGTCACAAGAGCGCATGGCCAGAGTCAATAAAATATTAGTCTGGCCCAAAGCAGAGGAAGTAGGAAGAGACATGGATCACCCGGAGGTTACAACCCATTCAGATCACGGCATAGACAACCAAGGAGAAGGTGCAGGTGAGGACAGTGAAGCGATTGTCCTGGGAGCCAGGCCGACCGATGGAGGAGGAGTGCAAGCGAATGCAGAGAGGAGAACAGAAGTGAGAGAAGCTGGGGTGTCCCAAGAAGAGACAGAGGCGAGAGAGAACATGCCGGTAAGACACACCCGCAGCGGAAGGGCAATTGTAGTGCCCTCTCGTTATAGTGACTTTGTGATGGATGGACACTAGCTTGGTGCCGACCCCCGGTGCCCCACATAGACAATGTTCACGGCTGGAGGACACTCTCAAAAGGGGGAAATGTTATAACTTTGTTTTCATTAAAGGGGGGAGATATGTGGTATGCGCTCTAGTCTACGGGCGCATACGCGATGACGCGTAACGCCGTAGGCTAGAGCAGATAGGCGCGCATGCGCACCAGGCACAAAGTAGAAGGCGCGAAGAATAGAAACGGCAGTTGGCGACCGGAGCTGGAGGCAGTTAGACGCTCGGCGCCCTTAGCTCAATTATACATTTGTTGTAATTAAATAAACGTGAGTGCTTCACTACACATGACTCAGAGTATCCTGTGGGGGAGAAGAAGAACTTTACAATAAGGATTCCTACCACACCCTACCTCGCCCTCCTCTGAGGAAGAGCCCCACTGTACATGGCGCCAAAACGTCAAATATTCGGCATATCTAATTCCTGGTTACTGTCGACTCTTTGAATACAGGGGCCAAAGGGCATCCTGCTTCTCTCTAACTGTGTATGGAAGTAAAATTCCACATTATAAGGGGGAGGCTGCGCTGCGTTGCACAATAGGAAGGGAGAAGGAGAGCGCCATAACTTCAAAGATGTGGCTCTCTCCTCCCGTTTCCCTTGCGCCGGCGCTGATTACAGCTGCTGTGCGCCACTTAGCGCCGTAGCGCTAGGGTCCAGCATAGGTTTTGTAGAGGAAGGGTACCCTTCCTGTACAAAATACTATGCTCAACACAAGGAAACGCTTTTTCCACTTTGTATGCACGCTGCACAGTGCAGCACGCATGCAAAGTCGGAAATGGAAGGAGAAATTAAAGCATTTTTTCTTCCATGCGCCTAGTTGAAAAGGGTGCAGTTTCCTCACGCTAAACCCTATCTACTGTTATTAGTAAATTGGGTTTAGCGTGAGAAACCTTGAGTGGTTGCATAGGAACGCCCATGCACCACCCTTGACACACCCCATGGCGCAAAGTAACGCGAAGCAGTGGAATGCGCTGCTTCACATTACTTTTACGTTACTTCCAGAGATAAACTTGTTTATCGGGAAAGTAAATTACAGATAAAAATGTTTGCGCAATTTTGCATTGCTGTTGTGATGCAAACACAACATAAAACCTTAGTAAATCTCCCCCAAAGTATCAAAAAGCAAAATCATCAAGAAAGGAACACAACTAAATGAAGTAAATTTACCGGTATTGCACCGTTACAACGTAACTTTTACAACGGACTTCTATTACAACGCAACTTTTACAACGCTGGATTCATTACATCGCATGCCTTTACAACGCATGACATTACATAGCAGATGCTATTACAACGCATGCCATTACAACGTAAGTATATAATTTTTTTTATTTTATTTAATATTATTTAATTAATTTAATTAATATTAAATATAAATAAATATACTTATTTATGTTTTTTAATATTATAAATTAAATATATTAATTTAAGTAATTTTAAAAATAAGTATGAGTATAGGAGTATATGTTTTGGGGTACTGAGGTATATGTTTTGGGGTGTTGGGGTATTTTTAGGTTTTAGGGTTGGGTTTGGGTTTTGGGGTACAGGGGTATTTTTAGGTTATAGGGTTGGGTTTGGGTTTTGGGGTACAGGGGTATTTTTAGGTTTTAGGGCTGGGTTTGGGTTTTGGGGTACAGGGGTATTTTTAGGTTTTAGGGCTGGATTTGGGGTTTGGGGTACAGGGTTATTTTTTAAGGTTTTAGGGCTGGGTTTGGGTTTTGGGGTACAGGGGTATTTTTAGGTTTTAGGGCTAGGTTTGGGTTTTGGGGTACAGGGGTATTTTTAGGTTTTAGGGCTGGGTTTGGGTTTTGGGGTACAGGGGTATTTTTAGGTTTTAGGGCTGGGTTTGGGTTTTGGGGTACAGGGTTATTTTTAGGTTTTAGGGCTGGGTTTGGGTTTTGGGGCACAGTGGTATTTTTAGGTTTTAGGGCTGGGTTTGGGTTTTGGGATACAGGGTTATTTTCAGGTTTCAGGGCTGGGTTTGGGTTTTGGGGTACAGGGGTATTTTTAGGTTTCAGGGCTGGGTTTGGGTTTTGGGGTACAGGGGTATTTTTAGGTTTTAGGGTTGGGTTTGGGTTTTGGGGTACAGGGGTATTTTTAGGTTTTAGGGCTGGGTTTGGGTTTTGGGGTACAGGGATATTTTGAGGTTTTAGGGCTGGGTTTGGGTTTTGGGGTACAGGGGTATTTTTAGGTTTCAGGGCTGGGTTTGGGTTTTGGAGTACAGGGGTATTTTTAGGTTTCAGGGCTGGGTTTGGGTTTTGGGGTACAGGGGTATTTTTAGGGTTCACTTTTTTTATAAAAAACGACTTTAAATAAATTAAATTAATTAAATTAATTAAATTAAATTAAATTAAATTAATTATATTATTTACAATTTATAAATTAATTAAATTACATTAATTAAATTACATTTATTTTTTAAATTAATTAAATTAAATTAATTACAATTTAAAAATTAATTAAATTAAATTAATTAAATTATAATAATTCCATTTTCTAATGTAATTAAATTAAATTAATTAAATTAATTAAATGTATTTTATTTAATTACAATTTAAAAATTAATTAAATTAAATTAATTACATTTTTTATATTAATTACATTAAATTAATAGAATTAAATTAATTAAATTAAATTAATTACTATTTTAAAATTAATAAAATTAAATTAATTAAATTAAATTAATAAAATTAACTTAATTACATTTTTTTTTTTAAATATACTTACCTATACTTACGTTGTAATGGCATGCGTTGTAATAGTATCTGCTATGTAATGACATGCGTTGTAAAGGCATGCATTGTAATGGATCCTGCGTTGTAAAAATTGCGATGTAACGGTCTGAGTTGTAAAATAACGCGTTGTAACGTCATACATCCAAATTTACCACTTAGGAGGGGTGCGAATAGGAGAAAGAAGACAGGTGCTGGAACAGCGATTCATCAAAATGAAGCTGGTAAATTATTGCTCTGGAATCTTAGGACGTGGATTTCAACTAGTGGTGGCCATGGACAGCAGATGCTAGGGCCTGGCAGGCCGTTTAATACCACTGATGCGGCCTTGCAGCACCTGTTGAGGAGTAATGTTATGGACTTAAAGAGCCCGGTTTACTTTCTGCCCCTTCCGACCAGTTGCACTTCCCCTGCATTTTTAGCAGCAATTAGACGGCTGTGGAGGGATTAATTGTGGGAAACACGTCATCAGGGCTGGCCTTAGGGCAATGCGACAGGTGCGGCCGCACTGAATAACTTACCATTTAAAAGCACCTGCTGCAGAGTTCCTTGTGAGTCCAGTGATTAACCCCTTGGACGCAGCCGCGATTCTGCGCCTGTGCTGCACTTTTAATGAGTGGGCAGGTTCATGGCGGCCCCCAGCCATCATCAGCACACGAGCACCGTGATGCATGACGGCTGGGGGCAGTCATGCATGGAAGGGGTTTTTTTTTCTCTCTTTTTTTTTTTTTTTATTATTTTTTTTATTCCTCATATATCAGTAATGGGTATTCTGGACAGGGTATCTCCACCTCTCCAAGTTACGATGTGCCAACCTCAAGAACCAAATCCAGGGAATTTTGATCCAGAGTAGGAGAGGAAAAGAAAGTCCCCCTCCAGACTCAACTGTTTGCTAGGTCCACTCCATGCCCATTAATCTGATCCGCCCTTGGTTAGGTTTGGGTTGGAGACCGAGCACCTACAGTACCCAGGTGAAATCATAGGAATATTTCTCAACGGTTCCGCCAAGCCACTAGGGCCGCCCAGGTCTTAACAAGGCTAGAAATATCACATGCGATGTCGGACTCACTGATATATATAATATATCTAAGGCAGTCAGCAAAGATTGGAGCATTCTCTGATTTCCAGGACTTACATATTTCCCGTCTAGCTAAGATCATAACATAACATATGAATTTAGTCCTCATCTCCTTAAGCTGGTACCCTATCTCTAGGCCAAAAAGAATAGTCATGGGAGTAATAACAAAATGTATATCCAATACCTCCGTTATAAATTCTTCAATCTTAGACCAAAATAGAGATAGTTTTGGACACCCGACAAACATGTGCAGATCATCCGCAGCGGGAGACTTACAACGTGGGCAACAATATTCAAGGTTTGTAATCTTAACCAATTTCTTGGGGGATATGTATACTCTATATAAGGTGAACAAATGATTTCGCTTTAAAGGGGCTGGTTTCACCACTGTATACAATAATTTAAAAGAATATCCCCAAAGAGTTAGTATATTGTCAGATAGCCAATTGCTGCCTCCCCCCATAGTTTATTGAGTTCTAATTCTGTGACTTCATCTTTCTCGTTTAGTGCCTCATACAAAAAGGAAATCTCGTTTTTCCAGCTCCCTTTTTTCTTTACAAGTTCAAATTTAGAGTTGCTTATAGGGTCCCAAGATATGGTGCTACACCAGCTAGAGAGCTGATAAAATCTGAACCTAGTGAGAGTTCCGTTGGTCAGCTGAGAAAGTGGATCCCACCCTAATAGTTCTGCATGGAAGGGGTTAATGTTCCTGCTAGAGAGAGAGAGAGATCAGAGTTTTATCTAGTGGCAGTTTGGACTCGCCATAAAGTGAGTAGAGGGTTAATATGCCATGTTGTGAACAACAGATCTGTATTCAAAGTGGATAGCTTAGTGAAGCCAGCATTTACCAGCACTTTAAAACAAATGAAAAGTGTATGCAAGAGAGGGGCTATGGAGAGATGAGGAGCCCTTTTGTCGGGTGGTGGTGGGGGAATGTGAAGAAGAGAGCATAGAGGAATAGAGAGAGAGAGAGTGTAGGAGAGTAGGGTCTGCAATCCTATGACCACCCAGATTTTTTGCTTTTGTTTCACTGGTTTACGAATTTCTCGGGCTGTGGGCCTGTCAATCACACCCACAGCCTAGCTGTTCTCTCGCTAAATTGATGTGTGTACCTTAGGTGCATTACCCAATTGGAACTGGGCCACCTTGTCAGACCCTGTAACTCAGGGCATCGGTGTACCCAGGGCCTACCAGGGGCTGAAGCATGTATTATGCCACCCCTGGATGGCCATCTAAATCTGACACAACTGGCTGCGCGACAGCTGGGGCAACGTGGCGTACTCGCCCGTTGCTTTAGATATAGTATACCTATATCTAAACCTCAAATGGACACCCGAATTCCTATCAGCCACTCCTATGGCAGGCCTTGACAATCCTGAAGGCAGAGTGCGTGGAATCGTGTGAATTGGGCTCTGGCACGAGCCGAGCCCGGTTGCAGCTTGCAGAACCAAGACCCAATGGCTGTTCCATGATAACGCGTACCATATTAGTAACTTCGGTATCGCGTTATCAAGACATGTCGAGTAAGGTGTCATACGAATCGGGATGCTGACCCCTCACCAATGCTGGTGACGAGGTTAGCATTCCGCCCTTCTAGAGGGACACGACATGTACGTAACTGTGAACCCTGGTTAAAGTTAACTGAAGCCTCAGCTCCACAAAATGGATGCTGCCACCACAGACACGAGTCTGACCTCCTGCTGCTGGGAGTCCTTCCAGCGAGGAGAGCTTGGACAAAGGGTTTCCTGTCCGGGGCGGTGTTCGCACCATCCCAGACAGGGTTTTGTGTATCCTGGGTAGGCAGGGCTTTACAAGAAGGTGACTGCGGAGTGGCACCCCGGTGCTCACTACGCATCTGCCGGCTAGAACCAGTTCCAGGGGCGCCAGCCCCTGACCTGGGGAAAGTCCGGCAGGGGAGAGGGGTGTAACTACCCCCCTTCCTGGTCCCACCCCTAGGGCAGGACCTAGTCACGTACCCACCCCTTTCTTTAGGATAAAGGCAGGAGCGGGGACCCTTCCAAATTAGATCATCTTTGAATCAAGAATACTTTCTACGAAAGGAACTCTCGACTCTTCTCAAGATTTCTCCCTTGTGGCTAAGGAGTAGTCACCCTGCATCCGCAGGCACCATCTAAGAACTCTGCGGTTTGCTGCAAGTCCTTCCTCAGGAATCCGACTGCCCAGCTCGACGAGAACCGGCTTCCCTGGCACCTCTGACCTCTACCCACGTCGTCAGCTCAGCTGAGATCTGTGGGTGCGACGAGACCTCGAGGGACCGGCCATCATCAGAACCTGCACGATTTCCTAACCGACACGACCACCGAGGGATCCTCTGGTGAGTGCTCTGGGGTCCGAGAAGCCCCGACCCTGAGCAGCCCCAGCACCTAAGTGCAGCCTCCCAGCATCTCCACGATCTGCGTGGGGCCCTTCTGCTCTTTGCTGTTCAGCACGTTGTCTGGTTACTAGCCGCTGGCTTGTGACCTTCTTGACGACATCCGACAACCAACGCTGCTGGTCTGGTTGCTCCAGACTGGCCTTTTGCTCCCTTCTGAATGAGGAGCACCCCGGACCCTCCTGGTCCACTCACGACGCCATTTTAGGCCCACCACGTGGCCCTGAATTTGCCACGGCTTGTTGCCCCAATCCTGGGCCCAGCGACGCCGACAGCATCAACCTTCGTGGGACAGCTCGCACCTCCATCCTGGTCGCCGACAACGCCTCCTGGTCCGTGAGACTGCAGAGCCTAGCGTCGCCCACTCACCTAGTCGAGGTGACGATCAACCGGTGCCCTCCTGGTACCCTCTGACTACTGGCTAGTAGTACGAACTTGGTCCCCTCTGCTTTCAGGTGTCATCCATCTCTGATCCAGGCTTGGATCTCTACGAACTATTGCCACTCGTCGCCGGCCAGCAACTCCTTCCTTCCGGCTCCTGGCTCGTCAGCGAAGACTCCCGACGTCTGTAAAGACTTGTGCAGCCGCAGCCCTTGGATCTAGGTAACTTCGGCATTTCGGTGCCCGCATAGCCTCCTTATTTAAAGGGTCCCGAGTCCCTATCGCTTCCGACTTGCCTTATCGGGTCCGCCCGAGACCACTAAACTTTCCGTGCCCTCGAGCACTTGTATTGATTGTGCACTTGAAGTATTTTCTTAAGAGTTTCGTTGTGTGCTTAGTACCCTGTCCTCATAAAGAGTACAGGGCTGTTGTGATTCTAATAAATACACTGTTTATTTTCATAACACTTGTGTGGTGTCCTTTCACTTGGTGTTCAAGGGGTATGTGATGGTATAACAGCTGGCTTAACACGCCCTCTAGAGTTTAGCCCGAAGACTGCTCGTATCCACGCTACTAGGATAGCTGGTCTAAGGTTGACTTACAACCAATCACCATAAGGGTCGTTTGGACCGATGCATAGGGATCACTAGAATAGTGAGCACTGCATATCGGGCCAACTTCTCACAGAGAGTGCTAAAGAATGTTGTTGCACCGGGTGCAACCAGCGCTAAGGCCGGCCCTACATGTCATCAGGGGTTCATAGCTGCCAAGGTATCAGATTGCTTATGTGTGACATTGTCATGGTTTGACTTACATTTAAGACCAAATGTGTAAAACTTCAAGTGACTCTTTCTTGTGAGCAAAATCAAGCAATGAGGTCCATGGAAAAAGACAAATATCAGAAACGTCACCCATTTGAGCAACGAGAAACTGTACGAAGATCTTGAACCTGGTGCAAAGCACCTGATCTTTCCAGCATGCATTTCAACCCTGTGCGCTACGTTGTGGTGAGTCTGAACTGCTACTAGACAAAACTCTAATCTCTTTCCAGCAGGAACATTAATCATCAGTTGATTTTGATGTTTTTATTGTTCTCTGAAAACTGCTGGACACAAGAGTAACTATCCAGTAGGAGCTTTTACACCCAGAAGTTATGTCGAAGGCCATCGTGCATTTTTATCCATGCTATACTGCTGTTGGTTTGAAGACGACTTAAATGGCACTGGACAAAAACACTGAGCTATGAGTAACCAGTAAATGGCCAGGGTTGTGTTAGCCTACATTTGTCATAAAGGACATGCTGTGCTTTTGCTAATGGTGCGCACATGTGCCCATAGGGCTTATATTACTTGTACAATGTATCTATACCAACCTTGAGTGTGCCTGAGATGTTTTTGCGCCCACCCTTTCCTATAGCAAGTGACCACCCTTTTCCCCATGCTGTATTTGTGCAAACTTGTTTTCAGTCCGCTGAGTAGTCAGCCCCAAAACGCGATGCTGCCCATGTGTGTGACATTGATCCACATTGGGTCCATCACCTGTTGTGTTTGCATATTCCTCCCTAAGTGCGCTGGAGATGCCCAGACGTGGGTCCCAGGCACTCCACACCACTGGAGTCAAGCTAGCCGGGCTGATGAGAGGTGTTACCTCGAAACCGGTCCGGTCCTCGGATGCTTGATTCCGTTCTGGGAAGGACATGGCTTTTGTAGTTCGGACTGGACTGTTCCCATGGGGCACAGGGTCAGAGCTGATTTGCATATCGCCATTGTCTAACCCAGAGTGGTGTGGAGTGCAAAAAAACAATGGATTTGGGCCCAGATCTTTGGACTGGGGTGAGTGTGTGACATTGATCCACATTCGGTCCATCACCTGTTGTGTTTGCATATTCCGCCCTAAGTGCGCTGGGGATGCCCAGACGTGGGTCCCAGGCGGATCTATGTCGATACAACGCATGTTATTACAACGCATGCTTTTACATCGCATTTTTTACAACGCAAAAACTTTTACAACGCATGTATTTACAACGAATGTTTTTACAACGCAGGTACCTTTACAACGTATACCATTACAACGTAAGTATTGTTAAATATATATTAATTTTATAATCGTAAATTAATTTAAAAAAATATAATTTAATGTAATTTAATTTAAATTTAATTTTAATTTATTTTTACCCTGTACCCCTGTACCCCCAAAACCCAAAACTGACCCTGAACCCCAAAAATACCCCTTTACCCAAAAACTAAAAACTGACCCTGAACCCCAAAAATACCCCTTTACCCAAAAACTAAAAACTGACCCTGAACCCTAAAAATACCCCTTTACCCAAAAACTAAAAACTGACCCTGAACCCCAAAAATACCCCTTTACCCAAAAACTAAAAACTGACCCTGAACCCCAAAAATACCCCTTTACCCAAAAACTAAAAACTGACCCTGAACCCGAAAAATACCCCTTTACCCAAAAACTAAAAACTGACCCTGAACCCTAAAAATACACCTTTACCCAAAAACTAAAAACTGACCCTGAACCCCAAAAATACCCCTTTACCCAAAAACTAAAAAGTGACCCTGAACCCCAAAAATACCCCTTTACCCAAAAACTAAAAACTGACCCTGAACCCCAAAAATACCCCTTTACCCAAAAACTAAAAACTGACCCTGAACCCCAAAAATACTGAACCCCAAAAATACCCCTTTACCCAAAAACTAAAAACTGACCCTGAACCCCAAAAATACCCCTTTACCCAAAAACTAAAAACTGACCCTGAACTCCAAAAATACCCCTTTACCCAAAAACTAAAAACTGACCCTGAACCCCAAAAATACCCCTTTACCCAAAAACCCAAAACTGACCCTGAACCCTAAAAATACCCCTTTACCCCAAACATATTACATTTAAAATATAATTATTATACTTACCAATACTTACGTTGTAATGGTATGCGTTGTAAAGGTACCTGCGTTGTAAAAACATTCGTTGTAAATACATGCGTTGTAAAAGTTTTTGCGATGTAAAAGTTGCGTTGTAATAGTATCTCGTTGTAAAAGTTGCGTTGTAAGTGATGTTTCCCGTCCCAGGCACTCCACACCACTGGAGTCAAGCTAGCCGGGCTGATGAGAGGTGTTACCTCGAAACCGGTCCGGTCCTCGGATGCTTGATTCCGTTCTGGGAAGGACATGGCTTTTGTAGTTCGGACTGGACTATTCCCATGGGGCACAGGGTCAGAGCTGATTTGCATATCGCCATTGTCTAACCCAGGGTGGTGTGGAGTGCAAAAAAACGATGGATTTGGGCCCAGATCTTTGGACTGGGGTGAGTGTGTGACATTGATCCACATTCGGTCCATCACCTGTTGTGTTTGATTATTCCGCCCTAAGTGCGCTGGGGATGCCCAGACGTGGGTCCCAGGCACTCCACACCACTGGAGTCAAGCTAGCCGGGCTGATGAGAGGTGTTACCTCGAAACCGGTCCGGTCCTCGGATGCTTGATTCCGTTCTGGGAAGGACATGGCTTTTGTAGTTCGGACTGGACTGTTCCCATGGGGCACAGGGTCAGAGCTGATTTGCATATCGCCATTGTCTAACCCAGGGTGGTGTGGAGTGCAAAAAAATGATGGATTTGGGCCCAGATCTTTGGACTGGGGTGAGTGTGTGACATTGATCCACATTCGGTCCATCACCTGTTGTGTTTGCATATTCCGCCCTAAGTGCGCTGGGGATGCCCAGACGTGGGTCCCAGGCACTCCACACCACTGGAGTCAAGCTAGCCGGGCTGATGAGAGGTGTTACCTCGAAACCGGTCCGGTCCTCGGATGCTTGATTCCGTTCTGGGAAGGACATGGCTTTTGTAGTTCGGACTGGACTGTTCCCATGGGGCACAGGGTCAGAGCTGATTTGCATATCGCCATTGTCTAACCCAGGGTGGTGTGGAGTGCAAAAAAACGATGGATTTGGGCCCAGATCTTTGGACTGGGGTGAGTGTGTGACATTGATGCACATTCGGTCCATCACCTGTTGTGTTTGCATATTCCGCCCTAAGTGCGCTGGGGATGCCCAGACGAGGGTCCCAGGCACTCCACTACACTGGAGTCAAGCTAGCCGGGCTGATGAGAGGTGTTACCTCGAAACCGGTCCGGTCCTCGGATGCTTGATTCGTTCTGGGAAGGACATGGCTTTTGTAGTTCGGACTGGACTGTTCCCATGGGGCACGGGGTCAGAGCCGATTTGCATATCGCCATTGTCTAACCCAGGGTGGTGTGGAGTGCAAAAAAACGATGGATTTGGGCCCAGATCTTTGGACTGGGGTGAGTGTGTGACATTGATCCACATTCGGTCCATCACCTGTTGTGTTTGCATATTCCGCCCTAAATGCGCTGGGGATGCCCAGACGTGGGTCCCAGGCACTCCACACCTCTGGAGTCAAGCTACGCGGGCTGATGAGAGGTGTTACCTCGAAACCGGTCCGGTCCTCGGATGCTTGATTCCGTTCTGGGAAGGACATGGCTTTTGTAGTTCGGACTGGACTGTTCCCATGGGGCACAGGGTCAGAGCTGATTTGCATATCGCCATTGTCTAACCCAGGGTGGTGTGGAGTGAAAAAAACGATGGATTTGGGCCCAGATCTTTGGACTGGGGTGAGTGTGTGACATTGATCCACATTCGGTCCATCACCTGTTGTGTTTGCATATTCCGCCCAGCCCCGCAGCTGCACCAGCCGCAGCCTGGGAGTACTCAGCAGCCAGTCACAGAACTAGTACACAGGCTCTGGGGACTAGTGACGCTCAGCGTTGTTGTGCTTGAACGTAAGTTGGACCAGACCTCACTGTCCCCTCATCCCAAAACCAGTTAGTGCGACTATTCCTGGAATCATCATATTAAATAACAGCTTAACTCATCAGTGTGAGCAGACTGCAGTGACTGCAGAACTCAGCTGTGTAACTTTACTATGGGCTAAGAATCATGATGATACACTTTCTCTAAAAGTAAATTAAAATAGGAAGAAGAACACCAGTGAGTGACACTGTAGCGGGAATTCCGTTCTCCTACAGAACTGTGCATAGAGGCCTGGAACCTCGGTGAATTAGGATGGCCCAAAACTCACCTCAGTACCCAAAATCCCCTTACCGAGCTAGCTATAGTGTCTCATTGGTCATAACAAACTCTCAATGTTTAGACAAACCAGAGCATGAACTTAGAGTACCTCAGGTAACGTGGAACACATGAACACTCTTTCACTATATAATCATTTCAAACCACAACGTGGAGTAAATGAGGACACGTGCATATTTGAAATATTTATTTACTAATGCAGAGTTTTCAAACGCAGTATCTTATATAATACAAGCAAACATATTATAAGAAACAAAGTTATCAGCATAGTTACTAGTCCATAGAAAGCGATACTAGTCCATAGAAAGCGAACAGTGACAGCATACTAAGATGCTGTAATGAATAGGAATTAACAATACCTAATTCTCACCCTCCCTATTTAGCATAGTATTTTATATCTATGAAGGTCTCATTTGGGTTTTAGCAGGGCGGGCCCATACCTCAAAATCTCAGTGGCAGAGGATCACATCATCTTCCACCAGCTCTCTGCATGCGAAGCACCATCAAGTCTGTTACATGTTTTTTCAGCAAAGCAAAATAAAACCAGCTTCGAGCCAGATTCTGGCAGCAGCTGCATTCATGTTATGTCTAGAAAGGTGTGAAGATCAGACTTCACAACAACACTGTGTCGAGTTTTCCGTGGAAGCTTCAGCACTCACTGTGCAGACAGTGTACCGGACAAAGTTGATATCAGAGCAATAACATATTATTTCCCAAGTAAATTACAACGCTCTTCTAGGTTGAAAGCTAAAATAACAATTATGTGTTGTGTGCAAAAATGAAGCAAAAGGAAAAAATGGCGTTTAAACATTTAACAAGCTCATGCTAACTTAACACAGAATATAGAAAAGAAGTAGCTATATGACACCCCCCCCCCCTCCCCCCAATGATCAGAGCACGGTCAAAAGTAAGGCAAGGCAAGACATGAAAGCAAAGTTCAATAATAATGAGCTAAGGTAATATTCAAAAGCAAATGCGAAGGCCTTACAGCGGCCAAACTAAAAAGTCTTAAACGTTTTAAAGCAAGGCCCACATTCAAACAAGTCAATAGGTCTAGGAAAAGAGAAAAGTGTTTGTACGCAAAAAGTACCTTTTCTATAAAAAAATGCAATCTGGAACGTGCAAGTAGCAAGAGTTCCGAAGGCCTCTTAGGACAGGACTGAATATGCAAAATATGCAGCAACAGCCTCCAGCATGAAATTACGGTCATCATCCGAAAACAGTTCAGCCATCCAATCAAGTAGTGGGAAAGAACATACATGCTGTTCCAGCACTGGATCCTCTAGCATCATCAGAGGACAACTCGGTGGGTTCTCAAGAAAGCTCCGTGCCAAGAATTCATGCGCTGCTGCTAGAATGTCCCAATGACCCATTAGTCCATGCATCGCTGCCAAGGCCATAATCCTTTCGCCAGAACAAACCAACTCGTGAGCAACTACGGGGCTCATCAGATGATTAAAATCAATGTCAGGAGACACTGTCTTGCAGAGACACAAATCAAGGGCCCAGTCGAAATCGCAGCTCAGGCAATGAAACACTGGCTGGACACAAGTGAAATAGGAAAATCGAAACGATAATCCAAACGCCGTGCTTAAAGTCGCAAGCGTCAGTGTGCCATAGTAATCAAGCATCTCGTTGCGAAACACTGACAGGAGGGGCTGTGCGGGTATTAACGCAGGACGGGCATCCATGTTTAACAAAACAAAATACCAACAAAATGCCTGCAGCTAATGCTAGCAAAACTGGGAAGCCACCAAACAGGCTTGAAAACAAAGAATGAAAGAAAGCAGGGTTGACTCCAAATATTTTCTCGAAGGAAGTCACCAGACCACTGCTAACTATTTTAAAAAAATGAGCGAGGCCAGACGTGGAGGAGGCATTAAAGATTTGATGAACCAGCTCGCTGAAATGGAACGCCAAATCAGTATTTAAAAGCGCCTACACCTCTGTGCGTGTGTTAGCAATGTAAAGGACAAATGTTTCTCGGGCCGAACTCAGGGCCACTTGTTTTTGAGACAAAAGGGCTCTTATTCTACTCATACCATTGAACTCTGCTTTCAAGGTTGGGATGCACGGCCAGATGGAAACCTCTGAATTCCCATGTATAGGAGGATACAGAACGTTTTTGCAACAGACCACACGTTCTGATACTGTTACCACATAAGCGATACCTTTAATTAACCCACAACATTCTTCGTTATTCAACAGTAAATAACTACAGTTCGCCAGCAAAGTGAACGTGGGAACTATAGCGGGAACCGGAGTACCTTTCAAAACACCGGCTAAATTCGGCCGGTCCTGGTTACAAGAACTGTGCAACTGGATGTGTCTGCATATTAATGAATGATCAGGTGTCTCTGTGCATTCCTCCCCCTTAAGATAAACTTCTTTCTTGTCTTTCAGGCACCTATAAGTGAATGGAAGCGACCATGCTTCATGGAGAAACGAGCTACCTAATAGTTCATATCTCCCTATCGCAATATATTGCATACATTTGTAAATATGTACAAGGCAAATGGCAATGTGATCAATCCGTGGATAAGCCGCGTTGCAGCAGTGGCCTCAGCTACAGAGAATGGTAAAGATTCCAACCTTCCAATGTGTAACATGGAAAATGACGCATCAAAGCATGCGTTGCTTGTCTGTTAAATTAAAAGGGGCAAAGAGGGAGGACACGTTTATGTAATTCCAAGGCACCCGACCAGCCTTAAGCGTCTGCACGGTCCATGCAAATTGCATAATGGAACGCAATTGATTTTGACCATGGTATAACACATAAACTTCATCATGTACAATATCAACAACAGAAGATACAATATTATTCAACGTGTAAATGCGTGAAGAAAGCATGTTAATACTATTATCCACAACTGCAAGCACCTTTTCTAAATTAGCGTGATCAATTGCTCTAAGGTGCTTAGCAGCCTCAATCTGTGAAGTTTTCCAGATTTCATTGTAAATCGCATAAATCCATCTTTTAGACCTACCACTAGCCTGGCCTTTAATAAAATCATTTAGATCCACATCATCTGTCTGTTTGGATAGATGTAACTTAACTGCAGCCAATGTAGAATGTTGAAGCCAATTCTGACACAATTTGCCTACAGAGTAAGTGGTAACAGAATGGTCAGTTGCAAATCAGGCATTAATAAGTCAGCAGGATAGGCGTAGTCTAGGTCATCAATGTTATTAATAGGCAAAGTACTTAATAAAGGATGGGAAACAGCAGGCATTTCGAGGGCCACTTCTGGCTCAGCATTAGAAGAGGTTGGCCAAAACAGAATTTCTCACAATCGAAGGACAGGAGACCGCCGGTGTTATTCTATGAAGAATCGGCCACCCTGTGTATCTTGACATTGTCAATAGAGATAAACCTGTTTTCCTTACGACCTGGAAGTGGTGGTAAAATGACTGTTCTTGTGCCCTTCACTCCAAGAACGGGAACCGGAGCTCGGTAGGAAGGACCAAATTCTTTCTTGTTATCGATCTTCTCTCGAACCAGTTCTCCAACTCTGGGTAGCCAGCCAACTACCGGGATCTGCAACGCATCATCCGATGTGGAGGGCAAATGTTCCTTTGCAAGACTGTCTCTGGTCTTTTGTAGATCCTGTAAAACACTGCAATGCTCGTCTACGTCAAAGGCCGTGGCTTGAGCATTTCGTACGGGGTCCGCCCACCCAGAGACCTTCTAGGGAGATTATTAAGAGCACGCTGCACGCCATTGAGATGGGCCAACCAGTTTCTGCTAGTGCCTATAACTCGAGCTGTCAAAGATTGCTTTAAATCACGGTTCATCCGTTCCACTACACTATTACCCTCAGGTCTGTACGGAGACGAAAACTTGACTTAGACCCCCAACGAAATCATAGCATCCTTATACGCCTTAGAGGCGAAAGCCGGACCCTGATCCGAATGGAAGGTACCACAGGCAAAAATCCCTACAAAGACACGCAAATCTCTTATGACAGTCCGTGAATCAGCGCTGCGATGGGGCCAGACCCACACAAAGCGGGTGCATGAATCAACTGCTACTAAGATGTACTTATATGCAGTATCAGAAGAAAAAGAACCACAGTGATCTAAATAAACACAACTAGGTGGTTTATTAGATATGTACAACTGTGTCTGAGGCGGACGCGCAGCAGTCGAAGGCTTAATCTGCTGGCAAATGTCACCATGAAGGACATAATCGCGCATCTGATTGTTCAGTCCCCGCCACTAGAAACGTTGTTGTAGCTGAGTTACAGTGGCTGAGATGCCCGCATGCTCAGACGTCACATCTTCATGCGCCGCTGTAATCAACATAGCCCTGCGATCCAACTTGGGAATCAGCCGTTCCCCAACTTCAGGAATTTTCACATAAGGAACCTTGTCGAGACTTAAGTGGTATGTGTACTTCGAAGGGAATCCCTATAGGATATTTACCTCCCTTCTCAGTGGCAGCTACTGCCTCCAAGATGTCATCATCTATCTTACTTTTGGACCGTGTAACTGCTGCAACTAAATATTTTGATACTGTTGATTTTGCCGCTTCATCAGCAAGCGAGTTACCGACAGTGTGAACTCCAACACGCTGATGGCCAAGAGTATGAATCACAAACACAAGTGGCAACTTCTCCTTAAGTTCAGCCACTCGGACCCAGATCATCTTATGTTTTATTGTGCTACCCTTGGAATCACGAAATTCATTCTGAATCCAAATGAACAAGTTCTCATTGTAAGACTGGACACAGTAGTAAGAATCACTAACAATTAAAGTCTTCACACTAGGATCTGCGTACTCCAATGCAAGCATCAGAGCACGAAGTTCTGCTAATTGTGCGGTGCAGTACCCTAGTGTCTGCATGTGTACGACACTGGACTTGAACTCATCGTTCACCATGGCACCGACCACAATGGCGCATGCGGAAAAGTAGGCATGTTTAGAGCCATGCGCAACCTGCGCCGAACCATCAGTGTAAATGATGCAATGGAAATCCTCCAAAGGCCACATTGCTAAAGGAGCCGGATGAACAAATTCATACTGTAAGTACTCCTGCGACCGTAATGAGGTGTCAAAAATAAACGTAACATCCTGGGACGTCAAGGATGCAGCCCATCCTAATTCACCAAGGTTCCAGGTCTCTATGCACAGTTCTGTAGGAGAACGGAATTCCGGCTACAATAATTCTTGCCAACGGCATCGGGAATTGCTGCCAAAGCGTTCGCTACCTGAAAGTTCACTGCATCCCCCTTGACATTAGCAAGGATCAGATCGCAAACCACATCAAAGGAGCCACACAGGTGCATACCCAACTCAACTGCAGACTCCGGTCCGTGATCATCTTGAACACGTTTAAGGACCGTAGGCAGGACAGCCATAGACGGAGTGCCATAGCACCTCGCATAGACCGCTGCAAAAGTCTTACCCCAGGTCTCACAGTCAACGAGCTCAGGGGCCAAATCCTTCGGCAAACTAAGCGTTAGAATCCGGTGTTTTTCACCAGGAGTCGTATTAGGAAACACCGCTTACAGCTGGTCAAATTTCTCGGCAAGCCAGAAAGGAAAATCATCCTTATCCTGGGGACGCTTGCCCATCAGAGCATTGACCATTACGGGACTGAGTTTCAAACTATCCTGTCCGACCGGAAGCACCGCACCCCCCGGGGGCCAACCCGGAAGATTACGGCCAATGTGGTGCACTAAGGCTTTAATCACGGCAATGGAGACCATATGTAGTCTATGAAGGTCTGCTATGTTACAATTGCCGTGTAGAGGATGAGGAGTAAATCCAGCCAAAACAGGCTAATTTGCGCCTGGGATGGACAAAGGACCTAACCTCGGAGCGGTCAAAAAATGGAGTAGGGCGCCACCAAACCAAACTCGATGCTGCCAAACATCAATAGGTACTTCCTGTGCTCTGTACCGAGTATATTCATTCGGTACAACAGAGGGAGTGTACGTGTGAAACACACCAGAATTAGCGTCCACTGCCGGAAACGTCACCCACGAATAAAACAGTTTGTACGGGTAAGCAGCATCCGCACTCACCACCATTATCACAGCCAAGCCCTCCAAGGGCACATCGTAATTCCGCAAGTGATTGTGCACCGCAATACGACTATGCTGCGGAATGTCCACGGGATTGGCCATGACTTCACAGGAATGTAGAAAAATAAAGGAAACTTTGTAGCACAACTGGGTAGTAATTCAAGGAAACCGTTTTAGAAAGATTCAAGCTTGAAAAGACCTATTTCACAAATAGGTAGGTTTGTTCCGACACCACCGTTTTCCGGAAACGACAGTGAAGGGGTTAAGGATTGAATGATATACCACTCGAGTGTCATGATATAAGGCCAACAACGTATGGGCGCCATGTAGCGGGAATTCCGTTCTCCTACAGAACTGTGCATAGAGACCTGGAAACTCGGTGAATTAGGATGGCCCAAAACTCACCTCAGTACCCAAAATCCCCTTACCGAGCTAGCTACAGTGCCTCATTGGTCATAACAAACTCCCACTGTTTAGACAAACCAGAACATGAACTTAGAGTACCTCAGGTATCGTGGAACACATGAACACTCTTTCGCTATATAATCATTTCAAACCAGAATGTGGAGTAAATGAGGACACGTGCATATTTGAAATATTTATTTACTAATGCAGGGTTCTCAAACGCAGTATCTTATGTAATACAAGCAAATATATTATAAGAATCAAAGTTATCAGCATAGTTACTAGTCCATAGAAAGCGAACGGTGACAGCATACTAAGATGCTGTAATGAATAGGAATTAACAATACCTAATTCTCACCCTCCCTATTTAGCATAGTATTTTATATCTATGAAGGTCTCATTTGGGTTTTAGCAGGGCTCGCCCATACCTCAAAATCTCAGTGGCAGAGGATCACATCATCTTCCACCAGCTCTCTGCATGCGAAGCACCATCAAGTCTGTTACATGTGTTTTCAGCAAAGCAATATAAAACCCGCTTCGAGCCAGATTCTGGCAGCAGCTGCATTCATGTTATGTCTAGAAAGGTGCGAAGATCAGACTTCACAACAACACTGTGTCGAGTTATCCCTGGAAGCTTCAGCACTCACTGTGCAGACAGTGTACCGAGCAAAGTTGATATCAGAGCAATAACATATTATTTCCCAAGTAAATCACAACGCTCTTCTAGGTTGAAAGCTAAAATAACAATTATGTGTCGTGTGCAAAAATGAAGCAAAAGGAAAAAATGGCGTTTAAACATTTAACAAGCTCATGCTAACTTAACACAGTATATAGAAAAGAAGTAGCTATATGGCAACACTTAACTACTTCTGAGCTGAGCTGCCAAAAAACTAACTGTCTGCACCCGCTTGCGCCCTGGGCGGCTGGCCTGTCTATAAGTGTGTCTGTGTGACAGTCAGTGTGGCCTGGCTTTTTCGGCAGTAGCCATTGGGACATCGTGCAGACTGACTCTTGTGACATCAGTGAATCCGCGGTGTCAGGTGAATAGAATGTTACAACATTGTAGCCAGAGAGAGTGGGCTGTGCCAGGCACAGCCCACAAGCCTGCCACGGGCAGGTAGATCACGCACAGTTGCCAACATTTGCTCACTGGTGCAAATTAGTAGTACTCTGGCTTCATAGCTGAGGAGGCGCTATGCTATAATTGCGTGACTTTGCATTGCAGCGCAGTGGTGCGGACCACCACACTGAAATGTGTTTGTCTCACTCCTGATGCATGAGACTTGGCAGGGCTGGGGATTGAAAGGGTGCATAATGTATCTTATTATACTTCTGACTATTTCTTGAATTGGAGTACATATAGCTAGCTCAGTGAAGTTTGTGAAAGTACAATGTAACTATGTGTATAGTTTCTATGGAACTTACTGAACCAAGTACAGAAAACAAGGTTGGGAAACTTGAAAAGTATTTGAAGAAGCTCATGTACAGAAAAGCTATTGAAAGGAAATGCAGACCAGATAGTGTATCCTAATAGAAAACTATTATGGAACAGACAATAGCACACACTGGCAATTGATAATAAGGTGATAAGCTGAAAGCCTGGTTGTCATATTCATACTCTACAAACCTCCTTTTTCTCATTAACTGGAAATCTCAAATTCTGTAAGTAATAGATTGCAGCTCCGCAGAACATAATTGGGATGAATCTGTAGTTCGATGCAACAGATAGACTGACTTTACCAGCTCCTTGTGGCACCTTATCCCAATCAGATACATTTAATCTCTTTAAAAGTTCTTCAACGTGATTGACGGCAAGCATCAACAAGGATACAGACATTGTTTGTCCTCAGCCTTCAGCCATAATCTGCTGAACAGATTTGAATTCTGTGAGATCAACCGAAAAAGATGCAAATTATGGAATCTACCCACATCATTTGATGACATTGAATTTCGGTTGGAGACTGGGTTTGTGTTGGGAAGTAGGAAGTAGTAGCGCTCTGAGCAGTATGATGTTGTGGCTGAGATCGGTGTGCAGTAGGCACGCGGTGCAAAACAGGGGAACACAAACCCTTCGGGAAAAAGGCCCCTGAAATGATCTAGGCGAGCCTAGACCAACTGGAACAAGAACAGATCCTGTGCACACGCACGTATGGTTGATAGTCCGAGAATAGGTACTACGTTTTCTACTCATAAAGAGTGAATGCTTGAAAAAAGAAGCGTGAAATGTCAAGATTCATGTGAATAATTTATAAGTCAAACAGTGGACAGTACAGTAAGGAAGTAGCCAGCCGACACGTGTTTCGTAACACTGTGAAGGAGGTGTAACTCATCAGGGTTGTAGGGCTACAAGGTAGGTGGAATCGTGTGGATAAGGATCCACTACTCGGATGCCTTCTCCACGCCGCTATACGCACTGATCGAGTGTGCTCCTTTCTTATGCTCAGCCGCTTTCCCAGGACGCCACTGGCCCTGCTACCCTTGCCTGACCCAGCAACTACTCGTGCGTGCGTGTGCACAGTATCTGTTCTCGTTCATTTGATGACATTGGCTGCCAAAAGGCACCTCCCAGCTTAGAGCATGTAATGGCTCCCCATACATCTTTACTGTGACATCAAAATCAGCACATCCAGATCTGTAGAGCATTCTTTGAACATAGTCTTCAGAAAACCTTCACTGCAAGAGAATGGACTACAGAAACATGCTGATAGGTACCTTTTGCAGCAAGATAAATCCCAGTTCTCTCTCTTGCTGTGCACACTTGCTAAGATCGTAGGTTTGGCCGTGGTCTTGGTAAAAAAAAAGCCCCTAGCAACACCAATACATTTTTCAGACTTTTCCACTACACTCCATAAACGAAAATTGGTTTTGGGGGTCGTGGCAGACAAGATGGATGAACAGGCATGATCTGAAGCAGTTTCGTCCAACATGTGGAGGAATACTGCCAACATCCTACAGCAGCACTACCATCCACATATGCAAAAAGCTGGGATTTATCCCCTGGCAGTGGCTGAATCTTCATGGCTGAAAAAAATAGCAAGGCGAAGTGACTGCGGCATCCCATATGTGGGTAAACCTCCTGACGAGACCGAACTGCAGCTGCGTGAAGATGGCGACAGTCTCGTTCTGGGTGGTCATAGCATGCTCTTGGTTATGGAGGAGCTAAGTAAAGTGGTGCGAGTGGTACGAGTGGCGCTGTGATAGAGGCAGGCCTTCATGCAAGGCAGGCCCAGTGTAGAGGTGCTGAGCATTAGAGCAGGTCCTTGCCAGGTTCCTGCTACTGCTGTTGGTGGTATCAGCAGACGACAGTAGGGTGAGCAGGGGGCAAGTGCTTATGTTTGCCTGAGAAGGGAAAGGAGGTTCTCCTCTACTGAAAGGGACACGGAGAAGGAATGTAGAGACAACACAGTATGATTACTGGGCTACCCTTGCTGTGCTGTTAAATTATAGTGATAATTTAGAAGCACAAGGGATGCTTCAGCTCTCTAACAGCGAACTGACGTACACTTTCAGTGCCTACCGCTCCTACTCCCCCTGCGGTGTGACGCTACGGCATGGCCCCACCCCGCCCTAGACTTAGCCGACTGGAAGTAAAAATAAAATGACAATAAAATAGTTTTATTGTATTTTTCTTCTGTCTGCTGCATTTCAGCAGTGGGGGAGCTACCCCTGCTAGATTTGCTCCCAGATATAATCCTCCAGTCTTGTATGTGATCTCCTGCAGAAGTCCTACAAAGGTGAGAGACAAAACTGGATAAAAACACAATATCAAACAAAATAGTGGAATAATAAACCATGGAATTTGGCAAGCACACAGCGATTCCTCAGTCCACAACAGCAGGACAGGGGGGCATGTGAACCATCGACAGCGGACCACATTCAAGCAATACCAGACACACACTAAGCACTAGAAACTAAAAGGAATACTATGGTGTTTAGAGGGCTATGCTGAGGGCAGATTTCAGAAAGATATAAGATGTCATTCTGCAATCTGTTGGTTTTCTTTGAGCGCCGGGACGCCCTGTTGCTGGGGCAACTGTTGCGCTATATAAGACACCCTAACATAACATAACATAACATATTTGAAATAATTAGAGCAACAGAAGACAATGTGCAGACCCTCAAGACAAATGTCAATGACTTGCACTTGGCTGTGATCAAACAGCAGGTGAAAGTGAGGGCACTAGAAGAGAGGGCTGGGGAGGCTAAGGGCAGGTCAAGACGCATCTACCTGCAATTTCTGGGCTTTTTGGAGCGAGTGGAACGCCTGTTGGTTGAGCTCTTAATATAAGACTGGCTGTTGAATATAATAAAACCAAAGGGTCTATTAAATAAATTCTCCGTTGAGAGAGCACGTAGAATGCTTGCACCACTTGCAAGATCCTTGGAAGCCCATGAGTTAGAGTGAATCAATTGCTAAATTACAGGGCTGGAGGCGCTGTTCTGCAATGGGTGTGGCAGAGGGCACAGTGCAGGACCAGGGCCTGGCAATACAAATCTAACCAAACCATACACACTGTATACAACAGAATAGAATATAATTTGAGTCTGTGAAGAGGAAGTTGCGAAACACAGGACTGAAATTTATCTTACTCTTCCCTGTGAAATTGAAAGTGATTAAAGGCATGAAAAAAATCACTTCTTTGTGTCATTCAAAATGACATAGGAATGGCTAGAGGGGTGGCAGAACCAATGCTGAACCAAAAGCACTAGCCCATGGTAAACAGTCAGCAATGGGCCAATTGCCACCAAGCAGAGCAAGAATGGAGCAACGCCTTATTTGCCAGTGTGCATTGTGGTCAATTCAGATGGATTGCTTAGCACCAAATAACGATGGAAAAGCAATGCTAATATAGCAAAGTAAATTAAGTCCAGAATGGGAAAACACACCCGGTAGGATGGGCTACAGCCCAAAATGTATGAAATGGCCCTCACCTGAGATGTTGACAAACTACTAGAAGCGGCAAAAGAGGCCTGTCTTGGTTGCTTATTGTAAGTCTCAATGCAGGAGCTGTGGAAATCTCCAAAGTAGGGAAGGACCAGCAGATTGGCTCATACTGTCCTCTGTCCATGATCAATGCTGATATCAAATGTATTAGCAAGTTGATGGCCCTTGTGCACCAGTCAGGGTTCATATCACATAAAAGCACTATATTCAAACATTGCAAATGGCACATGTAAAATTTCACATGTAGTCTTATGATCAGAAGTATGTAGTGGCATCTCTTGATCTAGAAAAGTCTTTGATACTGTGGGAATGGAATTTAGGTTTAGGACACTGGAAGAGAATAATTTTGGTCCTTATCTCCTACAGTGGATTAAATTCCTGTATAAGCAACCTGGAGTTAAAGTCAACACAGGGAACTTGGTGTCAGTGAAATGGGAGGTGAGCAGGGGCACAAGACAGGGGTGCCTGTCTTCTCTCGCTCCTGTTGTTTGCTCTTGCTATGGAGCCACTGGCTAACATGCTTGTAAATGGTGGACAAGTGTATCAGAGTAGGGCTCACAACTCATGAAGTGTCATCATGTGCAGATTATACACTTGTGTATATGAAAGTCCCAGAGAGATCAGTACCACAATTGCTGTGCTAATTAGATGAGAATAATGCAAAAAGAACGGATGATGGGCAGAATGTTGAATTAATCAACCATTCACCCCCAGTCACAGATCTGGGTTAAATCCATAGTTTTTTGCACACCACACCATTCCAGTTTAGACCCAGCCATATGAAAAATTAGCCTTGACCCTGTTCCCCATGGGAACAGTCCAGCCCGAACTGCCAGGCCAGGTCTTCCCTGGACCAGAAAAAAGCATCCTGGGACCAGTTTCATCGTAACACCGCTCGTCAGCCAGGCTAGATTGAATCTAGTGGTCTAACAAGCACAGGACCCATGTCTGAACATACCCTTCCCACTTAGGGCGACAAATGCAAAAATAACAGATGATGGACGGAATACTGAATTAATCAAAAATTGACCCCCAGTCTCAGATCTAGGTTAAATCCATTGCTTTTTTGCATACCACGCCATTCCAGTTTGGACCCAGACATATGCAAAACAGTCTTTTTTTTTGTCCTCATTTGCCCGCTTTCTACTTCTCTTCTAACGTATCCGCCACTGGGATTCAAAACCTCATATATACTAGACAGGGAAAGCTGGATTAGCATGAAGGTGAGACCCCCTACTACAACACCCTTGTAATCCTTCAAGAAGGCCTCATCCTCCGGTTAACCCCAAGCCAATACCCCAGTCCCTCTGATTGAGCAGAAAAGACCACAAACTAGCCGAGGCGAATGGAAGGCTTAATAATTGGACCAAAAAAAAGTAAAAAAGAAAAGAAGAAGGAAAAATCCCCAAACATCAACCACACCACGTCAAAAAAAGGGGTCCAGAACTCATATCTCATTCTCTTTCTCATCTGATCCGAAATATCAAACTTAGCAATATGCTTCATTGAATGAATCCAGCCACATTCCATTAGGGGAGCAGGGGAAACCCAACGTTTACAAATCTCCCTAAGTGCCAAGAGTATAGCATAGAATATCAACTTTACCCCATCCTTGGTAATACCTACATGCAGGTCTGTTATTCCAAACATTATCAACTCAACGCTTACCTTGATCTGCACTTTTAAGATGTTATGTAAGCAGCTACTTACAGCCTCCCAAAAGGGTTGAATCTTCGGGCAATATACAAAACATATGGATGTCATCTTCATTTAAACTGCTGCACTTTGGACAGGCTACCGCTCCTCTTGACCCATATTTCGACAGCCTTCGTGGAGTCCAGTAAACTCTATGTAGAGTAAAAAAGTGGTTCCTCCTGAGGTATGCAGGTTCCATGATTTTATATAAAGCATAGACATAGATACTTGCTACTGATTTTCCAGCGCAGACTCAGGCAAGCATCTTCCCCACAGATCTCCAGGTAGCGTGAATACACCTTCATCCATCTCCAACAGCAACCAGTACCAAAGTGCAATTTCTTTTTTGTAGATAGCCCTAGACACACGCTTTTTATCCAATTCGTTTGAAACACCTATGACTTCACCCACTGCCATATGCCAACTTTGAATCTGAAGAAACCTAAATCTTGAACATCTAAAACTGAACTCCTGCTCCTACCTGCTCCACGGAACTAAGTGTCCATCTGGAAACAACTGCTTCCATCTTAGAATGCCTGCCTCTTTAAGTGGTCGAGCTAAAAGATCCTTAGTCTATGCTGGAGAGCCTGGTGCATCCCAGATCTGAGCCGACCCAGTAAAAGAAGAGATTTTTAAAACTCTCCTAATTCTATACCAGGTTTCAGCCCTGGAATTTAGCAACTTCAATCTAACTTTCTTAAAATATCTCTCAACATCTCCTTGAACATCCTCCCTATCTCTGTATTTGTTGGGGAATTAAATAACATCCTTCCATTTTTCAAAAGGAAAGCCCAAGAATAAAATAATAAGTCTGGCAAGTCGATGTAGAGATCAAACAGGAGAGGTGACAGAGGACACCCCTGCCTAGTTCCTCTTTCAATCTGCACCGGTTGTGTCAACATCCCATTGCCGAGCACTCTAGCATTCGTGCCCTTATAAAAAGCTTTCAATTACTTACAAAAATTTGCACCTAAATTTAGATGTTAAGCTAATGTCTACAAATAGAGCCAATTTACGCTATCTAAAGCTTTAGCTGCATCTAAAGCTATTATTGCCAGAGGAAGATCATATGCGGTGGCCATATCTATAGATCCTTTCAGAGAGTTTGTCAACTTCATCAAAGTTCTGCCTTTGATAAAAACCTTTCTTATCTTCATGTATCAATTTAGGCATTAGTACATTTAACCTATCTGCCATCACTTTCGTAAAAAGCTTATAATCAGTATTTAAAAGGGAAATCGGGCGATTCGATTCTGCATTTTTTGGTGATTTGCCAGGTTTTAATATTAGTGTTATATTTGCCTCTTTCCAAGACTCCGGTAACTCAAAATTAAAGCAGAAAACTGCGTTAAAAAGCTGCCTCAAAATAGGAATTTACTCACTGGCTAATACTTTATACACCTCTACTGGGAGGCCATCCGGGCCTGGTGCCTTTCCCCTCTTCCCTCCTCTCATAGCCTCTTCAAGTTCCTCTATAGAAATTTCATTATCCAAAATGCCCCTATCTTTAACTGATAACGGTGCCATATCATCTAAGCAGTTTAATAATTACCACTCCGTAACCACCAAATTCTCCTTCTATACCGTCCACAAATAATCCAGAAAAACTAAAGCTGTTCCCATATCTTCACTAATCATCTTCTCTGACTCTACCTCCTTAATCTCTTTGATCACATTTCTCACTTGATCGCTTTTAGCCTTCCAAGCTAGTAGTTTGCTACAACCCTCACCATATTTAAAATGCGCTGACTAGCATCCCACTTCTCCTTAACCCTAACTCTTAATACTTCCGCCAGACACTCTTTTACATTTAGTATTTCTCCCCTCTCATTTTCGCCAGTTTCCTGGTGTCCAGATCTTACTATGGTATCTTCCAATTTTCGAATTTGTTCTTCTAAATCTTCCACTTTTTTGTAATAAATTCTTCTCTTTTCTGCCGCTAAGGTACCAAGCCTACCTCTCAAAAATGCCTTATATGCATCCCAAACAATACCAATTTTGTCCGAACTTTGATTTATTTCAAAAGATTCTTTAGTTTCCTGCCTTAAAATTCCAAGTGTCTCAGACTCACTCAGTATCGTTCGATCCAACCTCCACCTTGAGGTAGTCCTGTCATGCCCTACCCTGAGACATAACAAAAGAGATGAGTGATCTGAAAGGTGTACCCCAATATGTTCCAATTGTACCACATCATCATCCTTAATCGAGCGATGAACTAAAAAATAATCTTTTCCAGAATTATGTTTATATTCACATAGGTCCCACTGATGCATCATTAAACGTACCTTATCCGACATTTTAGTATTAACAGCAGCTATACTATTTATGGATCTATCTAAATTATGATCTAAAACTGTGTTGAAATCCCCTGCCATAATAATTCGACCAGTACAACCCAGTAGCTCATTCTCTAATTCCTCCAAATAACCTGTGTCATCCTGATTGGGGCCATAATAGCCACCAAACTAAGGGGCATATTAGCAAGAACCTCGTTAAAATTATCGCTGTTTTAGCGGTGGGAAACTGCAGCTAAAACTGCAATAATGGGCTTCCTAATATAAGTTATAGAATTCCAATAGAAGCCCAGGTTAGATGTCCTGCACATCTAACCTGGACTTTTATTGGAATTTTATAATGCATATTAGCAAGCCCATTATCGCCGTTTTAGCGGTAGTTTCCTGTCGCTAAAACTGCGATCATTTTAACGAGATTCTTGCTAATAAGTCCCCAGGATACTGCCCTCCTATCTTAACCCTAACAATTGACCATTGTTAGGGTTAAGATAGGAGGGCAGTATCTTAGTGCAAAACAGTATTGACCCTGTTCCCCATGGTAACAGTCCAGCCCAAACTGCCAGGCCAGGACTTCCCTGGACCAGAAACAAGCAACCTGGGACCAGTTTGATGAGAATAAGCACTTCTATCTATCTATCTATCTATCTGGAAATTTGTAAAACGTGCTACTCACCCGTAGGGTCTCAAGGCGCTGGGAGGGGGGGGCGCTACTGCTCGAAGAGCCATGTCTTGAGCTGTTTCCTGAAGGAGAGATGGCCCTGGGTCCGTCGTAGGTAGGTGGGGAGGGAGTTCCAAGTAGGAAACTTCTCAGGACTAAAAACAAATTGGACAAAATCAAGATTGTTTCCTATTTTCAGATTGCTTTAAGTAATGGGTCAACTAGTTATGATGTTGTCGTCTTTGACATATGTAACAATACTCTTTTACAGAAGTGGAATTTGTACTTGAACGTGCTCCTGTGATTGTGCTGTGATAACCTTGTTGTTGATGCAAAACAATAAAATGTGTTTTTTTTTAAAACGAAATTGGTTTCTATGGACTTCCTTGATCACTGTTGGCCTAAATCTCTTCAAATAATGAAAGCTTTTTTTAATTGTCTTCTAATAGTTTTTCTTTAACATGTAACTAAAACTATTGTTGTCTTTATGAATTGTTCCTCGTTGCACTGCGCTCCCTGGCACCTGCTTAGGAATACACCTTGAGCTTGACCCTTACATAGAAAACATGATACAAATATACTTTAAGATCCTTGATTTGAACCTGAGATGCTTTTATGGCATATTAGTTGTGGAACATCACCCTAGCATCCATAATTTCTGTTAGACACTCCTGTCAAGAGAATGTCCTAATCCAAAAACCTCATTAGCAAACAGAAACATATGAATTCCTCACACAGGCAATGCCAATGACACAATACTACCAGTTTTCCCTAGTAACATAGGATCCTGACTCAGATTACAACATTGAAATATATGGTACACATAGAAATGACTTCCTTAAAAAGTAGAGATGGCGCTGCCGTTCATAGATTCATTAATTGGAGGTTTCACAAAGTCCCAAGAAGCACGTAGGAAAGTCATTGCTTTCAGGCATGCTTCTCTTACTGCCATAATTATTCCTGTGGATTCATCCCTGCTTATGGCTTATATATATGGTACAATTTCTCATTTTGTGAGGTTCTAAAGATGCTTTCCCAACCCAATAGCACACTTACTTCAACATTTTGTACAATTAGGATTACAAGTGCAGATTAGGTGGGAAAATCCACTGGGAATGTTTGTGAAAACTGACAAAGTTACTACTTTGTGGATGTACTTGACATTCTCATAAAACACACTCTTGACCCTCCTTTGTGAACTTCAACTTTCTCACCCCATTGCTAATTCATACAACCACAGAACATCTGATTGTGGTTATGCTATCTGAAGTAGTAAATACTCAGATACCCTTATTTCTGTATTCAAGATCTCTCATTTTGCAGGAAGGAGCTTTTTTGAGAACCTGGATTTTTCTTAAGTTTGCAAAAGGTTGTGTGAATTTACCACATTCTGTTTTGTAAATTGGCCTTTGACTTGGAGAAAAAAATGTGATCTCAAAATACGGGGAAGAAGTCCCTGTTTTGATTCCTTTACTGTTTCAACCTCAGCGGCAGGCTGGACTCCATTGTCAGTGCTTCTGCAGGTTCCTCTTATATTGTCAGTAGGAAGAAATACCATTGTATGTCTAATTTATGGCAGAATGACCACTGGAATCGGAATACATGCATTTTCCCTGTGATATAATTTTTTTATTTTTTTATTTTTTTAAGTTAGTTTATCCAAGTATGTATTGACATTACCACCAACAGACCACTGAAAAAACCACTGAAAAAATGAAATATTTATCAATCAACCGATGCAAAAAGTTCTTCAAAACCAAGAGGTGCAAAGTTCATTCTAAATATTTGCTGGGGCGGACACATTTTAGTAATAAGGCCCCTAGTATACTCAAAAGACTTGCTAAACAGGTGCGAACATGAGGGGGAAGATATAGCCTGGAATTTAGCTACGGGGGGGGGGGAGATATATCCTGGAATTTAGCTACACTGGCAGCATTTCATATTGGGTGCCTTCTCTATAGCACCTAAATCTTACGTCTTCCCACAGCTCCTGAGGTGCACACCAACACCTTTCATTCCTTCATTGCCTCTGTCATAGCAATATAGACCAAATTTATCCCATCCATCCTGTATATTATTTTTTGGTTGAGCCTAGGCAGCGGGCAAGCGCTGTCTTTGTGACTTCCTTACTCACTATCCAGGCTTTAAGCCCACCCGCTGCTTTTCATTTGTCAGGGTCCTTAAAAATTCCTTGCTTGTAAGTGGAGGATTTTGTCTCTTTGTTCCACCTTTTAGTCTACTGTTAACTCCCACAGAGAAGACTCCCAGGATTTGTACTCTTTAACTTGTCCCATTTTATTTCCAGGCTCAGGGACTATATTTTTAATTTTCAACAAGCACTTCCCACTAGTGTGCACTTTTGTTTCCCTTGTTCAGCACGGGTCCGGCTTTACGGCCGTCACACATTCTGTGGTCTGTGTTGCAGTTTCCTTGCTTGTCACGAGGGTGCCTGTTTACTTTTCATCATTTCAAAGTGAGAGGATTTTTATTTTTATTTTTAAACCTATTAGCCACACTCCATTTGTTTGGGTTGTGCTCCCTATGGCTTCCCCCTCCCACCATTATTTAACACACTGCCTTTGCTTACCTAACACACTGCCTTTGTTTATCACCCTCTTCCTGTTGTTCATTCTTTGTTTTTATTTTGGCTATTGGACATAGTGCAAACTCAACTCAAAAGTATGGGAGCGCTTTACACAATCCTATGTTGCATTACAAAGGGACACTGAGATATTAAGTGAATTACCCTGAAACACTGGGAGACTCGAACCCGGTTCGCCAGCTTCAAGGTTGGCTGCTCTAGCCCCTACGCCACACCCTCTTCCCTCGAAAGCAGCATATAGGATGGATGGTACTCATTTGGAATGCACAATTACAATGCATTCCCATTATGCATTCCAAAGCAGCACCGGCCATCTTGTTATCTACTGCAGCAGCATAATTCAATTGTGCGTGTTTGTTCAATAACCCGGAATATCTATGCACACTACCCAAATCTAGGTACGCATCCTGAAAATAATCTGGGGGACCTGGGCATATTAAGATTAGTGTTCCCAAACTTCACAGTAAGTGCAAAGTTCTTCTTTTCTACATGAGTCATAGTGCCAATATCGGCAACACTTCTCAGTTCTCATACCACAACATAGATAAATAAACCACAAGACACCTTCTCAGTTTTCGTGCAGCAAAATACATAAATAAATCACACAACACTTTGTTAGTAGAGAAAATTGCTCCAGGTTTATTTGCAAAACAAATATGCCAACATGGTGGGTTATCTTACCGGCGATCCAAGGGCAGGCCAGCCCTTATGCCGCCAGATGAGTCAAATTACACCGTGGCCATCGCCAGTTGGTGGTTACCAATTTTGGGAGGGGCCACCCCTCCCATCACACTTACTCACATCCCCCAAAAGGGGGTGGAGAGTTCCAGACAGCCCTCAGTTGCTCAGGCCCACAACCACCCGTAGGACTAACGGGGCGCCATCGATCTTCCAGGGGACAACGCTAAGACATCACTGGGTATACTTGGCTTTGCATCCTTATTGTGCTACTGCATGTAGTACCCTTCTGTACCTTGCAGACTCTGGATCGCCCTGTAACTACTCCTGCAACACAAAACAATAAGTTAGATTCTTCTGCTCCCCTTACCACCTTCTGGCCGTCTGCCGGGTAAGCGGTAGGGCAGGAAACAGTGAGACGGGCAGCTGACAAGAGGCTGCATCGTGGGCGGGGAAGTTATTTGTACCCTTGCCTTCCCCCACCACGGCCGGAAGTGACGGGCCGGCTGACCCCCTGGTCCTTAGGCCGGGGGGCACTGGTATGCTGCTTAGTGTGCCTTCCTGTGACACTAAGGAGGCCGCTCTGTTAGGAGGGTCCCCTACGTGGACCCCGGGCAGCCTGTCATAGTGCCAATATCGGCAACACTTCTCAGTTCTCATACCACAACATACATAAATGAACCACAAGACACCTTCTCAGTTTTCATACTGCAAAATACATAAATAAACCACACAACACTTTGTTAGTGGCGAAAATTGCTGCAGGTTTATTTGAATAACAAATATGCCAACATGGTGGGTTATCTTACGGGCGATCCAAGGGCAGGCCAGCCCTTATGCCGCCTGCCCGCCTGATGAGCCAAATGACACCATGGCATTTGCCAGTCGGTGGTTACCAATTTTGGAAGGGGCCACCCCTCCCATCACACTTACTCACATCCCCCAAAAGGGGTCATAGCGTTCCAGGCAGCCCCCGGTTGCTCAGGCCCACAACCGCCCGTAGGACTAACAGGGCGTCATCGATCTTCCAGGGGACAACACTAAGACATCCCAAGGTATACTTGGATCTGCACCCTTGTTGTGCTGCTGCATGTACTACCCTTCTGTATCTTGCTGACTCTGGATCTCCCTGTAACTCCTCTGCAGCTCTGGGGGTAACCACTGTCACAATCAGGGCCCCCCACCAAGGTAGGCATCTTTACCTACATCCTGCTGATTACCGGGCCTTTCCCCGGTCCAGCCAAAACAAGTCCAAGCCCATACAGGACCAGAGGCCAGCATACCCCTTCTGGACAGGTGCCCCCATCCTTTCTAAACTCCCTGTGGACTATAGACTGATAAAACCGAAACTCCTCAGTTCAGGGATGGATGCATAACTTACACCAGGGAGAATTCAATTCTGGCAGCAAAACCCTCCTACCCTGAAAAGTCAAATCACTGCCTCCCAGCTGTCAGCCCCAGTGGTGAGAGGGGAGACACACCCCCCCTGCCCGGGCCTCTGCTTCTACAGAAGCTGTTCCAGTGCCTGCTCAATTACACCATCCCTCCCAGGGTGGCTTACGGCCGGCTGTCCCCTCAAATGCCTTGGGATCCCATCGCCCCACCTGTTAGCATGTCCTGCTGAGTCTGCAACTCGAAGGGGGACCCAGTATCCGTGGTACCCGTCTCGCCCAGCCCTTCATGTATACGCACCCAGGTTGTCCTAAAACAATTGGTTTGGTGTTGGTTCAATGTTAACATTGCATGGCTGAAGAGCAATACCTTTGACAAGCCACTCCTGACAAGAAGTGCCAATGCGGGTGGAAGTAAGAGTTATCAAGCCCGCCTTACTTCCTCGTTTACCCAGTTATCTGTGTATAGCACATGTCGGAGTATGTCCATCGCATTCAGCCAGTCACCACCCTAGATGACGCCTCGCCCTCCCAAACTTCTGCTAGTATATCAGGGAGAAGACAGGACAGTATGAACCAGAGGGGAACCATAAGTATAAATACCTGCCCCTTTAGAATACTGGGAATGCCAAGTGTTCTTTAATACATTGTAGCCCATTTGTGCTTAACCCAGGGGTTTCCCCAATCTTATGGACCATAGCACACCCGTTGGATGACAACTTCCACAACCTACATGGCTGCCAGCCAAGGCTATAGGGCGGGAGAATTTGCCTGTGTTATTGTTATTCAACTCAATGGTACTTGTTTCATCGACCTCAGAAGGATGAACTGCTAAGAGGACCTACCAGGATCTGAACCTGTGACCAGCAGTCTAACCCAAGCCCCTTTCAGTTCTGCCGTTCCACCTGCCTGTGAACTTGTATCCCAGGGCAGAGTTCAGGCACCATAACCCATACTTGGACATGCCTGAGCTATAAACACACATCTAAAAGGCCTGCCAATCGGCTAACCACCAACATTGCAGTCTGAATGTTCGCTGACAACTCCCAAGGAAAATTTGCTTAACTGAAGCAACTGGTAACATGCCAACAATTCAATCAATTTAACCTTACTATTACTGCAAAAAGTGCTCTGGTAGTTTGTCTGTATTATTGCTCCATCCCCTCCATATCAGCACTAACAAGGCAACCCGCACCCTCTTGGGAATGGCACACTCAGGCCCCAGCTGACAGAAAGTGCCTATTCGTGTTTAGCCCATGACCTTACGTTTATCACTGATGGTATACCAGCATTATGTTGAAACTTAGCTGGCTCTACTTCTACTGCTAAGTGCGCTTTGCACCATCTTCAGTTACTTGGCTGCAAAATGTTGATGACATTGCCAGCCCCAATACCAGGCGAAATAAAAGGAAGCTTTACTGCTACCCATGTGAGCCTCTGCTGGTGCTAATGAGGTACAAATAGCACCGGTAAACTGGATGCAGTACTATAGCATTAGAGGGCCATTGTAGCACTTCTTAAAGTCCATGGCTAACCTACTCACAGTATAGCTGAGACAAGAGAGGCTGTAAATTTAAAGCCCAAAGAGATGATCGTTAGATAGGCCCAACAGGGAATGATCATGTGAACTGAGGTAGGGACCACCACACCCCGCCTGTGAATCAGTCCCAGTTTACCTAGTCATGTGCAGTAGTGTAGCCACAATTTGTCGGCATCTAACCTGTGCAGTGTCCTGTTCTGTACAATCCCCCTCATGCTTTCACTGGTCACCTCTGCCTGATGTGCATGACCAAGGTACATAGTCCCCTTGCATGGTGGAATGCCAGTGAGACAATACATCACATACCCCATAAGTACCGCTACCTGCCTTTGCTAGAATCTAGCCTGGCATCCCATCATGCCCAGATATACCCAGTGATAATGGCTCAACTCGGTCAAATGACCCAACCACGCATAAAACCCACAGAGACAGATGCGGCCCGTTAACCTGTCCCGCTAACCTGTGGATAAAAGCACAACAGTCATCAAAGTATCTCACACTGTTGGAACGTAGCCGCAGCTCCCTGATAATACTGCAAATAAATATCTGAGACCCCCCCAATTCTTTCTAATTGCTGGCTTTACTGCTAAGTGTGCCCAGTTCCTACGCTACTATTCCTTTACAATTCTTTTCTTTCTATAACTGCAGAATGCAAGGAGATTCTAGGCCCCAATTCCCACGTTGAAGCAACTACAATGCAAGCCGGACTTGTCAGGGGACAGTCAACCTCTGTCTATGAAGCGCAGCAACATGGCCAGTCCAATACAGAGTTAACATGCCCCTCTAATTACCCTGAACTTAGATGCCCCGACCTGCTGACCCTATTCCCTGGAAAAGTGGGGTGCTTCCCCCCGCTGGTAACGTGTGTGGGCCCACCGACCCCTGCATCATCTAACATGTGAGGCCCAAGCTGTTTCAGCAGTCCACCCCAAGTTTGCCAACTATACTTTACTCAAGGTGTCAGCCTCTTCTCATTGGAGCGGCTGCATATCTTTCTATAACTGCAAAATGCCAGGAGATTGTAGGCCCCAGTTCTAATGTTGAAACAAATCTAATGCAGCCGAACTTCTCAGGAGGCATTCCCCTGCCTTAGATGTGCAGCAACATGGGAATTCTAATACAGAGTTAGAACGTCTGCATAATCCAACATGAGGTCCAAGCTGTTTTGCAGTTCACTCCAGGTTTGCCAACTATACTTTAAAAAACAGAGTCAGGCTCTTCCCATTAGCACGGCTGCATATACCCTTCAAGATTGTTGAAATGCTTGTAATTCTCCCGGCCACTGGGTGCCACCTCCCATTCCATCCTTACATTCCACACCGTGTCACCACATGTGCACTTGCACACTGTATCCTCTTGTGTGCTTGCAAAAGGTGTCACTTCCTGAATCCTTGCAGCTCGTGTGTAACTGCACCGTGTCACCTCATGTGTAACTGCCCCATGTCAATTCATGAGACGGGCAGCAGACAAGAGGCTGCATCGTGGGCAGGGGAAGGTATTTGTACCCTTGCCTTCCTCCACCACAGCCTGGAAGTGACGCGGCCAGCTGACCTCCTAGTCCTTAGGCCGGGGGGCACTGGTATGCTGCTTAGTGTGCCTTCCTGTGGCACTAAGGAGGCCGCCCTGTTAGGTGGGTCCCCTACGTGGACCCCGGGCAGCCTGTCATGACAGAAACAGAGCAAAACTTAATTTGAGATGTGGAGTGCGGGGATGAGGATGACGGCTCCTTTTGTCAGTGTCATTAAATACTGAATGTGTATTACTCTGAAGCGGTCCTTGACTTTGTGTTTTTTAAAATCTTTGTCAGTTCCTGCCCCCGTACCTATTTTTCGTTTCCCTCACAACTGTCCTCCCATCAATGTTTCCCAACCCCCGCCCACCGTTTAAAATGTTTTCCCACTCGTGGGGCGCATAGCTCGGCGTGCTGTTGATACATACGTAGTACTACTCGTTTGGGATGTGTCGTAACCGACAGCAGACTTCTATGCGCCTAGGATTCTGCTCACTATGCCTCAATGTAATGTACAGTGTGGTAAGACTCAGACTCCGAGCCCCATCAATGTTGCTGTGGTGATTTGCCTGTGATTTTGTCTGCCCCTTGCTAGCTCCACAACAGCAGCTTCCTCTTTTCAAAAGTAGCACAAGAGCAGTCAAGTAAAACAATGAACACCCTTGCATTTAAATTTACCTTTGCATGCTTGCATTGTGCCATGCTTGCAAAGCAGACTTCCTCCATGGGCGCAGGGCAGGTGACTTATTACCATTTTTCTTCTCCTGGTGTCTGGCTGGTTCTGTTTTTCTACGTGGGGCATATCCCCCAATATTCCTCATCTCAAGAGTCCATCTCCTCCAACAGGCAGCCGACTCTGAGACATTCCATCAGAACTCCCCAATCATGTGGAACTGTGGGTGGCAGGGCAGGTTCATAGGGCAGGGTCTCCTGGTGCACTAGGCATAGTGGATTACTGGCAAACGGGTTTAACACAGGGGTGTAACAGAGGCCCCCATGTTGAAGGGGGGCCCCCGTGCTCCAGGGGCCCCCTCACTAGTCTGCCGCTGACCGCGTGACCCGCAGGGGAGCAATGGGCGGGGCAGCGCTTTAGTCCCACTCGGCCAGCTCCAGCACCAATGGGGCGCCCCTCCCCGCGTCCACTACTCACCGGCAAGGGGGAGGGGAGGGCTTACCTGTGAAGAGGAGGGGCGTCCCCTGCTACTTATACCTCGGCCGTCTTAGCCCGGCCTCTCTCCTTCCCGGCTTTCACCCGCGGCTCTGCTCTGTTCCGGTGTCGTCTCGTGTCGTCTGGTCGTCGTCACTATGCGAGGTATGTGCTACCGTCTCGCCTCCCCCCGGCCTCGTCCCTGGGCATGACCAGGTTGCACGGGGCCCAGTGGTATCGGCCACAGGGGGGGGGTAGTAGTGGCGGTGCTATGAGCGGGGCGGACAGTCACGAGGTGTGGGGGGGAGCGAGCTCGCAGTGCCGCACAGGCCATGTCAAAAGTTTTAAAACCATGGCGTGAGTGATCGGGTTAGTCCCTCCAGGCCTGCGCGGGAAACGGCGGGGTTCACAATTCATTGAGGTTGTTGCGACGAAATTTTGCCAGTGTGGACTATGGTGGTGCGCGGGGCACGGGCTCGAGGGAGTGGGGCGGAGGGCCCAGTGTGCTGCCCGGGTCGCGTAGAAGGCTTATCCTCGCGCTCAGCAAGGAAGGCGGATTCCATTGTCCCGCTGGTGCGGGGAGAGACAATTTGGGCCGCAAGAGGGATCCCGAACGGGGCCTTCCCCAGTGCCCCGTATTACTGCGCGCTCCTCAGTATTAGGAAGGACCTTATCCACCTCATGACAGCACGCGCCCAAAAAAACAAGCATTTGCAATGCAATGGTCTCGGCATCATTAAAGGTAGAGCTATTGGCATTGCTCATGACATTTTTTTTTCTTTAAATCAAAAATAAATGGCATTGTCATTAACATTGCCAATACACAGCACTCTGCACTCAACAGCACACAATGCTCTGCACACTCACTCTGCACTCACTGCTCTGCACACTCACTCTGCACTCACTGCTCTGCACACTCACTCTGCACTCACTGCTCTGCACACTCTCTCTGCACTCACTGCTCTGCACACTCTCTCTGCACTCACTACTCTGCACACTCTCTCTGCACTCACTACTCTGCACACTCTCTCTGCACTCACTACTCTGCACACTCTCTTTGCACTCACTACTCTGCACACTCTCTCTGCACTCACTACTCTGCACACTCACTACTCTGCACTCACTACTCACTACTCTGCACTCACTACTCACTACTCTGCACTCACTACTCTGCACACTCACTCTGCACTCACTACTCTGCACACTCTCTCTGCACTCACTACTCTGCACACTCTCTCTGCACTCACTACTCTGCACACTCTCTCTGCACTCACTACTCTGCACACTCACTACTCACTACTCTGCACTCACTACTCACTACTCTGCACTCACTACTCACTACTCTGCACTCAGCACTCTGCACTCACTACTCACTACTCTGCACTCACTACTCTGCACTCACTACTCTGCACTCACTACTCTGCACTCACTACCCTGCACTCAGTACTCTGCACTCACTACTCACTACTCTGCACTCACTACTCACTACTCTGCACTCACTACTCACTACTCTGCACTCACTACTCTGCACTCACTACTCTGCACTCACTACTCTGCACTCACCACTCTGCACTCACCACTCTGCACTCACTACTCTGCACTCACTACTCTGCACTCACTACTCTGCACTCACTACTCACTACTCTGCATTACTACTCTGCACTCACTACTCTGCACTCACTACTCTGCACTCACTACTCTGCACTCACTACTCTTCACTCACTACCCTGCACTCAGTACTCTGCACTCACTACTCACTACTCTGCACTCACTACTCACTACTCTGCACTCACTACTCACTACTCTGCACTCACTACTCTGCACTCACTACTCTGCACTCACTACTCTGCACTCACCACTCTGCACTCACCACTCTGCACTCACTACTCTGCACTCACTACTCTGCACTCACTACTCTGCACTCACTACTCACTACTCTGCATTACTACTCTGCACTCACTACTCTGCACTCACTACTCTGCACTCACTACTCTGCACTCACTACTCAGCACTCTGCACTCAGCACTCTGCACTCTGCACAATATTGTGGGATACAAAAGCTCATTTAGTTCTTGGCTAATATACGTACTCAACAAACAAAATGTATTTCTTTGCACTAATTCCATCGACTGTTTATAAGGTGGATATGAGCTTGATTAAGGGTTTAAAGTGCATAGAGCGTAATAAAGGGCAGAAAGTCCATAAATGCATGACTCAGTATCACAGTTCGATTCGTGAATCATGTATCAGTGTATTCCTAACTTGATAAAAGGCAGCATTTGTATTCCTCAATCGATATAGAAACTATGCTGAACCAAGAAGCTGCTTATTAACAATTTTATCAGAAATAACAACTTCACTTGGATAATCATGCAATATACATATTTAAAAATAAGCATTCTTTGATAGTGTAGAACGCAAAGTTGCAAATAATTATAGGGAACCATTTGAATCAGTCATATCGTAAATTGCTTGGAAAACGAAATAACCAAAAGAGCACATCGGTTTTAAATCGATAGATTTAAAGACATTAGGCCCTCGAGGAAATTCGACGTGTAAAAACTAAAACAGTAATGCTCAAATTCCGCAATTCCGTGTTGGACGTCGTTTCAGTCTCGCTTCATGTGATCTCTGTGGCAGGGCATCCATTAAGTCGAACGGGTGGAATGTCTTTCGCACTATGCAGGCGATGTCAAAACACATCACTTGCACTTTCAACACGTGAGATTGCAGCTAATAACGTGGGAAGGGTTGACAATGCCCCCGGAATCCCGCCGCGGCCGCCCCGGAAGTCAGGCACGGTCGCCTGTGACGGGGGCGGGGCCGCGCCCAGACCGGAAGAGGAGGCAGGCGGAGTCAAATGCGTCTCGCGCCCGGGGCTCCTCTGAGCGGTGTGGAGCCCCGGGGCCGCGCCAGCAGGAGGTTGGGCGCCGCGTGCTGAGAGCAGAGTCCCCGACATTGGCCAGGTAAGTTCCAAAAGGCTGGGGGGGCTTGGTGCACTTGTGTGTGTGCGTGTATGCTCGTGTGTGTATGCATGTGTGCGACGGCGGGGGAGGGGGGGAGCGGGGGAGGGGGGGAGGGAGGGAGGGAGGGGGGGCCTCGGTGCACTTGTGTGTGTGCGCGTGTGTGTATATGTGTCAGGGGGGGGTGTCTCTGTATGTATGTATGTGCGTGCGTGCATGGGCGCTTGTGTGTGTGTATGCGCATGCGTGTGTGGTGCTTGAGCTTCCCAGGAGACAGCGCCTGGCCACAGCACGTGTTCCCGTTTCAAATTGGCTCCAAGGATGCGCGCGGCCGAAACTGTCTCCTGGGAAGCACACTCGCTAACAAAAGATCTCAGCGAGACGCGCTTCCGCGCGTTTAGCCGAGACCTAAAAAATTATAATTTGGAACTGCTCCCTCTCTGGCAATTTCGCCGCGATTTGTTAAATTAACGGTCGCACTTAATTTAACGCCATTCCGATCACCGTGGTAGCCGCTGTCCCGCGTTGGCGCCAATTTCTAGGCCGCCATCACCAGTCCTTTGTCCTAGGCCCTTCGGATACCGTGGTAACCGTTGTCCCGCGTTGGCGCCAATTTCTAGGCTTCGAAAACCGAGGTAGCCGCTGTCCCGCGTTGGCGCCATCTTGGGGATCATGATCCTTGAAGAGGGTTGGAAGCAAGCAGTCCTTCCAAATGAGTTCGCTGATACTGCCATATGTGTGGGAAATCTTCAGAACCCATGATTTTGAGTAAATGATTTTGAAGCGCGATGCTTGAGCAAAACAGTCCGACTCCCTTAGCAATGCCACTATGCTTGCATATGCGTTAATTGACGAATCATAGTATGTCAGCGACAACGGTGTCCCGTTTGGCGCCAATTCCAGAGCGGCCTCGTCGGAGGCCGCGGGTGCCTGCGCAATTCCAGTCCCCGCCTCGCCCGAGGGCGTCTTCGCTGTGTCCTGCTGTCTGTTTTGGTGTGTGGCCGCGGGCCTGCCGTGAACAAAATTGCAGGCACAAGGGGCTTATACTGCCGATTGCTAGGGCTTCATTTCAGGTTGTGCACTTTTAGGCAATCATGGGGGAGCCTTTTCCATGCAAATTTAATTCCAGCGGCTGTAAACGGTAAAAACACCCGGCTGACGGCGGCCTATGCTCCGTGCCATCCCGACGGGGATGCATTGCCGTGGCAAGCAGTGTTTAGGAAGTACCGGTTTATTAAAACCCAGCCCCGAGCATACCGGTAGCCCAGAACACAATGGGGGTACCGGAGTAGGCGCGCAGTACTGATAAAGTAGTACTTGCACTGAGCCATGCCGAGGTGGTGAGTTCGAGCCTCACCTGGAACAGCTGATTGGTTTTCATAAACCATTTCACTAAATGTAAAGATTAGACTCAGAGTCAAGGCGGCTCTTGCTAGAGAGTCTTTACTTCTTTTCAGGAGCTGCGTGTCCGACTCCTCCAGGTGCCAAATATCACATAGCGTATGCGATGCTCCTATAAACATTCCATGATGTGCCATCGTGCAGAGCATGCAAACACCACATCAGTGCATTTGAAAATACTTTCCAAATAAATATGCAGGCACTGCTTCATGCAGTGGTACCCGCCGGCTGTTGGTGCATCAGGACACCTTGATCCCCCCCCCAAAAAAAATCGAAATGTGCTGGTTTTTTGTGGTGCCCTGTTCCAATGTTGTGAGATAGGGTTTGATTGCAGACAGAGTCTTGGATTGGCATTAGGCATTGGCCTGGGGTGTTCATGGTTGGGGCGTTAGGCAGCACCCTCATCTTTCTTGGCGGTTTGGACCTGATCCTAATGGCTGGTGTTCGGCCTGGGTGTGAACATGAATGTGAGCTGCTGCAGCCATGTAACGTGAGTAATTCGGTGTTGTCTTTCAGGTCGCGCCCGGGGACACTTTGGGAGGACTGGCAGCCGCGTTACAGGCAATTAACAAGTATATCATCAGGTAAATACAAGGATGCGTGTTTCACGGAAGGGTGTTGGTTGTAAATAATGTAGTATGCAATAGCGTGGCCCAGCAAATTGGGGTTACCAGTAGGCTCGGCAAGGAGTAGCGCAACCTCACGTATTTTCTCACCTGTAGGAACCCGCAAGGGTAGAAGCCACCGTTATGGATACTCGCGGCGCCGCGTTACCGCAAGAAGGGCTGTGGGCAGAATTTTTGCCGTGGCACAGGCAAAGGGGCCAGCGTGGGCCCAGGGCTTCATCGAGGCGCGTAGGCAAGAGGACGCTGGTCGAACTAGTGCCCCCACCCCTGAGGACGCGGCGGGTCCCTCAGGTGAAGCGACGCGAAGGTCCACTCGGAAGCGAAAAGCACACACGCAAGGAATTCCCGGCCGAGCCATCGCAAAAGGAACCCGGATCGACGCCACCGCCCCCTGCGGCGAGGCCCACCGAATTGACTGTGACACCTACCGTGGTTCATGAGACGGCTGCGGGCCTAACAGACTTGGCCCAAATGGGTAAGGCCATGGACGAAATGTTGGGGTTAATGGCACTCTTTCAAAAACGTTTAGATGATGTGGCGGTGGTGCAGCAGGGTATGGCACCCCCCCCCCGCTCCTACAACCTCTGATCCAGTGCGGCAAGTGTGGGCTCAGCAAGGAGCTCCTACTGCACTGTCACACGGTCCTGGGCTTTCAGTGGCTAGCTTGCAGGTCCCCGCAGTAGCCGTGCCAGCACAAGCTGCGCCGCCTGTCAACCTGGCCACCTCTCAGGATGTCGTCCAGGCGTCAGCTATGGGGTCGGCGCCCACCCCGGCTAGTGCGGTAGGGGGTGCTGCAACAATCACAGCCAGAGGCATGGGTGGTTCAGCAGGAATAGCACAACCCGGCCCAGCGGGGGCCGCCCCAGCTCAGGTTGAAACAGGACAACCGGCCGGAGTGGGGCCGTCCAAGCCAAATGTTACACAGGCTCCATTGGCATCCGGCCGTTGCTCCCTGGCATTGCAGGTACCACAGGCTGCCAAGGAAGGGATATCAGAGTTGCCCTCCGGGTAAGATAGGTGGTGAATCAGGCGGTATGCCCCAGGCTGCTTTTAAAAAATTCTCCAGGGGGGGGGGGGGGAGGAAATGGGCCAGCCACCCTCCCCAGGTCAACTTCCTTCTTAATTTTATCGCTAACAATCTGAGGTAGTTCCCTGGCTGATTTAAGGTTCAAAGCGTCCCTGCAACCCAGTGGCCCTTTGTAAGGTATTCTGAAGCCATCCACAAAACCCTCAGCCAACAACGCCTGTTCCTTCAAAAGCGGGTACAATCTGACTAAAGGAAGAAAATTCTGCAACACGATGGGGGAGGGGCCCTTGCCACCCAATGTCCTACTGGCGTGCTCAGTCTGGTCTCTGTGTCTGGGAGGAGGGGGGGTTCTGGCCGTTGGTACAAGTGATGGCTGCGTGCTGGGCACCACATTTGCTAAAGTTGTGGGCAAACTTACAGGCTCTACCCCAGCTGCATGTTCCCCCATTGAACAGTCTACACGTTCCAGAGTTGAAACGTCTCGGTCCGGTCCCCTGGCCCCTCCCCCGACCCCCCCCAAAGGGCTGCTTAAAGGGACGCCTCGGGAACTGTTCCCATTTCTTGGTGGCTAACTCACCTGTGCCTTGTATGGTGTGTCTTTCTTTCCGCTACCTTTCCTGCACATGTGTTTGATCCAGAGCTGGATTTCTTTTTGGTCCCACCCTAAGTCAGGGCAGATTACCATCGTTTTCCTAAAATCCTGGTCATACCTGAACCAACCCATCCCCCCGGACTCCCTTGCTTCCTGTTGGATGGTGTTGGCGTATTCCATCAATGCCTCACTCTGAGCCGGGTCCTTCTGCACTATCACTGCCGCTAAGATGTTAAAAGCCTCAGTCCATTTCTCTATCGTTTTCTCTGGCCAACGCTGGTACCTAACTTTTTTCTCATCATCTTTCCCCCCCATCCTCCTAGTGTCTGCACCCGCGATGCCATGCATCAATAGTGTCAAAATATCAATATACTCCCTCCTCCAGTCAACCATTGGCTGGAGGAGGAGGCCTGTTCCGTGTCTTATTGTTCACTGGATATGGCCATTGATATGATAAGGAGGATTGGCAAAGGGGCGTGGCTGGCCAAGGCTGACATCGAATAGGCGTTCCGCCTCCTGCCTGACCATCCAGCTAGTTAACACTTGTTAGGCTTCAAGTGGGATGGCGAATTCTTTTTTGACCGCTGCATGCCAATGGGTTGCGCTGTCTCCTGTGCCTATTTCGAGGCGTTCAGTTCCTTCCTCCAGTGGGTCCTCACCAGCAAGCATGGCATCTCCCAGGTTACACACTATCTGGATGATTTCCTATTCTTTGGCAGGGATGGTACTCAGGAGTGCGCAGAAGGTTTGCGGGCCTTTGAAGCACTGGCAGGTCATTTGGGTGTGCCCCTGGCTCCGGGCAAGACAGAGGGGCCAGCACAAATACTCACTTTCCTGGGCATCGTACTGGATACCATCAAGGGGGAATCTAGGCTCCCAGCTGACAAGGTTAGCGAATTGAGATAGGACATTAGGTCACTGATCGGCAGGGACAAGGCAACATTGGAGGTTGTTCAGAGCCTTTTGGGCAAGTTGAACTTTGCAGCACGAGTTATACCAGCAGGCAAGGTTTTCTCTTGCAGGCTAGCGAAGGCTACGGCTAACATTGGAAAGAAGCACAACCTAGTGCGCCTGGGTCCTGGGCTGAGAGCAGATCTACAGATCTGGGATGAATTTTTGATGAACTTTAATGGGACTGTGATCTGGAGGGCACCATGGGAGAGCAGCCAGGAACTTTGCTTGTTTTCAGATGCATCTGGTAGGGAAGGTTTCGGGGTGATTTTTGGTGAAGAGTGGTGTGCCATGCGATGGCCAAACGCCTGGCGCAAGAAAGGGGTGACCGCAAACATAACAGTACTGGAACTCTTCCCCATAGTGGCGGCACTGCACCTGTGACCAGGTGGACTGGGCAACAGGAAAGTAGTCTTTTGGTCGGATAACATGGCCGTAGTCTAGGCCATCAACGGGATGTCAGCCAACTGCCCCCTGGTTCTGAGTCTGCTCAGGGAGTTAGTCAGGGCGGGTTTGCAGAGTAACACTGAGTTCAGGGCAAGGCATATTGAAGGTGTGAAGAATGTGGCAGCTGAGGCTCTCTCTCACTTTCAGTGGCTCCGTTTCCGAGAGGCCTGGCCACGGGCGAGGGCGGCGATGACATCATTCCCGGCGCCGCTGTGGCGACTCCTTCGGTGGGGGAGCGGTTGAAGATGATGGGCCAACGTTCCTTGGCACAGGCCACCCGGAGACGATATGCGGCCCAGCTGACCACTTTCAGAACAGTAATACTGTCCTTGGGAGCTTCTGCTTTAAGTCACGTAGAACAGGTTGAGGCTTTTGTGGTGTGGGCCAAGGAGGCGGGCAAGGCACATTCATGGGTGTGCGGCCACCTGGCGGCTTTGAAACATGACACCAAACTTAACGGGGCCGAGGACCCCACAGGTTCATTCAGGATTAGGGCAGCACTCAAGGGGTGGGCCCAAGAGGAGGTCAGGTCAGCTGACAAGAGGGTAGGGATCCAATTTCCCGCATTGCAGCGTATGATAGACACTTTGCTGTTGGTGACCAATTCAGCATTTGAAGCCCAGCTTTTTTCAACAGCCTTCTGCTTGGCGTTCTTTGGTGCCTTTAGAGCAAGCGAGTTAGTGGCTAAATCCAAGTCAGATACATCTGGGGCAGCTTTGGATATGCTGGATGTCTGTGCAAGGGACGACCTGGTGCTGAGGGTTCCAAAATCCAAGACGGACCAGGCCGGGAAGGGCGCGACAATAGTACTACAGGCGTTGGAGGACTCCAGGTATTGCCCGGTTGCTACGGTCAGGGAATACTTGAGGATCAGGCCACTTTTGGGAAGGCACTTCCTCATCCATGCCGATGGAACACCCCTAACCAGGTTCCAGTTGGAACGCGTAATGGGCGCAGCCCTGGCCAAGGCAGGTTTGTCGGGGGCAGGGCAAAAATTCTCTAGCCACTCTTTCAGGATTGGAGCAGTCACGACGGCATTCAAAGTGGGGTTGGGTGAGGAAGGAGTTAGGAAGGTAGGAAGGTGGTCATCCTCCTGTTACCAACGTCACATCCGACCCTAGGATGACCCTAGGATAGTTCGCCAGTGTGCGTTCTGTACAAAATGTCGATTAATCTGTATCATATGTATTATGACTGCTATGACTATCGGTGAACGAGTCACTGTATGTATATGCAGCCACGTCTTTCAGTGAACGGTGTGCTGTGGGCACGAATAAACGAAGTGTGTTACCATAACGGTGTCTAGTCCCCCCCCTCTTTTTTGTTGTTTGAACAATCTCTTGTCTTCTTTCCAGCTGACTGTTGCGTGTGGGTGATGGGCCATTCCTATGTTCCCAGGTTGGAACAATGGGCGACATCCAAGAAATGGAACTTGGCTTTCGCGCGGACCCAAGTCGTGTGGTTGGGTGTTCCCGGAATGAAATGGGGTCACCTGAAGTACAAGCTAGAACAATGCCTGGCGGGAAGGGGTGGTCCTCCCAATATCCTCATCATCCACCTGGGAGGGAACGATCTGGTCACGCTGGGGAGAAGGGCCCTGATTCACGCCATGCAGAGGGATTTGTCAGCAGTAACTAACAAGCTGGGAGCCACTGAGCTATTTTGGTCAGAAATTGTCCCTCGCAAAGTCTGGAGGGGAGCTAGATCACCGGTTGTGATAGAGCAGTCCCGCAGGAGGGTCAACAGGTCCATGAAAAAGTTAATGGAAAGAAGGGGCCTGGGGTTCATTAGGCATGCGCTCATACAGGACAGAACTGAAGGGTATTACGAGCAAGATGGGGTGCACTTGTCCGGGCTGGGTATGGATGTTTTCCTTCTGGACGTACAAGAGGCTCTGACAGCGGCAGGTTGCAAGTAGTATAGTATGTGGGGGGGCTCTGTCATCGACGGGGGCCTCCTCCAGAGCTGTGGCGGAATACAGGGCGATCTGGAAGAAGACGGGTACAGTAAGGGTACCACTGCCTGGCACAGTAAGAGTGCCTGAGCCAAGGACCAGGAGCTGAAGGAGGTTCTGAGAAACCGCGACGGCGCCCCATTAGTCCTTCGGGCGGTCGGTGGGCCTGACCGATCGGGGGTGTGCCACACCGCTCCGCCCTGACAGGGGGGGCGGGAGTATAACGAGGATGGTAATGTGCTGCACCGTCAGAGCATCGACTCACCGTGCAAGATGGCTCCTTAGGCATGCGGGTCAGCGAGGGGCTGCCTGCTATGGATCGCCCGTAAGATGACCCACCAGAAACGTCATACCTGTGTTGTATGAAATAAACCTGCAGCAGTTCTTTCCCACAAATATGTCTCCTGAGCTTCTTTTGGATGGGAATTGTGATTGTGTATTGTACAAGCGGGCGGGAGCGAATGGCGGTGTGGGCACTATGCCGCTGACCGCATGACCCGCAGGGGAGCAATGGGCGGGGCAGCGCTTTAGTCCCACCCGGCCAGCTCCAGCACCAATGGGGCGCCCCTCCCCGCGTCCACCACTCACCGGCAAGGGGGAGGGGAGGGCTTACCTGTGGAGAGGAGGGGCGTCCCCTGCTACTTATACCTCGGCCGTCTTAGCCCGGCCTCTCTCCTTCCCGGCTTTCACCCGCGGCTCTGCTCTGTTCCCACCCTGAACCCTGACCCAGCAGCTAGAGCGGCGGAGCTAAGTTTAGAATGTTGTAATGGTCTTCTTTGTGTTGCAGGCGGAGGTACAGGGTGATCTGGAAGCAGACGGGTACAGTAAGGGTACCTCTGTGGCAGAAGGGTACAGTAAGGGTACCACTGCCTGGCTCAGTAAGGGTGCCTGAGCCAAGGACCAGGAGCCGAAGGAGGTTCCAAGAAACCGCGACGGCGCCCCGTTAGTCCTTCGGGCGGTCGGGGGGCCTGAACCGATCGGGGGTGTGCCACACCGCTCCGCCCTGACAGGGGGGGCGGGAGTATAACGAGGATGGTAATGTGCTGCACCATCAGAGCATCGACTCACCGTGCAAGATGGCTCCTTAGGCATGCGGGTCAGCGAGGGGCTGCCTGCTATGGATCGCCCGTAAGATGACCCACCAGAAACGTCATACCTGTGTTGTATTAAATAAACCTGCAGCAGTTCTTTCCCACAAATATGTCTCCTGAGCTTCTTTTGGGTGGGAATTGTGATTGTGTATTGTACAAGCGGGCGGGAGCGAATGGCGGTGTGGGCACTATCAGCAGAGCAAGCAATCCTAAATGGTGCGCACGCGCCCTCCGAGTCCTCATTAATTAAATGGTGCTGCGCGCACGCAACTTCTTCATTATTTAAGGTGCGCACGCCTGGGCCCCAGCCTCTTAATTAATAATTGGTGCTCAGGACTGGCACGGGCTTTGCCGCCTCGGCCGGTAGGCCAGGGCCTCTGGGCTCTTCATTTAATTAAATGTTGGATTGGGAGGTGTCGTGGCGTGGCGTGCAGTTGTCTCCGCATTTGCGGCTGTGCAGCCTTCAGGGTGGGGCATAGAGGGCGGGGCTGGTAATGCCATTGTCATGTGCATTGAAATTAAAAGTGCGTGTGACCAGAGGCATCCCAGGACCCAGCCACACCAAAGACTGTCTTGAGTAGGACCGTCTTTCACTGTGCGGCTGCCGGCACCGGGTATAATTTAATTATTACTAGCCCTGGCCCCCCTGCCTGGCTAGCCTTGCCCTCTTCGGCTGCCCGCTCGCGCGTTCCTGCTCTGAAGCTGCAGGCCATGCCTCGCCTCAGGTAAGTCTGTCCGAGGTGCAGCCCGGACAGTCCATGGCTTTTCAAAATGTAATGTTTGTTTCGGTTTAATGGTTACCACGGGTTTTAATCATGCTGTATTTATGGGGCAGTGTATTCAGTTCACCTCTCTTTCATAGCCCACAGATCTCTGCATGCATTAGCACAACAGCAGAATCACACATTTTTTTCATTGTGCCCCCCACCCTACTCCCTTTCTTCCCACACCCTCCAACCTTGCACAATATCATAAATTTGCTGATGCTGCATAGCATCCGCAAAAGACATTGGCAAAGCAAGCTCTATTGGCTTGCCAGTGCTTGTTTCAGTATCTACTGTCACATGCTATGGTCACCTGCACGTGTGTACATTTGGTATCACTGTCAGTAGGGCAGGAGAACTTTATTATTACTATTTTTTTTAATACAGCTGGAACCGGATCATGGTGCGGGAGAGAAAGAGTGGGAGGGGGAAAGGCAGAGAGAAAGCTATCATAGAGGGAGGAGAGGAAGGGGCAAGAAAAGGGAAGGATGGAGAAAGAAAACTTTCTTGTTGCGGCTGCTTTTGGTTCCACAGGAAGGCCCTGGGAGGCCCCTGCCACCAATGACATAACTGCACACATGAGGCATACAATAAAACACTCCAGTGGAGTGCCCTTGCTGTTTTGGCCTGCTGATGGTCTTGGGCCCTGTGGAGGGAATGCTGATCCATCTGCACTGCAGAGACATATGTTGTGGCCCTAGGAAACACAATGGACTGCCCTTCAGCAGGTCACACCCGAGGAGAACCACAGTGGAACCACAGGACACCACAGGAGAGAGCACCATGAGGGAGGATGCAGTCACACTAAAGGGGCAGCATGAGGGCCCCCCCATGTCAGCACCATAAGAGGAGGCATAGCCAAAGCTGATGGGCATCACACACCATGTGAGGGCACAGGTATAGCTTAGGAGAGGGCACAGAAGGACACTTCAGCTGACGGCTCAGTCGCACAATTGTGACACAACAAGGGCAGCTTGAGAAAGGACACAGTGACATCACAAGGGAACCATGGGAGATGGCACTGTGACATCACGAAGGCATCAAAGAAGAGAGCACTGCGACATCAGAAGGGCACCACAGGAGAGGGCACTGTGAGAACACTAATGTACCACAGGACAATACACAGTGTTATCACTGGAGTACAACAGGACAGGGCACTGTAGCATCTTTAGGGTACCAAATCACTGGGTACCACAGGAGAGGGCACTGTGATATCACTAAGGTACCACGGGACAGTACACTGTGACATCGCTATGGTACCACAGGGCACTGTGACATTACTGGGGTACCACAGGACAGTGCATTGTGACATCACTGAGGTACCATATTACAGGGCACTGTAACATCACTAGGGTACCATAGGAGAGGGCACTGTGATATCACTAGGGTATTGAAGGGGGGCACTGTGATATCACAAGGGGACCACTGGAGATGGCACGGTGACATCACGAGGGTGCCACAGGAGAGGTCATTGTGACATCATGAGGGCACCACAAGAGAGGGCACTGTGACATCACAAAGGCTCTAATTGGGAGGGCACTGTTATGGCATGAGGGCTCCACTTTAGAGGGCGCTGTGACATCCTGAGGGTGACACAGGAGAGGTCATTGAGATATCATGAGGGCACCACAAGAGAGGGCACTGTGACATCACAAGGGCTCCACTTGGGAGGGCACTGTGATGTCATGAGGGCTTCACTTGAGAGGGCACTGTGAGATCATGAGGGCACCACAGGAGAGGTTACTGTGACAGCACGAGGACACCATAGAAGGGGGCCCTGTGACATCACAAGGGCTACTCTGGAGGGGACACTGACATCACTAGAGCACCACAGGAGAGGACACTGTGACATCACAAGGGCACCACAGGAGAGGGCACTGTGCCATCACAAGCGCAACACAGAAAGGGGGGCTGTGACTTCACGAGGGCTCCCCTGGAGAGGGCACTGTGACATCACTAGAACACCACATAAGATGGTACTGTGACATCACAAGGATGACATCACTGGAGTACCACAGGAGATGGCACTGTGACATCACTAGAGTACCACAGGAGATGGCACTGTGACATCACTAGGGTACTACAGGAGAGAGTTGAGAGACCGTGAAAGAGCACAGGACACCATGAGAGTGTGCAGGACACCATGTCCATAGATCTTCCAGTCTGGCCACGTCCCTGCTGTGAAGTGGACTCTAGTGCGTCTCTAGCTCTGCCTTTGCTCTCACACTGTGCTCACTGGTCTGTGCCCATCTCAAGCCTTTCGGGTATACCGTTATCAATCAAAGCAGTATTTGTGCAACACGATGCAGGGAGTTGGGATCATGTGTGAGAGGCTCACGGTGCACCACTGGCGAGGGTGCAGCATGCAGGGGTATCAAATCACAGCGATGGTGCAGGGGTACCACTGGAGAGGCTGCAGGAATATTGCAGCCGCTGGTGCCACCGCTGGCGGTGTAGAGGTATCACAGCCGATGCTGCAGGGGTACCACTGGAGAGGGTGCAGCGTGCAGTGGTTTCACAGCCGATGCTGCAGGGGTACCACTGGAGAGGGTGCAGCGTGCAAGGGGTTCACAGCGGATGCTGCAGGGGTACCACTGGAGAGGGTGCAGCGTGCAGGGGTATCACAACCGATGCTGCAGGGGTACCAAAGCCGATGGTGTAGAGACAAGCTGGGTCTGACATGGGAGCAGACTCGAAGTGACAGCCATCATACTGGAAGTGACGGAGGGGTCAGAAAGGAAGTGACCCTGGCTCAGATTCTGCCGCGGGAGGTGTGGCTAGGATACAGACAACAGTGATCCAATTCGAAATAAGGAAGAAACTATTTATATCATGGAAGGCCCAATTAATCAACTCTTCCTAGTTTTCTTACAAAACTCCACTCATATTCAATCACAACAGATATAAGGTCAGAAAATCAGGACACACACACACACAAAATATATTCTAGAAATGTTGAAGATTGTATACTAAACCACAATATGAATACAATTTACTTTAAATTCTTGGCTCCGGAGGTGTGGTCGGGGGTAGACTGCAAGGGTTCAATTGGGGATGGTTCTAACAGATCCCGAAGACTGTTAGGGACGCAGGGTCAGTCTGGAAGTGAGGTCACCGTCAGACTGTCTCTAACAGATGGGAAACCTTGAAGGAGATCAGGACTGATGGAGGGGCTCTCTTGGAATCATGAGGGGAAGCACTGAAAGTGATGTACGGACACATTAGGGGTAATGAATGAAGGCATGCTGTGAATAAGGGAGGGGGCAGTCTGGGAATCATAGCTAGCGGCAGACAGAGTGATGGAGGGAGGTAGATTGGAAGTGGTGGGGAACAGACTGGGAGTGATGGAGGGGGGCTGACTGGGGGTGATGGATGGTGGCAGACTGGGGGTGATGGAAGGAGACAGACTGGGGGTAATGGAGGGGGCAGCCTGGGGCTGACAGGGCGATCCAACATACATCAACAACAGTCACACATGGCAATCTGAAACCTTGGCAGCTATGCCCCTAGCAGCCCCTGTTTTCCAGCCTCCAGGGGCCCCATCAGTGCTATAGTGCACACTCTATAGTGCTACACTCTATAGTGCTACACTCTCTTGCCGGGGTTGGTTGCACCGGTGAGTTGCCTCATAACAGTCAGTCCTACCTCATAAATTAAATGGTGCATGCGCGGTGGGTGCAGGTCACAGTGACCTGAGCTTCCTGACCCAGAAGCAAGGGGGTTGAAGGCAACTGTCTCGAGGCTTGAGACCATTTGCATATTTACATACCTTTGTAACCTGCTACTGAGGCTTAGTTTTGTTTCTGGTCCAGTACACCCTGGGCCCCACTCTGCCTATTCCTTACATTGGAAATTTAAATGTATTTCTGTAATGTGAGAATGCATTTCATGAAAAGGAATATACAGTAGGATTTCCACAAAAATGCCAGCCATGTGTTGTTTAAAGACACTGAAAGACCTCATCTTAAAAATAAATAGGGTTATAAATGAAAATGTATGCATTCATTCGTAATGTGACTTTTCTGTCTTTGTTCCCTTTAATTATCAGTCATGGATCATTCAAGCAGCCCTAGAACACAATTAAAAGTGTTTTCTATTTATATTTGCTGTTTGAAGTATGCACAGATAAGGGCTGAAAATACAGCTTTAGGTGAGGAGTATTTTTGTCCTGTAGGGGCATCAAAATAATGAGCTGACAACTCTAATCATAAGACTGGAAGTTTGTTACACGATCAGCGCATTATTTCCTACACCCTCTATCCCTATCAATGCCAGAATAACAATGGTTTAACTTAAACCTGAAACCATACGCCACTGCCAATAACATGCTGAGTTACTTCAAGTTGCAAGAAAGAGGGTCCTAGTACATGTATATTTAGAAAAAGAACATTCTTTAGTAATGTTCTGCAAGAAAAATATTACACAGTTTCTGAGAGATGTTGTTTATTCACATCCTCATGTATGCATATATATATACAAAACGTATTCGAAAAATAATAAACACTGTGCCCAGTGAAAGGAGTGGGGTGGGTAAGTGGCTTAGTGAGGGTTAAAGGTTAGGTGAATGGTTTAAAAAAACAATGTAGTCACATAAGTAAATAGTTGACATCACATAAGCATGTTTGAGCCACATACACAATTTTCAGTAATCTATAACATCAAATATGACACAATAATCAATAAGCTGTTGTTCATGGGTAGGTCATGGCATAAAAAGTCGATGTTTCGACCCCGAAATGATGTAGGTATTGTTCTACCTTACTCTGGGGTCTTCCTCAGGACTAGAGCATGTAGTGGGGTGGGGAGGGCACCAAGAGAGCCTCCAAGTGTCTGGGGCTGAGTGAATTACCAAGGCGGTGGACTCCAGTCTTGAACAATACGAAAGAATGTTCTTTTTCTAAATATACATGTACTAGGGTCCTCTTTCTTGCAACATATCAATACCCAGGTCCTCGTACTTATTGGGTTAACCCTTATATGTAGAGTTACTTCAAGTGCCCTGCATTTATACAACTCACTCCTCATTCTCGCCCTTCACTTTTATGCTCACCCTGCACTCACAGCAATCACCATGCACTCACACCATTCACCTGCTCACCGTGCACTCAGTCATCACTCTGCACTCGCAGTGCACTTGTGACTTGCGCTGTTCACCCTGTACCTCACCCTGCAGTCACACAAGCACGCTACTCACCCTGCACTCATGTCATTGATTTTTGTATATTGCTTGACTGGTGATTGCTTTATTTTGCCTTTAAAAGTATTTGCATTTTTTCTTTTCCTTTACCAACTACAGTTTGTATAGATTGTCATTCGGTACTTGCTGATATGGTTTGTTTTTATTCTACATGCAGTGTTATTTATGGTGTTGCTTGCACTTGTCTGTAATACGTGTACCGTAAATCTTGTATTTAGCATTGTTTACACTACAGAAATAATAAATTAAGACAGACAAACATCTGTATCAATGTTCTGAAGCATCCAAATAGTTTTCTTTCTCAGCCTTGTTTGCCTGCCTGATTTGCAATGCTTACTAATAAAGACATTGTTAGAACTGGGATCTCTGGTTGGCTAAGGCTTGTGCCTAAGGCAGGCAGAGACCACAACTCTAGTCAGGGCAAGGGAGTTACACGCCAAAGATAACCCCTGCTCACCCCCTTGGTAGCTTGGCACGAGCAGTCAGGCTTAGAGTGAGCACATTCCTCTGACAAGAACCGGTCCTCTCTGGTTCAGGAAGAGCGAATAACAAGTAGAACCTCTCACCTAGAGAGGCTCAGAAGATGGCGACAGCTTAGAATATGGAGTTGCTCAAGCATAGGCCTCTATTCTCGCAAAAGAGCAAAATTAGTATGCAAGAAGGCATAAGATCATGCCAAAGCTAATAGGCAAGCCCTGCCATTAAGCAAGATAAAGTCAGAAACAGAAAGAGATATAATCAAACCCTATTTTGCAACTTCAGGCCTACACATCACTATATTAGGCTAACATATACTGAGATGGTGATGGGCAACAATCATAATTGGGCCGATTATCTACCAAAAATAGCGTGCACTACATTCTACCCATGACCATTGCCCAACACCATTGAAATGATTACTGAAACATAACTGACAGAATGAACAAAATTAGTTCTAGGGCAAAAGACTAGGCACACATTGAATGCAACAACATAATGCAACTACAAACAGATGAATAAAAGGTATACCACCCAAGATAAAACAAAGCATCAGGTAACCACCCAAGGGACTAATCCCACAATCCTTTATCAAGGGTCTGTTGAACTTCAGATGACAATTATGCAAAGCAATAATGATCCGAAAGACTAAAGCAACATTATCCATCAACATCAGAACATCCATGGTCCTGTTCCAACAGCAAGAAATCAATAACAACCCCATGCTGCACCATGTATATCAAGCAGGAAATCAGATCAAGCCATCAAGGTGTGGTGAACAGATTTAACCATAAGACAAGCCAGTCTACTAATAGCTCCAACATTATAAATTGTCAGTCCAGGAATCCCTACAACTGAAGCAGCTAAATTAATAAATTCAGACTTAGAAAATAGAATGACATTAAACCACAACAAAGTCAATAGGCCAAAGTCATAATTCACCTAACCCAAATAACACTATGCACTTAATACCTCAATACCCAACATGGAGCACATATGTGCACCATCACTAACAACACTGTACCTCAACATTCCACATCTTCTATTCTTGGCAAGACTACTCTACTAAAAGACAGCAAGATTATAGAACAGAAGAGAAATAGGCATATGCAAGACCATCCTACATTAAGGCTAGGGTAACATAGCACACTAAAGTCACTAAAGTCAGTACACAATGGTGGTGATTGAGGGTCATCACAGGGCATCAGACCACTAAAGTGGCTCATTCACTAGATTGCCCCCCATGACCCTTGAACATCACCATTCACAAATATCAAAAACAAAATCACTGAACTAAAGGCACAGCTATGAGTAGAGCACTGCATCTTTTAACTGCAATATTGGTATTATTGCAAAGTAACTAGCAACTAAATTTCATGACTGAAAAACAAAACTACCATTGGGGCACCGTATCTGTTAACTGTAAAAGTGATATCAATGCAGATAACCAGCAACTGAATAAAATCTAACTGAAAATCTGACTATCATTGAAACACTGCATGTCTCATTTAAAAGCAAAACCATTTAAAACTAAAATTTCAGAGTGAAAGACACAAGACTGCAGGCCATATTTGAAAGAATAATTACGAGGGAAAAACTGCATTTCAAAATAAAAATCACAACTGTTGGGGGAGGAGCTTCGCGCGCAACCGTGATGGCTGCGTGAGCACAGGGCTCCCGGACCTTCGCCACCTCCGGCACTTATCCTGACTATTATCCTGGTTATGACGATGGGTCATTGAAGACGCAACCCAGCTGATATAATAGCTGTTTCCAGAAATCGATTTGGACCCCGGGAACCGATTTTACGAGACTCTGAACTTTTGTGGCCTGCTCCACGAAACTGCCCCGGGCTCCAGTCAGTGGCCTGCCCGGGCAGTAATTGAACAACATCGGCCAGCCTGATCCTACTCTCCACCCAGGTCTCAACTTTTGGTTTCGCTTTTGGCCTCGTACCCTCCCCAACATCGGTTTCGCTCCTGCTACCCAGGGTTTACTCAACTCCGCAACTTCGCTCTAGTGCCTTGTTTGAATGTCACTGTTTGTTGTATGGCGAGTGGTAACCTGTTCTTCTAGCGAACCCCTTTGGGTGATTTGAACGTAGCCATTTTAACCAGGTCTCAAGGTCCCCTCGGAGGCGCAGCTTTAAAGATGGCCAGCAAACCGGGGATCGAGAGGCGAAAGACCAAGTCTCTCCAACGTGGGGGTACCATGCAATCTAACGTTATGGACAGGTACACTCATCCTAAGGGATCCCTCGGTGGGGTGAGCAGGCCTCTGGGAGATGCGGGAGACGACTCGACGGCGGGAGATGATTTGACTCTACGTGATGTCATGGGCGCCATCGCTGGCATGAAGACCTCGTTCGGCCAACAATGTGAGACTCTAGCCCAAAAACTTGACACTGTGGCGATCAATGTCAATTTGATTAGGGCGGATTTAGCTAAGACCAATGAAAAAGTCAAATCCTTGGACTTGAAGACCTCCAGCCTCATGACTGATGTTTCCAATCTACAAACGGAGGTCCGCAATCTGCGGTCCTCAAACGATTTCTTTTCTCGCCGACTGGAGGACTTTGAAAGCCGCGCAAGACGAAATAACGTTGGTATTGTGGGTGTCCCTGAAAAACCAGAAAGCCCAACTGTTGACCTCCTCGTGGAGGACCTCATCGTAAACCATCTTGCACCTAAAGACCTGCGCAACTTCTTTGCGGTGGAACGGGCACACAGGGTGCCGGGAGGTAAACCTAAGCAGGGTGCTGCCCCGCAGCCCATAATCGCCAGGATTTTCAACTTTCGCTATAGAGACGCTATCCTGCAGGCGTCGCGCTTGGGTGGCCACACGAAATTCGAAAATACCACGGTGAGCTTTTTCCCGGACTTCACCCAGCTTGTGCAGAAACAAAGGATGGGGTTCCAGGGGGTTAAGAGAGGATCGAGAGACAGGGACATGAAATACGCAATGCTCTTTCCAGCTCGGCTACATGTGGAATATGGAGATCGGACGTTCTTTTTTGATCATCTGGAGGCTGCAAGTCACTGTCTCGACACGCTGCCCAGGCAGCAGGAACACTCAGAACACTCTGGAGGAGCTGAAGGTGGCCCGATGGAGCAGGAATGAGAAACGGACTTGGTTCTCTGGACTACATATAGACCTTCCAGCTGTGGTTTGATGATTCTTAAACTTGCTTTGATAGAGGGGTTACCCAGGGGTTGCAGGGGTTTGGGTCTCTTCCTTCTCTGGGGTTTCTTTTCGTAGATTAGTTATATGTTAGGGCAACAGGCACACTGCAAGTTGGGAAGCTTTCGAGTCTAACGCAGGGGTGCAGGGTGGTGGGTCTGGTTTTGGGAGTTTGTTGGGGGGTAGAGGAGGGAAGTTGTTGTTGTTCGGTTCATTTCAAGGCAATGTATTGATGGACTTCTGGACTTGGATGTCGCGTTCGCTGTGGGGTGGATGCAGCAATCATTCTTGGGATGGGGGTAGGGGATTGAAATTATTATGTTGGAATGTTAATGGGTTGGGGGACATGATAAAACGTGGTGTGGTGTTACAACTATTAAGACGCCTCTCCCCTCATGTTGTGCTGCTGCAGGAGACACACCTGATAGGAAACACATGCCATGCTATGAATCGACGGGGCTACCGTCTTCTGGCGCACTCTGGATTTACTACCGGCTCTAGGGGAGTGGGTATCCTGGTCAGGGGTTCCCTCCCTCTGGAGGACGATAATATCATCCTTGATGATAGGGGGCGAAACGCCGCAATTGTTGGAAGATGGGAGGGGAAGGTTATCACCCTGCTTTCTGTTTATGTCCCGCCTGCCCTCCAGACTACGACCTTTGCTGATTTGGGGAGAGTGCTTCTGGGGCTCCCGGAAGGCATCCTGGTGGTGGGTGGTGGTTTTATTTCGGTAGTATCCGGAAATAGCGACCGCTACCCCCCCAGGGAACTCGTGAAGTCTCGGTCCTGGCTAGGTGGCTTCCTGGATACTTTGGGATTAATAGATTGTTGGAGACTGCTTCATCCGGGGCAGGTGCAATACACCTTCCACTCTGGTGCTCACGGTAGTCTCTCGAGACTCAATTACATACTGATGCCCGTGACACAGGCCTCTTCGGTCAGTGAGATCAGACATTTGGCCAAGGGTATTTCAGACCACTCTCCTTTATGGCTTGTCATGGAAACAAGGCTGGGAACTGAGGGCCGGGTAGCCCCGATTAACCCTTGGTATCTCCGCGATCCTAAGATCGGTGCAGAGTTGGTCAAATCACTGGATCAATACTTCATGGAAAATGAGGGGTCTATGTCATCTTCTGTCTCACTATGGGAAAACTACAAGACTGTTATCCGCGGCCAGGCGCTATCACTAATCAATAGCGCTAAGAAACGTAAATACGAGGCACTTGTCCGACTTGAGACTGAAATTACCGACTTGGAAAGGGAATTGGAATTTGGTGTTGCCGAGGACAAGCTCCACCTCCTCAGTCTTAAACAACTTGACTATAGAGCGATGGTGATGGATGCCGCCAAAGTGATGAGCAGAGAGCAGCAAGGACGTCTGTATGATGTGGGTGATAAGACGCGAAGGTTGATTGCTTGGCTAGACAAGAAGGAGAGGGCTAGTCGTGTGGTTCCTTTGATTGAGAGAGTGGATGGAGTGAGAGTAACTGACCCTACTGAGATTGTGGAGTGTTTTTTGGAATACTTCCGAACTGTATATTCCCCTGTATCTGACAGGCCGGAGCAGGACTCACATCTGCTTCTACGAGATATTGCACTGCCCCGCTTATCGGATTTAGACAGGGAACTGATGGATGCAACGCTTTCAGTCGAGGAGGTGGCAACTGCTGTCCACTCCGTGCGGTCAGGAAAGGCCATGGGCCCTAATGGACTCCCCATTGAGCTCTACAAGCTGCGCCCGGATAAAATGGCACTGTATCTTCGATCAATGTTTTTAGAGTCGCTAGATGCGGGTTCCCTCCCTCCTGATCAACGACTTGCATCTATTGTCGTGATTCACAAGGAGGGGAAGCCGCGGGATCGTTTTGCATAGTACAGACCCATCTCGCTCTTAAACGCTGAGCCCAAGATCCTCGTAAAAGTGCTAGCGAACCGTTTGATGACCGTCATTGGTGACCTGGTCCATCCAGATCAATCCGGTTTCATTCCACACCGTAACACAGCATTGAATCTTCGGCGCTTGCATGGGGCCCTCGCGATGGTGGCGTCACTACGTGAGCAGGCCATTTTGGCCTCTTTGGATGCCACACTGGCGTTTGATACGCTAGAATGGCCGTACCTCTGGGCAGCCCTTGCTAAGTTTGGTTTTGACCCTGTTTTATCGGCTGGGTGAAATTACTGTATGAGGAACCATTGGCCCAGGTGGTCGTGAATGGTCGAGTTTCTGGCTCTTTTACCCTCGGAAGGGGTATGCGCCAGGGATGCCCGTTGTCTCCGCTTCTTTTTGCCCTCGCTTTGGAACCCTTAGCAGCCTGGCTGAGGTGGGAGCCATCGATGAAGGGTATTCGATGGACCCCGGACTTCGAGGACCGAGTGTCACTCTATGCAGACGATATCCTGCTGTATCTCACATCGCCTCGGAAGTCGCTGATAGTGTTATTTGATTTGTTAAATTCTTTTGGGAAAAATTCCGCCTCATAATATACTGGTCCAAGTCCTGTGTTTATGTCCTTTCGGGTGAGTCTCCTCTCTTGCCCCGTGGGTGCCCCATACAGGTGGTGCAGGCGGGGTTTAAATACTTGGGGGTCTTTATCGCCCTATACCCCATGGTCCGCTATGAACGTAACTTGATACCCCCGCTTCAACGCTTTAGGTCTGATGTTGAGGCATGGACAAGCTTCCGTTGTCCCCTCTTGGACGAGCGGCATTATTTAAGATGATGTTGCTACCCCGGTTCTTATACGCGCTACAGAATACATTTGACACTATCCCAGCAAGCTACTTTCAAGAGGTGGAAAGTCTACAGAGACAACTTATATGGAGCGGGCGATCCCGCATTGCCCTTGCCAAATTGACACTCCCGTGGTACGATGGTGGAGTCGCTACTATTGGGCCTCCCAGCTGGGGGCGATTAATCATGGTACGTATTGTCCCGCGTCGAATCTCACGTTCGAAATGGACAAGTGGCTATTGCCTGGCGGGGACTACAACAGGGCACTATATACAAAATCTGCCGGGAAGATGCCCACGGGTACAACTAAGATAGCGGTGCAAGTATGGCATCGTGCAAATGCTGCAATGGGATGGAAGGATAGATTGACACAAGCTACTCCACTTTACGCATCCGAGAGACTGGGATCCCTGTGGAAGACAAAAGGCTTTGACAGGTGGGACGTGATTGGTATATGCAGGGTGAATGATGCATGGACCAAGGGCAGGGTCAAGACTTTTGAGGAGCTGAAGGTGGAGTATGATTTGAGTGACAGAGAGTTTTTCCGTTACGCGCAGATTCAACACGCACTGACATCGGTTTTCCAATCGGGTACTACTGTCCCGGAGGCATCCCCACTTGAAGATCGGGTACTGGATGGGTACGTCCCCGACAGTACGATCTCGCTAATCTACAAAAAACTGATAAATAATATGGTTGACCTCCTACATCGTCTCAGAGAGGCCTGGACCAGCGATGGTCTGGAGTTGGACGATGAGGACTGGCAGTCGGCGGTCTCCTCGCCGAAGGAGGTTGCAATTCCGGCCCGTCTTCGGTTTGTGCAGCTCAAAATCCTTCACCGGATCTATGTGACTGGTCCTCGCCTGGTTAGCATGGAATATTCCTCGGACGGTATGTGTAGGCGTGGGTGCGGCTTCTTGGGCACTTTTCTCCACATACTCTGGGAGTGCCCGGCAGTGGTGCATTTCTGGAATCGAGTGCATGAAGTTATGGAAGAGGTCACGGGTGTTGCGTTGTTGCCTGAACCTAGGAGATGCTTGTTGAATGTTTGGGAGCCGACTGACTATGATGTGGCGCAGACCCAGTGGGTGACCCTCGGGAATATGATTGCCAAGAGAGATATTGCCCAATTATGGGGATCCCAGAGGCCGCCCACTGTTCTGGCATGGAAGGAAAATATGGACTGGTGCATGTTTAGAGAGAAGACGGTATACGTTGCACGTGGCAGGCCTCGAAAATGGGGGAAAGTCTGGGGCCTGTGGAACTCCTACCGAGGTGAAATATGTATACCTCCCTTCGCACATGTAGTGACTACCCCACCTTCCACCTTACCCGACATTCCTACTGCTGTTTCAGCTACAATGGCTCCTGATTTGCAATTCCCCGTGCTTTCCCCCATCCCGTACTGTTGTTGATCGTATCAAAATTGTATGCTTTCCTCCCTCACAAGTTTTAAAATTTAATAAAAAGAAATATTTTTTTTAAAAACACAACTGTTAAAAAGCGTACTCTGAATCAGCAACTCTCGTGCTGAAGTGGCTACACAAAAACATTAAATTCAAAGCAGATCATGACTAACTGTTTTGTTTTTTTAAACTTCATCACGCAACTGAAGGACATAGCAAAAGATATGATGATCACTATGAAGCAGGCAAAGATTGCATTACCTAACACAATAACTCAGGTTAAATATCTAAAAATAATTCTGAAATATCTGGATGCTTGAGTCATTTGAACCTCTAATGATTAAACTGCAAATTCTACTGCCAAGGTAGCCAACTGTAGCTCAGAAAATATCTACTCTAATTGCAGCAAAATGTCTCTGTTAAAAAAGTTCTTTTCTGTGAAAAAAGGAAAACAAAAACACAACTGTCTCTTGTCGGGTTGAACTCCATGTCGAGAAAACAGTTCATTGTTCCCTGCATCTTCACTTTTACACAAGCAGTTCTCCTGTGCGAAAGACACACAGCTCTCATGCTTTCAAAGTCAGCCTCAAGTGAAAGGGACAGTTCCAATCGTAGCACACTCTGCTGATCCCTTCTGCGCTTGGAAAGAAGCAGTCCATCTGTGTAGGGTCACAGCTCCCCGACATACATCTTCATCTTTATCCCCTCGACAAGGAAGAACCCCATCCGATCTGGTCATCCATAGATCATCAGCTCCCATCAGCCATCAGCCACAGGACATCACCTTCCACCGTCCAGTCTGGCTCCAGGTTTGGGGGGGGGGGGGCTGGGGAAGGGGAAGGGAGAAGGGGGAGGGGCCCATGCACACAAGGGGAGGGTCGGGATGTCACTCACACCCCGGCGCCGCAATCTGAAACGATAAACAAGTATCACTTGGCTTACAAAAAAAACTCCAATTCAAAAGCACATATATATATTTTTTTTTACACTTCTGAAAGTTCAATATTTTCATTTCTGTCTGCAAAGCTCCCCTCTAGATCTGGGGAATAGTTTAAGAATACTACCTGCACTATATCCTCAAAGTTTATTTGGGTAAAATCTAACCTTTTCTTACACAGTCATAAGGGCTGGAGCAGCTTGCTCCACTCTTCACTCGCTCTTCTAGCTAGCCCCTCCCTTACAAATGCTTTGCGGACCAAAACTGGTCCATTGCCAATCATAACAAGCAGAGACAGTTCTGCTCCCTGCTGCCGGCCCGCATCTTATCTCTTCCAAGGCCGAAGTGCCATGCACGCCTGCCAACTTTCGTCTACTCCTATCTGCTCTGCGACTCTCCTCATGGGGGGGGGGGGGGGGTGAAGGAATCCTGCTCATTGGCAAGCCTCCCAAACATCCATCTAAAAGAAGCTGTCTCATTCTGCTGTGGCGAGGAGCTGGGATGGCCCCACCCTTAGAAAAGCTGTCTGAGAGAGAAAGGTTATGGAATGCAAATTTTATCTCACCATGGTCAGAACAAGGTAGTCTACATGCAGTATTTTTCCTTCAACTTTACAAATCCATCTTCTCTTCTTTTTTTATGGAAGCACATGTCACACAGTCTAAAAACCCTTCTCTTGTCTCAGACGAAAAACTGCTTTAACCTCTCCTGATCTCCAGCGTTCTGTGTCTAAATGCTCCACACTTCTGTATAACTAATTCAAAGAAATATTTAAACTATCATTTGTCTATAGAACTATTGATAACTAAAAGACAAAACATTGGTAACATTAAAAAGTCACATACAAATCACATAGTACTTCTGTAACAATATCTGGGGCAGCATCAGTCAAAAAAGGTATATATTACTTTCCAACAGTCAATTGTCATAGGCCAGGATTTCTCACATTTGCGAAAACATTTTATTCTTATGATTGATGTTACCAAATCTGCTTCTGTTCTAGTTTTGCGCAGACTACCTTCCTGTCTATATGGGCCGTTTTATAACTAAGGCTATCTCCCATAAGCAAATCACATTTTCTCTCACGCTGTTGTGTCCAATATCTTTTAGTGTGCAAAAGCACAGAGTCATGGGCATTTGTCCAGCATTTAAATCTAAAAGTGAATTCTTTTTTCCTTGTGCTTTACTGTAGCTACAAGGGGCAACTTGCTTTTGGGTAAAATCACAAAATACATTTTTAAACCTTTGAATTAACCAGTCATACACAATCTGCTGTTGTACACTTTCAAAATCATATGGTTGCACTTGTCTTTTAAAGCAAAGTTTATCATGCACTTTTAGGTTGGATTTATTTCCCTGCATATTCCTTTCCGACTGAAAACCCTCTTCTGAAGGTTTAATTAAAACCATACCTGTAACTTACAACCTGACTGGGTTTTCTGTAACATTTTTGACCTCTGAATCATACACCTTTAATCCTGTTTGCAAATGCTCAAATTGTGATGCATGTTAAACAGCATATTTACCATAATCCCACTATCTCTGTCTGAAATGTCATCCCACGTTTCAGGGTTATATTCTGAGATGTTACATTCATGTTGCAGCTGAGCACATTTTAAATGCATCTTTTACTGAAGACTTTAAAGGGATCCAGCCCTTTCTGCCTAACGTAACAAGCTATTTACAAGCCCTTCATACAAAACACATTTAAACACACAGCAGTTCTCATTCAACCCAACACAATTAGCTCACTCATGAGCCAGAACACCCTATGGGCTACCCCCATGCAAATAACTCAAATGATATCTGAGAGTCTGCTTTCAATTTCTAAAAAAAAACATTTTCTCCCTTTTAAATCAACGTTAATATCTTGCCGACTACGGCAAATTGTAATGACCTGCTTTTCCGTGTATTTTGGTGCTTCTGTCAGTCACCAGGCCATTACTTGCCACATCCTTTCTCAGGATCCAGAAAGACACCACATTTCACAATACTTACCTAAGAAAGGAATACACATTAACAACAACAAACTAAAGATATGAGAACATTGCTTAGGAGCTCGCAAATAACAACAAGTCACAACACCTCCCCATCTGAGAGGGTACGCAGCAATTCACAACACCTCCCCATCCGAGAGGGTACACAGCAAATCACAACACCTCCCCATCCGAAAGGGTCCACAGCAAATTACAACACCTCCCCATCCGAGAGGGTACGCAGCGCATGCTCCTCCTAGCAATGTATCGGATAGAACAATTAGAATTTAGACTTCCTTGCTGGGAGCCTATTTCCCTCCTGTATCAATAACTACCCATTAGAAGGGAACCTACCCATCCTTCTGTAGGCACTTGGTAAAAATGGGCCCGACCTTCCCTCACAAAGAACACAAACAAATAATAATACACTTTGGGGGTCTCTTTATTACACAATGATAGAATGACAAAAGAAAGAAATAACTAAGTATCACAATCATACGCAATGGCTGACATATACATGTAAAATAAAAAGGTAGTTAGGCATAGACAGAATATAAGAGTTAGAGGAACACCTCACCATGTTTCTACACATATGGCTTTCAGAGGGGGCCCATCTATCTGGTTCAATCAGGATTCTGTGTTCCACAATCACAGCTGCACATCTGCAACGCGATGTATCACCAGACTGACTCTCTCTCCAAGATCAGAGCTCAGACACCTCCTTTAGTAACCAATGGAAACGCTTGTCGAAGCTTCTAGCAAGCCTCGCCTTCTTTTCTCATCAGAGACTATACCAATTCGTACCAAGGTCACACCTCCGGTTGATCAGGCCTTTGTTATTACTCCGGCATAGAGTGAGCACATTCCTCTGACAAGAAACGGTCCTCTCTGGTTCAGGAAGAGTGAATAGCAAGTAGAACCTCTCACCTAGAGAGGCTCAGAAGATGGCGACAGCTTAGAATATGGAGTTGCTCAAGCATAGGCCTCTATTCCCGCAAAAGAGAAAAATTAGAATGCAAGAAGGCATAAGATCATGCCAAAGCCAATAGACAAGCCCTGCCATTAAGCAAGATAAAGTCAGAAACAGAAAGAGATATAATCAAATCCTGTAACTTAAGGCCTACACATCACTATATTAGGCTAAAATATGCTGAGATGGTGGTGGGCAACGGTCATAATCAGACCGATTTTCTACCAAAAATATCGGTCACTACATCAGCCAGTGCATCACGACAATCATCCGCAAAATCCCCCCAATCCTGGTGAGACAGCTTCTTACTGCCCCCGAACTTCAACCTGCATTCCTCCTCTCTGGAACAAGGTACCATCTTTGGGAACTAGGAATGGGACTTCCTGCACTGGACTCCATATTGCTGCTACCACTGGACTCAACCCTCCCGGGGAATCCAGAAAACTATTACTGCACTCAGGGGATAATCTACCCTCCAGAGCTAATTTATCTCTGGCAAAGGCCCTCTCAGCCTCTGCCATTTCTCCTCCACACCCCCTCTCTCCTATCTACCCACACCTCTGGGGACAGGAACAGGGATTGGGCACTGGACCCAGCAAGGGACTTTCTATCTGTGGGAACCTCCCCACCTACTGGCGTCCCACCCTGTCATTTTCTCTCTTCTGCCACTAAACATAAAAGCGCAGGAACACCATTTTAAAATGACACTTCTGAGGAAAAACAAAATCAAAAACAATAATCCCTAGCATGTGTCTATCTAAAATGCAGAGTTTTGCAATGTAGCCAGTTGTCGCCGTGATACTGCGCAAACACAAGTCCTATTCTCACCGCTGACAACCAATGTTAGAACTGGGATCTCTGGTTGGCTAAGGCTTGCGCCAAAGCCAGGCAGAGACCACCACTCTAGTCAGGGCAAGGGAGTTACACGTCAAAGATAACCCCTGCTCACCCCCTTGGAAGCTGGGCACGAGCAGTCAGGCTTATCCCGGAGGCAATGTGTAAAGCGTTTGCGCAAAACACACACACACAGCAGCAACACACTAGGCACACCACAAAAAGGGACTCCTTTCAAGGACAAGGTTATGTATATAAAAATAGCCTTTGTATTACCATAAACACATTAGATCATAATCACGCAGATACATTGTGCCAACTGGCACTGAGCAGTATTTACAGGGGATTATATACACATGACAGGGCACGTGGGGCAGTGCTTAATTTGTGCCGGTGCTTTCCGGTGCTTAGCACCGGCACTTATTTCACAGGGCCGGGTCTACCCTCCACATGGGTCTTTCTGGTGAATGCTGTAAAATATTTCAAAATGGATGACTAATGAGGCACATTCCACCTCTCTGGAGAAGGACCATCCGACTCCGAGAGCACACACGGAGCAAGCAGTACCTGCCCATGCTCCTGCCTAAGGCTGCTGATGGAACATCGTTTTCCCCGGTTTTAATTTAGTTCCTCCCGCTTCAAAAGCTGCGTTGTCTCCAAGACAGACTGAGCCTTCCAGAACAGGCACCTTCCCCCACTCTCTGCGTTGAGCCCGACTCTCCGCTTCCTGCCCAGGCTGGCTAGATTTGCTTGCAGCTCTGCAAGAACTGCTACAATGTATGTATCCAAGTTGCAGAGGGCAGGTATGTGGCGCCGAAATTAAACTGACATCACTGCTGTGCCCACTGGTGAAGTTAATTGACTTCCTGCCGCCCGCGCTTCTTTCTGCGAAGCTCCGGCTCCAACCTCGCAGTCGCCGCTCTCACCACACACAGCAGGGAGGCATGATGAGGTGATACTCGCACTTGTGCATTTGTGCTTTTGTTTTTATGGAGAGAGTATCTTCAAACCTAATCACAGCATTAAGGCAGACCCGCGCTGCAGCCGGCTTCCTAATTTGACCCAGAGCAGAAACGGCAGATAGAGGAGGTCTGCTCCCAGACTCCTAGGCGCGAGTCCCCGGGGAGTTCGGGGCACTGTAATTTATTCAAACAGGGTGTCACTGAGAGCCAAGGAGACGCCCGTATGAACTGCCAACCATGTGCTCACTTGAGTTCCAAACGGAGGTCTGGTCACGGGAGTTCTGATTCCACGCAGCGGCAGGTATGTGTAATATAGGACAGGAATAACTTCATTTATTTTGGGCTGGGCGGGAACACCCAATATTTAAAGTGGTGATTGTGTTAAAAGCGTTGCTCATCTAACTCTTTCTGTGGCGCATAATGCAGTCTCATTTTTTTACGTGTGTATTGGCTCTCCTTACATGCCGGGGTCTCGTCTATTTTGATCAATATCCACGAATCCATCATGCGTTTTCATGCCATGGTAGAGGTGAGCTTCTGAAAGGGCGGTAGTCTTAAAGTATATGTATTCATGTTTTTGCCTAGCCCAAATAACTACTTCCAAGAATATCTGCTACATAATGAAATCATTAAAATATGTTTTGAAACTCTGAAAGGAAACCCACCGTTCCGTTTTTTAAGTATATGCATTCATGTTTCGCCTAGCCCTGAGCACTTACTTCCAAGATTTTTAAGACCGTCTTAAAGTTTCTTGTTCTCAAATGGGTGTAATTTCTTATAATTATAGGGTTTCCTCCTCTTCATTGCTGGATTTTGCTTGCGAGGAAGAGTCACTCATATTTACAGTGAAATTATTAAATTGTCACACATAGCAATCTGAAACCGTGACAGCTATGATAATGCAGAGGCTCCTGGCCTGCTCCTTCCCGAACTCTCTGTGCCACTTTCTTCTGAATAGCAGACACACTTTTGTGATGTAAGGAGACTGGCCTTCGTGGTTTCTTTCACTTGCAAATGACTCAGTCTGTCACTAATCCCTGCAGAGTCACTCAGGCGAAGAAACCCCTCCCTGCCGCGCGCTGATGTGGAAACAAACATACTCACCGGCTCCTACCGGTGTTTTTTTTTAATTTGAAACCAAGCTACAGTAAAGGACTTCCAAACATTCTACTGTTAGTGCATTTTAAATGAAACTGCTAGTTTTTTAAAACTAACTGGCATAAAAACATGTTTTAAAAAATATTATTTTAAGCTGTGCCAATTAATTGTAGTTTGCACTCGCCACAAGCAGCACAGTGATAGACCCGCTCATAAGTTTCAATCACAAAGAACTTTGTCTAGCAGCAAATGTATTCAGTCACAGGAGTCTGTCATAGGCAGACACCCAGTCACACAGTCTCAGAAGGCTGCAGAGTAGGAAAATGAACAACGCAGGAACAGACACAATTACTGTTGTGACAGCCCACACCATGTGATCCAATCACCAGGGCACTTTAGCTGAAAGTGATCAGCTTTATTTAATAAATGCCCCTGGACAAAATAACTACAGCAGCTGTTTTCTCTTTGGTACATAGCTGCTTGTCTCCTGCAGTCACTGTGTATTGATTGGCGTTTGACAACGTCATTTCATATCTTGAAAAAAATCATCACTTTTGAGAAACTCTATGAATCTCTTGTGTGGGTGTTTGTATGCGGAAAATCACATGACTGTGTCATCCAATTTGGTGGTGCAGTCTCACATTTTCTAACCTACCTCATCCTGGTGGCTGTTTGTGCTTTAGGACATTGAGATTGATTGACAGATGCATGCTGGATGCCCCCCTTTGCCATATAAACTGCTCCAAATTACCGATTGCCACCTCTCAGTTCAGCAGGACACGAGGAACGCACACGTAGTTGTTGGCCAGGTACAGAGTGATTCGTTTCTCAAGCTTTTATTTTCTTCACCCGAAATTAGACTTACCACACGACAAACATTAAATCCAAGTCAACATTGCACATTGTCACTTGTGCTTTACTTAATCACCTGAAAGGTTCATGCTTAAGCTTTTTACCAATCAAATTGATTTTAATCCAAGCCCACGCTGCTGTGCAAACAAAGATACTCTCCTGACTTTTGTATAGCTCTGTCCTGCTTCTTCTGGGTCTTTGAGTACATACTGTATCTACATTTAGGTTCGCCGGTATAAATATTTTCTGTCGCCCCTCGTTTCTAATGCCTCTCAATCTGTGACAGTTGTAATGATAGGCTTTTATTATTAATATTGGAATAAGAACTTATTGAACTGCATGCATAGTTTGGAGGCTTCAAGTTTACGCAAACTGTTCCTGTTAAAACAAATGTAAGACTCCCCCAGGAGTTGTAGCGACGCTGCTGCCGGCCACATACCTCTCGATTGCTGATGCGTGTGTGCGGGTTGTCACAGTGTAACACACACAGGGGCGGTGGGTGACATTTCAAAGTGGTGGGGCGTGAAGTGATTTGCATACAGCACCGTAGCGAGCGAGCGCAGCGAGCGAGCCCGAACCCGAAAAGGGGGGTTTCGGGGGATAATCCCCCCCAAGAAAATTTTGAAAAAAAAGAAGAAAAATCGTGCATTTTCAAGCAAATTTGAGAAAGCAGGAAGGTTAATAAAGCAATTGTGAAAGTGCAGTTATTACATTAATAGATGGCATAACATAGGTAGCTGCTTATTCAGTATAACCACAGAGCTTCATTCATTCCGTCCTATTACGCTCAGGTGCTGAATTCAGACTATAAGACTTTCATGAAAATCTCAGCTCTAAGAGTAGAAGAAGTTGCACAGCAGTTGGGAAACAGCCTTCACAAAGCATTAGGAAAATGAGAGGCAATTACTTGAAAGCAAACTGAAAGCAATGCATCAAGTAGTAACTTAAAGCAATGCATCCAGCAAAACAGTGCATGCAGTCAACCATACAAAAGTAAACTAAAGCAAGTGTGAACCTGTGAACCTTCACTTTGAAAGCAGGGTGCTAGTCAACAGGCCAGTCACATACATTTAAACTGAAGAAGAGTACACCTCAGCATGCAGGCACCAACATAAAAGCACCAAGCAAGTAAAACAGTTTAATGAAAGAAAAATGACTGGTCTGGGTCTGGATCTGACTTGGTACGAGCAGGATACAAAAAGTAAACGAGTAGGTGGTAACCCACTTCAAGTGAAGGAGCTGGAAGGAACCTAAGCGCACTGGTGTTGATAACAATAACAGGGCAGCTCTGGCTTTCTCAGGGTGGGTGTCAGCTGTGTGATGAAACCAGCATGTGAAGCAGTTACCTCAAACAAACTAAAACCAATGCACTCATCAAGACAAGGAGTTACATGAAATCAAATAGAAAACCACCATCAAGCCAGGTAGTCACCTAAAGGCAAATTGAAGTGACTGCACACTATGGGAAGTGCACTTCACCAGCCAGCCTATTACACTAAAGGAAAATAAAAGCAATGCTCCCAGTAAACAAGACAACATAAATTGAAAATGTTTCCCAGCAGGACCAACAGTCACAAAAAGTAAAGAAACAGAACGAAGTCAGAGGCACTCCAGGAAGCTGAAGACATAGTTATTTTAAACAGCGGCTATGTCACCTTAGCTTATTGACGTGCGCGTTAATAACGCTCATATACTTAATAACGGTCATATACTTAATGCCAGTTGATTGAATTGTTTGTAATGCATTCATTAATACTGCAAACGCTCAACAAAGCTACAAATAACGTAAATTGTGCGCAATGTCAATATCATCATTCCTTTGTTAATGTGATGGTGGATTGATGGGGAGAGGGTGGGTGGATGGATGAAGGGTGTATGGTAGGACTGGTGAAAGGCTGGCTGGATGGATGAAAGGGTGGGTGGATGACAGATGGCTTGCTGGCTGAATGAAAGGGTGGCTGGATGCATGGACGGATGAAAGGGTGGGTGCGTGAAGGATTGGTGGATGGCTAGATGAAATAGTGCATGGATGAATGGATGTTTCAAAGGGTGGATGGGTGAAGGATGGCTGGATGGGTATGTGGATGGATCAAAGGGTGGGTGGATGGATGAATGGGTGGATAGTTTGCAAACAAATAGTTAATAATTGCTTCATGTAAGTCTGTACAGGGTGGATGGATGGAATTGCAGGCACACAGCAGAAAAGAAAAATGCATGTTAGAAATCAGATTATAAAGCTGATCACATTTTATGCACAGCGAACCAGACTATCTCGAACACTAATGGTATTTACATAGCACTTCGTACCGCTTTGGGTGGCGTACAGGTGCCTTATCGAACGGGTAGCAAGCGCAATCTGCTAAATGTGTGGCTGACGAAATAGGCACAGATATAAATTGCACTTTAGGGAACAGATTTTAAAGCCAATCACAATTCATGCACAGCGGACCAGACTATCCCCAACAGTAATGATATTTACATAGCGCTTCATAGCGCTTTGGGTGGCGTCCAGGTGCCTTATAGGACGGGCAGCAAGCACACTCTGGGAAATGCGTGGCTGGCTAAATACGGACGGATATGGGATATGTATTCTTGTCTTTTTTACAACAATTTCATTTCAGTAGGATAAAAGAGCAGTTCACACATGAAACAGAGGGGAACAAAAAACAAAACGTGTTGTCGGGGCATGCGATTTCGTGGTCTGCAAAGTTAAGTACTGCCCAATAGCAATCAACGTATTGGCGTTGCAACAACTGCCTCTCCCTCCCTCTGTGTCACTCCATCCCTCACTCCCTCCCTCTGTGTCACTCTATCCCTGTGTGTCACCCCCTCCTTCTGTGTCACCCCCTCCCTCGGTGTCACCCCCTCCTTCTGTGTCAGTCCCTCCCGCTGTGTCTCTCCCTCCCTCTATGTCACTCCATCCCTCTGTGTCACCCCCTCCCTCTGTGTCACCCCCTCCCTCTGTGTCACCCCTCCTTCTGTGTCACTCCCTCCCTCTGTGTCACCCCTCCCTCTGTGTCACCCCTCCCTCTGTGTCACCCCCTCCCTCTGTGTCACCCCCTCCCTCTGTGTCACCCCCTCCCTCTGTGTCACCCCCTCCCTCTGTGTCACCCCCTCCCTCTGTGTCACCCCCTCCTTCTGTGTCACCCCCTCCTTCTGCGTCACCCCCTCCTTCTGCGTCACTCCCTCCCTCTGTGTCACCCCCTCCTTCTGTGTCACTCCCTCCCTCTGTGTCACCCCTCCTTCTGTGTCACTCACTCATTCTGTGTCACTCCCCCCTCTGTGTCACTCCCTCCCTCTGTGTCACTCCCCCCTCTGTGTCACTCCCTCCCTCTGTGTCACTCTCCCCCCTCTGTGTCACTCCCTCCCTCTGTGTCACTCCCTCCCTCTGTGTCACTCCCTCCCTCTGTGTCACTCCCTCCCTCTGTGTCACTCCCTCCCTCTGTGTCACCCACTCCTTCTGTGTCACTCACTCCTTCTGTGTCACCCCCTCCCTCTGTGTCACTCCCTCCCACGTTCTGTCCCCTCTTCCCTCACTTCCTCCTACTGTCCTTCACCTCACACGTTTCTCTTCCACCGAGCTGTCTCTTCTCCCTTGCTTGGGTCACTCTTTCCCTCCCCCTATGTTTCACATGCTCTTCCTCTTCCTTCGTGCCTGCCCTCCCCTCTCAGCAGTGACCTAGCTTCTCTCCTCACCCCCCCTCTCTATTTCTCCCTCTCTCTTACATTCTCTTATCTTCTCTCTTCTCGTCCCCTTCTCTGCACGTCGCCCCCGTCTCTCTTTCTGCGTCTCGTTCTCTCCGTCCACGCTCTTATCTCGTTTTCCTCCCTCGGCCCCCTCCACTTCGCTCCCGCCTCTCGCTCTCTCTCTCTTGAGCCCCACTCTATCCGATGTGAAAGGTGACGATGAGAAGGACTTTGCGATGTAAATTAGTAAAGTAAATGGTGGACACCTCACTCCTTAGCATGCCTGCTCGCATGGGATGGCTGCTACTTAACAACACTCCACAGCTAAAATGAATTGAAACAGTCACTCACTGTGGAAACATGGAACCAGAATCGGGCACCGCCGGCGCCAACGACCAGTCCTCCTTGGCTTGCAAGATGAATGCCGGGCCACCCCACGCGCGGCATCCAATGGGATGCTGCGCCAGTGGACCAGCCAATCCTGGAAAATGGGAAGTACAAACCGAAATCACGTGACACATGGTGGCACCAGGTGAGTTGGTAGGTCTGATGGTGTTGCACTCATATTGCAGGTATCATCTTAGTGTCCCTTTGCAGGGGCATAGCTTGCTCATTATGTATGGGGGAGGGTGGGTCAGCTTCAGATTTCCCAACTATTGTGCTGATTATACGAGCAGCAATGCAGGAGGGGGCCTTAAGGATCAGTAGGAAGGGAGAGGAGTGCGGATTGTGAGGACTACTTATCACCCTCATTTTGTAAAATCACCGTTTTTAAGACCTTTAGGCAAGAGTGTATGTGTGTGATCTTGTCTGCATGTGAAGTGAAATCCAACAAACACTTCACCATACCGAACTTAAAGCACTTGTACCAATCTATTCAATACAGAATACATTTATATGGGGGGGTGTAACCATTCCAAACACACCCTGCAGCTACGCCCCTGTCCCTTTGCTCAGACTTGTGCTCAGTACCACGTGCAGGGACAGCGCAAAGGGCTGAATAGCAAAGAAGGAACCTTGAGAGCGAGGACTGAAAAGGGGAAAGCACGGAGTGAAGATGAGGAGAGGTAGCAACCCGGGAGTAACAGAAAGAGAAATAACATCAGAAGATGAGAAGTACGAACTACGAAAGAAAACAAATAAAAAAGGAAAGATGCAGAAGGGAGACAAAGGAAGAAGGATATATGGTAATGAAAGAAAGCGAAAAAAAAAGGGAGTTAGGGTGCACACATGAAAAAAGAATGACAGAAGTTGAAATAAGGTTGAGATGTATTAAAAGAAAAGTTCAGAAACAACTCAGTCAGTGAGTGATAATGAAAGAGAGTTCTAGGGTTCGCAACAGCATTCTCGCTCACGCTGTGACTTTGAATTTAACTCTTCTTTCTCCCTTCGATCTTTTTATCCTCTCATCCATTCAGCACTGTATTCCTTCCCACTTAATTTTCCATCTTTCCATTCATCCTTTCACCGTACTTTCCTTTCACACTTCCTCCATTACCTTACCTTACTCTCATTTCTTCGTTCAAAGCGCCTCTGCTTGTTTTCTTGCTTTTTCGCTTCCACTTTCTCGCTGTACCTTTCTGTCTTCTTCTCCCTGTGTTCCCTTTCTGATACTCATAGTTAGCTGCTAAAAATGACTCACTGCGCCCCTAGCTAGTGCCTACTTGTCAGGGGTCAGGCGACTGTCAATCCTCTTTTCCTCCACCACCCATCCTCACGGCTGGACACAGCACTGGAACATGGGCAGGTAGTACTAATTAGTGTAGTATGTCTCTAGCGCCTCATGCACCAGACAAGGCGCCGAAGTGCACCCAGGTGCTCGAGTAAGAGGCTGCCATGTTTTTTGATAATCCGTCCAGAGAGAAAAGAGACGCAAAATGTCATAACCAACGCCGCGCTTAATTTGAGCCGGGTGGGGGCCGAACTGCACGGATTTTTCCTTATGATATAACGAGTGCATGAGAGGAAAAATACGCAGGTAGCAAAGACGGAGGAAGAAAAAGACGGCAACCCCGTCACAAACAGAAATGAACCTGCACATGTGAGAAAATGGCAGGGATTGTGCTGTGTGGTAGTGGATTAAAGACTACCTGCCTTGGTATTCAGTGTGCGATAGTCAGCTTCTGAGCAGAGTTGTGAGCACCGGCACTCTTTATTTCACAAATTAAGCACTGAACTAAAGTATAGTTTAAAAAAAACCTGCAACTGAGGAAGAAGAATGGACATCCGAAACCTTTCGGTTAAGAACGTTTTTTTTTTTAATCCCTCGTCAACAGCCATGGAAAGGGCACACCCTGACTTCAAACTAGCAGCAGAACTATTAGTACTAAACAGCAATAGCACACGCCAGCAGTATCAGGCGTACAACTTCTGACCAAAATGATAAGGTAGCTAGCGGGTTAACGCACCTCCACCAGCCGAAGAGAGCGGTGAATAACTTGCAGTTCACAGATTTGAACCCTGATGGTTACTCGCATTCAATCGTTTATTTTTCTGAGCTCATGAGAACCTGGCTGCCACCTAATACTAAACTTTCAGCTCGGACATTGCTGCCATGTGTAACACCGAAGTAGTTCTCTTCTCACAGGCAAACTGCACAAATATCGTCTCCCGTGGGGACTGGGGAGTGCTGTGGTGAGCTGGAAGTCCTTCTGCCGGGTGTGCCACCGCGTGTGTGGAGGTTATGTTTATGCACGAACTTAATCACGTCCTCCGGCTCCTCCCTGTGCATGCGAGGCAGCCACAGATGCATTATTTCCCGTTACACCACTGCCACGAAATTGCCTTTATTGACTTAATATTAGCAAGGGTAGCTCTGGGTGTGCCTGCCCAGCTACACATACTAGTGCCTGCCCAGCTACACACGCTACTGCCTGCCCAGTTACACATGCTAGTGCCTGCCCAGTTACACGTGCTAGTGCCTGCCCAGCTACACACGCTACTGCCTGCCCAGCTACACATACTAGTGCCTGCCCAGCTACACACAATACTGCCTGCCCAGCTACACATGCTAGTGCTTGCCCACAATTTCCCTCGACTCACCGGAGTTGGCATGACAGAGATGTGTTGCTTTGGTGAATGTTTGTTTGAATTCGCCTTCTGAATTCTGAGCCATATGACACTACTCCGGGAGTTCGGGTTCCTTTTTTCGGTCATGAAAGTCGCTATATTAATCCATTAAGTGCTCCCCCGCGCCCCAGAAGATTTCGATGGGTCCCAATCACTGCGACAGCTAGACCACTGTACGGGAGCCAGCGACAGACCTCACCCCCAAGCGCGGCATCCAATGGGATGCTGCGCTGGTGGACCAGCCAATCCTGGCACTGCTGCCGCTCCAGGATTGGCTACCGAGGCATATTTGCTGCTCGCCCTTTCGGCCTTTCTAAACCCGGGCTGTGGCACCAAACAACTGAAACAAGTACCCCTGGGTCCCGCAGGGGAACTTACAGTGCGCATGCTTGAGAAAGTTTCAAACTTTCCCAAGCATGCGCACTGTAAATTCCCCACTACGGTCTGCTGCAGCCTGAGTGTGTGGACTGTCACTCAAGCTGCAGCAGGCCACGCCCACCCCCCCTGCGCAACCGGCGGCTGATCTGTTATTTATAATACTAGTAGATTTGCTCGGCGGCCGCGATGCTTCCATGTGGGCTGGTGGGGCTACGCCCCTACGCCCCAATGGACGCACCGCTGCTGAACACACATGGCTGCCAATCTCCCTAGTGTCTTTACAAATACTACACTGATCCTGGCAATGCCATCTTTCTCTGAGCACCCAATTTCCCGTCTGTGCTCACCCAGTGATCACACCTACGGGTCACCTCTTTGTAAATGCACACACCCACAGTTTTCTTATGGGCTCCCACGATTGTGTGGATAAGAAAAACATAGCAAAAGACAGGCACGTCAATAACGAATGCTCATAGAACATTCCCTAATGTTTAGACAATAGAAAAAACACCCTGGAAATATACCCAAATGACATGCACTGTACTATAATACACAGATGTTGCAATACACTGTGATCAAATCTAATATTCTAGAAGCGATGCTCTCACCACTATCTATTACCACGCCAAATAATTCCACCACACAAATTACACTACACACCACACAACTAACAATTCCAATTCAAACCACATAATTCCACTACATACATCCTCTACACTAAAAACAAAAGAAATATGTAAAAAACAATGCCATTTACAATGCCAAAAGGCTTAACTTTTACAAAGGCGAGACCAATTGCATTGCAAAAGCCTGTTATTTTCTTTCTCTCTATTTTTATTTACCTTAAAATTAAAATCCCAACCATGTCTGCAAAATATTGCCCACAAGAGCACAACAACTGTGTTTAATAAGTCAGAATACATTAAAATAGCCTGAATTGTATCACTTTTAGGGGTGAGATGGTAAGTAGTTGTGTTGGAACAGTCATTGGCAGCGCTGGCAGGGGCAATGTGTGGCGTAGGCTGTCAAGATCGCCCCAAAAGGGCCCTGGCACTTATGTTTACAAATTAAGCGCTGGGCGGAGCAACTAGCGTAAGTGGGTGGAGCCATTGGTTGAAGTGGGTGGAGCCAAGGGAAGTGGGTTTGAGCACCTGCACTTCATATTTTACAAATTATGCACTGACGTGGGGCACTGTCAGAATCAGCACTTAGTAGAAATAGCACTTAGAACAACTGTAGCACAAAAAAACAATTGTAGAACACAACCAGTAACCGCTGGTAAAAGGTAGGACTACCCTACGCAATACTAGTCACCATAGGCATAGGTCACGCAGGTCAGCATAAACTCACTTGCATAAACCCTCCTAGGCAAAACAACCTCCTAAGCATAAACACACATTTAGAGGTATAGGCATAATGGCATTGCACATTATGCATAAATCACATTAGGCAATTATCATCACAAACACAGTATACCATCACCTTGCGCAGAATCACATTAGATACTGACCCCAGGCCAACTGGCCTTCGATGGGGCTCAAACGCCCTTTGTCCAACAGTGTCAGGACAGGCTGCGCACGCAGCCAAAAAAGAGAGCGCAAGAGTTTAGAGCCTAAACGTGGCAGCTGCCCACTACTTGCTGGGCAGCTGTAGAATCCCAAAGCACATGTCCCCTAAAAGAAAGAGCAACCTAAACGGTGCAGCTGCCCACTACTTGCTGGGCAGCTGGGAAAGTCAGCAAATGCAGCAGGGCTCTCAGTAGGCCTTAAAACAATATGTGCCACACGTGGTACATCTAGGCTCTGGAAATAAACATGTGTCAGGGAGCACACTGGCTCCTGAAATGATTAGGCGCCGCAAAGAGAGTAGGAACGGGCCCCCAGACACTGAGGAGCGTACTTGCGCTCTTAAATAAATGTGTACCCGGTGGAGCCAACACGGACTCTAAAGGATGTATGTCCCAAGTCTCTCACAGGGACTTCCAAACAAATAATAGCCAACAGCATAGATGCCACACAGGGCTTTACACAAAATGTGCCCCCAAGTTGCAGCGGCCCGCTCTCCTGGAGCCGCTGAAGGACACAGGCACTGCCCCCACTGTGCCTTGTGGGCACTGAAAATGCACCCGTTCTGCCCCACTCACAGGTTTCCTCATGTCGCCGGTGATTGCTGTGGCGGCACTGGGGAGCTTCTCCTCGGCTGGTAGCACATCTCTCTCGGTCGCTCTGTGGCTGCCTGCGGGACTCCCTACTCCCTACGGGGGTCCCACCTGAAAGATCTCTTGCTTGTGGAGACCTCCCCCTCGTCTTGACTCCGGGCAGTGCAGCTTCACTCCCGCAAAGCGCCCCCGGATCGTAGGGTTGCTTGTTGGCCAATGGCAGCGCTGCCCTGGCGTCGAGTCTCCAGGCTCAGGGGCGCCTTAGCCAATGGCTGCGCAGCCCTTGTGTCGAGCCTCCAGGCTCAGGGGCACTCCAGCCAATGGCAGCGCGGCCCTTGTGTCGAGCCTCCAGGCTCAGGTGTGCTCCAGCCAATGACAGCGCAGCAATCTCCCGGAAGTCCCCGGGCCGGCGGCGGTGACTCTAGCAAGGTTAGGGGCAATACGGGGTAGGCTCCCGTTTAATACTAAGTCCCTGGTGGGGTGGGCACCCACTAGGGTTTTAAAAAGCACAGCCAAGTCCCTGGTGTGGAGGGCACCCGTTAGGGATATAAAATACGCAGCATAAGGTCCCTGGTGGGGGGGGGCACCCCCTTGGGATGTAAAACCTGACAAAATTTGCGGGGGGGGGGCTCCCGCGCCGAAAATCGGGCAGATTGAGATGAATTTTCACGCTGAAGATTCCCTTTTAAAAAGTATTGCAGCGCTGTGCTGCAACTCACAAATAGGAGTGCTGCTCCTCCAAAGAAAATGGCACCACAAGAAGCGCTCTTCAGGGAAATAAAGCGCGTCCTTAGGAGGGAAATAAAGCGTTTCCTGGATGCTTAAATGCAAAGTCCTGTAAAGTCTGGTAGATGTAGGGGGCAAAGGCTGGGCCCAGGGGTCAGCTCACAGGGCCATCCAGCAGGGAGACAGTCCCCAGTGGCGGTCCTCCTGGTGCCCAGCAGCAGCAGGTTGCCTTCAAGTTAGGATCCAGCGAGAACACATACATGGGGTCACAGCCCCTTTTTATACACATTTTTCCTTTCTCTAAGCTGTAGGGCAAGGGGAGAACCAGTTACAACTGGTTCTTGAGCACTTTGTTTTGGTCAGCCCCTCTCCCCATTCACAGGACAGGCTAGGGACATCAGTCGCACCACAGGGGGCATAGCCAACATTGTGGAGGGAAGGCCCAGCCCTTTTCAGGTCCCAGGTGCACTCCTCCCTCCCATCAACATGCAGATCTCCCCATTCACCACTGGGCAGACCCATCCTGACTCCTGGAGCCAGGCACACCAGCCAGCTCCTGCCAATCACAAACCAGACAGTCAATTCACATTCACTGCACAGACATGCCAAATTTTAGAAGTGGCAGTTTTACACTAGACACATAAAATCTGCGCACAGCTTTTAATATTATGAGTTCGCACATACCAAACTTGCCCCTGCACTCCCCACACATCAGGAACTACCATGGACACACACATTCCCCATGCATTCCTATGGGAGGGCAGGCAAATCTCACCACGAGCACTCAGATTGTGCACGCACTTTACACTGGAACACAGGGTTAAAGTGCGCAGAAGCCAAAAACAACTAGTATCAGGTCACATATAAAAGCAAAAAGTTTAGGGGTGAACCTGCCAAAAGGGCCAAGTCCAACAGATATTGTGATTGAACTTGCTTCCTCAGTTCACGTTATTATCATGCACAACCCTTGACAGTCGCTAGTGTGTGGCATGCAGATAATTAACCAGTCTATTTCTCTTGACTATTGCAGGATACTGAGTTATAACTTGTGTACTTCTCATGTATATTGTCAGTCGAGTTTGTATGGAATTACAGGTTTGGGTTTGTCCTTCAAAATTTCAAGGTATTGTCAATTCTATTTCAGACCCTTCATAGTAGTTCTTTGTTCTTCGGCCATAGGCAGTTCCTGAGACAATAGGATCACTCCTTGGCAGTGTTCTGATTGCTGCCTCAGTTAAATATTCTGTTTTTGACAATATTGTTACAAATGGCATAGCTTGTATGTTAAGAGTGTTTCCCACTTTCTCATTAGAACGCAGAGAAAGACAATATAAAGGCATTTCATTTAAATGTTGGAGGTTTCAAATCAAAATATACTAGATTTCTGGGAGGTAGGGCAAAGTGGTAGGTGGTGGGCCAGGCCGCCGGGGGAGGGCCCTCCATGTGCTTTTCAGGGGGGCCCCTCAATTTTCGTTACACCACTGGTTTAACATTCAGGGCCTAAACAATCCTGTGGCTTAGATACTTGTGTAACCTATCTGCCTCAGGCTACATTCCCAGTAGAGTTGTTTAGTGGGTTGAGCTCCCGCTGAAGTAATGTGTGTGTATCCTGCAGGAGCAAAAGTTCTCAATCAGGTGGCGCCCACACAGCCTTTCATCCTTCAGGAGGATTGTTATGGATTTGTATAATATCTGTGACTTAGATGCCAGTATGCCATCTTGTTGCTGGCTGGTGAACATTCTACAGACTTGGTTAATAGTGCACCAATATAATATATGCCTATGGTCCTAAACTTTGAATGGTACATTCAGTCTCTGCATTGCTGTCTTGGACGTCAGGTCTACACTGCCGATCAGCTGCAGTTTTACTGAATGTAGCAACACGTTTGTTACTAAGGCTGCCATGCTGCCATCCAGACAATTTATGCAGTAAGTTGCATCCCAATGCTATCCTCACAATGCATGGGCAGTCAGTTGTACGCTGGTCACATTCAACCAATATGCGTGAACTAGCTGTTGGAGCTCAGATGGACCTCCCTCTATTTCGGCACTGAGGCTGAATCAGTGTCACCATAATCCAAATGTATAACTTGCTGGTTTCTGCAGCAAGCCCATTAACCCTTGAACTAAGTTACCTGCTTAGGCAGTCAGAGAGCTCATTTTGTTTAGTTTGTCAAAGAGTATGGCAAAAGAGTATTGTGTAATTGGCTTAACGAAACGCTCTTATGAAACCAAAAAAGATTGGGACTTGGCTTGCACTTCAAATTGGGATGCCATTCTGGATAGATTGAACAGAATCCGTTCTGATTTTGCTCTTGACAGAGTAAACCTGAGTTTGGTTTAGCACTTTGTGGGATTGGCTAGATGTGAGCTGATCAGGCAAAGTACCCATTATGGCTCTTATTTCTTTACCAGATGTGAAGATTAGGGTTAATGAATGGGTTGGAGTTCAATGTTTTATCTTTTAAAAAGACTAAACAGAAAGCATTGTCTGTGATTTATCTGTATGTGTGCTCACATCTTCATTGTCTTCAGTGACTTCTGGTCAGGACTCCTGCCTCTCATCTTCCTTCTGACACATTGGGTTCTACCAGCGTTCTTGTTTCAGTTCATCGCGACTTTCTAGACTCTCCCCTATTCTATCCCTCCATTATCCTTTTCAATCCAACTAACAGACTCACATGTCCACCGTTCAAATTAACTCAAACTTCCTATATAATTCCCCACTAGCCCTTTTTGGGTTCCGGAGTATCGTGCTACTTGCCGAAAAGTGCGTTGCCGCCTTGAGGTTCCGTGACGATTTGAACCCGTGTTTTCAATATCGTCGGAAATACATAATATTGGTATCAGCGAACCGCAAATGATCCATTTAGCATATCCTGGTGTTTTCGCTATGCTACGAGCAAGAGTACCCCTGTTACAAACACATTTCTGATCTACCCATGGCATCCATCTTAGATCATGGCGGCCATTTTGTGTTTCTTTCCCTCACATACGCAATAACCTCTGATCACTTCACTTCGATTAAGGACACGTAGGCTTAGCCGACGATTCACCTCTTTAAGTGACACGTGCACCTTGGAACAGAACACGCTGTAGCTGCATGACTCGACAAAGGCTGCCTCCTCTGCCCGAGGCCAGCCCTACCGAACTGGTTCTAGTGTCCATTGTCCCGATCATGATTAGGCGGCCGAAGCCGGTAGCCTTGCCCATTTACAACCCACAAACATCCCTTATCCCACTTTTCTATCTTCCACACCTGGCTCCGTTCCTTTCTTTCTGAATCTTTATTAGGGGGAGGCAACGAAATTTACGATGAGGCGGTCCGGCTCTTGAATGCAATATTGACAAGGGATAGTGATGAACTAGTGGGAACCCCTCTTTCGTAATGTTTGGCATCAGATATTATCGACGGTTCCTGTGTAACGCCAAATATTTATTGTTTAGGACACAAAGGTTTGGGAATGTACTAACATGTGAGATATTTGCCTAGAGCACAATTTTTAGTATATAAGGAGCAACCCTCTTTGTACAAATCGAACAGGCTCCTAGACACTGCCCATGCGTGGTTTCTGTGACTTCTGTGTCCCTGCAGTAATAAACCTTTGGTCTTTGACGCCACCATCGAGAAGCCCGTGTTTCTGTTTATTTGTGCACCAAGGCAGGTGGAACTCCGGGGTCTTCGGGTGTTGTTCCCTGACACCTCTGGACGGAACCAAAAAGTCCAGAACTCCAATTGGCGCCCAACGTGGGGCGACGTCATTCGGTACCGGTCCAAAAGCCTGAAGAGTTCGAGAAGCTTCGTGTGAAGATTCCTGAGGGAGGCGCCCCACTTCATCGATCCCGGCATATCGCAAAAGTGGCCCGAAGTTCTCTTCCACGAGGGTTCCCGTTCAGGACGGCTGCAGTGGGCCGTTGCCTTGACCGTCGCCCTGTCTTGGACCCGAGGTGCAGTCCTTAGTACGGCGAAACGTGACGGGTTTCTCCTTGGTGACGTCTTCAGTGCCTCAGTTAAGTATTTAGTGGTTGCTAGTTGGTTACTTCGTGAGGGTTGTTAAAATCCTTTTTGGTTCTTGGTTGGTTTGGTCTCGTAAGATTATCACTGGTTGTTCTGGTTACGATAATCTATTTGGTTTAGTTTGGGTATCGATACATCAGTTCGTTTTTGGTAGGCCTAAGTTCTTGGTTCAGGTGCACATATCTGTTTTCGTGTTTTGTTTGTTCTGTGTTCCGGATTGCAAAATGGTAAGTCGGAGAAATTGTATGTTGTCGTGCTTTGGTTGCAACAGCGATTCACGATTGGAGGACTCATGTCTGGTTCCTCCGATTGGGACTCCCTTATATGACTTGTACTGTAAACATGGTGTGGGTCCTATATCTTATAATGAGGTGTGGGTCCGCTATACGAAAAAGGATGGTGTCCTTAGTTGGCCACTACATGGTAGTTTTGAACCCGAAATCCTTGATAATTTAGAAGCGAAATTGTTTAGGAAGAAAGCCCGGCCGGCAATGTTTGATTCTAAACAGAGAGAGATTAAAAGATTGAAGAAAGAACAGAAAGAGCAAGAAGAGTTGACTCTAGAGCAAGCGGCTAAACAGTTGCAAGTCAACGAGTCTGAGAAGGCCATAGAGGTGGCCATTAGAGAGCATAATTTAGCAATCGACAAGTGCTATCCTGCCTTGCCATCGAAAACAGCTAAGATACTGGAGGACCCCGAAAACGATCCTTTGTTGTCTTATTTGTTAAGGTCACCTCCACCGTATGCACAGGGTGCTACGGCTCCACCTTTACCGAATGTTCAATTGCCGGTTGCTGGACAACCCGGTATTCCTGCTCCTGCCCCTCAGAATCAAGCTCCTGTACCTCCTGTAGTCAATGTGAATGTTCCTACGGCACCTCCTCCTCCTGGATTGCCGACTTCTATACCTGTATCCGTCTCGCTTACACCTACTGTTCCACAAACTATCTTCCTCGATACTCCTACTGTCCCGCTATCTGTTCCTACTTCTACTGTGTTCTCTGCGTCTGCTAGTGTGTTGACTCCACTTTCTGTTGGTCGAAGAATCACTGATTCTGTTTCTAGCATTCTGTCTCCTTTCTATAAAACTTTAATCAAGACTCCTACTTCTGTTTCTGTTCAAAGACGTAGTCAGCTTCCGAGTACTGAGGAACGGGGAATTTTAGATTCCACGGCTCTCAGATGGATTTCGAAGAGTAGGAGATATAGTACGAGAGATGTGCTAGATACATTTATGCAATGGAAGGAACCAACGCAACGGTATGTCTTTGATGAGATGTGCTCGCTTTTACGTGAGGAAGTAGAGGAAGATGATGTTGAAACGAATTTAGAAGACTTAATTAAGGTTCAGAAAGAGTTTGCTGCAGGAATGATAGTAGGTCAAAATATAGAAGAAGCGATGGAACTGATTTTAAGTTATAGGAGTGATCCATCACTTCGTTCACCGAGAGACTTAGAGAAAGGTAGTACGAAGCTAAGTCGCCAATATCCAATGAGGGAGGTTCCTCCAATTTGGCGCGAAGCTGTACAAGCTGATAATGCCAATGGTATTGCAGCCGCTCCGGCCCAATTCCAAAGAGTGTGGATACACATTCCATGGAAACGAGCCGAAGTGCTAGCAGTGAAACAGGCCTTGCCAGACCCGCGTAAGAATCCTGCCGGATACTATAAGGAATTAACACAGACAGTTGAGGCCTGTGTAATGAATCTGGCGGACATTGATATGTTATTTGGTAATGTAGTTCCGCAACCAATTTGGGCTAAAATTCGTAAGGAGAATCATCCAGTTGCCCTAGGTGGTGATTGGGCAGCTATCATTGCAGCGGATGGTCAGCAAATAGGTGGTTCAAAACCCGAACCCCTAATTGCTAATCTTCCAGGTAGGATAATCGACTTAATGAAGACTCTGATGCCCGCATTGCGCGTTAATTGGAACAAGTTGTCCGCATGCAGGCAAAAGAAAGACGAAAGTGTCTCCGACTTTTTCACGAGGTTCGAAGAGACTTTTGTAGATCATAGTGGTCAGGATATGAGCACAGAAGGAGGACAGAGACTGTTTGTCGATAAGTTCGTACATAATTTGTTACCTGAGCTATGCAACAAATTAAAAGATTCCGAGAGTGCGTGGGCTGTCTCTACAACTGCGCAAATACTTGCAACTGCACAGTATTATGAAAATAGGGATAAAGAGGAGAAAGAAAAATCAGATAAGAAAACGAAAGACTTAAAGACTAAAGTTCTCTTGCAACAGGCGTATCCGCCTCGCACAATCAGACTAATACGCAACAGGGCTTGTATCAAAGGACAGATTATAGTTCACCGAGGCCCCAATATCAGTGGAATCAGTGTGCGTACTGTAAGAAAGAGGGTCACTACAAGAATGAGTGTCCAGTTTTAGCGCAAAATAACGCAGCAGCAGCTCAGAGAGGTCGTGGTGGTTTTGTGCAAAATTCTAGAGGTCGAGGGCGAGGTGCCATGCCTCCACAGACGAATGATCGCCCTTCCAATCACTTTGATCAACGAAATGGACAGTCTGCCCAACAAAATAGATCTCAACAGTATCTTGTTGAGGACTATTGTGAAGTGGATGAGGGATTTCAGCAAAATAGGTACTAGGACAGCCATGGACAGAGAGAGGGAGTAGTATCAGGTCCAGTGGATCAGAGTGGGCCTTATGTCGCAGTAGCAACATCAGGTGTAGTCGAACCGTTTCTGTTGGATACTGGTGCAGCAAAAAGTTCTATCATTCATGCGAAACTCCCTGGCGCACCTTTGTCCGGCTCAACAAATGTTTCTGTAGGTTTTTCAGGCGCCCCTGTTTACAACCCCATATCTGGTCCTTTGTCTATTTCTGTTGGACCGTGTCAATTGAAAGCACCCCTAATTTTGACGACAGGTTGTAATGAAAATCTGCTTGGTTTAGACTTGTTAAAACGCCTATATGCGACATTGTACTGTTCTCCGGAAGGAGTACAGCTTACATTGGGCAAAAGAATCACCTCTCCGATGTACTTGTCAATGGATGCACTCCCGCCAGAGCTGCGTTCACTCCCTGATACTCTTTGGGCGACTGGTCCTAACGATGTAGGCCTTTTAGAAATACCACCATATGTAGTCACTTTGAAAGCAAATGTAAAATTTCCACGAATTCCTCAATATAAAATACCTAGTGAAGGTGAACGAGCACTTTTATTGATTGTACAAGATTTGATTAAGAAAGGTGTGGTTGAAGAAACTAGAGGAAATGTCTGTAACAGTCCTGTATTACCGATTTTGAAACGAACTGATCCTACAAAGCCTCCAGTGTATAGGTTTGTCATCGACCTCAGAGAAGTTAATAAGATTGTGGTCTCGCAGTTTCCTGTAGTTCCAGACATTACTGCCTTGTTAACATTGATTCCTGCTACAGCCACATGGTTTTCAGTCATCGACTTAAAGAATGCCTTTTTCAGCATTCCGATAGCAGAAGAAAGCAGGGATATTTTCGGCTTCTGTCTAGGAGGTCGAAGTTTCAGATTTAAACGCGCTCCACAAGGCTATTGTGAGAGCCCATCTATTTACAGTCAAGCACTAAAAAGTCAGTTAGATTCCTTTGTCCTTCCTCCAGGCTCTGCTCTAGTGCAGTATGTAGACGATCTTCTAGTGGCTGCCGATGACAAGGAAACTTGCAAAGCAGCTACGATTTCGTTATTGCATCATTTGTCTAATTTGAATCATAAGGTATCACCTTCGAAAATGCAATACTGCTGCCAAGAAGTGACCTACCTAGGTCATCTCTTGTCAAAGGAGGGAAGGAAGTTGACCCCAGAGAGAATAAAAACAATTACGCAGATGAGTGTTCCTCGCACGCAGAGAGAAGTGCGTGCCTTTTTAGGTATTACCTCTTACTGTAGGCAGTGGATCCCAAATTTTTCTCTTTTAGCAAAACCATTGGTAGCTTTGACTGGGAAAAATGTTCCGAGTCCGGTGCCATGGTCTGCTGAATGTCAGGAGAGTTTTTCTGAGTTACGAAATGCACTTTGTTCAGCTCCTGTTTTGGGTACACCTGATTACAGCAAGCCATTCACGCTCTACGTTCACGAGAGAGAAGGTTGCGCGTTGAGTGTTCTGACACAGACATTTGGTGATAAACAACGCCCTTGTGCGTATTTTTCATCAACATTAGATCCAGTAGCTAGAGCGTTACCTAGTTGTTTGAGAGCTACAGCGGCAGCTGCGGCTTCCATTCGACAATCTGCTGGTTTGGTGATGAACAACATGCTAGTGGTTATGGTTCCTCATGCTGTGGACACACTCATGAATCGAACTAAGACACAACACCTTACCAGTGCGAGATTAGCTGGTTACGAGCTGACATTATTAGCGAGTCATATTCAGATCAAAAGATGTAATGTATTGAATCCAGCAACGTTGTTGCCGGCTAATCAAGAGTCGAGTGATTCCGAGCCCCATGATTGTTGTTTTAGAACGGAGGAAGAGACAAAAGGACGTATTGATTTAAAAGACACTCCATTGTCAGATCCAGATGGTACGCTGTATGTGGATGGGTCATGTTTTAAATTGGAGAATGGTGATGTGACTGCTGCCTATGCGGTAACGACTCTAAGAACGATTGTGGAGACTGCAAGAGTGAGTCAGAATTCTGCCCAAGCTGCAGAATTAATAGCTCTAACAAGAGCGTGTGTTTTAGCTAAGGGAAAGAGAGTGAATGTGTTTACAGATAGTCAGTACGCATTTGGCGTGGCCCATAGTTTTGGCCGTTTGTGGAAAGAAAGAGGTTTCATTACGTCCCATGGGACTAAGATTCAACATGGTCAGCTAGTTAACGACCTGTTGGAATCTCTAACCTTGCCGACTGAAGTTGCGATTGTGAAGTGCAGTGCTCATAAAGCAATCACGGATGATGTTGGTCGTGGGAATGCTTTTGCTGATGAAACTGCTAAACAGACAGCTAGAGACATGATGAGTAGAATGTATGTTGCTACGTCTGCAAGATGGATTGCTGAGTCTGGAATGTGTGAGGATACAATGGAAAGTGTGAAAGAGATTCAGAAAGAGGCAACTGAGGAGGAAAAACGTGTATGGAGAGAAAGTACGGGCAAGTTGGATTCGAGTGGGTGTTGGATTGATTTGTCAGAACAACAGCGTTGGATGTTGCCTGATGCGTATGTGCTTGCAGTGGTGACGATGGCGCATGGAGTAGCGCATATAAGTTCTAAAGGAATCTGTAAGATGTTGGCTCCAGTCTGGAAGAATGATGGGATCAGTAAATGTGCAGAGAGAGTGGTGAAAAATTGTATGGTATGCCTGATGCATAATCCTGGCAAGGGAACTCCAACTCCTGCTGGTCATTTCGCTCCTCCTTCCTGCCCCTTTGAAGTGATTCAGTTAGATTTCATTCACATGGATCGGTGTAATAATTTGAAATACGTCCTGGTGGTAGTCTGTGCTTTTTCCAGATGGATCGAAGCATATCCACTAAAGGACAATACTGCCCTATCAACTGCCAAAATTCTTCTCAAAGAATATTTCCCTAGGTTCGGAATGCCACGGATTGTATGGTCAGATAACGGAAGTGAGTTCATAGGGAAAGTTATGCAGAGTGTGTGTGCCGGTTTGGGCATCAAACAGAAGTTCCATAGTGCAAACCATCCCCAGTCTGCTGGTTTAGTTGAGGGTTACAATGGCACCCTCAAACTAAAACTAGCCAAAATACAAGCATCCACGGGTTTGTCCTGGCCAGACGCACTACCCTTGGCTTTGTTATCAACGAGAGCAACTGTACATTCTAGAGTAGGGCTTAGTCCCTATGAGATTGTCTTTGGCCGCCCGGCAAATGTGTGGGGTGTGCCTAGGCCAAAGGAGTTTTGTTCTCTAGAATATCCTATGTTGATAGACTACCTTTACGACTTGACTGCTAAATTGAGTCTTATTCACCAACAGGTTTTCGATGCATTGCCAAAGCCTCCGGAGAGTCCAGGGCATCAGCTGAAACCCGGCGATCAAGTTGTGATCAGAAACTTCGCGAGGACGAAGAACCTTCAGCAAAGATTCGTCGGCCCATTCCAAGTCCTGCTTGTGACAAGAACCGCAGTTCGTGTAGCTGGTCGCAAGCACTGGGTACATGCGTCTCATGTCAAACGTGTACCTTTGCCACTTCCTTACGACGACTGGGTGAAGAAGGGAATTGGTGCCTCCGAATTTGAAAAAACGCCAAAGTTCATCCCTTTCAGCGATGCCGAATTGATTACCGACACTCCGAACTCTGACTCTCCTCCTGAAAAGACTCCTTTGAACTCTGAACATTTGTCCTCTGCATCAGAAAAAACTCTGTCAACTGCGAACCTGAACATTGCAACAGCTACTAGTGATACGCTATTTTCGGATCAAACAGTACCTGCAAAGCAAAGATACAATTTACGACCTCGTAATATGGACAAATAAAGCAGGCAACTGCCTATTGTGATATTTTAAAATTTTGAACTTTTGCCTTCAGCCAGGAAGTTTGCTATTGTGTTATTGTTTTTAAAATTGCCTTTCTGTCTGGGTAGCCGTAGGGTCGTGGCTGTGTGCCTAGTTGAATCTGCGGGGGTCTGACACAAGGTCGATCTTTCTGTTGGTTCTGGGAACTCCCAGGGCTGATAGAGGCATTTTCATCTACGTACACATCATCAGTGGTCGCGAGCGGACTGTAGAAGATGGAGCTTCCTGCGCTGCAACGAGAAAATGTGATTTATGTTCGCAGAAACAGACTTTACAGAATTCTTCACAGCAAATGCTTTTTGATACAATGTGCCATTACATTTCTGATTGTTTTGATAACGTTGGTGGGTGGAATCGTCTTTGGTATGAGTTTGATTTTTATGCCAGTAACCACAGTACCTCCCCTTGATCCTGCTACTTCTACTGTTTCTTCTATACACTCTTTTCACTCGTTTCCTGAACATGAGCAAGCTCGACACTCAGAATTCATTAATAACACTTTTGTACAACTCTTGCACCAACACCAACTGGTAGTTAACACTACAGACTGCTGGGTGTGTGGCTTGATACCCCACACTATGGATAAAGGCATTCCCTATCTGGTTTTGCCTTTCAGCTATAATGGATCATTTCAGGCCCTTCAAACCATCTTTGCTTATGCCCTTGAAACCTATCCTCCGCGTCCACCACGTTCCACTAAATATAACTCTGCCAACAAAGCTTTAGTCCAGGGAATTATTGACATGATCAAGGACGTCAATAATACTCCATCTTACCCTAGAGACGAATTGCGAGTATATTTAAGTTGGAATTCTTCAGAGTATCGCCTTAGTTTGGGAGAAAGCAAGCGTAAAAGCTCAACTCCAATCTGGGTCGTACCTCACCGAGGTCAGGTCTGTTTGCAAGGTAATGGGAGAAATCCGAGAGCTCAGCTAGGGAGGAGTGAGTGCGTAGAGACTTACGTGTTTCCGTCTAACTCTTCCCCTGCTTTTCTTACTGCTAGGGGTACCTACTTCATCTGCCGAGACAGGGCATATACATGGTTGCCTGCTGACTTTTCAGGTTCATGTTATATTGCTCGATTGTTGCCTCCAACATACACTGCTTCATCTGATTACCACAAGACCAGAGTAGCAAGAGGTGTTTTCAGCAAGGAAGATACCGCTGGTCAGGAAGCTGGAGACTTCTTCAAAGGTTTCCTTCCGTTCTGGGGGCCTATGGCCAATAGTAGAAACATACGTCAGCTAACACGGGTAGTTGAATCTACTATCACCGAAACTGCTGGTGCCCTTAGCAATTTGACAGCTGAGCTTCAGGCGGATAGACTCATGACGTTGCAGAACCGTATGGTTCTAGATGTAATACTTGCAGACCGAGGTGGGGTATGCAGAATGATCCAATCGAGCTGCTGTGTCTTTATTCCTAATAATGTTCCAACAGTCTATGAGGCGATCTCGAAGCTACACAAGATTTCCGACTCTATTCATGTAGATAAGGGAAACTGGTCCTTCATGGAGTGGTTTTGGACTCTGATCTCAGCGTGGGGATGGAAGGTTCTAATGGTCATTGGTGTCATCTTAGTATTCCTCTTCTCATGCTGCCTGATTATTCAGTGTGGTCCTGCTCTGTGTAGTCTTTGTGCTGCAACCTGTTTTAGAAAACCACCTGCGTTTGGAGAAAAGGAGCGAGAAAGGATGATGATACAACAGCATGTCACTGACCTGATGAGCATAGAATTAGACTCTGACATAGACTGAGTAATTGCCTATGTAAGGGCAAAAGGAGGGTCTGAGGTTCCGTGACGATTTGAACCCGTGTTTTCAATATCGTCGGAAATACATAATATTGGTATCAGCGAACCGCAAATGATCCATTTAGCATATCCTGGTGTTTTCGCTATGCTACGAGCAAGAGTACCCCTGTTACAAACACATTTCTGATCTACCCATGGCATCCATCTTAGATCATGGCGGCCATTTTGTGTTTCTTGCCCTCACATACGCAATAACCTCTGATCACTTCACTTCGATTAAGGACACGTAGGCTTAGCCGACGATTCACCTCTTTAAGTGACACGTGCACCTTGGAACAGAACACGCTGTAGCTGCATGACTCGACAAAGGCTGCCTCCTCTGCCCGAGGCCAGCCCTACCGAACTGGTTCTAGTGTCCATTGTCCCGATCATGATTAGGCGGCCGAAGCCGGTAGCCTTGCCCATTTACAACCCACAAACATCCCTTATCCCACTTTTCTATCTTCCACACCTGGCTCCGTTCCTTTCTTTCTGAATCTTTATTAGGGGGAGGCAACGAAATTTACGATGAGGCGGTCCGGCTCTTGAATGCAATATTGACAAGGGATTGTGATGAACTAGTGGGAACCCCTCTTTCGTAATGTTTGGCATCAGATATTATCGACGGTTCCTGTGTAACGCCAAATATTTATTGTTTAGGACACAAAGGTTTGGGAATGTACTAACATGTGAGATATTTGCCTAGAGCACAATTTTTAGTATATAAGGAGCAACCCTCTTTGTACAAATCGAACAGGCTCCTAGACACTGCCCATGCGTGGTTTCTGTGACTTCTGTGTCCCTGCAGTAATAAACCTTTGGTCTTTGACGCCACCATCGAGAAGCCCGTGTTTCTGTTTATTTGTGCACCAAGGCAGGTGGAACTCCGGGGTCTTCGGGTGTTGTTCCCTGACACCTCTGGACGGAACCAAAAAGTCCAGAACTCCAGCCTCGTTAGGGGTAGTAAGTGCTATATAAATACAATTATAATTAAGCTCTTGCTAGCAACATCTACCAGCAGCTATGATAATCCTAAGCTAAGGCAATGTACGTGATACTATTGTATTTCTTTTTTATTTAAACAAGCAATAGTTATTAACAGAGACTTATTATTATAGGGTCCTTCTCCTGCCCAGAGCAATTCTTCTTGCACCATCATCATCTCATAGCAAATGCTCTCATAGTACACTGGGTACTAGTCACTCTTGGCGCCTTTTCTACCCAATTGTACCCTCCTTAGTGTTGGCCTACGAAAGTGTGTGTCACTCTGCGATTGTCCACGCCATGTATGTATATGCCATCCAAGAAAGATGCCTATTGAAGCATCTCATTCACACCCATAAAGCCCTTCAGAAGCCTTGACCTGCCTAAATCAACGACCGCCTAACATTCCCCCAATCAACTAGGAATCTTCGATACTCCACCCTCGCTATGGCCCTCGCCCCCGCCTTCTCCTACCTCTCCGCCGATCCCTTCGTGGTTGCGCGTCACCGCCCTTGCCCCGGAAGTAGTTATGCACTTCCGGGCCGGGGGGCGGGACCGCAGCTAGGAAGGGGTTAAAAGCCTGGGCAGCGCCGGAAGCGGCCTCTTTGTGCCCGCACTTCCCAGGCTCGCTCCTCGCCACACCGTGGGGCAGTTTAATTTTCCCCACCCTCCATCCCCTTTTAGCAGAATCTGGTGAGGACACTGGTAGGTATACTGTGTATTGCTATGCAAGGTCGTAGGAGTAAAATGTTTTTCCTTCCTTAGGCTCTTTTTCCCGTTTACAGGCAAATGTACATATGTATATGTTTTGGGTGTTTTTTCCTGTGGCGCTAACTCTTTTTCCTTAGGCCTTTTTTCCCTCTTAGAATAGTAATGTCGTATTTATTATGTGGGTCTGGCGGTAAGGTCATAATCGGTGAGCAGCAATTTAAGGTCCTTAGGGGGGGCGGTCTCATGCACGAAAGGGGCCGTCCAGGAGGAGGGGCCACTGGTCTCTCCCAGAACTTCAGGGGCGGGATATCCATCGCTTACAAGGGTGCGGGGGAGGGAGTCTACGCTTTCCTCAGGCTGGTAGCCTCCCCTCACATACACTATGACGTCATCAAGGTGCGCGAGTGTAAGGGCCCTCCTGTTATGGTTAAATGGAGTTCAGGGAGCGCACGCGTGTCAACGGGCACCGGTTGCGCATGCGCATCTCGGACGTGAGAGCGTAGCTGTAAAAGGCTCTGACACCGGTTAGCGACCTTGCCGCAGGACCAAAAAATTATTAGAATGCACACTTATTTTCAGAATGTTAGATTCGGTTAGGAACCACGCTGTACTAGCTACTTGTTAAGGTTAGCCCATCATCATGTCAAAATGGATGTAAATCTAATGTTCTGAAGTTTGCATTTAATAATTGTGTAAATGTTTTATTTTATTAAAATTTTTAATTTTGTTTCATATTTTAATAAATACGGCCAGGGGGTCTCTGACCCCCTGCCTTCCAAAGACTCATGTGTTGACTTGTTAAATTGGTAACGTTGTCTGTGTGTTAAGGCGGGGGGTGGCCGGTAGTCCCAGACCATGTTACAAACCCTGACGACTGCCTGCCGTCTTCCAATCTCGTCGAAGCCGTGAACGTTCCAGTGTGTATGACCTTGAGCAATTGGAGATTGCGTCTAATTTCCATTTAGCTAGCAATGCACCAAGCCACGGGCACCTAAGCACCCTCTACAGTTCTGTCATGTACCATGCGAGTTCATCAAGTGCCTTGGAAATGAAAAAAATCATAATAATGTACACACACTTTTTTAAACAAAATTATTACTTAAAAATACAAACGGCTTACCCTTTCAATAGGATCTCCGTTATCCCGAGTCTCATGCATCCATTAAGTACTTAAGGAGTGGAACCACTGGGGTGTCAACTTCCCACCTGGGGCTCTTACATTTCCCCATGCCTTGGGCACTCACGGTATAAAAATTAAAAGTGTACGTAATTGTATTCTGTTGCTGTACTAAGTGGACATGACGTGTTTGCTGCTTTCCTTTTCAAGATCAAATAAAAATGTTCCAACTCAGGCACACCTGTGTTGAAAAAAAAGTTAAAAGGGCGTGAAAATGGAATCAAATATTTGTATCAGAATCAAGTCTTTTTGGTGTAAAAGGAGCTGAATGGGAAGCGCTCAGACATAAGATTCGGTGGTAGTCATTCCCTTTCCGTGTCCTCTTCTGCCCTGTTTCCTAATACAAATCGTGCTCTCATCTTTCTTAACTTCTGATCTAAAGTGCCAGTGACACGCCCTGCCTCCTCTAATCTTTTTTACTTTCCCCAGCTGTGTTTGCGAGAGAGACACCCTTTAACCAGTCCGAACACTGCCATGTCCCCAGCAGACTCCCTGCTGTCTATTCATGCAGTCTCTTCTGCACAGTCTGACTTCAAAGCCCAAGGATCCCCTTTCCGCCATTTTCTCCTCTGACTGCCTCTTGTTCAGATGAACCTACTAGCGATAATGTCCTATTTACCTGCTCCTCCAAAGCTTACACTGCTGGTCCACTGCTCATATGGGACTGCATGGCAGCATGCATTTATCACTCCTCAGCCCCCTTGATCCGAACTGATTCGGGGGCGCCCTCAGAAGAGATAAAACAAATCACGTATGTTTAATCAGCAAGGCTGGTCTTTAGCTAAAGCTAAGGTGTGCTTGGTTGGCCCTTATACCGTCGTCTGTCGACTTCCCCCCTCCGCCCCCCCCCCCCCAACAGTCATTTATGCACAACGCATTTAAATAAAAAACATATTTTATCTACATAACGCGTAATTACAGATGTTGCCAAAGCTCCTCAGGTCCGTGCATGTCGCAACAATATTATTGTGACACGTAAGCTATCAAGTTCTCACTTGGCTTCTCTGTCAGCTCTGGAATTTCTGGATTTGCAGATCTTACCTTCAAACCTTGCGAAATCAGAGCTCGGGGGGACAAATGAAATTCCTCGTTAGAGACGTTCTTGTTTCCTTGTATTTGTGGCTGTGTATGAGGAAGTGCACGTCATTTTCCACATGACACAGGCCACATCGTTAACAAATACGGCCTGTCACTGTTTTCAAGGTCTGTCTCTGCCTACCTCTCTCTTTCATTCAGTATATTATGGCCGCTGCTCCTCTGCTTGTACATCCCTTTAGTGGTTGGTGTAGTGACCACTGACGTAGGGCACTAGGACCCTGTGGGTCACAGGGCAGTGACCAGGTCACTGGACATGACTTCCTGTGGACGGACAGGAAGTGGACAGTAGAGGACAGGACGAGGACGAGGACAGACGTGCCGAGACACGCAGAACACACATGCTAATAAAGAAGTTTTCTTTTATTCTTGTTTTCTCTTTTATTTATAGTTCTTTCTTGGTGTGGCTGTGTTTCTCCTTGTTCCCTGCTCTTTCCTCCTTCTTTTCTTGTCTTTTCTTGTCTTTTGGGCTTCTTTCGTTTTGCCTGCCCTACTAATGGCTGCCCATTGTTTCCTCTTGTTCTTTCTTGTTTTGTCCTAGTTAAGATGGCCGCCCGTGTTCCCGCGAGATTTCGCGATCGAAATCTCGCTTTTGCCTGATCTTAAAATGGCCGCCGCGTTGTTGCCGCGTTTCTATTAGCTTTCCTGCCTTCTTTCAAAATGGCCGCCAAGATTTTCCCTTTCTCGCGGGACTTCGTGTTTGATTTTCGAGCACGATCGCCTCGCGCTTCTATTTGGCACTGGCGCTGCTCCTGGGCGCTTCTTACCGCACTTTGGCAGCTCTTGTAGGACGCTGATCGGGGTGGGCTCCCGTGTAGCTCCTTGCGTCTCCGTTGCACTTCCTCGATCGTTGTGCTTCCTCGGTCGCGTGCTGGTGGTGTTCTATGACCCTCGTCGCCAGAAACAGCAGGGAAGGTAGAACGCCTATACCTCATGTCCACGGACGAAGGGTATGAAGAAGAGCACATCAGATTAGTGGATAGGAAGTCAGTAAAGAAGACGGATTGGGTGACCATTGACGTAGGACCTCACCAAACAGAATTTGTACTGGACAGTGGGGCCACGTGTAACATAATGTGTGCTACGGAATATGATAAAATGAAGAGGAAGCCACCGCTACAACCATCAAATATAAGAGTATTTACCTGGGGTGCACAGAATCCAGTAACGAACATGGGAAAATTCACGGACACCATGACGCACAAAGGAAAGACCATCACAGAAGAAATACACGTGCTACGAGGAGACATTCCAGCACCATGTCTATTAAGCAATATAACAGCAAAAATAATGGGCCTACTAAAGATGATGTATCACATGTCGGAAAAAGAGAATATACTACAAGACTACCCAAAATAACGAAAGGACTTGGACGCCCTGCATCACCGAAGGGTACCCATCCATCTACAACCTCAGGTGGAGGAAGAAATAAAGGAACTACTAGAACAGGACATCATTGAGCCAGCAGAAGGGCCAACGCCATGGGTGTCCCCAATAGTGGCTGTACCAAAAAAGGACACCACACAAATTAGAATCTGTGCCGACATGAGAATACCTAACACAGCTATTGAACGAGAACGACATCCAGGGCCGCATCTAGATGACATGATAAGCTGCCTGACGGGAATGAGAAAATTCTCCAAGTTAGATCTATGCAAGTGGTACCACCAACTGGAGCTGGACCAGGAGTCCCGATACATAACGACCTTCTCAACGCACCTAGGATTATTTCGCTACAAAAGATTAAGCTTTGGAATATCGTCAGCAGCGGAAATATTCCAGGAAACGATCAGGCACATCATTAGACCAATCAAAAACAGCCTGAACTACAGCTATGATATCCTGGTTTTTGGAAAATCAGATGAAGAGCACGATAAGGCATTGAGGGAAGTGTGTTCACAGCTAGTAGAGGTGGGCCTAACAGTCAACGAGAAGAAATGTGAACTGGGAAGAGAAGAACTAGTGTTCTTCGGACACATCTTTTCAAAGAGAGGGATGAGACCAGACCGCAGCAAAATAGACACCCTTGAAAAAACAAAAGAACCAAAAGATGTCGCCGACGTGCGCTCATTCCTCGGCCTTGCCAGCTATTGCGCGCGATATATAAAGGACTTCGCGACGGTGAGCACGCCACTGAGAGAATTAACGAACAGGGCCAAACATTCGAATGGACCACAGAGTGCCAAAAGGCGTTTGAAGAAATAAGGGCGTCAGTAACGGCCGTAGATCACCTGGCCTATTTTGACCCGAGCCTATGCACCGAATTGACAGTAGACGCCAGCCCGGTAGGTCTTGGCGCAATACTAGCGCAACACAAGCCTGGAAAAGACTCACCTCGACAGATAGTAGCATACGGAAGTAAGAGTCTGTCGGACATTGAGAGAGCATACTCTCAACCAGAATTGGAGAGTTTGGCAGTTGTATGGGCATGTGAGCACTATCACATGTTCATCTATGGAAAACCATTCACTATAGTGACAGATCACCAGGCTCTAATGACCATCTACGGGAACCCAAACGCCAAAATACCACCAAGAATCGAAAGATGGGGGATCAGGCTGATGGACTACAACTTCAAGATTGTCCACAAACCAGGAAAAGACCAAAGCCCAGCGGACTACATGTCACAACACCCGCTTCCCCATCAAAAAGAGGGCACCACAATGGCAGAAGAATATCTAAACTTCATCGTGAGACAGAACACTCCGGCGTCAATAACAAGTGAAGAACTAGAGCGAGAAACAAAAGGAGACCCGACAATGAAGGCAATTGGAATGGTGGTGCGGCAGCAGAGATGGAGACACATTAACAGTAACACCCCTACAGAGGAAGGGGTCAATAAGGAAGAACTACTGGCATTTAAAAAGATAAGCGAAGAGCTGTCTGAAACAGAAAACGGAGTCCTGATGAGGGGATCAAGAATTGTAATACCATATCGACTGAGAAAAAAGACAGTTGAGCTAGCTCATGAATCGCATCGAGGCATCGTAGCGACAAAGAAGATGTTGAGAGAAAAAGTGTGGTTCCCAGGACTGGACAACATGGTGGAGGAAGAGATATCACACTGTCATACCTGTCAAGTAACAGGACCACCTGCCAAGCCCACACCATTGAAAATGTCGGAACTGCCACCAGCAGTATGGACCGAGTTGGCAGCAGACTTTTATGGGCCACTGGAGACTGGAAAATACCTGCTAGTGGTCATTGACGAATTTTCAAGGTTTCCAATAGTGAGAGAAGTATCGTCGACATCAGCAAGTGCCACCTTACCAGTGCTAGACGACGTATTTGCTGCCTGGGGCTCACCACAAACACTGAAAACAGACAATGGTCCTCCATTTTCTGGAGAGGAATTCAGTAGATTCATGGAATACCTGGGGATCAAGCATAGGAAAATAACTCCTTTGTGGCCACAGGCCAATGGAATGGCAGAACGATTCATGGGGACTATCAAGAAAGCCATCCAGCGAGCAAAATTGACACAGATATCAATTGGACAAGCACTTTGTCAAGTGCTAAGAGATTATAGGAACACCCCTCACGGCTCCACTGGTAGATGCCCAGCGGAGTTGGTGCTAGGAAGATCCAGCAAAACAAGGCTACCTCAAATAGACGCAACAGCAAGCACGAATAGAAGCGACATTGCAGAAAGAGATCACCAAGCAAAAAAGAAAATGAAAGAATATGCTGACAAAAGGAGAAATGCATCTGAACACCAGCTAAATGAAGGAGATCTGGTGGTAGTGAGACAGAAACAGCAAAGGAAATCAGACAGCCCATTTTCAAAAGATCCGCTGGTTGTGACTGGCGTAAAAGGTTCAATGGTGACTGCAGCTTCAGAACATCAAAGAATAACAAGAAATAGTTCCCACTTCAAGGAGCTCAAAGTGGAAGAGGAAGAAGGAGTGCAACAACACCAAAAGTGGAAGAAAGGGAGCAAGGAACCAGCAGAGAGACAATATCACCGAAAGTGGAAAGCGGAGGACAAGAACTGAGCAGAGAACAAAGACCAAGAAGAGAGTGCAAGAAGACTATTAGAAGAAATGTAGAGAGACTCTCTCTCTCTCTCTCTCTCTCTCTCTCTCTCTCTCTCTCTCTCTCTCTCTCTCTCTCTCTCTCTCTCTCTCTCTCTCTCTCTCTCTCTCTCTCTACCTATCTATCTATCTTCTTCTTCCCTTTTCTTTTCTCATCACTGTGTGGATAATGTACCAAGAATTTGTACGTGACAAAGATCTTTGTTTGTGACAAGGGGGGAGATGTAGTGACCACTGACGTAGGGTGTCCTGTGCATTTCCTGACGATCGTGCCTACTAATACACGACAGTTGGATTTCTCACATTCACCTTGCTTGTATTTTCTACTTGCCATTTCAGTACTGCATTTTCAGTGAGTTTCCACAGTTAATCGTACATATGCCATGTGCACTTTTTGCTATCAGTTTCAGGTTGTGCGACTGAGCTCATTTTGTTTCCTTGCGAACTGTGTTTATGAACCTGTGGATTGGGTTGTATGACGGAACAGCGAGTTCCTCAACCCTGCATACCTAAACAACGTGGTTTGTATAACGACCACGTCGTAACCACGCATTTGTTTACCACGAATTTACGTGGTAAAGTTATGCATGGTAAAGGGGTATGCGTGCCTAAGGTTACCACCTCCTCCCCTCCGCCCAAAGGTACACACTCCTCCCTGCCCCTTTCCCGCTCTGAAGTGCAAATTCCCCTACCCCCTCCCAACCCCCACGCTGTGTCTTCCATCACCCCAATGCCTAAAACCCTGTCCTAAATACTGCCCCGCCCTCCTGTTAGCCCTAAATATTTACTCAGCCTCCCCCTGAGCCCTAAAAATTACCCACTCTTCCCTAATCCCTACAAACTACCCCATCTCCTCCCTGAGCCAAAAAGCAACCCCTAAAAAATACCCTGAAAACAATCACGTGCCATCCCACGCCTGAAAACTACCACAAACCACCCACCCCTGAAAACTACCCAGAAACCCCCTTAACCCCTGAAAAGTACCCGAAACCCCTTGAAAACGATCACAAACCCTCCCACCCCTGAAAACTACCACAAACCACCCACCCCTGAAAACTTCCCCGAAACCCCCTTAACCCGTGAAAACTACCCTGAACCCTCTATCTCTGAAAACTACCTCAAACCCCACCACACCTGAAAACTACCCCGACCTCCACTACCCCTTAACACTACCCCAACCCCCACTACCCTGGAACACTACCCCAAACCCCCACCACCCCTGAACACTACCCCGACCCCACTACCCCATAACACTACCCCAACCCCCACTACCCTAAACTCTCACCACCCCTGTACACTACCCCAAACCCCCAACACCCCTGAGCATTACCCCGAAACCCCACCATCCCCGAAAACTACCCTGAACCTCCACAACCGCTTAGAAACTACCCCCAAACCCCATCATCCTTTAAAACGACCCCAAACCCCTACCACCCCATAAAACTATCCTGAACCTCTACCATCCCATAAAACTCTGCCAAACCCCCACCACCCCTGAAAACTACCACAAACCACCCCCATACCAGGCCCCAGCCCCATTTACCTGTCCGTGCCTGCTTCTCTATACTCCTCTTTACCCACCCATACCGAACACTAGAGCGCATTTGCCTTAACCATGCATGTGCGTGGTGAAGGCAAAGTCGTTGTTCGGGCAAGCGTGATTGCGTTTGCGGACTTCCAGAAATTGTGGCTCTGGCCTCGTAGTTCCGAATGTTTCCCTGTGGTGTGTGGTAGTCTTCTATGACTATAATGGTTAGAGCAAGCTTGAACAATCACTTGTAACCGGTCGCACAGCTTGAAGTTCTTTTACCAAAATTAACAATTTTATATTACAGTGTACATTCAATCAAACCATATTCAAAACCATTACATTGTGATTTTTATTGTTGATCGCTGTCCACTTGTTTTGTTATGATTTCTCACATAACAATAAATCATATTTTGATAAGAATGATTACACAATAATTCTTCAAAAAATGACAATTCTCAATTTCGGGATGGAGATCCCTTCTACAGTGGACTTCTGTGAACATAAATAATGGAAATGCTATCAAAATTATAATTTAATATACAGTAAAAAATGCTGCATGACTACATCGTTTGATTCTGTCCAAATTGGTGGGTTTAACCGCATCGCTGCTGCGGTTATTTTTGCGCTGTGCGGCTGTTTTCAAATAACCGCGATACATGACGAGCTCAGCTGGTCATCCGCATACGTCACCCGTGGCTGATGACGAGCTGAGCTCGTCATCAGCATCGAAGGGGTTAAGAGACTTAGAAAGAAGTGCTCATTGAGTGCAAAAAAAGATAGTGACATCACCGACCCGAATAAATGTTAAATAAATATTGTGGCGCTAAACAAGGGACACTGAGACCATAATAGCAAAGATGTGAACCTGTATGCGAAGAACAAGAACACCTGACTTGCAACAGATTAGACTGACGTGCTTAAAAAATGACCACTTACTTGAAGTGAAGAGAATGGTAGCAACAGTAGAAAAATGTCCTCACATGTATAAAACGTGACCGGCCCGTCGGAGTAATGTAATGAATAAGGTTGGAAAAATATACCCAACAAAACCGGAAAACAATGAATAATAAATGCTGAATACCTTATGCTTTTCTTTCTTTTGGAAACCGTTGTTCACACAAGCAGCTAAACCTGCATGAGAAAATGTTCACCTTATCTGCGATAAAATGAGGATATATGCAGCTCATATGTGTTTATAGTATGTCATGCTGCTAGTGTAGCCAAAATTAATTAAAGATTCTTACCCGAAGAGTCATAATGTAAATCTGTTCGGGGAGTGTCTCAAGTTTAGGTAATTACATTGCTCAAAAGGAATCCAGTGGTAATAAACCACTGTTCGAAATAGAAACAGGACGGCAATAATGAAATGCTTATCCAGAATTTAACTTTTTCACAAGTGCTAAGAACAAAAAGAATATCTTCAACACATGAGTAGTATATGACGCTTTAGCTGAACAAAAAATGCAATTTCAAACAAAGAGGATACCCGGATACAATAGTCAACAATGCAGAAGATAGAGCAGCAAGATACAATCTATTAATATCCAGAGCAAAATCTCCGCAGAATCGTATGGTCTTTGTTACAAATTTCAGCCAAATCTGCTAATATTAAAAAGATCATTAACAAAGGTGGGAGCTTCTCCAGCAGGAACCAGATTTTAAAAACCTATTTGTTGAAAATCCATTGTTTGCATGCGCAAGAAGCCAAAACATCAAAGAATTGTTGACTAACGCGAAACCTCAACTGAACATATGTGAAACAGGCACGGAAAAATGCTACAAATGTATACATTGCAACATCATCGTTGGGAATTCCATCACATACCTGCAGACTGGAGAATCAGTGAAATTGAGACATTCGGCCAATTGCAACTCAATCTTTGTGATTTATTGCATTAAATGCCCTTGTGGCTTAATGTACATAGGCAAGATGGAACAGAAAATTAAAATAAGAATAACAGAACACAAGAGGATGATACGGAACCAGAACACAAATTCTAATTTAGTTGTAGACTGGCTAGAAAATTAACACAACACTGCTCAATTGAGGTTCCTAATATTAGAATCACTACTATTAGTCCTGACAGAGACAACTTGAAACTGTTATCCCAAAGGGAAATTTGGTGGATTAAAAAGTTAAATGCAATCAACCCATCAGGTTTAAATGATAAAATAGACATGATTTGTTTCTTATAACACATAGAAAAGACAAAGACATGTTTACAACAGTTAGTTGACACAGTTGTATATTGATAATTGTTTAAACCCTTCGATGCTTGTGACGGAACCATTCCGTCATCAGTCACGGTTGGGCTGTGCTGATGACGGAATGGTTCCGTCACGACCACACCCATTTCAATGAGGGGCAGCACAGGAGGGGAACTCCATTGGCAGCGAAGGTGTTAACGACATTGGAGAGGAAGATATTATCACATATTAGGCAAAACAATGAGGCTACAAGCAAGTGTACTCGTGATTTAGAACAAGCAGGTTGATAACAGAATTTTAACTACCAGAAATCATGCAACATGTTGTATCATCACAGTTATGATGCCGTACTGTAATTATGATGTGCAGTGTTATGAGCTTGTGTATTTCATTTTGGTGATTGTAATCTTTATTACTTATTGCACCCTATTTTTGAACACCATGCATGGCGATTTATTTTTTGGAACAAGGGCACTATTGTCTTCTAATTCACTATTTTGGACATTTTTCGATTCTCCCAGCACTAATGGATGACTCCTTTACTCTGCCGTTTTATAGGGCCCCAGTTTGTCATGGTAACGTACTGTTACTCGAATTTTTCGGAACCATAAATATTTTCAGATGCCATATTTGTGTTTATTCTTGAGGAAAGACAATTTTTGTTTACATCAATTGTGCACACATTTAGACAACACTTTTTTTCATGGTATTCACATTTTGTGATGTTTAGCTGTCTTCTGTTCACTTTTTTTTACGTCTTATTACGAACCTTTAGTCTTTACAGTACACTCATGTAGTTCATTAGTACTTTGATACACTTACAAGATGGTGACTATCGCATTTGCGCGTTCAATAGAATTTCATTATTACAGTCTTGTTTCTGTTTCTGACAGTGGTTTAGTACCACAGGATTGCAGTTGAGCAACGTAATTATCTAAACATGAAACGCTCACTGTAATGATTTACATTATGACTCTTTGGGTAGGAATCTTTGATTAATTTTAGCTACACTGGCAGCATGGCATATTATAAACACATATGAGATACATATTTGCTAATTTTTTCGCAGATTCAACGAAAATTTTCTAATGCCGGTATAGCCGCTTGCGTAAACAATGGTGAACTAAAGAAACAAAAGCATAAGATATTGAGCATTCAGTATTTGTTGTTTTCCAGTTTTGTTCGAGTGTATTTTTTCCAACCATATTCATTAAATCACTTGCAAGTCACATTTTATACTAGTGAGGACCTTTTTCCACTATCCCTAACATACGCTTCACTTCCAGTAAGTAGTAATTTTTTAAGCATGTCAGTGTTAGAAATGGGATCTTTGGTTGGCTAATGCTTGCACCAAAGCCAGGCAGAGACCACCACTCTAGTCAGGCCAAGGGAGTTACATGCGAAGATAACCCCTGCTCACCCCCTTGGTAGCTTGGCACAAGTAGTCAGGCTTATCCTGGAGGCAATGTGTAAAGCGTTTGCGCAACACACACACACAGCAGCAACACACTAGGCACACCACAAAAAGGAACTCTACACAAGGTTAGATCGAAAATAGCCTTTGTATTATCATAAAACACATTAGATGGTAATCACACAACATACACTGTGCCAACTGGCACTGGGCAGTATTTACAGGGGACTATTTACACCCGACAGGGCCAATGGGACTACTGTCCAAACCATCACAAATCACCAATTGTAAATGTAGCACAAATAGTAAATGTAGCGCACAACCAGTAACTACTGGTAAAGTTAGGTACTTAGCATGAGATCCTGCAACGTAAAACAGAGGATGCATAAATCACATTACGCATGAATCACCTTAGGCATAAAACTACATTAGGCCCAAACCTCATTAGCATCACACATTACACAATAGGCATCACAGTATGCATTACAAGCATAAATACATTACGCAATAACTGTAAGCATGAGCGCCATCACATAAAAACATTGGGCATCCCATTATGGTCTTGCTCCATACCACCATAAACTGACCCCAGGCCGACAGGCCTTTCACAGGGGCTCAAATGCCATGAGTCCCGCAGAGTCAGGGCTGGCTGCGCATGCAGTGAAGTAAAAGTGCACACTGAACTTCTTAAACGTAGCAGGTGCCCACTAATTGCTGAGCAGCTGTGAAAACAAAGGTGCGCACTGGCACCCTCTGTCCACCACTGGGATTCTAACAGAATAAATGAGCCCAAACATGGCAGCTGTCTGCGATTCGCAGGGCAGTTGTGAGAATGCACTGGCAGTTCTGGCACTCCCAGTGACTCTGGTGTCCAAAACAATGCCCACCAGCAATGGGGGCGGGCATTCAACGTGCCCTCCGGAGTCCCACTCTAGGATTCAGTAACGCTTTTCCCCCCAATGAAAAAAAAATGGCACTGGCCCTCCACGTTGTGTCGGTAAACACTGGACCCTGGCCGCGCTCTCAGAGCCTCCTTCACCGGGGCCCCTCCCGTGCCTCCTTCGGCACCACCAAGGCTGCCTAGTTCAGTCCCACTCACTGGGATATTGCAGGTTCCTTGGTTCTCCTCTCCATGGGGTCCTCTGCAGCTGCACGTGGGGTTCTCCTCTCCACACGGGAGCCCCGCCTCGCCTCCAGTGCAGCGCTGCCGGTCAACCTCCCGGACGGTGGCACACGCAGGGCTTCTCCCTTCACTCCCGGGGAGCGCCGCCAGGAGTCAGGCTTCGTGTGTCTCAGGCGCCCGTCCCACAGTGGGGTGGTTTCCAGCCTGGGTCTTCCGGCCGGCGCTTCACTTCCGTTCCAACTTCTCCTTGGCTCCGCCTCCAGCCAGGCTGCCTGGGTCCGGTTTCATCTGTCCCAGGTAACGGCGGTGAATCCCCTCCTCTGCAAACGCGGCAATGCGGGGTGGGCACCTGCTCCTTAAATAAAGATGATTGCGGGGTAGGCTCCCGCCGTCCAACACCGCATGCGGGGTGGCACCCGCTCCAGTCAAACAAAAAGCAGAAGCGGGGTCGGCTCCTGCTAATTGAATAAAGACAATTGCCGCATGGATGCGGGGTAGGCACCCGCTCGCAAAAAAAGTGCATTAAGCGGGATGGGCACCTGTTGAAGAACACCAATGCGGGATGGGCACCCGCTAATTAAATAGGCAGAATTGCGCAGAAACGCGGGGTGGGCTCCCGCTTGTATTTTAAAGCGCACAGATGAAGGGTGAGCACATGCTTGATGAATGGCGATTGCGGGGGAATCCCTACATCGGGATTCCCTCTGTAGATGAGGCAGCTCAGCGCTGCAGAGCCCTCGCTCTCCTTGGATAAGAACAGCCCTTCTCGGATTGAAAGTCCCATAAAGTCCTGTAGAGGGAAGGGGGCAAAGGCTGGGCCGGCCAGCTCACAGGGTCCTCCAGCAGGGGGGCAGTCCCCTGTGGCGGTTCCTCCTGGAGCCAAGCAGCAGCAGGCCTCCCCCTCAAGTCAAAAGAACAGCACAACAGAGAACAATTTCCTGGGATCACAGCCCCTTCATTTATACACCCTTTTCCTTTGTGTCACAGAAGAGGCCTTGGGGATCCCAGTTAAAACTGGTTTGGAGGAGCTTTGGAGCACTTTGTTTTGCTCAGCTTCTCTCTCCTTTGTCAGGTGGGGGCTCAGGGATCTGTCGCACCACAGGGGGCAGAGCCGGCACTGTGGAGGGAAGGCACAGCCCTATTCAGGTCCCTGGTGCAACTCCTCCCTCCCATCTAGATGCAGATCTCCAGATTCACCACTGGCCTGACTCACCCTGACTCTTGGAGCCACCCACACCATCCAGCCCCTGTCACTCAAAAGCCAGACACGCAATTCACACCAGGCAGGCAGACACATAGCACACAGAAATTCCAACTTCTAAAAGTGGCATTTCTCCGCCAGTCACCATATATCTGCACACACCATTGTGCAGCATTTGTTCTCATGAGTTCATAGATACTAAACTCGCCCCTGCACGCCTCTCATACCAGGAATTACCAGGGACACACATATCTCCCTTGCATTCCTATGGGAGGGCAGGCCAATCTCACCACATGCACTCAGAGCGCATACGTACTTTACACTGGGCCACAATGCTAAAGTGTGCAGAGGCCAAAAACTACCAGAAACAGGTCACAGAAAAGGCAAAAGGTTTAGGGGTGAACCTCCCCAAAAGGGCTAAGTCCAACAGTCAGTCTAATCTTTTGTACATCAGGTGTTCTTGTTCTTTGCATACAGGTTCACATCTTTGCTTCTATGGTCTCAGTGTCAATTGTTTAGCGCCGCAGTATTTTCTGAACACTTATTCAGGTCGGTATGGCACTATCTTTTTGTGCACTCAATGAGCACCTCATTCTAAGTCAATTAAACCCACCTATTTGGACAAAATCAAACGATGTAGTCCTGCAGAACTTCTTTCCTGTACATTAAATTATAATATTGATAGCATTTCCATTATTTATGTTCAGGGAGGCTACTGAAGAAGGGATCTCCATCCCAAAATGTATTGGACATCAACAAGAGTGTATTTGAAGAAATGCTAACTTTGTCAAATAAAAAATTGAGAATTGTCATTTTCAGAAGAATTATTGTGTGATCATTCTTATAAAATATGATTTATTGATAGCTGAGAAATGATAACAAAACAAGGGGACATTGATCCGCAATAATAATCACAATGTAACGGTTTTGAATATGGTTTGATTGAATGTACACTGTCATATAAAATTGTTAATTTTGGTTAAAAAAACTTCAAGCTGTGCGGCCAGGTTAAAAGTGATTGTTCGCACTTGCTCAAATCATTATAGTTCACTTGGGGTAGGTAGCCTCATCCCTGACCAGCAGGCTAAACACATATTATCATTGACATACTAGGAACACAAGGCAGTTTTGCACCATCATATAACACATTTTCAAAAAAGGGTGCATGCTAAATACAATAATTAGTCTTTCATGACTGCCAGCATGCACGGAATTGTATTATATATACTTTTATTTTAGGATTGACATGATCATTGGCTGTGATTACATTCTGTTAACAGTCCTGAAGGTTAGGTTATCAAGCTCCTCAATCCAATGGAAACATAAGGCCTCATTTCGAAAGTTTCTAAAACTTCCACCAAGTTACGTGTAGTTCTACGGTGAGTCATTGGGGCTCTCTTTGGGGGTAAATCCTAGACAGTGGGGATCCCCACAATATAGACATGGGTGTATGGGCACAAGGCGCCTGATTTGCATGGGTGAGTATACTTTTTCTGTATACGAAATCAGAACTACATAGGCAGTGCTGAATTGGCATGCTCTTCTGGCATTTAGCCAGTTTTTAGCTACTTTCATAGTGGGTGGTGTAAGTGAGGGACTAAAGTGGGTCTTCTCAACACATCCATTGTGTTAGGGTGTCTCTGGAGACCCTGTTAAACCTTAGTGAGGTAGCCACAGAGGGGTGAGGGGATGCCACAGTGGTTCACTCCAGTGAGTGCTCAAATAATCTCTGAACCTCTGGGGAATTTTTGTTTTTCACCAGCAAGGATGGAGGTGCACTCATGTATCTTATCCCTCTTTGCCATGCTTTAAAAATCTGTTAGATGGAATACACAACAACCTTGTTGGGTTCTTTATTTTATACACAACAAAGAGGTCAATCTTTATTTTTTTATGCTTACTGGGGGCTGCATGGCATTTTCTAGTCTCCTCTTTGAATCAATAAACCCATTGTTGAAGGATTTATTTGCTACTAAAATGGACATGCAGACTTTGGTTATGTTTGACATAAAACATGTTGCTTAAATATATATCACAGACAAAAATATTGGCCCATTCGATGAAGATTTTTTTTCATTATCTTCAAAGTGAAATATTTAGGGAACATTATCTTTGTCGTACAATATTTGGTCCTCGATATTCTAGTACAATACCTAAGCAAAACTTGTCCTAGATCCTCCTCCACATTGTGGCCAGTCACCAACAGTGAAAGACTGATATGTTTGTTTTGCTTGGATTTCAACATGTTTCCATACAGAGGACATCTAAGCCACTGAAGTACTGTCACTGTGCTTTCTTCATTAACTGACTGTGAGATATAGCACAGAGCTTGAAAGTAAAAAGAAATTTGGGTTGGAGAGAACCATAAACCAGTCGTGTGCCACTTTTCATCATCACTGTATAGGAAGCTACATCTCTTTACAGGTGACACTCAATTAAACACAAGAGAAGAATATTTGAAATTAAGAAACTATGAGGCGGTTTGGAAAAACCTAAAGCGTGGTCAGAAAACAAAGAGCTATCTACTGTTATCAGCCAAGGCCCGTACAGGTAAGAGCAGTAGGCCCGGGTAGGGGGGATTTGAAAGATGAGGGAAAATTAAGTATTTATTTAATTTTTCCTCATCGTCATCTGTCAAAATCCCCCCTAAACCCAGCCCCAGCGCCCCACTGCTCTTACCTGCACGGGCTGCGGCTGACTGTTATTCATTTAAGGTTTGGAACACTATGGATCAGTACAATATGGTTGGAAAATGTGTTGTCAAAGATGCTATCAGAGTGTGTCAGAGGAATAATGGAGTTTTCAGGAAAAAGATAAGTAGATATGATACCACTTTATACATCTTTGGTGAGGAGTAATAAATAATGATGTTCCTTCCCAATAGTCCATTTTCCCTCTGGGTATGTCTGAGGTAGAGGACAGCGACCAAAGTGGGGCAGGTTTGGTGCCAGAGACCCTATGATATGCAATACTAAGGCTTAAATCAACATAAATGTGAACAAAGAGGAGAGGGGAAATGTATAAATACTGAAGCAGAAAGAATATATTGGTGTGTGAGTATATTCCGGGAGAGAATTGATTCTATTGGGGAAGCTACTACTTACAGCAGTTGTGTATTTTTTCACAGAAATACTAAATGTATGCAATAGCCATCCAGAAGAAGTGGCAGGCCATGTTAGTAAAATAATTCACGTGGGCATGAGACAAAGAACAGCAATCAGTTTAAAAGGAAAGGCACAGCCCGTGACTAATGGGCCAATTTACCTCACAGGCGGCCTCTGCCTGTCATGGTGGCAGAGGTCATCTCCTCCATTAGCCTGACCGACCGACATCCACCTATTTAAGAGACCCCTTCTGGCTCTGTTGTGATCCCTATGCCTTCCGTGTTCCTTCACAGGACCTGCCGCAATGGTAGCTTCTGATAAGGCTCAAAACAATTGGTATGCTTGACCGTCATATTTCTGAAAGACATGCGCCAAACGTTTTTATGATTCCTTTCGTGTTTTCTGGGAAACAAAAGAAATAATGTCCCCCAAATAATAGAATATTCCCCCAGAATGTGGGCATAATTTCTTTTTTTTCTGCCCCTCCTAGCGGAGATGGACAAAAAGAAGGTGTAGGAAATTGGGTTCTTAGTTTCGCAAGATCTGAGGCCTGCACAAGTAATAGGTCTACAATGTCGACTTACTGGGAACCAAGCACCCCATTTTAGTGCTTGACTCTCTCAGCATAGCGAAGCACAGCAAACCAAGACATAATCAGGGGAGGTGGTGTGGCCATTCGCTGGCACGCAATAATAACATTCAATACATGATTGTCCAGTCAATGCTTTTCCTTTAGAAAAGGATGAGTACATTTATCACACACATTACTAAACACTACACTTTAATTTACAAATATTTTCATAAGGCAGATCAAAAGTACCTTGGATTACATTATAAAATCACATTTGACTTCAAAGACTCATGACTGACTCGCAAAATAAATTGCAGTGCCCACCCACCTATACCAGACAACACATCACAATAAAGGGAGTTATCACTTTAGATAATACAGACCTTTTGGCTTTATCAAGGGTTCACGGATTTACAAGAACAATAAATCAAATGTTAAAAAATCACCAGCATTTTGTGTATAAATGCAATAATCAATAATAACCATGTCTATAATGTAATTATTAATGTCAACAAAGCATATGGGTTTCATTATCCACCTTCAGGTCACATAAAATGCAACTCTAAAACCAGCCCCTAGAGAGCCCTGCACTCACAGCTTTAAAGCAAAAGCTACACCCTTCAGAGTGATTGAAATAATGATGGATATACTGGAGGGGGGGCATAATTTTCTGGGTCCCGCAAACATAGGGTCAGTTTTTTAAGTTCCCTTTAGGGGTCTGCTGCAACACCTGCTGTCCCCGACAACATGTCCTTATCAAGTTTGTAGTGCCCCTGACATCCTGGGGCCACCACCAGGCAAGACAAACATGCAAATAGGAAGCTCAGCAGGACATTATGGGGTGCTCCAGCAATGAGCAATGACTATTTTAGTAAACATACGCAGTCCATTTGCTGAGACACCTGTAGTGAGACTCGCCCACAGTAAAAATTCCAAAGCAGGGTGATCCAAAAAGCAAAAATCTGGGCATATTAAATGGGTGGAACCTATTCTGCAACAGAAGGACACCATACCACACACACTGTAAATTGGGCTGACAGTCTGGTAGCCTTAATTCCCCAGCCAGTACTCCATTGTGTCATTGAAGAAAGCTTTATGAAAGCTGATTCATTAGGGGCACTGCTGAGGAAAATTGATGGTCTGCCTGACTAATTAGTGAGCAGGCGGACCAAGTGTTTAGCATACAGGGTACTCTGTCACACTTTTGATGGAATACCCCATCTGCCAGACTCTAAATAGGCCTTAAGAAGTTTAAGGTGTTGAAGTTGGTAGGGTCTCTGCAGAGTAGACAAGCTTGATTGACTTTACTTGCCATTAGCATCTAAAGGGAGTACATACGTTCCCACAGCTATGTACCCTAGCCATTACAAATTCATCCATCAGGGTTAAAAATGGTGTGGCATAGACAAATTCACTGAAATACCCATTCCACTCAACATCGTGATAGTCACACAAGGGAACAGTTGACATTGCTTCTTTTGTGTAGTAAGATGAAACGTCAGCAACAACAGATACGAATACTGTTGCACAAACTTTTTAAAAAATGGCATATTAACAATTTTTATTGGATTAAAGCTTTTCTTGTAGGAAACATATCAACAATTCACAATGCTAACAATGAGCAGTTTATGGAATCGAGGGTGGGGGGATTATCTCACATGCCATGAGGTTTCCCTACCCTTCTCACAATCACATAACCCAATGAGTAATATCTCTACAGATAATTCTTAAAGTCAACCAAAATACAGCTCAAATCCTTCACTTGTCTCTAGAATTTAAAACTTTAATTAAGGAAATTCTGTGTCAACTGTTGATCTGCAACTTCGTAGTAAAATGTTCTCCGTCAGCAAGCTGCGACTCAAGTAGAAAATCTACTCAGATAGCAGCAAAATCAATTCAGGAAGATGTGCCCTCTGACAGCCGCGTGGTACTGTTTGTGCTGATGTTCCAGCACAGAATGAGCTCCCAGTTTTAGATCATGGCGCAAGCAGTACGACATGCCTATTTTCGCCCCTTCACGTAATTCTGCTGAATCTTGCAGAGTTTTGTTTTATTAAACAAAACGGGAAAGGGCTTGGAATGTAATCTGTCTCATATTTTACTGTGTTAAAATACCATTTCTGTGATTACTCTTTGTCCGAATTGAGAGCTGCTGTTTTGTCAATTATATATGTATATATATTATCTATGTACGTGATAGTACTAAATTATGTGTAACAATGTAAATATTTATGTTGTCTTGTTTCAGTGTATATTTATGGGTATGTATATTGATTGGTGTATATTTTAATATTTCCAGCCTTGAAAAAGTCTTTGTAAGACGAAACACGTGTCGGTAAGCTGTGTGCTGGGAGCTTTTATTGAAGGGATTTTTAGAATAAAGAATATCAAGATTACTATATATTTTGGATCCTTATGTTTGACTAAAACTGTTGTTAATGTCTCTACACCCAAGTTGAATGGGGCTACATATACCCATAAATGTCATTGATGTTTACATAATTAGCAAGTGACAAGAGGTGTGCTGTCCAAGCCCTTTCCTGTTTTGTTTATTGATGCACACTTTGTGTGTAAATAACATCATTGGGTAGTTGGTGTTGTGAGGGCAAATTGAGCACCCTAATCTAGACTTCTTTGTAAAAAATTCTTATATTACACGTATATACCACAGTACAGATCTACGAATGTGTGGACGTTTCCCTATCAGGGAACACTGCTACCCACTTTTTGTGTTGATAAGAGTTTTGTTTCAACTCAGGGGAATTCAATGAGTTAAACTCTGCAAGTTCCGCAGAGGCCTCAATGTTGCTTTTTTGTATTACATATTTATTCAGGGAAGTAGAGTTCATTTTAAAACTCAGGGGGGTTGTCTGGAGAATGATCACTGTGAGACCAAGTGCCTTAATCCAAAAATGTGTTTTCTGGCGCCTGATAATTTTGGGGAATTTAATGTTTATTCACTTAAATCATCATCTGTCTCTGTATGTTTAGAGGAGAGAGACAGTTTTTTCTAACGGTGACACCTTCCCTAGCTGCTGTGAACACATGATCAGGAGAAACACTAGTTAACGGACATGCTAATTACTTTATTGCCAGCCTAATAGGTTTTGTCCACTGTTCCTTCTTCCCGCGCCAATAGGTCTATCTGTTTTGATTCTGGTACACATCTATTGGGTCATCCCAATAGACTTGGACCATCTTCTCAAATGGCATTGGTGCTGCCACTTGCTGCACTTATGCACTTAATTTAAGACGTGCCAAAGAAAACCAAACCATTGCAGATTTTTTAAAATAAGCTGTTGTTGCAGTTAGTTTATTAGTAGCCACCAGTGGTGTTGGTTAATGCTGCTCCATTTGGGACTACATGCATTGGAGGACTCGGAGCCAACACCACCCCTCTCTCTATTGGCTAAAGGTTGCCCTTCACTTTTGTCATTGCTTTGGATTTGTAATTCTTCTTCTTCCAGATCACCTCCTTTCTTGACAATCTATTTTTTAATAAATCAAGACATTCAATGTTCAAAAAAGAAATGAAAGTAGATAGCAAATGTTGTATCATGGTTCCAGTACCATGACACAAATGTACTATTGGGAGGACACAATCTCTTTTTGAAGTTTTTGATTTGTGCTTAAGCAAAGAATTAACCTCTTGACCAAATCAGCTGACTCTTCACTGATATTGCTAAATGTTCCACCTTTTGCAAATGTTCCTGCAGCATTTGCAACAATGGGATCTCTTGGCTCATGGTACTCTCCTCCTTGCTGATTTCCTGTGTCATAATCTCAAAAAGGTGCAGCATTTGGATAAGGTATTGTACAAGTCCCTAATTACTATTCATCTCTATTGTCCCAGCTTTGACAGCTGCATCCCCTCTCCTTTGAAATACATCACCAGTGATAGACCTGTACTACTGAAATGGTATTGCAGCATGTAGTAGGTGGCGTTGCAATGTGAAGGCAACTTCTGTTGCAGGAACTCTATCAGCACACTGAATTATCCTGAACTGCTTTCAGGCTTTGAACAAATTACTAAAATATGTATATATTCTGTGGCAGGTGACCAGTATGTTGTTCATTACTTCTAAGGTGAGGAACTTCTACACAAATATATTTCTGCAGTGCGCTAAACACAGGACTCTGAACTATCCTTTGTTAGCCACGGTTTTGGCAATATTAATCAGTGGCAACAAATCAAATTCTGATACTCGGGTTAAAATAGTCCATGAGTTTGGCATTGTGTGCAATTTCTCCATGGCAAACAGCACACCACCCCAAAAAGCACTATCAGCTAAAGGTTCAGCGGGTAGCCCTTGCATCACTCCCTTGAAGTAGATCCAGTGTGCAGTGATGGATATGTAATCTGTTGCTTGACAAGTCGATCGTGGGTTGGATGGACTGACCAGAGTGCTCCTTTGTAGCTTCACCAGCCAATTGCAGCACCTGATGGTGCCGCACTGCAAATCAACAGTGGGAGACAAGCACAACTTGGAAGTTTACATTTTGGTCAGAGGGTCTCCACAAATTCAAGAAACACCTCTCCTTCCACAAAAGAATAAAGGAGGGAGGTCAAGGTATAACATTTAGGCCAGTTTCCTATTTTATAAACACACTTTCTGATGGGATAAGTGGTACAGCAACTCATAGGTTGCTGTGACTTCTTTATTCATAATGCATTTGCAAGTGAACTACCGAGAGCAGGAAGTCTGCTTGACACTTTGGGTGTGGGCTGTGTCACTCTGTCTATTGTGCCATTCTGAGGTTGCTGGAGGTGCTGTCTGCATACAACACGATTCAGAGAAGATGGTCCAAGTCTATTGGGATCATACAACAGGCAACAGTAGCAGGGCAGTTTCGGAAGATGCTGACATCCTATTCTTCATCCTCCCCACCACTTGATTCTTTCAGTTAAACTTCTTCTCTCTCACCACTAGCAGCTATGTTTTGAGATCCTCTTTCCACTTAATTGCATGTTGATTTTTCAGATTGGCTAGTTGGCCCCCAGTACCATAATGTCCACCTGGCTTTCCACTATGAAATGTATTTGTGGCAAATTGAGCATTCTACGTTGTGTTCCTCTTTTGAGCAAACCACTAAGAAGTTCCAAACTGGGTAGTAGAGCTTTTGTGTGGAGCCAATGCCTAAAAAACTTGTTGAGGTGGAGCTAGAAGGTTGTATAGGCCTTTCATTAGGATGGACATTGGCTGTGGTAGGGGTGGTGCCTGCAGGTTTTTGTGGTCCTCTAGAAAAGATGAAATAAGGTGGAGTTTGTAGAACTCTATGACTCAGAGCACATTGAATAGGGATTAGCTGTACTTGCTTTGTGCCACTCTCCACACTAACAGTCACAGGCTCATCATAACCTTCCTAATTACCTAGGCTCTTTGGAACATTTCATTTCCCTTGTCTCTCGTGATTGGTCTAAGCTGGGTTAATTGATTGTGTTTTAATCTGGAATAATTATATTGTTTGCTAGGACATAATGATGTATTAGGATAAATCATGTGATTAAATTGTTTTTAATTTATATGTATAATAAATACTACACAAATATAAAAGAAATATTTTTCTTTGTTGCTTACAATTATGTACTTTGTATTTTGCTACTGTTGTTGATCAAGAACTGTGAATTAGTTGTCAAGGGGATTCTTGCTACAATTAAGCTGGGTTCCAGTACATCAGAAATAAAGCTTAGAGAAGATGAGGGGCACTCTTTCTTTTCCTCGCTGGAGAGCGTGAAACTGATGTGTCCAATATAAGAGCAGTCACAATATCATCCTAGTCTACAGCAAGCTCAACTTCTATTTCCAGTAGGAACTCAGCTTCACCTTCGAGAATATCAAGTCTCACAGTCTGTGGTTCCTGTTGTTGACTTACCTGTAAATATTCAGTTTTCTGCTGGGACAAATCATTTTCAGACTCACTGTATCAGAACCAGGCACTAACCCGTGATTGTTCTCATGAAGGGCCAACATGCCTCCACAGAGCTGCTTAAGCCTACCTCTCTACCAACCTCATAGCCCAGTCCCAAGGAAGAGCATGAATGTCAGCACTGGAAACGTATGGAAAAGGGATTTGAGAAAACAAGGAGAAGGGAGAGAAATGAGGAGCACTAACGTCTTTGGACAATGGGTGAGGTTCTCACATGGCTTTCTTGGGTTTTTGGTGATCACAATGGGTGGTATGTGGATGTTGCCATGTCACTTCAAACAAAGTACAAAATAATAACTATTGTAACCTCCTTACGTTTTTTACTTCTCTGATAGGTTCTATCCTCTCACCAATCTGGCAACCCACCGTGAGATCCCGATTTCTTCATGTTGTTACTGAGGGGTAGAGATGTGTGCTCGAGTTAATGTAAGGAAAAAACATACAGTATGGGTGAAAGAGTGATCACACAAGTTATTGTCTTGTATTTTCTTTTCTCTTTAGGGAACCTTTCTCCTTTTTTGGAATACTAATCAGGTAAACTGAGAGTTGTTTCAAATATTACTGTGCCTTACATTTTGGACTGTGATCACTTGTTCTTATTGTTTCTTCCTTTACAGCTAGCAGGTTCACTTCACAAGTGGGATCCTCTGCAGGGGAAGACGGCATCTATAGACAAAAACAGGTAAACTCACTGGGTCATTTTTCAAGGCAAGCTCAATGTTCATTTTCTGGAGTTTGACACGGAACCCTTGCCCCTGCCAATACTTCTCAATAACGAACAAGGTGGCTATTTGGGTGCGGTCTATTACAGTCTTGCCATATCCAAAATGGTTGACAGTGACATGCTCGCTCTGAAATCTCTCAAGACTTTGTGAGTCACTTCAAGTCTGTTGGGGGTGTCTTAAGGAGGCGCATTGGCATTCCTCTGTACATAGCGCTAATGATCACAAACACTAGTGTGCAGGTGATGCGTGTGAGTTTATGACGAACAGTATGAGTGGAGTCTGAGCAGCCTCGTGAGAATGTATTATGGTTTCCCCACCCACTGCTCTCAATGACTTAGTCAATGCAGTGTTGAGAGACATGGGCTTTGGTTTTGTTGGTGTTTAAGGCTGATCCTTCTCCCAGGATCTTTCAGCCTAGAAGAGAATGCAGTAGGTATTTTGCACATCTGGAAAAAAAAGAAGGGATTGTAAGTATTATAAGTCTTGTTATATGTACCTATAGATACCTAATGTGATCTGTCAAATGATATCTCAAAGATTACAATTGGTAAAACAACAGCAAGCTCTTATCCCAACCGTTGCACACCAATGTGAGAAGTTGGCCTGATATGTGATGTCCACTATTCTAGTGGGCACCCTGTATCAGTCCAAACAACCCATTATGGTGATGGTTGTAAAGTCAACCTTATAGACCAGCTATCCTAGTGGTCGCATCCTAGTGGTAGCATGGACAAAGCAGTCTTAGGCTAAACGCAAGAGGGCATGTGAAGCCAGCTGTTTTACCAATTGTAACCCCTTTAATATCAAATGAAAGGACACCACACAGGTTATATATAAAATATATATATATATTTATTTCTAACACAACCCCTCTGAACTCTTTATGAGGTCAGAGGCACAAGCACATAACAAGATACTTAATTATCATACAATAAGTTGCACAATATACAGTGGAGCCCTAGGGGCACATAAAACCATATACTAAAATAGTGGTATAAGAACCACGTCACGAAATAAGGATAGGCCTAGGGCCTAGGGAGTCGCTGGGGTTACACTGTACTACCTAAGGATATGAAGCAGGAGGCCCACGGGGGCGTGTGCAGTGTCTTAACACACATGCCAGTTACCATAGAGTTAGAATGGGATGAAAGAAATGGAAACTAGTTCTTTTGGGACACTTCCGGATGGACTAGGAGAAAGCTACTGAAAACTAGGACACTAGGATAGTCAATACCTACTGGAGCACTGGAGTACTCGCGTTACCTCACCCACAGGAAGCGGGTGCATAGGTGTCAAAGTGTGTCGGGTTTCGTCGCTGAATCCTATGGAGCCTTGGAGAAAGATGCTGCAGGCGACCAGGAGAGAAGTGTCCGGTTGGATCCAAGGGCAGGTCGAGGATGAAGAGTACCTGAAAGCAGAAAGGTCAAAGTCTAGGTCACTAGCCAGTGACCAGGAAGAAACCAGGAAGGAACCAGGAATGAACCAGGCGATGTCGTGAAGCAATCAGGTGATGTTGTGAAGCTTGTCTCTGCAGCCACATGGACCAGGAAGTGTCGACGATGACCAAAAGCTGGGCAGGGACTGTTCCACAAAAGATCTCGCTGTCGGTGGTGTTGGCTTCCGGATTGGAGGCAACAAGTCTTGGCAAAGGCAACCCATGCAGGAATCAAAGATGGCTTCTTAATCAGACCAGCAAGGTCTGATGGGCTTCTCCTTTCCAGGGAAGCAAGGGCCAGCCTGGAGCAACCAGGCCAGCAGTGTAGATTTGTAGATTCGTCATCACAGAGGCCACTAGCCAATGGGAAAATGACTGGACAGACGCATCGAGTACAAAAACACTAGCAGGCCCCACGCGGCACTCGTGGAGTGTGGAAGGCTGTGCGTCGGTGTAGAAGGTGCTCAGGGATGGGGCTTCTAAATCCCCAATGCACAGCTTCGAGGGTGCCTCGGGAGCTGCACAGGTAGCAAAGTGCAGGTTTTCCAAGATGGCCGGTCCCACGTCTCTCGTCGCGTCCACAGGTCTCATCTTTGCTGTGGCTGAGGATTGGGCTCAGGGAAGTCTGGAAGTCTGGTTTTTGTCAGGCTCTGCATTCGGGCTCTGGCAGGAGCATCAACAAAGTAAACTGCTGATCGCTGGATGGTGCCTGTTTGCACAGGGTGGTCACTCCCTGACCACAAGGGATATTCTTCAGTCTTCTATCTTCAGTAGAATGTCGAAGGTCCAGAGTTTCGTTTCAAGTTTCAGTTCAGGATAAATCTAATGTCTCTTGACTCAGCTCCTACCTATATACTAATCTGAGGGGCTGGATTACCTGCTAGGTCCCTCCTATGGGTGGGACCAGGGAAGGGGGTAATTACACTCCTTTCCCTTTGTCCAGTTTCGCGCCAGAGCTGGGGCTGGAGTACCCCAGCAACTGGTTTCAACCGGACTATGCATGGAGCACCTTGTGTGCCCCAGGCAGTGTCTCATTTCCTTCAGCCCTCCCTGCCCCAATACACTATGGCCTGTCTGGGGTGGTGCTAGCACCTCCCAAGACAGGAAACCTATTGTCCAAGCCTCCCTCGCTGGAAGGACTCCCAGCAGCAGGAGGTCAGACTTGTGTCTGTGGCAGCAGCATCCATTTTGTGATGCTGAGGCTCTGGTTAACTTTAATAGGGATTGCTAGGAACAACATGTCTTCTCCCTCTAGAAGGGTGGAATGCTACCCCCGTCGCCAGAGCTGGCGAGGGGGTAGTATTCCAAAGCGTATGACACCTTACACAACATGTTTTGATAAAGCCAAACCAAAGTTAGCATTCAACCGTGAGGATGATAATGCACTTAAGAGTATATGGTATGGCTATATCATAGAACAGCTATAAGGACATGGTTCAGAAAGCTGCAGACAGGCTCAACTCATGCTAGAGCCTCATCTCACATAAAACCAAGCACTCTGCCTCCAGGATTGTTAAGGCCTGCCATAGGTGTGACTTATAGGTGTATATGTGTCTATGTATAAGGTTAGATATAGGTATACTATATCTAAAGCAAAGAGTGATTACACCACCTTGCCCCAGCTGAGTGATTAGCCAGTTGTGTCAATTTGGATGGCCAGCCAGATGTGGCATAATACATGCTGCAGCCCCTGGTAGGCCTTGGATGCACCTATGCCCTGAGTACCGAAGGTACACTATACAGGGGCTCATAAGGTGACCCAATATCCAATTGGAGATGTACCTAAAGTACATGGAGTCCATTTTACAGTGAGAGCAGATAGCCTGTGGCCCTGATTAGCAGGATCCCAGACCAACTAATTCAAAAACCAGCTAAACACTAGGCAAAAAAACTGGGGTAGCCATAGTCAGGTATCCACCTTCCTACACACGGGTTCTGTAATTGGGGTTCTAATCTGTTGACTCAAACACCGACTACTTGGATGGCTCCTCCAGATAGGGGTAGGTTTGGGATGTCTGCTGTTCTCACAGTAGAACAGGTAGCACCAGTATCCAACAGAAAAGTGATATTGTGCCTTCCACTTTCACATCAATAAATGGACCTGACTGATCTACCGGCAAGGATGCCTCAAGTACGCACTCCTCTTCCTCCCCCCTCAGGCAACGCCATTGCTCATCTTCACTTTTATTGTTATTAAGTAAAAGGTATTGTGAAATCACAGAATTTTTCTTACCACTTCCTCCATGAAATCCGGCATCCACACTGTACTTTGGCTGATTCACAAATTTGGCAAAGGTGCAGGTGGCACCTGACCCTGCTGATTAAATTCCTGCTTTGGCTGATTCCAAAGCATCTCATTCTGCATCTGTGGATTTAAATTTTGGTTTGGCCCATTATTATTTTGAATATTCCTACACTTGTTCTACCAATGTCCAAGCTTTACGTACCCATGACACAGAAACGTTTTCTTTGCATCCTCTCTATTCATTTATCCTCTTTCTTTGCCACCATTCACCACATGATCACTCTGACTCTGTTCTTTCATCTGACTATCAGTCTGACTATTCAACTTAAGTTCCTGTTGTTCTGCCAATTTCGCTTAGGCCCGCATAATTTTCTCTTTTAACTTTTTATGCATTGCCTCAATATCATCCCCACAGTATTTCGCGTATTTTAGAATGTCATCAATGGGCTTTCCCTGCCAACACAACATGTGTTGTTGAATCATCTGACTAATTTCTGGCTTCAAACCATACACAAACCGATACACAAAATGACCCATATCTTTATCTCCGAAGTTCTCCAATGTTCTCAACGCCACTCTACTGTTTTAACACATGCAGCAATCATTCATAATACGCATGAACAGACTCATTCGGCTCCTGGGTTTTTCTGTCTATCTTTACCCAATCTGTTTCTTTAGGAGGAATCGAAATTTTCCTAGCATAGTAACGATAAGTTTCAATTCTATTAAGGACACGGAGGCGAGGATTATGCTTTTCTCTCTTCGCTGTTTATTTCACAAAAGCACATAGCAGCTAGAAAAGCAACTTATTGTCTTTGCAAAAAATATATGTCAAGCACCCAACACGGGTTGAACATATCAAACATGAGAAAAAACACATGGGATAAACGACAAGTCCCATCAGTCCAAGAACCATAGTCCTTTCATAGTGTCCATGACGTTAAGTTAGGGCATCCATCTTATGCTCCCTTCCTCTTTCTTCGCTGCTTCGCAGCCAGTTAAGTGCCTTTTTCCCTTTCTCCACTCATAATTCTGTAGTGGGATTGTTTGGGGTGGCACTGTGTGGTTATTTCTTGCGTTAAACGGGGACTCTTCATTGCGGGTTTTCAATTGTGTGTTTTTCCTCCCACAGAGCCCCGTAATTTCTTACTTTTGTCGCGGGACGTTTTCGCCCCTGACGCGACTGTCCCCGGGGTTGCGGCTCACATGCATTGCCGCTAGAGGGCGCCGTCACGTCTCGTTCTCCTCGGCGCGATTTCCCCTGACGGGAGTCGCGCTGAGGAGAGCGACAGCGTCGGAGCCTTTGATTGCCGCCTCACCGTGACGCCCGATCCCGGGTTGTATTGCCCCGTTACTTCTTGACGCCCCGTGTGGGGTCTGTACCAGCGGGTTACCGCTACTGACGCCTACGGGCTGTACTCTCAGCACTTGCCGTTGGACGGCGGATTCCTGCAGTTTCTGAAGCCTCCGGTCCTGACATAGAATTTTCCCTTTCTAGAACGTAATTACTTGGTGATATTTCTTCATCACATCATCAGAGGGTGCTCCGGTTTTCGCATCTCTTGGATAATCTTCACTTGGCCAATCAACTGTGATCTTACATTCTGTCCATAAATCAGTGGGTACCACTATATCAAACAGACCATCCAAGTCTTTCAACAGAACCTTCAAAACCTTCACAAACCTCTCAACCTGTTTGAACCATTCAACTGGTTTCTCTCTCAATTTAGGAAAATCATTTGTAAATGACAAAATATCTTGTCGACTCCATGGAACATGAACATATCCACCACCAGTTACCTATCTTAGGCGACACAATCTTTCTACTTTTCCTGCGTCCTTTAACAGATATGCATTAGACACTGCTTTCGTCTGTGCTTCCTCTTTTTTCCTTGTTCACCTCGTTCTCCACTCGTCAATGCCTCCCCACTTTTGCAAAACATTCATCAACTCCTTTACTTGTAACTTCTTTCCAGGCACCTTCATATTTTCTAAATCTTTGTCAGTAAACTCCACTCAATATGGTTTCTGCATCTCCTTTGATCTCCCTATCTCAATTCCCATTTCAGAGGAAAGTTCCGTCAGTTTCTCATGAAACAATCTCACATTTCTGATTCTACTCCTGCATATAAACAACAACTCTTCCTCATGGTAAGTGCTTAACCTTTCTATTTCCACATTCCCAGCTATCATTTCTTCCAATTCTACTTTCAGTTTGTAAATATCTAATATCTTAGGGGGTGAACTTTGTTTTTCTATTCCTTGTGCCCATCTCTCCAAATCTACTGGAGTTACTGCTGTTGAACTTCTGGCTTCAGAGGATACCACTGAACTTCCTTCTTTAGAACTACTGGTTGTAACTCTTTTTGGGGTTTCAATTACTGATTCCCTTATTGGTAGATCCATTAGGGAAATGACTGAATCGCACGATCGTCTGTTATTACAATTTCTTTTCCGGGATAACTCAAGAAAGTAGATTCAGCTTGTGTTTTTAGGCAATTTATTTTGTCTCCATACAATGGAACAACAAGACCTACAGTTACTGGTATTGTCAATGCTTCAGGGTTCAAATTTAATTGGCCTATCTTCTGTATTAATTCCTCTCTATTTTTATGTAATGCTTCTTTTTCCCTATCTTAAAGTATCCTATTAACTGAGATATCATGTAAGATTTGTGGAATTACTGGTGCGCTTGGGATGGCTCGACTTGGTCCTTCTTGATACAGTCGAGAGTTTTTAGTTAAAATGTCCTCCATTAATTCACCATATCCTGTCAATTTTAAGTGCTTTGTTTTCTCCTTACACCTGCTCCCTGACTGTTCCTCTGCCATTAATATTGGATATAAACCTTCCGATACCATTGCTTTTCTCCATTGCTTCATCTGACCCTCATGTGACTCACGCAAATACCTAAGAAAATGACCCATATATCTTCCACTCCAGTTTTTCTCTCATTCAGAGGATTCAGTCTCCCATTCTTCCAATGCCTCATACTGCGTTACCTAGGTCTCGGATCTAAATCATTCATCCGCATCCTCAAATTCTGCAAAATTCTCCCATTAAATGTACCATGTTCAGGAAAAGCTAAAACACCATCATCTTTCATATGTTATATCCAATTCTCCATCCATACACATGTATGATATCCTCTCTCCATCATCATAAATAAAGCAGATGTTTTAGGTGGCGGAATAGGAATTCCCTCTCTAGTCAATGCAGACTTATCTTTCTTAAAGAAATTCTTAATCTTCCTTATAAATGACATTTTCTCTTTTCTCCATACATACTGGACACTCCATACATAAAACAATAATCCACAAATCCTCGAGCTTTTCTGTCAGGGCGACTCACCCTAAAAGGCAAATGTGAATCAAGCATACAAAATTTCATCAACCAATCCAAAATCAGTTTTTATCCAATCTCCCAAACAGATTACGGCTCACGCTCCTGATCTAACGAATGCCAGTGTCCTTTTCTATATTGTCAGTTCTGCTCCTTACTACTGACCCCTTGTTAGATTTGGGGGTCTCTGGTTGGCACAGGTAGGTACTTGTGAGAAATAGGGACCCTTGCCTCTAGTCAGGGTAAGGGGGTACTCTCCTAAAATAACCCCTGCTCACCCCCTTGGTAGCTTGGCACAAGGAGACAGGCTTATCTCAGAGGCAGTGTGTAAAGCATTTGTGAACACATACAGTAATCAAGTGACAACACTACAGATGGACACCTCACAGGTTTTATATCAAAAATAAGTATTCTTTATATAGATTTACCACAAGACCACAAACAACAAAAATCCACAATACTGTACTTAATATGGTAGAATTAGCTTAGTTCTCTTTAGTTCTTAAAATGCAACACTTTCAGTCAAGGTACCTTAAGATGCGACACGCAGGGCAACAAAAGTGTTGCAACGATGAAAATGCTGTAAAGATACGGTGCAAAGAAATAAAGATGGCACTTTCTCATTGATGCCACACGCTTCCTGTTAATGCAACGGCATCTGCTGCGACGTCGATCCTCTCCCCCGGCGATGCGAGATGCTTGACACAATGCGAGCCGTTACAGGCCCTGTGACAAGCTTCCCAGTGATGCAGCGGCATCTGCTGCAATGTCGATCCTCTCTCCTGGCGATGCGAGTTGTTTCCACAACGATGCCAGCCGCAACAGTCCCTACGACACTCTTCCCGGTGATGCGGCAGCATCTGCTGCGACGTTGATCCTCTTCACCGGCAATGAGATGCGACAGGCCCTGCGACACGCTTCTTGGAGATGCGGCGGCATCTGATGCAAAGTCGATCCTCTACTCATGCGACACGCTTCCCGGTGATGCAGTGGCATCTGCTGCAGCATCGATCCTCTCCTCCGGTGATGCGAGGCCCTTCGTGTTGAGACTCAGTAGCGGCAGTTCTGAAACACGCTTCTTGATCTTGAGTCGTGCTTCCAGCTCCTTGCGACAAGCAAGTCCCAAAAAAAGTCCAACACAACTGCAGGCACTTCAGGAGAACTCTTGAGGAGCTGGTGGGTGAAGTTTGTTGTCCCTGAGATTTCAGCAGGAGGCAAACTCTATTCCAAGCCCTTGGAGATCCTTACACAAGTTGATGAAAGTACACACAAAGTTCCTATCTCCTTTCTTTGGCAGTCAAGCAACCACTTCAGGCCAATCCCCCAAGCAGCACTTCAGCCTAGGGTTAGTCTATCCTCGGTTTCTTCAGGTTCCTCTCCTCAGCAAAGGTTTCTTCTTGTTTGTCCAAAAGTGATCTAAATTCTTGGGATCCGGGTCCCAATATTTATACCCCAAACTCCTTTGTCCTCTGAGGACATAGGGGTCTTTGCCTAGTCCAAACCAGTTCTGGAGCACTCTGTTTACATGACTCCTTTCCTTTCAAAGTGCTGGGCAGAGACATCAGATGCACCACAGGAGGTGGAGCAAGCATTGTTGAGGGAAGGCACAGCCCTATTCAGGTCTCAGGTGCAACACCTCCCTCCCATCTAGATGCATATCTCTCTATTCACCACTGGGCTGACTCGTCCTGTCTCCTGGAATCCCCCAGCCCTATCACTCAAACTCCAGACAAGGAATACACAACCTAGCAGAGGCAGGTTTGGATAGTTAGACAAGAAAATACCTACTTTCTAAAAGTGGTATTTTCAAACACAGAATGGTAAAATCAACTTCACTAAAAGATGCATTTTATCATTCTGAGTTCAGGCATACTAAACTCGAATTTCTACTGTGTTCCCTGAGTCAGTTAGGTTTATAAGATGTAATAATCTAACTGCCCATTCTGGCCTATGGAGAACAGTTAGCATTGCTATAGTGGAAAACGAAAATGGCTGTAATTCACTATTAGGACATGCCACACACACCAGGGCTTTTCCTACATTATACTTACACTGCACCCTGCCATTGGACCTACCATAGGGGTGTCTGATATAAAGAAAAGGGAAGGTTTGGGGACTGGCAAGTGGGTGCACGTGCTCAGTCAACATGGCAGTACCAGACTGCACAGATGCTCTGCAATAGCAGACCTGAGACACACGTTTACAGGCTGCTTCCGTGGGTGGCACAACCAGTGCTCCAAGCCCACCAGCAGAATTTGGTTTACAAGTCAGGGGCACTCCAGGTGCACTGTACTAGGGTCTGACAGGTACACCAAACCAGTCAATCATAGAGTCACTAATCCATACATAAATTTTACAATAGGGAGAGCGTATGCACGTTAGCACTGATCAGCAGTGGTAAATTGCCAGAGTCATACAACCAACAAAAACAGGTCAGACAAAATACAGGAGGAAGGCAGAAAGTTCAGGGATGACCCTGGAAAAAGGGCCAAGTCCAACACCCCTCCTTTACAATTTGCGTCAGTCCCACACCTGCTGTTTCAACCTATCCCAGTGCGGCTCTCTGTGACGTCAGTGCAACTCCGGCAACTGACCCTCCCTTCACAAGGTAATTTGAAAACGTATTTCTTTTCCTCTTCCTTTAACTGAATTCCGTTAGTGACAATGTAAAAAAACTAAACAAAGAATAGATTTTGACTTATTCTGTAGACTCAGAATTGCTCCTCTTTCACTGCGAGTAAAAACCTGTTTACCCTTCATTCAAGCTCAAGAGAACCTGTTACTCCTTCCGTGTTACCCTTTCTAGGTGATATAAGCACAAGCAAACCTTTTTGCTATCAATCATACTCAGCTTTTATAAAAAATAGTCCCTAATTTAACACTTCCAGCCCTGCGTAGCTTCTCAGAGCTATTCCCAACAGACGAGTAACCTCACTGCAGTATGGCTTCTATCACCACCCACTATTCATTCCTCCTTGTAATTTTTCCAGACAACATAAAACAGGACATCAACTCTTTTGTTAAACAGGGGGCGTGGCTTGGGCGTCCGGCAAGATGGCCGCACGATAGTGTAGCTCCGCCGGCCGCCTACACAAATCCTACAATAATCCTGTCCTCTACCCTGCCATCGGGTGTGGAAAACAAGCTGGCGTGACACCTGTGGGCTGATCGGTTGGCCCTCTGCTGCGGCTGGAGTCTGACCGGGAGCACTCGATATTGCAGAGGTGCTGCTGACCGTGTGAAAATGGCGGACGACAGGATCGGAGACTAACGGCTGCGGAGGCGAGGTGGCACAACTAACGATGCTCAGAGATGATTACTGAGCCGCGGAGAGGCAAAAGGTGAAATCGTGCCGCATCGGAGACGCTGTGCTGCCAGGGGGGACTTCGGACGGCGTATGAAGAGAGCATGTCCTAAACGGGAGCTGCGGAGGTGAAAGCGAGAGGGGAATCTATGACAGCACCCAGCTTCGGACTTCCTGGTAGGCCGCGCTGACACCGCGCACTATTAGACAGCTGGACTCTGCGGACCTCATACAGTAGCAGTGCACAGTAGTCATACTGGGGGAGCTCCGGCTTGTACACTGGCAGCCACCGTCTTCTAACTATCAAGCAGACTGAAAGTGACTGTGGGACCTGGACACGCGGCATGATATAGTGAGTGGAGGGAACGTCCCGCAGTTATATTTAAATTGGCACTTACAACAGTGGGTGATCCATCCCTGCACCCCCCCACACCCCTCAGCGTTCGGCTACTGCATTCTAGAGGGGCCCACTGCGCCGTATGCAACACCTCTGTGGTGGATTGTGACACTGCTAGCTGCGCATGTGCAGGGGTACTGTAGACACGGACATTACTGTATTTTATTTTTAGAGCACTTGCTGGACGGGCACTAGAGTGCGTTGAAAGTGCCACTGGTAATTGCGCTGAGCCTGGGGAACGACATATTACGATACCACGCGTGTTCGCACTGTTCTTTGAGTGGAGGAGACAATGGGCAACCCGGAAAAAAAACAACCGCTACTAACTTTCGAATTACGCAAAGGCGGGAAAACTGCGCAGAATGCAACGTCGTACTCTGAAACAGACTCTGAGGCACAGGGCCCTACAGCGCTAGAAAAGTCGCTGGCAGCAATCCAGGCGAGTCTCCAAGCTATTGACGGGAAAATGGACCACTTCTCTGCAAAACTAGATAAACAGGCAGTGAGGCTTGGGGAAGCAGAGAACCGCATATCTGAGGCGGAAGATGGTCTAAAGACGGTCACTGACAAAACAGCTGACTTGGCCAAGGTCCTGTGGCTCATACAGGCCAAGAATGAAGACATCAAAGCGCGCTCGAGGCGCAACAACGTGCACATTTTAGGATTGCCAGAATCCACCAACGTGGGGCGTCTCGAGGACTATGTCGAAACACTTTTGAGAGAAGTATGCGGCGCTGAGGCCCTTCCGCCTATGTTTGTGGTTAAGCGGGCGCACCGATCATTGGCGCCTCCTCCCCCTCCGGGGACCCCAGCGTGCCCGATCATAGCTCGACTGCTGAACTTTTGGGACCGCGACACTGTCCCCAGGGCCACACCTCAGCAAGGTACAGTTACTTATCAGGGCAACGTGCTTAATTTCTATCGGGATTTCACTGCGACAGTGCAAGCGGCGCGCAAGGAGTTCCAAGGTGTGAAAAAAGCTCTCATAAAAGAAAAAATCCCTTACGCCATGCTATATTCAGCAAGATTGAGAATTTGAGAAGGAGCCAACGCCAAAATCTTCACCAACCCACGCCAAGCAATGGAACATATTAAATCGCTGCGTCGACGCAGCCCTTCACAACAACATACGTCGGACAATGACGATTGAAATGCCATGTGTATATAGGTGACATTTGCAATGACTGCGGCAATACGGATGATGGTCTTGTCCCTGTGGTAATCTACGGGGTTTCACTGGGCAGACCTCTGACCTAGTGCTTAGACTTGGAGGAAGGAATTGGCCGAGGCACGAACCATGGTGTCACCTTGAATGTATTAGAGTGCTGCGGTTATATTTCTTTTTGGATTGCTATCCATTCTCCTTTTCTGTATGTTGTTGCGCTTTTAGGGCGGATCTGAATGACTAGAGGTTGGGTTGCCTATCTGCTTTAGCACCTAAATGTGGAGGAACAGCTGATCACTAAGGTGGCCCCCTCCCGTTTTCTACTGGGAGTGGATTTGCTGCCACGACCCTCATGGATATTCCCCACCTGAAATGTTACACTGAGTTGTGTTTGTTGGGGGAGGGGTTTTTTAAGGGTTGCACCTTTGGCATGTTGAGGGAGCTGAAGTGGGAGGGGGAGGGAGGGTTTTGTTTTGATGTTAAATGTCGTACATCCCGGCAACATATCTGTAATAGAACAAAGGATCGCAGTAAATGCCTACCTGCATACTTGACACTAACATGTAATGATGCAAATCCTGAATTACATTGCCAATGACAGGAGCCAAAATTAATTGCATAACTTGGAATGTTCGCGGTTTAAATACGCCTAGGAAAACTCGGCAGGTATTAGCACAGCCAGATAGACACAAAGTGCAGATCGCCCTATTGCAAGAAACGCACCTTAGCAAGCACTCTGAGACCTTCATGGCGCGTAGATGGGCAGCGTTCAGATTAGCCTCTTCATACTCTTCTTATGCCAGAGGTGTTCTTATATTGGTTAAAAGAGGGGTTGCATTTTCAGCGGTAAGCACTAGCGTAGATACAGAGGGCTGCTGGGCGATAGTACAAGGCACGCTGGGAAAGACACTAGTGACAATTGTCAATATATACGGCCCAGTAGTGGACGACCCCCTACCCATATCACAGGTGCTCAAAGTACTGCGAGACTGGCCGTCAGAGGCATTACTATTGGGAGGACATCTCAACACCCAACTGCAGCCCCAGCTGGATAAATCAAATCCTGAGGGAGTGCGTACGGTTAAAGTGGCGAGATGTATACACAACATGATGGTGGAACTAGGGCTGGCAGATTCCTGGCGCTTGCGAAATGGGGATACACAGGAAGGGACACATATTACCCCGGCTTTTAACAGCTGGTCCAGGCTAGACTGCTGGTTGTTAAATGAAGATGCTAACACTTGGGTGGAGAGGATCCACACACTCCTGCGCACTCTATCTGATCACAACCCGGTGCTTCTGAAATTAGATATACCTGTAAGCCCACACAGACCCTTCACATGGCGCTTCCACGCGGAGGTGCTGACAGATCCAATTTATGCTGATACCGCCAGGAAAGCTATTGTACAATACTTTGAATTAAATGAGGGGACGGTTGATAGTCAAGCAGTTCTCTGGGACGCTTTTAAAGTGACCATAAGGGGGGTGTGTATTATCACATCAGCTGGTATACTGTGTGACTTGAGACAGCAGCTGCAGAATGCGGAACGAAGACTGGGAGATCTAGAACGTCAGTACAGTCTGACACTATCCAAAGACACACTAGCTCAAATACATGAACAAATAGAAGAGTAAAACACCTTAGTGGACACGGAAATAAAATATTTATCAAAGAGACACGCAGCTAGGGCATATAGGGAAGGTGGGCGACCGGGTAGGGTCTTAGCCAATAGGATACGTGACAGATTGGACAATCCACCCATAGACCACATTGTAGATGATGCAGGCGAGCTGCATCATTCGCAGCAGGCGATAGTAGAACATTTCAGCTCCTGCTATGCAAGCGTGTATACTTCTGGCGGGGGTGGAAGAGGGAGCCCTCGATCAATATTTGGCAGATACTGCATGCGCATGGCTATTTCATGTGCACAGAAAGTATCTGGATTTGCCCATCGCGGAGGAGGATGTCAAGGAGGCGATATTGGCATTGCCTAACAACAAGGCACCGGGGCCACATGGCCTGACTGCGGAATTTTATAAAGCCCATGCTGACTTACTGGCACCGCACCTTCATGCAGTATACGCCGAGGCGCACGAGACTGGTGTCTTGCCTCCGTCTCTGCGAGAAGCCCTTATCATCACACTGCTCAAGAAAGACAAACCACCTGAGAGATGCGAATCATGCCGCCCCCTGTCCCTGATTAATTTAGATGCAAAAATACTAGCGAAAATCTTGACCACTAAATTGCTCCCACTGATGCCCCTACTCATTCGTCCGGACCAGGTTGGGTTTATCCCGGACCGGTCTACGTCCCTAAACTTGAGAAAGATATTTGCAATGTTTTTACGTCCTCAATCCTGAGTTAGAAGCAGTTGCTGTACTACTCGACGCTGCTAAGGCTTTTGACATACTGCGTAGAATGGGGTTTCCTCCAAATTACCTGCAGTGGATTCAGGTCCTCTATTCTGGCGCGTCTGCAAGAGTGAGGGTGGGAGGGTTGACATCAGAGCCCTTCCCCATAAAGCGTGGTGCACGACAGGGCTGTCCCTTGTCCCCTTTGCTCTTCGCCATTGCTATAGAGCCGTTAGCGTGCAGAATTAGACAGGGTCACAGGGCAGCAGCGCTGAACTTCAACATGAGACCGGTCGGAATCTCCCTCTACGCAGACGATATGGTCCTATATGTTCGCAAGCCGAAAACTTTTTTGCCTCAGGTGCTACGTGAGTACGACCGCTTTGGTCTATTCTCCGGCCTGCACATTAACTGGGGGAAATCAGTGAATATTCCCCTGATGAACATCACTGCTCCACCCCAGGTGGAATATCCCCTACAGTGGTCTACAGACCCAGTAAAATACCTAGGGGTGTGGATACACCGGGATCCCGAGGTGGTGACGCAGGAAAACTATGGCCGGGCATATGCCACACTGGTACAACAGATAGACGGCTGGGTTTGATTACCGTTATCCTTGACAGACCGAATAGCTATAATTAAAATGGTGGTCTTACCAAGATTTTTATATTTATTCAGCAATGTCCCCACTCCCACAACTAAACATTTTTTTTAAACTATCCAAACACAGCTGTTGCGGTTGGTTTGGGGAAATAAACAGCCGAGATTAAGTTGGCGCACACTGACACTGCCCTTTAACAAGGGGGGATTTGGGGCCCCAGACCTCTACGCGTATTATCTGTGCACACAGACCCAGTTTGCTTATTTCTGGTTTAAGCCACATGCATTTGTCCCGCACGTGGCAAAGGAAGGGGGGGACCCACAACCAGTACCACTATGCGGCATTTTGTCGCACACGGCCAGGCGAACGCCGAAAGCAGAGATAAATACATTGGATATGACCATTGCTGCATGGCAGGAGATCTGGAAGAGGATGCAGAAACTACCACTATATGCGCCTGTGATGCCCATAGAGGGACACGCAGCCCTCTCTGTGGCTCGTGAACGAGGCCCTATAGCGGCTTTAAAAGAGTCGGGCATAGTCTCCATGGGAGATCTATACCCGGCAGGACAATATAATAATGATTTAGACTTCATACACCATCCCACACCGCTATTCTTATATACCTGTTACAGGTTACGTAGGGCCATCCAAGACCACTATAAAGAGTTCCCTGAGGAACCACAGACCTTACAGGCGCTACAAATGCTAATACTTGCACCGACGAGGAAAAAGATAATCACTAAGCTATACAAGGCACTCCAAGAGGAAACCCCGTGTGAGGCTAACCGTTGTCTGGAGCGGTGGATTGTTGCACTGACCCCTCCGATCACGGAACAACACTGGGAGCACATCTGCGAACTCACAGGGTGATTAACGTCCAATAATAATTTGAGGATTATACACTTAAAGTACATACACCAAGTGTACTACACACCTAAAAAACTGCATAGGATGGGGATACGCGACACAGCCTGCTGCAAGCCCTGTGGGAGAGACGACGTGGACTTCATTCATCTAGCATGGCGCTGCTATAAGGTGTTTACATACTGGGTAAAAGTTCTATCTCTTATAAAAGTAATGACAGGGGTAGAAGTAACATGCGCCCCGCTGGAATGCCTCTTAGGATTCGTACCACACATGCGTGCAACACTGGGGAGGTTTGTTAGAGTAGCGCTGCTATTAGCAAAACAGAGGGTGCTGTTTACATGGGAGAGCCGACGAGGCCCAGAGGTAGATTTGTGGCTGAAAGATATGCCCCTAGATTCATCAAAGTCCCGTTTTGCGTGTCCTTAATAGCGATTATTAAGGAATCGCTATTAAGAACTTGCAAAACGGGATTCATGTAGGAATCGCTAAATAAATTGTGATTCCTACACATTGCTTATTTGCGATTAGCAAATTGCTAATCGCAAATAAGGATGCGATTTCAAGGGTGCTAGGGGTGTCCAAAGGACACCCTGTAGCACCCCTGAAATGTAAATTTTGACTTATGTTGCGCACACACATGTCAAAGGACATGTGTGTGTGTAACATACAACTGAGAAAAATGCACAAAAGTGCATTTTTCTCAGTTTTCGCTATTTACCACGAAGTCAGACTTCGCGGTAAATAGCTGCAAAAAATTGCGAAATTGCAATTTATTAATGGTTCATGAATAGCATTTAAGGAATCTCAAATTGAGATTCCTTAAATGCGATTGCAATTTGAAAAATCGCAATTTTTTGCGATTTTTCAAATTGCGAGTTCATGACCCATTGATGAATTCCAAATGCCATTTTTGCAGGCGCAAACGGCCGAATTCTGCGATTCGCACCATTTGCGCCCGCAAAAATGCTTCATGAATCTAGCTGTATGTGTATTGCTGCGAACAACTAGAACGCTATGCTGAGGCCCAAAGACATCTGGGCTCCACTGTGAGAGTATTATCTTTTTCAACAGGTACTGGACTCTGAATAAATGCCACTTGATAAACTGAAGACATTGTAACAATGATGGAGCTGGAGGCGGCTTGCAAGTTCAGTGCTGATCACAGGGAGGGGTAAGATTGGGTTTGAAGAACTGTTCAACAAGGGAGGGATGTCACGACTTAGATCTTGTGTTGGTTCTAAATTTGTACTATACTGATGTTCGAATATCCTAGTCTGTGCCGTGCTGGACTATGCTGGCAGGGACATGATGTATGTTTATCTAATGTCTAATAAAACCTTTACAAAAAAAAACTCTTTTGTTAAACATAAATCAATCTTCAACACTTATCACCAAACTAACCTATAATACCCATAGCTCTGCTACCAGAAAACTGATCCAGCGGCTCACCAGCAAGAGGTACGGCAATACCGTATACTCACCTGGGCCCATAAACACACTTACACACACACACACCCAGGCAATAACTGTTAGAATCAAAGTTTATGATTTTCTACCATTTCAAGATTAGTCACCTCTTATTCTCAACTATTCTTTCACTGATCAAAAATCTCTTTCCTCCGGTCAATGGACCATTAGTTGAACTAGTTGATGGTGAAATTACATAAAAGTAACTTCCTTTATGAAATCGTCTTACCTTTTTGAAATGACCACAGACTCTGGAAATATTTTAAAACTTCATCTAAAGTAATTTCATGTGAACCACTTACAAAGTAAAGTACATTCTCCGTCGCTCACAGGAAAATTCAATTAATCATCAAACTCCTACTTTATATCTTGCAATGACATGCCTATAAAGGAGAGGACAGAGAAATAATAGTTACCTAGGATGGTGTTAAAACCAAGCCCCTGGCCAAGGAGCTGGGAGGGGTCCCCCGGGAAAGTAAAGGAGACAAAGACTTCAGGACAGGAATCAGTACAGGCTAGATGCCCTGTCTAACACCGACGCTTGTGTAGCACCACTCCCTGACACTCTCTTCCTCCTCGAGATTCTTCTGCGATCTTCTTATAAATCAATTAATTTAAGCTAAATGGTTCTGTATTCGATTCTTCATCAGCATCTCTCGTCACTCCGACAACCACCCAATCTCATGCATTCTAACTAACTAAAGCTACCTCCATTATACCTTTTCACTCATCATGTACCACCCATTAATGTTTCAATATCGGAAAATACTAACTCTGATTGGTCAGGCAAGGGGGGGAGATCATCACACCATGCTTAATTTCCGTCTTAATCTATCAGTCTATTGTTCATAAATCCAACCCCTTAATTCTTTATTCAAAAGTTTTATTCCCACCCGTATTCACATCTTATTTGAAACAAATGTTAAATTTTACATGAATGTCTATTCATTCAGGAGTTTTCGATGCTAGTTCCCAGGGTATGTATCTTTTGTGTCCTTGGATGGCGTTCAAGAGTCTTGTCACTCTTCCGGCTTAATCTCACTAAGCATGCGCAGAGGTCGGTGGTTAACAGACTACGAAAGGCCCAAATATGCACTAATAAAAGAGTCAAAAAGACAAACGTTAATTTAAAAAAATCAATGGGCTCGCTGTATACCACCTATGTCTGCTCTTATCCCATTCATTTATTAATGCTTTCCCCGCATTAGCATTAGTAAAATAGCTTGTGTTATTGTCAGCAAAGCAGATGCCAAGCATGTGAGCTTCCAAGCCACCATCTTAATAGTGTATGCTCATGTGCAAGAAATTCCCTCCAAGCGACAGCTCATCATACTTCGTAGATGCAGTTTACGCATGTGCAATAAAGATTTCCCGTTAGCAGCCATTTAAGAATTTTGCTAAAGTTACTTATTAGTAAACACGTAGGCAAGCTTCTCTGTCTTTTGTGTTTCAATGTGGTGTGTATTAGTATTACACAATACGTAATTAATATACTATTAGAAGTTAAACGAGAGGATTGCTTCTGAGCAAGTCTCTTTTCTACGAGTACTTGCTTCATCAGTACCCCACAGAAGGCATTGCTAGAGACTGCTAGAACCCCCATGATGCAGTTGTGATTGCACTCCCTTGGATTCGGGGAGCCCCAATGATCTCTCCCTAGAATTCAGTTTTTTTATTATTTGTCATGCGCAAGAACATCAGAGAAATAGCTTACAAGCTGCTTGTGTGCAAGAAGGGTCAGGGTGTGGGGGGCGGGGGGGGTAATTGGGGAAACCTTAGTTGACCCGCTAAGGCAAGGAAAGGAAAACTATGGGCTCCGCTGTTGCCCTGTCTCAGCAACGCAGCATGTTGCAATCAGGTAACAAGTATGGCCACTCCATTGGCAAGCTTCTAGAAAGAACATGGATTCTGACATCTAAATAGCAGATCAGCTGTATCTAAGCAATCTTATAATTGGGGGCCCAAGGCCTGAATCCTCTGTCAATATCTAAATAAGGAGGACTTATTTTTTTAGAGACAGGGTGCAGGGGCGTGGATATATGAGTGTACACTCACTGAACTGCTACATATCCAACAAATGAGAATGGCACTGGCCAACAGATGGAAACTGATATTTTGAAACACATTTTATACAGGTCATCTCTAATATCTTTCACTGCCTATACCCAAAAATGAGTAACTGATAGCAAATATTCTGGAAATATAGCGTTCACGCTTTAAAAATTATGTATTTATATTTTGACCTATAAATGATTGAATTGAATAGGAGGGAGAGAATAACAAAGGTTTTTTTTCACTGAGTTTTTTATAGAGCGAACTTGAATTGAAGCTATCGGGTATCAGGGCACTTTACACGAGCACCAGTTGCGTTACATGAGGCCACATTCATCTTTAGTAGGCACGGGGAGATTAACTGATTTGCCCAGAAACACGGGATGTTGTGTGCTGCAGCCGAGACTCGAACCTGGTTCCCCAGCTCTGAGATCGACCGCCAACAAACCTGCAGATCATACAAACAAATTTCATTGAGAGTGGCATTTAACTCATTGCCCTTCTCTGAGGAAAGTCTCCATTAAGACTAAGATTGAGGAGATGAAGTGAAATCACCAAGAGAAGGTGGTGGAGGCGGTAAAAGCATTGCTGAGTATGGAGGACTCTGAAAATGTGGGGACTGATGTGAAGCTAGTAGTGGAGGCATTGATGAGAATAAAAGTGGCATGGATGAATATGAAAGGTAACATGAGTAGGAAGTTGAAGTAGATGGAAGCAGTGGGGTTGATGGAGGGGCAGTGATGGTAGTTGAAGTGTGTGCAAAAGTTGATGAGTTGATGGAGGAATTGTTGAGAATTGGTGGCAATGGGATTGTTGATAAGGACTTTCTGTTGCAGATATTGGGGCTAAAGGTGGTGGATGGTGTGGTGGTGAAGGAGGTGATGGAGGCACTGAGTACAGTTGACTATACAAATGTGGCATGTTATGCTGTGGCCAAATCATGTTTGTATTTACAGGTGGGGTAGAACTTTGCCTAACCAGGTGTCGTAAACAGTCTATGAAACAATGTGGCAAATTATTTCGTTCTTGCTTTATTTTAAATCCTTGCCGATAATGTGGTGGGCACATATTGGACCTCTGGTTCTACTTGTTTGAAGGACAATCTCTTGAACATGGCAGTTTCAAACTGCCATATTGGTGTGAGGAATATGAACTGCTCTGCTGTCTAGATTAATTTTGATTCTGGCACTTTATAAGTTTGAAATTTTTACGCATACTAACAGTCTCTCCCTAGATTTTGCCTCATTAGCACCAGTGTAACATACAAATGCAGCAGTGAGAAAGGTGACCAGTCAAGCTTTGCAAAAGGCAGTCTACTTCTTAGCAAAACAAGTCAGATTATTTGTAACGTTTGATCCGTTTGAGCTACAAACAATTTGTTAAGTTAAAATCATCATTTAATGCGTCAGATGATGTATTATGTGGCAAATATAGCAGAGCCATAATTATGTGGAAAACATTTGCAAACTAGGAAATTTTGCTATTCATGATTAAACTGCTCTTGCAGAAAAAGGGAGAAGTTCTGATGACAGAAACTTCATGGGTCAGAGACAAATTGCTTGTGATTCCAATTTTGAGTGAATTTGGGACATTCAATGAATGGAAACACATCCCACTTTGTGAATGTATTTTAATTCCCAAAACCATAAATTAACTTGCATATCCATTGGATTAATTAAATAACATAATATGCTGTAACTGGTCAGTGAAATGGCAAATTCTAAAAATTGGGATGTATTTCTCTTTCTGGCCACACGTTTCACTCCGCCCACTGAAAAATCCCTAGCATTCTCCACCCACAGTTCCCCTATGTTTTTTCCCCACTTCGACCACTGATGACAGGGATTATGTAGCTTTCAGGCTAATGCCCAGGGTTTTAAGTGGGCCGGGTCTGAGCACTGGCAGTTTTTTAAAGGAGGCCTCGAAACTGGTCTCTATCGGGCACTGTTTTATGCCCTGTGTTAGAATTGGGGGTCCATACTTAGTAGGGCCACGGCCTCTGACCAACTAGGGACCCTCTCCTCTAGTCAAGGCAAGGTGGATGTACGTCAACAGATAATCCCTGCTCACCTCCTTGGTAGCTTGGCAGAGCAGACAGGCTTATCTCCAGGGCAATGTGTAAAGTATTTGCGCCAACACTCACAGTAATTAGAGGGAACACCACAAACGGACACAACAATGGTATAATATAAAAATCATATTTTTATATGTTCTTAGGCAGACTTAAAAACGGACATAAACCAACATAAAAATAGTCTTCTTAAAACAAAAGTGTTCTCCTTGTGGAAAGTGTTCTCACACAGTAAAAACGAGTCTGTTGCAAAGGATTTGGGCACCTCAGAATGCACCCCGAGCAGTCTGTGGTCAAAAGGGACTGCCCCTCTCTTTACGGGGACACTCTGGTGCCAGTACGAGGGTGCGGGGAGGGGCTTAGCAATCGAGGATTCCCTCGCCGGCTGACGCGGGCGAGGCACACACGCTGGACTTCCCTCTCCCCCCAGGTGGACGCGCTCGCACTTGTCTCACACTTGAGCATTACCTGGGGGGGGGGGAAGCTGCAGGCTGTTCGGCTCCCGAGTCTCGGGGGGCCGGTATTCCTCCTCGCAGCGCTGGGGCAATCCACGCTCCTTCTCGGGTGAGGCAGGCTGCCAGCCAATCCCTGCGCGGCTCGCCGATGACGCGGCGGGCCGCCAGCCAATCCCTTCGCTGCTCGCCGATGACGCGGCGGGCCGCCAGCCAATCCCTTCGCGGCTTCAGGAAATCCCGGCGGTGATGTCAGAACCCGCTGTCCAATCCCAGCGCGGCGATCTGGGCGAGCCTCTCCTTCACTTCGCGGCTCCCGGTGCCTGTCAGATCTCGATGTTGGGGGCACCGGGGGACGCCGGGTTTTCTCGGGCAGAGTCAGGGGCCCACGGCGCTCCTGTGTAGTGGCAGGCAGGAGGCCTCCTGAACTCTGGCGATTCCTTTTGGAATTGGAGTTTGGGGAGAGAGGATACGAGCCCACGAGCTCCCGCAGCACCCTCTCTCTCCCTCGGCAATTTAAGTCACCAACCAGTCCTTCCCCTGCACACAGCAAGAAGGGGGGGGAAGGCGATGACCACGGCAGAGTTTCTTTGTCCCTGGACTCTGGGGCCAGGAGGCTAGCTCTTCTTCTAGCCCTCGGAGAGTTCTTCTTGGCAGGAGGGGGGCCAAGCACACAGCACAGTCCCAACGGCCCCTCTTAGGCAGGACAAGACAAGACAGCAGGTCAGCTTCCGGACACACAGCAATGGCAGCACTGTTCCTGGGGTCTTCTTACGGTGTCCTTTTCAGCAGGGCGCCCCTCTTCAGTCAGAAGTAGTCTGATTTTAAAGTACACGGGTCTTTCCTTTATACAGAAAATAGTCTTTGATGCCTTTGAGGTTTTGTGATTTAAGCACGGGTCGCCCTTGTCCAGGCTCTGGCGGTGGGAGTCTCTCGGTCCTGGGGAATCTTTCCCTTTGAAGCAGGGAGGCAGGGACATCCGTCATCCAGCAGACAGGGGAGCCGGTATCGTAAAGGCAGGGTACAGCCTAGCACCACTCCTCCCCTAACCTTCAGGGGCAGCCAGCTATCATCCCACTGCTGGAGCTTTTCCAGACCCTGTCACACTCCCTCTAACTCGCACACCCAGGCAGGCCCACAGACAGACTGGACAGGAAATTAGCCACTTTCTAAAAGTGCTATTTTCAGACACCACATTCAACAAGCATTTACAATGTAATGGTTTTGCCTTTGTTAAAGTTAGAGCTATTGGCATTGCTCTTGACATTATTTTTATTTATGTTTTTTTAACATAAATAAATGGCATTGTAATTTACAATGCCACTAGCTTTATCTCTCGCAAATGACACACACAAACACACACAGAGCCCCCCCACACACACCCACACACAGAGGCCCCCCACACACAGCCACACAGAGCCCCCCACACACACAGCCACACAGAGCCCCCCACACACACAGCCACACAGAGCCCCCCCACACACACAGCCACACAAAGCTTCCTACACACACAGCCACACAGAGCCCTCCACACACACCCACACAGCACAAGCAGGCAACAGGGGCACACGGAGGCACAAGCAGGCAACAGGGGCACACAGAGGCACAAGCAGACAACAGGGGCACACAGAGGCACAAGCAGGCAACAGGGGCACACAGAGGCACAAGCAGACAACAGGGGCACACAGAGGCACAAGCAGGCAACAGGGGCACACGGAGGCACAAGCAGGCAACAGGGGCACACGCAACAGGGGCACGAAAACGGAGGCACAAGCAGGCAACAGGGGCACACGCAACAGGGGCACGAAAACGGAGGCACAAGCAGGCAACAGGGGCACGAAAACAGAGGCACAAGCAGGCAACAGGGGCACGAAACCGGAGGCACAAGCGGGCAACAGGGGCACACGAAGGCACAAGCAGGCAACAGGGGCACACGGAGGCACAAGCAGGCAACAGGGGCACATGGAGGCACAAGCAGGCAACAGGGGCACAAAAACAGGCACAAGCAGGCAACAGGGGCAAGAAAACTGAGGCACAAGCAGGCGACAGGGGCACAAGGAGGCACCAGCAGGCAACAGGGGCACACAGAGGCACAAGCAGGCAACAGGGGCACACGTAGGCTCAAGCAGGCAACAGGGGCACACGGAGGCACAAGCAGGCAACAGGGGCACACAGAGGCACAAGCAGACAACAGGGGCACACAGAGGCACAAGCAGGCAACAGGGGCACACAGAGGCACAAGCAGACAACAGGGGCACACAGAGGCACAAGCAGGCAACAGGGGCACACGGAGGCACAAGCAGGCAACAGGGGCACACGCAACAGGGGCGCGAAAACGGAGGCACAAGCAGGCAACAGGGGCACACGCAACAGGGGCACGAAAACGGAGGCACAAGCAGGCAACAGGGGCACGAAAACAGAGGCACAAGCAGGCAACAGGGGCACGAAAACGGAGGCACACGCGGGCAACAGGGGCACACGAAGGCACAAGCAGGCAACAGGGGCACACGGAGGCACAAGCAGGCAACAGGGGCACACGGTGGCACAAGCAGGCAACAGGGGCACAAAAACAGGCACAAGCAGGCAACAGGGGCAAGAAAACTGAGGCACAAGCAGGCGACAGGGGCACAAGGAGGCACCAGCAGGCAACAGGGGCACACAGAGGCACAAGCAGGCAACAGGGGCACACGTAGGCTCAAGCAGGCAACAGGGGCACACGGAGGCACAAGCAGGCAACAGGGGCACACAGAGGCACAAGCAGGCAACAGGGGCACACGGAGGCACAAGCAGGCAACAGGGGCACACAGAGGCACAAGCAGGCAACAGGGGCACACAGAGGCACAAGCAGGCAACATGGGCACACGGAGGCACAAGCAGGCAACAGGGTCATGAAAACAAGCACAAGCAGGCAAAAGGGTCACAAGCATGAATTGTAATTTAGACGGGCTGAAGTGGAGAACGGTCAGTAGGGAAGTAGTGCGGCTGGTGCAGTGGTACCAGGCCGAAAGGTGAGAGGGGCTGTCTGCATCCCAGTTTGGACAGTTTCCACTACCTAACAGGGATTGGTGGGAGGGGGGGCGTACTTCTTGCTTGCTTTAGGGCTGTTACTTTGGGGACGCAGTGCACGCTCCTGCCTGCTGCCGCCGGGACACGACAACAGGCAGGGAGAGGACAGGCTGGGAGAGGGCAGGGAGGAGACAGGCTGGGAGAGGGAGGGGACAAGCTGGGAGAGGGCAAGCTGGGAGAGGGCAGGGAGGGGAAGGCTGGGAGAGGGCAGATTGGGAGAGGGCAGGCTGGAAGTGGACAGGCTGGGAGAGGACAGGCTGGGAAAGGGCAGGCTGGAAGTGGACAGGCTGGGAAAGGACAGGCTGGGAAAGGGCAGGGAGGGGACAGGCTGGGAGAGAACAGGCTGGGAGTGGGCAGGCCGGGAGAGGACAGGCTGCGAGAGGACAGGCTGCGAGAGGACAGGCTGCGAGAGGACAGGCTGCGAGAGAACAGGCTGCGAGAGGACAGGCTGCGAGAGGACAGGCTGGGAGAGGGCAGGTTGGGAGAGGGCAGGCTGGAAGTGGACAGGCTGGGAGAGGACAGGCTGGGAAAGGGCAGACTGGGAAAGGACAGTCTGGGAAAGGGCAGGGAGGGGACAGGCTGGGAGAGAACAGGCTGGGAGTGGGCAGGCCGGGAGAGGACAGGCTGCGAGAGGACAGGCTGCGATAGGACAGGCTGCAAGAGGACAGGCTGTGAGAGGACAGGCTGCGAGAGGGCAGGCTGGGAGAGGGCAGGCTGGGAGAGGGCAGGCTGGGAGAGGGCAGGCTGGGAGAGGGCAGGCTGGGAGAGGGCAGCAAACAGCTGGCCTGGGAAAACAGCACAGGGATCCTTGAAACCAACGCCTGTACTTCATAACTGTAACCAGTCCCTATAAGACCAGGGAAGCAGTGCTTGGATCCCTGAAACCAGAGGCAATTCTCTGTGTCTGAAGCCTGTCCGGAAACTTGCAAACCCAGGCCTCACTGGTGAGACACTGGCGATTGCATCTTGAGGAGTAAAATAACTGGCGGATCGTGACAACTTCAGGAATAGCCTTTTGGTGCGGTTGGTGATCAACACAGCAGAGGAAGCCCGAGTATCATCTTTGTTGGGGGCTGTTCGGGGATCAAAACAAAAATAGAGGAAGGCCCTCTGAGGGGGGGGGTCTGATTCATCACCAGCTCATGGAAGTGTTCCGAGTTAGAATCGTCTTTAGTTGTAGGGGAGGGCTGATGGGCGGGGGCAGAGGTCACTCACTCTGGTCTCCCTGTAGGGCCACAGCATTCACCATCTTGCAGAGTAAAAGCTGAAGGCCAAGGCGTTGGCCGCAGCCCCGTGCTGCCGTCCTACAGGTGCCTCGCCGATACCACGCAGCGCTGCCCCAGGCTCTCGTCCGCCTGCCTCCTACTTTCCCTGCAGCCAACCATCTCCTCAGATGACGGGCTGCCGGCGATACCTCCCTGCAGCTTGGTTTTCTTGTAAAGTGCTCTGATGCCTCCAGGCCATGTCCACACTATATAAAATCAATGCCAACATTCGTAATGGCCGTAGGAAAGTTCTCAATCTACTGTGGTTGTTGCCTGCCTCAAAAAGTAACTTATAAAAAGGTAAGTTACATCTTTCATTTTTCCAAATTTAAAACTACAAAAAGCTTGTATATAAACTGTCTTTTAAAAATGAAATGTTTATTTCATGCTCACTCCCCCGCCCCTTTAAAAACGCTCACCTCACGACTGTGTTTACATTAAACAAATAAATACTCCCACTTCAACCCCTCATTAGGAGCCACGGGGTGCATGGTGTCTGAGTGGCCGGTCAGTGGTGAGGCAGGGAATTTCTGCTGTACAAAGGATCACCGCAGCCACTGAAACCGCAGGTATCTTGTTGAGCAGGTGAATCGTAGTGGTAACAATTGCTCTTTTGCCTGCCTCCGCTAACGTTTGTAAATTGAGCGAGTGACATCAATAGACCCTCCGAAAGACATCGCGCTACACGAGTGTTGCCAGCTGCCGGCGTACCTTCCCCAATGACCCTGTGCAGATGAAAGCCCCATCACCTAACTCACATCTACACTTACCTTCGCTCAGCTGCAGAGCAAACAGTCCGCTTCAAAAAGTAACGCTCGGGTGACCTGTGCCGCTGGCAAGTACTTCCGGCGGGATAGACGGGACAGTCCTGTGCATAAAAGATTCCAACACCTCCCTGGGTTAGTGCACGTACCCTCTTGTGACGTTACTTAGAGTCTCCCTGCCGGGATCGCGATCCTACACATTCAAAACACCCTATTTAGTGACGTAACGTCTCTCCTGCCTCCTCGCGCTCACCCTGCCGCTTCCCAAACGGCAGAGCAGCCAGTTGCCAGTTAACATTCTCAGGAGGGGGAGGGGGGATCCATCGGCTGCAGACCCGGACCAGATTCGGGGGCGTTGACGAGAAGAGGCTTTCGGCTGACGTAGCCAAAAGCCAAAAATTCACGGGAACGCCCCCGAATCTGGTCCGAGATTGACGGACAGAGCCCTCTCCCAATGGCTAGCCTCCATTTATGGAGCTAGCCAATGGGAGGAGGGGGCGGATACCCGACCCCACACAGAAATCATAACGTTTTTTGGCGCATGCGCACTACGTGCGCATCGCCAGTCAAAACCTAAAAACCACCCAGGCTAAAAGATGTATTATGAATTTCTGAGTCCTGAGAAACCAAGTTTGGATTCTCTATCTTGTTCCTGGGGGAAGATAGGCAGGTCCCCATGCCCCCCCCCCCCCCTCCATTCTGTCCTATGGGCAAGGTAGCCTTGCTACAGTGAAAAACGAATTTGGCAGTAATCCACTACTGCAGCATGTCCCTTACATCTGTACATGCCCTACTAGGAGCACTTGCACTTTGGCACTGATCAGCAGTGGCAAAGTGCCCAAAGCATCTAAACCAGCAACACATTATCCAGCATTGAATCAACAACATAGGAGGTAGAGATTAGAAAGTCAGGGGAAACCACGCCAAGGATTCCAGGTCTAACACCCTGGCACAGGCGGTCCGTTTTTTCCACACTGCAGGGACAGCAGGCACATCATGTGGCGTGCTCACACTGCTCACTTCTCACGTCATTCCAGGGGAGCATAGTAAGGGAAATCCAGAGAGGAAATGACTCTCTATAAAGGATTTCCCTTCTCCTTTTAAAACTCAGGAGCAGAAACTTTGTTGTGGTGTCATCAGGGCTTTAAGTGGAAGCGTTTTCAATATTATATACTAGCCATAGTTGCTGCTTATTTATCTTATTCAACTAACAACCATTGACCAAGCCAATAGTCCTGACTTGTTGTAGGTATGATGTTACTTGTTGCATCTGCATCATATATCTGGATGCAATGACAGAAACGGCAAAATACAAGTCGGGCAGCACAGATTTTTAGCTTAACGTGTTTTAAGCTACTCCCTTAATTACATTGGCCACACCCTTTGAGAGACCCCCTAGTGTTTTTTTCCCACTTAAATCCCTGCTCATACCCGAACTTTTGTTTAACGTATTTGATGTATTGGGAAGTGTTCCCTTGTAACTAGGCTGAAGTGAAACGGAAGACAGAACGAGGACTTTAACAAGGAAAGGGCGGGTGTAAAAACATCCTGGTCACCATTACACAGCACATTTCTCACTCAAAGTCGACTCGCTACTGGCCGCCTCGGGCAACCTAGCCTGACAGACATTTTACACGCCTCCGAACGCGCTGCCAGGTCTCAAGGCTGCGCCCAGTGCGGATCTCTGCACATTCAACACGCAGTACGGGCACGGTGGAGGTGACCGGTGTCAGGGGCACACGGCAATAGGGCTGGGGCGATGTCAGTTTTCAAAGTGTGTTTGTAAAAGGAGAGTGGGTGCCCCAAACTAAGGGACGTTGAACTCATCAGCAATGAAACAGACATTTGTATTTAAGTCAAGGCTGGTTCGGAGACAATCTGGCTCGCTTGACATCTGTCCCTGCTGCTAGCGCCTTTGCATCTAGCCTAAAAGGGTCATTTATTACAGGCTGTTGGAGAAAAAGACTATTCAAATTAGACCCTTGGCCCCGCCAACTCCTTCGTAACCAGACACGTCAACACGGATACTGTGCTGCTCTTCCACTGGAGCAGGGAGTGTGTTTGTGAGACTGAAGGCGTCGTCTCTCCAGTTCCCGCCCAGTCTCAGTACACCGCGCCCTCTCTGGTGATAAAAACCCTCTCTGGGCTGCAGTTGCACTTTACTTGTAGCTGCTGCACATCCTGCCTGCTTCGGCTCCTCTTAGAGCTTATTTCTTCTCTCATCTAACGCCGCTCCCTACCGCCGCCATGGTGAAAATGATAAAGAGTAAGGTATGTATGTCTTCTGCTCCGTATTGTGTCTAGTGGGGAGGCGACGTAACAGGATGGAACAAAAGGCTTGCTTCTGTGTAGGGAAATACCTCCAGTGCCCCAGCAGGTCGTGCCAGGAACATTAATTACGCGGGTTACTCATTCGCCTTAATTAAAATAATTTAGGTTACCTCATAGTTGTTTGGTAGCAATGTTGCACAACTGTATCAAGTCAGCCAGCCGTGAATACTTGATCATGCTGACAGTGCAATTTGCTGCTTTAAGGCGTTGCAAGTTACTTAATTACTTATCGGGGTGTTGCAAGTTACTTAATAACTTATCGGGGAACTTGTGTGTTTTTCCCTTTCATCTAGCTGAAAACGGGTAGATGAGCACGTGGAGGGTTACAACCTATCATGGATGTAGATTGACAACTTTTAGCAATTCACTAACAGAATTCGGGTTACGCCTTGAAAAAAATGCTGAAGTCGCAGGCTTTCAGGTGTACTCTGACAGAAGTTTGTGATTTGTATTTTCACAAGAGCAAGTATAAACATGTGCATCAGCTTATGTGAACACCTGCTATTTTTTTTTCTCCGCAATGAAAATACATTTCCCTGTTTTGAACTCTGTTCCCCCAAGCACTCACCAGGTATTGGGGTGTCTGTTCCCAGCATCTCACAGTTTGTATTCCTAAACTTACCAAGAGTATCTTTCCAGCAATTTCTAGAGTAGGAATGGATTATAATGGAGTTTGTGAATACGCACAGATGTCTGTTTCTGGGTGAACTTTCAGCCGTTCCCGACATTATTTGTTAGTATCACTGTTTTATATAGAGCTTTCCATATCTCTTGCTAAGTCTAAACACTTTTCAATAGGTAAATTGCTTTTTATCATTTATATACCACTTTGGTAACTGCAGCAAGGTCACGACCGCTCTGGCTTTCATTGACTTCCAGGGCACCCAATGGATGGACACTGGAATTGGGGGGGAGGGGTGGTACCAGCTTGGTCTGTTGAGTATAATTTGGTGCAGTAGTTGAGTTTAGGAGGCAGTGTATGGACCTGGAGTTTAAGGATTGTGTAAGTAATCAGGGCAACAACAAATTCAAGTACTTACCGTCTTTTTGTAAAACTTGTTATGAGAAATGGTAGCCTTTGATGCATCTGTGTCGTCTGCAGGTTGGTACCCTGTATAAGGCTATGAATGGTTGTGGAAAATAACTGGATCCTCTATATTGTCTTGCCCAGCAAGGGCCATTTTTAGGGTCGAGCATGCGCTAGCACATGTGTTTCACCTGTGAGACACTCTTGTATCCAAAAAGGCCTTGGAGCCCGCCCATTGCTTACTCATGTGTTTGCTTGCGTGGCACTCTTTTCTACAGCCTCGTAATTGTCACTGTAGGCCTAACATTTCCATTCAACTCAGTGGAGCAGGGACTAAGCAATGATTGGTTCAACTTAATCAATGCCCGTCCGTGACTTCTGGCGTGATTGAGGTGCTATTTTGTTCTTTTTACCTTCCAGTGCCCTGCAAACAGACCGTGTGCGACTGGTGAAAACATGCCCAGCAGAACAAACTAAATTGCAAAGATTTATTTTCTATAATTAACTTTCTTTTATTTTGCCAAGTCTTCTTTTCTCACTTTGCACTCATATAATAATAAACCCACATTTTGTAAAGCGCGAACAATCACCCGTCAGGGTCTCTAGGTGCTGGGGCCCATCGGGAAGATTAAGCAAGCTATTGCCCAGAGTCACATGGTGCTGGGCTAACCTGCCGCCGGAGCCGGGGATCGAACGGTGATCCTTAAATTCCAGAGTCAGTCGCCCTGGCTGCGGCGCCACACCTCTCCCTCATGTTACCTGTTTGTTTTTGCTTGTGGGCGCTGTTTTCAAAAGATAAGGATTATTTTATTCTACAGCGTTTTCTTTCTTATGTGTAATTTCTGAAATTATGCTTTAACACAATTTTACAGTACACCACTATCAACCCCACTCCATCCAATCCACCCCAGACCAATCCAAACCACTCACCCCAATGCAATCCACCACGCTCCAATCCTCACAACCTACACCACTCCAATTCATCCCACTCTGATCCAATCTACTTCGCTCTAAAACAGTCTGCCCCACTCAATCAAAGCAATCTAAAATAATCTGCCCCAATCCAACCTTTCCAGTCCAAGTCACCTCCCCTCCTCACTCCACTCTAATGCACCCTACTCCAATCCACATCTCCCCATTTCAATATACCCTATTCCACTCAATCCAACCTACTACCTCAATGCACTCTCCACTCTACACCACTGCACTATACAACACTCTGCCATTGAACCACTGAACCATACTCTCCTCCACTCAACAACATTCTACCCCCCCCTGCTCCACTCTATCATACGCTACTCCAAAAAATCCAGTCTGACACTCTACTGCCCCACTCCACTATACGACACTCCATGCAACTAACTTTTAGCCACGCTGAACAGCAGCCACACTCGTGTACAACATGGCAGAACACATTGCCAAAGCCAATAGCACTTGTATAGGTGAGACCTATTGGCTTTGCCAATGCTTGTTAAGTTTGCAGTGTCTGCTTCATTTTCTGTATGTCTGATACTTTGGTTGTCTCATATGGAGCATTAACCAAGCGCTTAACAAACTAAAGATCCTCTGTAGTCTTCAATGGTTTAAGTCATATTTTGACAAATGTGTAAATGCGTATTGTTGTACTGAATTCTAGGTGATTGCTGATTGTCCCTATTTACTTCCGAAAGGTGCCCCATAGTTTGCAAGATAGTATTGGGAAAGGTAGGAAGAGCTGCCATCTTCATCTAAGGTTCATCCGTTGAGAGTAGAGTTTGGATCTGGATTGTAAAAAAAATCCTATGGCTAGACATGTGGGTGATATTAGGAGCTCTGAAAGAGGTTCTAGGAACAGGTAGACTATGTATGGTACTGGTGATGTGATCCAGTCTATTCAAGTTTAGCGCTCATCTGGCGGTAGCAATCTGGAGTATGTTGATTAGTTGCTTCGTAAGTCTCATGTCTAGCCCATTGACATTAAATAGTTGTGATAGCACTAGGGCATTGAGGCCTGTACCCTTTCCGTGAGGGAAGTCTTGCTAGGGGAATGTCTATTGTAATGTTCTTTTAGTGTTTGAAGTGCTTTGTCACATTGTTCGCCTGGCTTTAGAGTAAGAGTACATACTCAGATTTTTTTTTTACTTCGGTTGATATACTTTTGGAGATCTAGTCTCCTAAGGGAAAGCCGTGCCCACACCCTCGCCCAAAGATTCAGTGACATGGTTATTTCCTTTGACCATTCCCTGTCTCTGATCCCATAACTCAGCAAAGTAGTTGGTACTATTTCTTAAGAATACTGAGAACTGGTGCCTCTACACTCCTCTCGTGTTTTGGTAGTCCAAGTCCAACTGAGCTTTATTCAACTTCTTCATAAACGCATGTACAAAACATATTATTAAAAAGAAAAAAAAACTGTCCTATATAAAAAATACAGGTACTCTTACAACACCATGGAATATTCCTATTATGAAAGACTTTCTACATCTAATCACAATCTTTAAAAGCCTCCACATAATGTAGCATATAATCAGTGGTTAAGGTCTGTAAAGATAGAAGAGCAGGTCGACATCCTCTAAAACCATAGGTCCTCAACATTGGTAAAAATCCAGCACTTTCTCTGTTCACTATAAAACCTAGAGAATACAATTGTATGTATTGTTGTAAGTAGTGACACATAATCACAGGGGCATTTAGATAAGCATTGTGACCAATTTGTTAATCACTGGGAAACTGACCAGATGGTGGAATATATCCAGCTTGAAAAGCGTTAAAACAGATCTGTCTTGTCAACATTTTGTAAGTATGGTTGCATGTCATAAATGACCCGCGTCATTGGATTGTTACAAACTCTCAGCTTCATCGGTTCCATGGGCAGTCTTAACTTAATTCATCCATTAATGATGAACAATCAGTTTATTAGTTCAATCCTTTCTGCTAATGTGCTCTAGAAATTCAGGCTGATCAAAAAAAAAAAAACAGGATGGCACTTGCCACTCATTTTTTTTTTTTTTTTATATAAGTCAGCCATGGTATTTGAAAAGCAAAGTGAGATGAGATTTGAGACGATCCCAAATCATCTCAAGATTGAAAGTACTCTGCTCCATTGTCCAGATCTTATGCCACAAAAGAATTGACTGGATCTTAACTAAATCAGTTAAAAAGGGTATCCCCAGCTCAATATGGCATATATAGGAGGAGCAGCTTGATATCGCTAGGAGATACTTCAAAAAGGTATCTCCACCAATTGCAGGGACTGAGTGTGCCCCATACCCCCACCCCATATACAGCTATTGGTGGACACTTTGGTTTATAAAGGGTTAATATTTCTTTGGGCGGTTTCCCATGTCATTATTGGTTCACTTCTTGACCACTGTAAAGATCTGTTTTGTGCTGCAACCACAGATTATTCATCACCTGCAGATTGTAAAAAAGGCCACTGTCCATCCTCCTCCTTCTCCTCTTTTCCCCTTCATCTTCATTTTCTTTTCTCTCCTATTTTTCTCCTCCTTTTCTTTTTCCTCCTCTTTCTCCTTTTCCTCTTTTTTTTTTTTTTTTCTTTCTACCATTTTCTCATCTCTTGTATCGGTACCTTGTGTTCAGAAAAACCTCCCACTAAACCTGACCTTTGCAAACTCGACTATTAAGGTTCGCAGTCCCAATAGTTTAGGAATATACTATGGAACTCCTTCCTATCAGATATGAGATGTCAAACATATATTCTTTAATTTTGTGAACTCTTGAAAAATTGGGTGTTCACAGCATAGTCTTCGCCTTGGTCATGTTGCATTTAAACACCAGTATGTGAATTGGATAAGCATGCACTCTGAAAAAGCTAAATATAAAATACATTCAGCTTTAACCATAAATGTTAATTTCTTCTGTGGCACAGAAAAACTTTATCACTATCCACCACCAATCTTAATCTTGTGAGGTTTCCAAGTACCAATTGTGTGTGTATGTTTGTGTTTGTGTGTGTTTTTTTTTTCTTTTCTTTTCAATCCCAGTGATGTTCGTAAACCTATTTTGAATAAAAAATTCTGTACATTTTAAGCCTGTGACCATAGTTTATACTACTTGCTCAAGGGCAAACTGATAGAAAACAAACGAGAACCAAACATTTGGAAAAAAGAAACAAAGGTCGTAATTGTCTGTCATATTTTAAAAAGTATTCAGTTCATAAACTTTATTTCGATTTTGCGAAAATCACAAGTTAAAACAACATTTAGATAAAAATAAAGTGGGACAATTCATTAGCTTTTTGTAAAAAGAGAACAATTATATATTTAGTTTCAGAACAAGCACCATGTATGTTCATAGTAAAACAATAAATAGATTAAAAAAACTTTAAAACGCATCCATACTGGGCAGTCTACATTGGGAACGTTAGGTATACGATAGAAGGGTCATATCTATACAGGAAAGTGCGTAGTGATTATTGCAGGGGAGCAGGACATGAGGTGGACAAAAACCTATGCCTCTTCTCTTTCCATCGAATCACCCACACCCAACCTAGGAACTTTGCTGTAGAAACCACAACCGGTCCGTCTACTGTTGATTTGAGGATTCTAAGAGTCTCCTTGCTGGACCTGGTCCCCAAGTTGGCGCATGTGGGTTTCAGCCATCTGGATCTGGGCTTGCAATATGCTGGACAAGCAAAGATATGACCCAGTGTTTCATTAATGTCCAGACAGAAAGGGCAATTGCTGGGTTTTGAGTGACCCCATTTGGCAGTGAAAGCTAGTGGGTAGTGTTCCCGCCCTAAACTGATAAAATAATTTCCTGTCACGGGTTGATGAATTTTAGTCGCAGTGCCCCTCATATTTGGGTTCCTGTTTAAAGTCCAAGGCTTTGGACAGAATGGAGCTAGAGGAAGACACAAAGCGCTTAGTATTAACCATGGACCAGTAAGCAGCTTTGAACTCTAATTTGGATGGAAATATACATTCGGCTGGGGAGGTCCACAAACGGCTCAACCCCCATCTCGGAAAGTATATTTTTGACACACCTGAACCACACAAGTTTCCTGTTTACATCTAGATCCCTGGCTTCTAAAAGAGCCAGGGCATAGTGTGTGAGTTCAGGAGTCACCCAGAGTCTCCTCCAATAGGCTACCAACCTATAGTGTGCCACGTCCCTAATTAAATGACACTCCAAATCCAAATAAAGAGGTACTAAGGGGTAAACTGGGGGAGACAGATTATGGATCTTTGGAATTTATTCTGGGCCACCACTAAGCAATCCAAATTATGTATCCCCACAGCTCTGCTTCATACAGTATTGAGGCACCAATTTTAGTATTATAGAGCTGAAGCGCAGGTGCTATGGTTTTTGTAGAAGACAGTCTATGCTCCTTAAGCAGAGCACCCGTGAGTTGAGCATGCCTGACAGCACGGGAATCTAATTACGGCTTCCAACTTATTTTTCTATCTAATGTAACACCCAGATAGGAAAAGGTCTCTGTTTACTCAAATACCTTTGTTCATTCTAACATCGGCGATTACCTTTTTGGAATTTGGTAGGACCATATACTTTGTTTTGTCAACATTGACAATAAGATCGTGGTCCATACAAAATTCCTCATCTTGATGGGGCACGTTGAAGGCCCTCTCCGGTCTTTGAAAGAATAAGAGTGTCATCCGAAAACATTAGTAGCGGGATCTTAATCCCTGCTAAAGATGGAGCGTCTGTAGGAAAATCCTCAAAATATTGTACTACCCCGTTAATATATATTGAGAAGATTGTGGGGGCTAAAACACACCCTTGTCTCACCCCCTTCTCAACTGGGAACTTATCTGTGGTACTGCCCCTGCATCCCATCTAACCTGAGCATAACTGTCAGTGTGTAATTTAACGACAAATGCCAGGATATCCACAGCATGCCTAGCTTAGGAGTACACACCACATCTTGTTGGGCGGGACCTAGTCAAATGCTGACTTGAGGTCCACGAAGACTGCATAGATGGTACCTTTCCCTATGATTACAGTGTGCTAGTAAATGAGAATGAACCTCAGAATCTGGTCCACTGTACTGGTGCTTTGCCGGAACCCTGCCTGGAGGTCGGAAAAGATATCATATTCCTCAACCAGGCCTGGATTCTGCCGAGCACCACCCTCGCAGTGACCTTTTGGATGCAGTCTATTAGGCTTATGGGCCTGTAGTTTCCTGGTATCGAGCGATCCCCCCTTTTTTTTAAAGATGTGAAGAATTACTGCTCCTACCCAAGTGCTGGGCATAGATGCTCCCATGGCGATAGCATTTACTAGGAGCTGGATGTATAAGGCCCAGGTGTCTGTATCTTGGAGGAACAGATCAGCTGTGATGCATTTGGGCCTGGGAGCCCTACCTTTGGGAACCAAGAGTAGAGCATTTGCCACTTCTTGCTTTATGTGGAAGATTGGAATGGCAGGCGGCATTTCAAAAATGGCACTTGCTTCTGCATCACAAGCAAATTTCCCTTTTATAGTGGATGACCCACTGTTCTGGCTCCACATGGTTTGTGGGAACTTTATTAGGGGATCAACTCCCCCCACTTCACCTTGTGCCAGAACGCTATCTTGCCTCTCCTAGAACAAGCATCCAGAAGAGCAGCCCAATGTTCTTTGTCACAATCCCTTTTGGCCTGGGATTGTGCTGCCGTACACGCAATCCTGTTTTTACTTATTTATACCCTATCTTTAGTTCTAATCGCTGAACGTGTGTTTTTATTTGGAGTGGGCCGTCACCAACTTCTAGGAGTAATGATGATGAAGACCTATTTATAAAAGTGCACAGATGCTCCTGGATAATGACGCTAACTTCTCAGGGTGTAACCCAAAGTCATCAACAAACTTGAGTTCAACCTCCTGGTACCTATGGACCACAGCAAATAGGATTTACTTAGAGCAACGTGTAAAGTATTCGTGTAGTACTAAAAAGAAATAGTTAAAATACAAAACAAAGAAAACCCTAATATAATTAAATGTTTTAATCAAAATTACACCAGAACTACAGGAATCCAATAAGGAGAAATCAAGATATGAATTTCTAATGCTTTGTAAAGAGAGCCCAAAAATCTCCAAGTGCCTATTCTTGTCTAAGGAAGTTGTAAAATAGGACCTAGGCACAATTTCAGGCTGAACATGATCGTGCACAGGTCAGACACACCAAGCGGGTTCACCCCTGAAAGATATACCTTCTGACTTTATATTTATTTTTTAATCAGCTCCAATTCCTCCAGCAGGCCAAGCCTGAAGGTGTATCCCAGGATGTTGCATCGAAATCTGACACACTTGTCACAAGATTCTCCTGATGGTTCCTGAAGTCTCAACTTTTGTGGTTTGTGGAGCAGCTCCTCAGTTTCCTCTAAGGCTTCAAGAACCTCAGGGACCGCAGTTAAGGACCAGAATTCACTCTTGCAACTGCCACCAGCAAAGTTAAGTCCACATATAGAAGGTACTGGGCAATTGAATACTTAGGCTTCTTGCAGCTAGTTTTGTCACTGTAGCAACACAGAAGGACACACAACTGACCATTGGAGCCCACTTTTGTCCTGGGTGCAAGAGGGAGGGAGGCAGGTCCAGTCCTTCAGTGCTCCACTCAGGTTGTCAAGCATGGTCCAGTCCTGTTCTGATCGTTTGCACATTCTGAAAGTGTTCTGAGGAGGGCTCCTTTGAGTGCAACATTGATGGCTGGTATTAGCCAGTGGGCAAGGAGACTCCTTGATACTCCCTAACTAATGGGGAAAAATTCCCATGGACAACACTACCTGTGTTTTCAACAGTTCCTGTTTTCCCTACTGCAAACCATCCCAGTATCCCTCACTCCTGAAATCCAAAATGGAGAAAATCTTCCCCCCTTTTGCACAGCCTGTGTTCCACCCAGCGGTGTGGCTTCAGAAATGAGCCGCCACCTCCCTTGTGGTCACTCCAAACTGGTTTTGGAGTCATCTCCCCTCCAACTGGGTTTGGTGACAGCCTGGCTGAGAGGGCAAAAAGGTTGCCATCTCAAGGTCTCGCCTTACATTTACTGTGACAGGGAAAGCCCCCCCCCCCCAAGTTAATTAAGTTCCTGGGTCCACCCTAACTAGTCTTTCTCCAAGGGAAAACACTTCACCATACACATGCAATAATTCTTGCTCTGGGAGCACTTTCACAACTCATTAAGGTCAAGATACTGGGTAGGTAATAGACCTTAGCATCCAGGGCAGGCATGAAACATTTAACTTTCTAAAAGTTACTTTTCTAAGTATTTATGAAAAAAACAACTTCACTAATGAATTTGACCTTTAATAAACGTGAAAGATAGTCTTTGAATAAATATTCTACCCATTACCTGTTAAAGATTTGACATTTTCTAGGATTCATCTACAGCCCTGCCAGTGAAAATAGATTTAGGGGGCTAGTCACTGGAGGGACATACCAACTTTAATTTCATACATGTACTTTTAAATATCATCCATCCTACCTTTTTGGCGGAAAGTCTGCTTAGGGTTGACTTCCTACTATTTAAAAGCAGGAATTCCATACTTCATATCTGCATACTGAACCCATGTCTATAATGGACTCTGCCCGATTGCACGGTTTTGATCTTGAGGGTTCCAGCTACAAGGTACATGGAGATAATTGTATGCCTTTCTTTTTTTAATTCAATAAAGACCTTTAAACCATGAAAGCAGGAATTCCTACCTATCAATTTTTAGGGTGCTGCAGCCAAGCTACACATGGTGGACCTGAAGTCATGTTTTACAGGGCAACCCTGTGGATGGCACCGTAGGTGCTTAAAAGTCTACAGGCAAAAGACACACAAATGATGGACAGAGTGCAGAACAAATTAAACAATCACCCCTATTCAAAAGACTGGGTTAAAACCATTGTTCTTTAGCTCACCATGCCACCCCAGTTTAGACCATATGCAAATCAATCTTGACCCACTCCTGATGATGGCACTCCAGCCAGAACTGCCAAGTTGGGTCTTCCCTGCACCAGAAACAAAAATCCTGGGACCAGTTTCGGGGTATTACCGCTAATCAGCCAGGCTAGCTTGAATCCAGTGGCACAGTGAGCCTGGTACCCACATCTGTGCATAAAATGGGGTGACATGGTGACCAAAAGAACAATGGATTTAACCCAGATCTCTTGACTAGGGTGGTGAATGTTTGATATGTTCCTGATTCCGTCCATCATTTGTGTGTCTTTTGCGTCTACAGGCGGCATTTAACTTTCCAAGTCCTGGATGTATTTCCTACTCCATAACACAACATACTAGGGAATTGTACACAAGTTAAGTATGTCAATCAGGGATAAGGCAATTTAACCATATTAAGAGGGGGCACAAGAACATTACTTTTGTTTAGCAGGGGTAAAGTGCATTCAGTAAAAAAAATAAAAAACAGGGTCCAGAAATAGGAAAGATATATGGGTTAACTAAGCATAAAAGGTGGATTTGAGACAACAGCAATCAATAATAAAAAATTGAGCAGTTTCATATTTAGCGGAGTTGTATGTTGAATGGCCTGCACTTGGACTCTTTTTGACCATAGACTTCCATTTTCAGTAGAAATCCTACATTAATTCAAATTGGATATATTGATCCATTTAATTGTAACAATTCCATACATGTCTCAAATGCCATATACATTGTTTTATTTTACTATTTCCTGCATTCCTGTACATCCAAATTCCCTCTTTCTTCCCTTAATGGCTCTTAGAGTTTTACACAAAGCTTTACGTTTGCAAATATTCTCTTTAATGTTTACCTTTTTATTAATTCTAACCGATCAATTGTTTGCCGCATGTACATTCATTCATATAACACTGAACTGTATTGCGGCGGATGAATATTTGTTTCATAGTGTATGTAGTTCCTGTATTTCTTTGTGTTTTGTCAACCTATTTACTGTATTTTCCACATTCATAGCTATAATTAGATATTCAATGGCTTGTGTTTTGTTGATCATTGATACTTGTTTAATCATCTAAGCGACATAGGGGAGTTTTAAGGATTTTACCTTTTTGAAGTGTGTGGAAGAATCCTATAAGTATTTTCCAATATTAGATTTTCTGACCCTGTGAAGAATGTTGTACAATTATTTTTATTGTATTTTGAAAAAGTAAATAACTTCATTCTGGTTTTAATATAAATATATATAGTTTTTTTATCAAACCTGTTAGACTTGGCATCCATGGCAAGGTTCCCCTGAGTTTCTGCCTTCTGACCTCCTGTTTTCCGGACTTCATTTTTGTTGGCTGTAGGAATTTGGGCTCTTTAGCATTAGTTAGCAGTGGTAAAGTGCATATGCTCTGTTACATCTGGGTTTCTCTATGTGGCAATGGTATTCACCTTTATCCAAATAGGGGCCCTTACTTCTAAGTCAGGATAAGGGGATTACACTCCTTATTAATCCCTGCTTGGCACGAGCAGATAGGCTTATTTCAGAGGCAGTGTGTTAAGCATTTGTGTGTATACACAGTAATACAGTGAAAACATTACAGATGGACACAACACGGGTTTTATAAAAATAAGTATTCTTTATATAGACTTAAACACAAGACCACGAACTATAAAAATCCACAATATTACACTTAAGATTAGTTAAAAGATGATTAAAGTCTTAATTCAAGTTGTTGGTAAATGCGACAAAGTTCTCCAAGTACCTGGATGAGTAACTGGCCCGTTGCGCTTCGCAAGATGGCGCCTTGATGCGAGAAGATGACTCCCTGGCAGCCTTGTGACGACTCTGTACTTTGGAGCCGGCGACAGGCCCTGCGACTTGCTTCTCCGGTGATGCGATGGCGACTCATGGTGTCCCACTTCTCCAGTGATGCAACAGCAGACCGCTTTAAACACACGATTCCAGGGAGATGCGACGAAGGCTCGCTTCTCCGGCGTTGCGATTATTTCAGCTGCTACGGAGACACACTTATTCTCGCTGCGTCGTGCTTCCAGCTCCCAGAGGCACACAAGTGACTGGAGTCTGATTCCCAGCAAGGAAATTCAGGAGGAAGCTGGAGGTGAAGTCTTTTGTCCCTGAGACTTCAGGAGGCAAGCACAGTTTAAGCCCTTGGAGAATATTCTGTAGTTGCAAGTCCTTTACAAAGTTCCTTCTCCTTACACTTGGCAATGAAGCAGACACTGCAGGCCAACCCAGCAAACAGCACCCTGGCAGAGGGGCAGTCCAAACTGCTGCAGCTTCTTTGGTTCTTCTCCTTGGCAGAAAGGTTTCTTGTTCCAGAAGTTGATCTTAATTTCTTGGGATCAGGGTCCCGATATTTATACCCCAAAATCCTTTGTTCTCTGAAGGCAGAGAGGCCTATGCTTAGTCCAAACCAGTTCCTGACGACTTTGTTTACATGACTCTCCTCTTCCTTTCACAGTGCAAGGCCGAAACATCAGCGGCTCCACAGGAGGTGGAGACGGCACAGGGGGGGAAGATACAGCTCTGGAGCACTCTGTTGACCGGATTCCTCCTCTCCTTTCACGGTGCAGGGCAGAGACATCAGACAAGCCACAGAGGGTGGAGCCAGCATTGTGGAGGGAAGGCCCAGCCCTATTCTTGTCCCAGGTGCAACTCCTCCCTCACATCTAGATGCAGATCGCTCTATTCACCACTTGGCTGCCCCAGCCTGTCTCCTGGAATCCCCCGGCCCTGTCACTCACAGACCCAGACAAGGAATACACAACCCAGCAGAGGCAGGCCTGGATGGTTGGACAAACAAATGCCTACTTTCTAAAAGTGGTATTTGCAAACACAGAATATTAAAATAAACCTTTCTAAAGTTCTGGCATACTAAATTCGAAGTTTTACCATGTTCTGAGTCGGTTAGTATTATAGGAATGTAATAATCTAACTGCCCATTCTAAAGTTCTGGCATACTAAATTCGAAGTTTTACCATGTTCTCTGAGTCGGTTAGTATTATAGGAATGTAATAATCTAACTTCCCATTCTAGCCTATGAGCACAGGTAGCCTTCAATAGTGAAAAACGAAAATGGCTGTAATTCACTATTAGAACATGCTACACACATCAGAGCATGTCCTACCTTATGCTTACAATGCACCCTGCCCTTGGGCCTACCATAGGGGTGCCTAATATGAAGCAAAGGGAAGGTTTAGGGACTGGCAAGTGGGTGCACGTGCTCAGTCAACATGGCAGTGCTAGACTGCACACAGGCCTTGCAATTGCATGCTTGAGACACACTTTACAAGCCGCTTCTGTGGGTGGCACAACCAGTGCTGCAAGTCCACTAACCGCATTTAATTTACAAGCCCTGGGCACACATGGTGCACTGTACTAGGGGCTGACAGATAAATCAAATAACCCAATTGTGGAATAACCAATTAGTACATTAATTTAACATAGGGAGCACTTGCGCTGATTAGCAGTGGCACAGTGCCCAAAGCATAAATCCAACAAAAACCTATCAAAACAGATGAGGCAGTCCGTCAAAATGGAAGGGAGACTCACTCCAATTATGCCAGGTCTAACACTCTGTACTTAAAACATGGTAACCTTCAGGCCCGTTTCTAGGTGATGTGCCACCCTAGGCGAGAATTGAAAATGCTGCCCCCACCCCTCCCTTTTCTACCATCACTCTCTCCCCCGTCATCCAGGCTAGAAGAATAAATGCATTAGATATAAAATAACTTGTATTAACTTTGCATACATGTGTACACATTTTTATACTGTAACCACTGTCAGAAGTGCAGTCAGAGCTTACAACATTTACTTAGAGCACTCACCCTAAAAATAAAGGCCTAATTAAGGAACCATAAATACAAGTTTGAACAATATGAACATATGGACAACAAATTACCTTAACTGCAGGCAGAGGCAGTGCCCTTCCCTGATCCATAATGTGGTACTGCAAACTGGCAGCAAAAGGGTTTGTACAGCAGGAGGTTGGGCCTCCTTGTCCCAAGGACAAAACACACATGAAAACTTGTTGCCCTTGACCCCAAACAATATGTCCTTGCCGTCCGACTAAAGGAACTCCACATCCCTGACTGTATTTTGTTTTTAAATTTCTCTCTTCTAGCTTCAATGATCTTTTGGGTTCTCTCTTAATCCAACGATACCTTCCTTGCCTTTATTTTAGCAAAGTCTTTAAGAAGATCTCTAATGTCAAGCTGGAAAGCCATGTCTTTTTCTACTGAAATTGTGGCTAGTCCCACAAGTCTCTCTTGGTTCATGGAACTGCGCAGATACGTTTTTATTAATTTGAGTTTTGAGAAACTTCTCTCCGCACTTGCCACTGATATTGGTAAAGTCAAAAGGAAACGAAGAGCTACGAACAAATTAGGGAAACCATTTTCTAACTTGTTTTGGCACGGATAGTTCAGCACATATTCGGGTTTCGCATTGTTTTGTATTCGATGACTTAATCCTGAAAGTTCAGAGCAGAGAGCTGCAGCATCAATGTCCTTTACAAAAGATGGGGTTTCTCCAGGTCTAGGCTGTGTTAGAGCGGTTTCCAATTGGATACACAAATCCATGAGTTCTTTGGAAGTTTTCATCTTGAGGTCACTCATATTGTATAGAAAACCAAATAATCTTGCAATTTCATTTAACTGTGTGAATCTCTCTTTTACAGAACTAATTGCAGTGTCCAATATTGCAAAATAGTAATTTACTCTGAATTTCTCTTTGGGGTCAGCGATAGGTTCATCTTCTGTTTCGTAAGCGAACAATTTCCTTTTCCTCCTTCTTTTCTCTGGCTGAAAAATTGTCTCTATTGATTTCTTCAGCTACCTCTCGAGCATCAACCAAAACTCTCTCAAATTCCATGTCACTCCTCTGTACTTTTAAGCTCATTTACTGTTTTCTCAAGAGTAAAGTGCTTCTCCTGCATCAGTTTACTGGTCACATTGATTTGGAATAATATACTGTGCCAGGTTACAACTGCAACAACAAACTTAAATGAAGAGATACTGTTTAGAAGACCTTCAGCTTCAACCTTGGTCATGGTACCAGAAGAGCCTTTGAAAGTTGAATCTTCAGTAATTTCAAACAACGCATCATATACATGTGGTAACTGGTACCTGATGGGAGTTAAGGCATCGATCCTGCTTGACCACCGAGTATCACTCAGAGGTTTTATAGTCAAAGATGGTATATGACGTTTCAGTATATCCCATCGACGCGTTGATGCAGCAAAGAATACATACAATCGTTGTTTAACATCAAAAAAGGCTGTTGCTTCAGTGCAACACGAAGCAGCGTCATTTACCACAAGGGTTAGTGTGTGGGAACTGCAGGGGACATAGAAGGCACACGGGTTAATATCCAGAATTTTCTTATGCAGACCTATTTCCTTGCCTTTCATATTGCTCCCGTTATCATAACCCTGACCTCGTAGGTCTTCAATTGCCAATGAGAAGCTTTTGAGCTGATCTCTCAGAACATGACTCATTGATTCACCTGTGGTTTCGGTTAGTGGTACAAATCCCAAAAAGTGTTCTTTTATTTGCACGAGGCTGCTTTCTTGGAAATCTTCATCAGAAGACTGACATGGCTCTGTTCCTGAAGATTGCACGATGTCCACAAATCTAATGATCATGGTCATTTGTTCCGTGCGGCTGATATCTGGGGTGCAATCAAGAATGATAGAAAAATACTTTGCCTTCTTAACCAATGAAATGATTTTGTCTTTGATACCGTTTGATAGCACCTGGATCAGTTCGTTTTGAATAATGTTGTCTAAATAGTGAGCATGTCTTCTACCCTTATTTTTTATTCTCCTGAGATGTTCATTCATAATAGGATCAAACATGGCGAGCAATTCCACAATTTTAAGAAAATTGCCATTATCATGAGCATAAAGTTTATCACTGCTGCCACGGAAAGCCACATTTTGTGCACCGAATACTCGTACAAGACATATTACATGCTCTAAGATCTGATGCCAGTACTATTTTTCTTCTTTAAGCTTTTTTTGTACTGACACTATCTATAGTTGCATCTTGTTTGAGACTTTTATACAGGCCCTTCCAGTTATGGAAGTTGGTTATATGTTCAACACTCTTTTCGTGTGAAGACAGAATTGCTGATATATTATGCCAATCGTCGCATCCATTCTGAGTGAGACTTGTACTTGAATTTCCGCCAAATACAGTACAGCAAAAACAGAATTCTTTATCGGTTGATACAGAATACTGGAGGTATTCACGGTAAACAACTTCTCCATTTGGAAGTTCTCTTTTATAATGTACAGCTGAGAATTTCCTTTTTTTCTCATCTAAACGAACTTTTTTGCTCACTTGTTTTGGCCCATTTTCAACCAAGAGTTCTTAATTTGTCTCCACTTATTGGTAAGTGTTCCCAGGAAGCAGGATCTGAATAATCTATTTTAATGCTTTCTTCCGTTGCGGTCTGGCGTTTACTTTGATCACCATCTTCAGTGTAAGGTTATCCTTTGCAGTATCCACTATAACGTCTTCTTGTTCTTGGCTGTAACTTCTATGGCCTTGTCTGGTAGGCCTATATCGTCGTCTTTTTCTGAGGTTGAAGTTGATGCCTCAACAATTTCAAGAGAACTCTTTGGAAAACGTAGACATTTTTCAAAAGACCATTCCAATTTGGATAGTTCTATTTCTCTATCGGCTTTTCTTTTTCTGTACTGAGCACCTGAGTTTTTTCCTGTCTGCCATTTTTGATCCTTTCTAAATTCTACCTGAGAAAATATAGGGCAATAATTAGTCGGAATATTGTATAGATTCAAAATGCATATTACACTTGTAAAAAACCAATACCTCGTTTAATATCCAGAATGCTCTTTTTTTTCTTGTACATATGCCCTTGGTAATGAAACTCTGGAGGATAATGTATTTGCTGGAGGGATCCATGTTGTGTCTAGTCCTAGTTTTTCATATATAGATAATGGCCAAGTTAAGGGGCCATCAGGCCTCCTTTTGATCAAGTGGCCTGGAACCTCACACTTAAATGTAAATGAAACCGAGTTAAACAAAAGTGCACAGCATGTTAGCTTTTCACAGGTACTTAAGAGAGGCATGCTTTTCACTTTTTTTCAGTCCCTTTATGCAAGTGCATGAACTGTAAAAATGTCAGATGTGTTTGTCTGTCACAGTATTTACGCACACTTTAATTGGCACTAGTGTATCTTTTATAGCACTACTCAACCCAATGCAGGGTGTCAGAGTGCTTTACATAACATACACATTTAAAATAAATTGTGCAAGTGTGTAAATCAATGTACAAGATGTGTACAGTGAGGGTTAAAAGATGTAGCAGTCACATAACCTACATAGCTCACTATGGTATATTACAAGGCTTACTAATTATGAACAGCAAGTAATGGTGTTCAAAGCAGTAACCCACTTACCTGGGCTACATAAAAAAAAGATGGTCATCTGCACATTACATGATGTGCTTTGAAGAAGACACACTAAGTTACCTTCTACTACACAGATCTGGGACTACACAAAATTGAGATGTGAGAAGTTGGCCTGATAGGTAGTGTTTCCAATTCTGGAACCACTGGTTATCAGTCCAAACAAACCCCAAAGATGTCAGGTTGTAAGTCAACCTTATAGACAAGCTATCCTAGTGGTAGCATGGACTAAGCAGCCTTAAAGGCTTAACTTAAGAGGTCGTGTTAAGCGAGCTGTTTTACCACATACAATCCTGTAATCAAATGAAAGGACACCACACAAGTATATATTATAAAAATATATGTATTTATTTCTAAATTACTCCCCAGTACTCTTTATGAGGAAAGGGGCACAAGCGTTAAATCAAAAGCACTGTTACACATATAAAGTTGCACGTTTATGGATGAGGGCGGGTGGCCACTCAGACCATATATCAAAAAAGTGGTATAAGTAACACTTTACGAACAATGGTTAGGCCTAGGGCCTAGAGATTCGCTGGGAGCAGTCAGGACAAGCAATGAAGAAGTCGGGAGTAGCCCACAGGAGACGGGTGCAGCACGGAAAATGCAGCGCGCACCAATGCACTGTCAATGGTGCGTAAAAGTCAATTAAAGTGAATAAAAAGATACTTCCGCTGAACCTAGGAACACAAAACTTTAGACACAGACCCTAGAGGTGTGTACCAGTGTAAAGACACCGGCGTTGCAAAGTTACCTCACCCACAGGCCGTGGGTGCACAGGGTCGAAGTGGCGTCGGGTTCTGTCACGCAGGTTCTGGGTGCTTGGAGCTGTTGCAGCTGCAGGCGCTGTGAAGCAGAAGTGTCCGGTGCGATCCAAGGGTGGATCGATGTAGAAAAGTACCTGAAAGCAGAGGGGACAGAGTCTGGGTCACTCAGCAGTGACCAGGGTGGAACCAGGACGGAACCAGGCAATGTCGGGCGCAATCAGGCGGTTGTCGATAGGCTTCTCTCCGCTGTCACGTGGGCTCTGGGGCATCTGCGACGTCCAGGAGCAGGTCACGATCTGTCCCACGTAGGCTCTCGCCGTCAGCACCGTCGGCTTGAAGATTGTAGCAAACAGCACTTGGCAAAAGCAATCCACGCGGAACCGGGAGATTGCTTATCACTCGAACCAGGAGGGTCAGAGTGGGTGCTCCTTTTCACAGGAGCTGGTGCAGATCTGGAGCAACCAGAAAAGCAAGTCGGATTTCAAAGTTCGTCGGCACAGGGGCCACAAGCCAGCTGGCAAGTGACCGGGCCAACGCGTCGAGCGCACACAAGCAGAAGGGCCCCACGCAGCACTCAGCGAGTGTGGAGGGGTGAGCTTTGGTGCAAGTGGAGCTCGGGGCTGGGGCTTCTCAAACCCCGGTGTACAGCTTCGAGGGTCACTCGTGGGCCGCACGGTCAGCGTCTCGTGGCCTTTTCAAGATGGCGTGCCCCACGCTTCCGGTCGCCTCCACGGGTCTCAGCTCTGCAGGGACTGTGGATCGGGCAGGTAGAAGGCAGGCAAGCTTGATCTCGTCGATCTCTGTCGCTCGAGTTCCGGCGGGAACTGCAACAAAGCAAGGGTCGAGGGCTGGATGGTGCCTGTTTGCACAGGGTGGTCACTCCTTGACCACAAGGGAGATTCTTCAGTCTTCTCACGTCGTGTAGAAAGTCGAAGGGTCCAGATTTCGTTTCTTATGTTTCTTCAGGATGATCTGAGGTCCGTTGGGACTGCTCCCCCTCTTATTCGAATCTAGGGGGTTGGACATCCTGCTAGGTCCCCTCCTATGGGTGGGACCCAGGAAGGGGGTGGTTACACCCCTCTCCTTTGATCCTGGCCGCGCTGGGACAGGGGCTGGGAGGCCCCAGAACCGGTTTGGCCGGATCCTGCAAGGGGCAGCCTTGTGCTCCCCAGGCAGTGTCTGGTTTCATTGAAACCTCCCTACTCCAATCCACTATCTCCTGTCTGGGGTGGTTTGACACCGCCCTGTGACAGGAAACTCTTTGTCCAGGCCTCCTCTGCCGGGTTTCGGTCAGCAGCAGGAGGTCAGACCCGTGTCTGTGGCAGGGGTATCCATTTTGTGGATCTGAGGCTCATTTTAAATCAACCGCGTTTCAGCAAAGTAACATGTCTTCTCCCTCTAGAAGGGTGGAATGCTATCCCCGTCGCCAGAACTGGCGAGGGGATAGTATTCCAATTCGTATGACACCTTACACGACATGTTTTGATAAAGCCAAACCAAAGTTGCTATATAACCGCGAGGATTATAAGGCGCTTAAGAGTATATGGTATGGCGTTATCCCGGATCAGCTTAGGGAGTTGTTCCCGACAGCTGCAGACAGGCTCAGCTCATGCCAGAGCACTATCTCACATAAAACCACGCACTCTGCCTCCAGGATTGATGAGGCCTTCCATAGGAGTGGCTTACAGGCTATATATGTGTCCAGATATAGGTTTAGATATAGGTATACTATATCTAAGCAAGGGGTGATTACACCCACTTGCCCCAGCTGAGTGATCAGCCAGTTGTGTCAATTTAGATAGCCAGCCAGGGGTGGCAAAAGATATGCTGCAGCCCCTGGTAGGCCTTGGATGCACCTATGCCCTGGGCACCTATAGTGCTCTGTACAGGGGCTGATAAGGTGACCCAAGCCAATCTAGTTATGCACCTAGGGTACATGGAATCCATTTTACAGAGAGAGCAGATAGCCTGGGGCCCTGATTAGCAGGGAACCAGGCCAACTAAGTCGAAAACCAGCTAAACACAGGGCAAAAAATCTGGGGTAACCATAGTCAGGTAGCCACCTTCCTACATGAGATCTCTCCAACAAATACTTTAACATACATGATGAGCATTACAACACGCTATGTTCCATTTCTTTTATTTGAGAAGGGCAACTTAGCCAGAGTGTTTGTGTTTCTTCGCGCTAAACTGAAGGACAGCCGGAAAACCATCACTAATAAGCAAAAATGAAGCCTGCCTGCTCCAAAATGGCTGGGCCTCAAGCTTTTTACTGGAACCAGAAAACTAAAGCACTGCACGCGCCCTATGTTATGGACGCAAACGTATAATGGCACACAGACCGCAGGTGGCATTCAGGGGTGGCCAAGACAAAGTCGGCTGAGGCACTGGCACAGGCCACATTTGGTCACTTTCTAGCTCCAGCAACGCCACTGCGAATCACCCACCTTCACATCTCTTCCCCTGAACATGCCTGGGGCAGTGCAGACTTATGCTTTCCCTGCCTGCTTGGGGAAGGAAAGGGCCTAGGGGGCGGGGGCCTCTTCTCAAGGTACAAGGGCTGGCTGTGGTGAAATGACACCGTGCTCAGTTCCACTGTCCACGCACTGGAGGCTCTAGACCATCACGAAATGTGGAAAATATACTGCTTGAACTTCCCACTTTCAAGAAGGAAAGATCGATGGCCCAATCCTTTTCAGGCAGCGCTGCGCAGTGGGATTCTGGAACTCACTTCTGCCTCCGCTCCGGACCACCACCACCTCCTCCCAGGCCTTCAAAACTGACCTCAAAGTTCTCCTCCTTCAAAGACACTTCCAAATGTAATTCATGCCCTCTCTATTAAATGAAGTCCTTCCCATTTTAGAAAAATCTACTTTACATGACTATGGAAGTGCCTTCCCAGTGTGTTCTTGTGGTTTGAGAGTCTGCCATTTATTGCAGTATTATCCTAACTGTGTTTGGTACTAGTTTGTAACATGCACACGTCACTTTTCTCTTGTAACGCCCTGTTTTCTACCTCTTACATTTTGTTTGTGTTCGATACTTGCACAAGTGCCACCATTTCCTATGTAACGTTTGGTGTTTGAGTGTCCTCCATATATTGCAGTATTATACCTCTGTTTACTTTGTACGCGTTTGTAACCTGCACACGTCACTTTTTCCACCTGTAATGCACCGTTTGCTACCTATTGTATTTTGTTGGCTCACAATTGTCACTTTTGCCTCATTTAATGTAACGTTTGCTTTTGTAATTTGTTCACTTGTAATGTTTTCATGTATCAGTTCTGTTCCTATTGTGAAGCGCTCTGACACCTTCGGGTAAAGTCTGCCCTATATAAAAACGCATAAATAACAAGGTAAGGGGTCCTCTGCTCTTAAGTTCTGCACTGTGCACACAATTTTATGATTCATACATCTAGATCATGAAAGAAATATACAATATTATATGGTATATCCTGATAATATAGTATAGTCCCATACAATATCGTATAGTTGATGGCAGATGGGCGTCCATTACCTCCCTTGCAACAATTGGCAGGGGTGTCACTCCCTTTGTCTCCCTGGGCCGGTCGATTAATAAATGCTGATTGGGCGGTGGCAGGGGGCCTGAGCAAAAGTGGCCTCACTTGTTTCAGGTGTGGTTCAACAGTGTAAACTAATCGGTGCACTTTTTGTATTGTAACCCCTCCCATCCCCCTTTATATAAAATTTCGCCGAAGCAGTGTTGTGGGGAAAGGCAATATGCAAATGTGGGCCACTTTTTTTGCGTGCCCGGGCCAGTTTTGAATCCCAATCCAACCCTGCCTCTGCACCCCTAATTTATCCCGCCATTGTGTAGCAGCCTATCACACTCGATCTCTGCCCAAGCTTCGCACAGTTCTCCCTGTTGAGGATTCTGTCTGCATGTATGTGCTATCTGTGTTCATGAAGGTCAGCAAGTTAACATAGTGATAACACGTGAACTCAGAAATGGCGGGAAGCTTTCTCAGTGCACTGCCTGGCAAGAAGGGGGTGCTCTTCCGGCTCATAGATGTGAAAACTGTCAGCATCCTAGCTCACATCAGTTCTCGCTTAGCAGATGCCTCTAGATATATGTACACACACACACATGCAGTAGTTACATGTCCTAATTCTGACAATAATGAACAACATTGCTCTATTTTGTAAGTGGGGGCAGATGTGTCAAATTGCGAATCTGGGAGAGAGAGTGCCTTGAAGGCTGACCATTTCGGGAGTCTGTGGGAGGGGCGAGTGTAAAAGGTGAAGCAGGCTTGGTGTTGTCTTTGTAGATGCAAAGAATGCCACAGGCCTCTTCTCGTCCTTGTGTGCTTCCTGTGAAGACCTCCTGGCTCTATCCAGGCCGGACAGGAAGTGGAAACGGACACCTCGCGTTTCTCCCACCCTGCTTCTCACGAGTTTAGCTTCAGTTTGAGCGGTGAGGTCATCTCCCATCTGTTGCCTGCGCTGTGCTTTGCCAGTGGTGAGGTCACTGACTGCAGTGTCACCGGCCCTCGTGGCCATATGTGCACTGCACACTGCATGGCTCACCTCGCTGTGTCAGACACCACTGCTCTGCACACTGTACAGCACACACCCATCGCTGTGTCAGACACCATTGAACACTGCATGAGGTCACACACCTCGCTGTATCTGCACCCGGCACACACAGCTCGCTGTATCAGACCCCACTGCACACTACCCAGCACACTTCACTGTGTCAGACACACTGCACGACATACACACCTCGCTGTGTTAGACACCATTACTCTGCACACTGCACGGCACATACACCTCTGCAGACCTCATTACACTGCACGGCACACACACCTCGCTGTGTCAGACACCATTGTCAGACACCGGAGAGCTCCTGATTGTGCCTGGAAGGGGCCCCTCTACTTACCTTGCAGGGGGGGCTCAAGTTTTGGTATGCCACCGGGAGTCGATCTGATAGGTAGGAGAGACTGGCTTGAATGTGGGTGGGAGGAAGAGAGTGGGGAGTTGAAAGAAGGAGATTGGAGGGAAGGCAGAGTACGGTAGAAGGAAAATGAAAAGATGAGGCAGAAAGAGGGAGATGGAAGAAAAGAGGAGAATCAGAGATTCTGAACGAGGCAGCTTGATGCAGAGAGAATGAGATCGAGTGAGAGAGGGGAGAGGGAGCAGAAGAGCAAGAGAAGGGATGCTGATCAGGAGAGATTTTTTCGGTTGCCAGGGAACGGCTCTGATTTGGTAACTAGCAGCCCCCAACCCTCAGTATGTGTTTTTGTCTGTCTTGTCTGTCTTGTTTCCTGTGCTGGTCTTAGTTTCGACAACATTGCTTTCAATATAGAGCCTTGTCTGTCCATTATCACCTAGGTCTCAGATAAAATGCTCTGCGTATTTTAGATTTGTTTTGTAGAGCTCTGAACCAGTTGTCGTTCTAGCAGCGCGCATCGTACCGAGCGGTCTCATGTCGGAGCTATTGATGCTCATCTGGCCGTATATGTCAGTAGTGATTATCGATCACACTTTCTAGCTGCACCTGTTTGCATTTACCGGTCTGTCTGTTCTGTAGTCTAGATACTCCTGGAAATCTATGAGTATCGTAGATTTCCTGAAACACTCCTGGTAATCTCTGTGGATTCCTCACCGGCAGTCACCCGCCCGCCTCCGCCTCATTTACAACATACATTAGGCCTGACTCCGTGTCAGTGATGAACATTATTACACAATTACAATACATATTAAGATGATTCATTTACCGCACTGTCTTCCCTCCAATCTCCTTCTTTCAACTCCCCACTCTCTTCCTCCCACCCAAATTCAAGCCAGTCTCTCTTACCTATCAGATCGACTCCCGGTGGCATACCAAAACTTGAGCCCCCCCTGCAAGGTAAGTAGAGGGGCCCCTTTCAGGCACAATCAGGAGCTCTCCGGTGTCTGACAATGGTGTCGGACACAGCGAGGTGTGTGTGCCGTGCAGTGTGCAGAGTAATGGTGTCTGACACAGTGAAGTGTGCTGGGTAGTGTGCAGTGGTGTCTGATACAGCGAGGTGTGTGACCTCATGCAGTGTTCAATGGTGTCTGACACAGCGATGGGTGTGTGCTGTACAGTGTGCAGAGCAGTGGTGTCTGACACAGCGAGGTGAGCCATGCAGTGTGCAGTGCACATATGGCCACGAGGGCCGGTGACACCGCAGTCAGTGACCTCACCACTGGCAAAGCACAGCGCAGGCAACAGATGGGAGATGACCTCACCGCTCAAACTGAAGCTAAACTCGTGAGAAGCAGGGTAGGAGAAACGCGAGCTGTTTGTTTCCACTTCCTGTCCGGCCTGGATAGAGCCAGGAGGTCTTCACAGGAAGCACACAAGGACGAGAAGAGGCCTGTGGAATTCTTTGCATCTACACAGACAACACCAAGCCTGCTTCACCTTTTACACCCGCCCCTCCCACAGACTCCCGCAATGGTCAGCCTTCAAGGCACTACCTCTCCCAGATTCGCAATTTGACACGTCTGCCCCCACTTACAAAATAGAGCAATGTTGTTCATTATTGTCAATTAGGACATGTGACTACTGCGTGTGTGTGTACATATATCTAGAGGCATCTGCTAAGCGAGAACTGATGTGAGCTAGGATGCTGTCAGTTTTCACATCTATGAGCCGGAAAAGCACCCCCCTTCTTGCCAGGCGGTGCACTGAGAAAGCTTCCCGCCATTTCTGAGTTCACGTGTTATCATTATGTTAACTTGCTGACCTACATGAACACAGATAGCACATACAGAATCCTCAACAGGGAGAACTGTGCGAAGCTTGGGCAGAGATCGAGTGTGATAGGTTGCTACACAATGGTGGGATAAATTAGGGGTGCAGGGTTGGATTGGAATTCAAAACTGGCCCGGGCACGCAAAAAAAGTGGCCCTCATTTGCATATTGCCTTTCCCCACAACACTGCTTCGGCGAAATTTTATATAAAGGGGGATGGGAGGGGTTACAATACAAAAAGTGCACCGATTAGTTTACACTGTTGAATCACAAGTGAGGCCACTTTTGCTCAGGCCCCCTGCCCCCGCCCAATCAGCATTTATTAATCGACCAGCCCAGGGAGACAAAGGTAGTGACACCCCTGCCAATTGATGCAAGGGAGGTAATGGATGCCCGTCTGCCATCAACTATACGATATTGTATGGGACTATACTATATTATCAGGATATACCATATAATATTGTATATTTCTTTCATGATCTAGATGTATGCATCATAAAATTGTGTGCACAGTGCAGAACTTAAGAGCAGAGGACCCCTTACCTTGTTGTTTATGCGTTTTTATATAAGGCAGACTTTACCCGAAGGTGTCAGAGCGCTTCACAATAGGAACAGAACTGATACATGAGAACATTACAAGTGAACAAATTACAAAAGCAAACGTTACATTAAATGAGGCAAAAGTGACAATTGTGAGCCAACAAAATACAATAGCTAGCAAACGGTGCATTACAGGTGGAAAAAGTGACGTGTGCAGGTTACAAAAGCGTACAAAGTAAACATTGAGTGTCCTCCATATATTGCAGTATTATACCTCTAACACCAAACGTTACATAGGCAATGGTGGCACTTGTGCAAGTATCGAACACAAACAAAATGTAAGAGGTAGAAAACCGTGTGTTACAAGAGAAGTGACGTGTGCATGTTACAAACGAGTACCAAACACAGTTAGAAGGATAATACTGCAATAAATGGCAGACTCTCAAACCACAAGAACACACTGGGAAGGCACTTCCATAGTCATGTAAAGTAGATTTTTCTATAATGGGAAGGACTTCAGATAATAAAGAGGGCATGAATTACATTTGGAAGTGTCTTTGAAGGAGGAGAACTTTGAGGTCAGTTTTGAAGGCCTGGGAGGAGGTGGTGGTGGTCCGGAGCTGAGGCAGAAGTGAGTTCCAGAATCCCACTGTGCAGCGCTGCCTGAATAGGATTTGGCCATCGATCTTTCCTTCTTGAAAGTGGGAGGTTCAAGCAGTAGATTTTCCACATTTCGTGATGGTCTAGAGCCTCCAGTGCGTGGACAGTGGAACTGGGCCTGGTGTCATTTCACCACAGCCAGCCCTTGTACCTTGAGAAGAGGCCCCCGCCCCCTAGGCCCCTTCCTTCCCCAAGCAGGCAGGGAGAGCATAAGTCTGCACTGCCCCAGGCATGTTCAGGGGAAGAGATGTGAAGGTGGGTGATTCGCAGTGGCGTTGCTGGAGCTAGAAAGTGACCAAATGTGGCCTGTGCCAGTGCCCCAGCCGACTTTGTCTTGGCCACCCCTGAATGCCACCTGCTGTCTGTGTGCCATTATACGTTTGCGTCCATAACATAGGGCGCGTGCAGTGCTTTAGTTTTCTGGTTCCAGTAAAAAGCTTTTGAGGCCCAGCCATTTTGGAGCAGGCAGGCTTCATTTTTTTGCTTATTAGTGATGGGGTTTTCTGGCTGTCCTTCAGTTTAGCGCGAAGAAACACAAACACTCTGGCCAAGTTGCCCTTTTCAATAAAAGAAATGGAACATAGCGTGTTGTAATACTCATCATGTATGTTAAAGTATTTGTTGGAGAGAACTAAATTTCGTGTAGTCCCAGATCTGAGTAGTAGAATGTAACTTAGTGTCTTCAAAGCACATCATGTAATGTGCAGATGACAATCTTTTTTTTTTTTATGTAGCCCAGGTAAGTGGGTTACTGCTTTGAACACCATTACTTGCTGTTCATAATTAGTAAGCCTTGTAATATACCATAGTGAGCTATGTAGGTTATGTGACTGCTACATCTTTTAACCCTCACTGAACACATCTTGTACATGGATTTACTCACTTGCACAATTTTAAATGTGTATGTTATGTAAAGCACTCTGACACCCTGCATTGGGTTGAGTAGTGCTATAAAAGATATACACTAGTGCTAATTAAAGTGTGCGTAAATACTGTGACAGACAAACACATCTGACCTTTTTACAGTTCATGCACTTGCATAAAGGGACTGAAAGAAAGTGAAAAGCATGCCTCTCTTGTACCTGTGAAAAGCTAACATGCTGTGCACTTTTGTTTACCTCGGTTTCATTTACATTTAAGTGTGAGGTGCCAGGCCACTTGATCAAAAAGAGGCCTGATGGCCCCTTAACTAGGCCATTATCTATAAATGAAACTGGGACTAGACACAACATGGATCCCTCCAGCAAATACATTATCCTCCAGAGTTTTATTACCAAGGGCATATGTACAAGAAAAAAGAGCATTCTGGATATTAAATGAGGTATTGTTTTTTTACAAGTGTAATATGCATTTTTAATCTATACAATATTCCGACTTATTATTGCCCTATATTTTTTCAGGTAGAATTTAGAAAGGATCAAAAATGGCAGACAGGAAAAAACTCAGGTGCTCCGTACAGAAAAAGAAAAGCAGATGGAGAAATAGAACTACCCGAATTGGAAGGGTCTATTGAAAAATGTCTACGTTTTCCAAAGAGTTCTCTTGAAATTGTTGAGGCATCAACTTCAACCTCAGAAAAAGACGACGATATAGGCCTACCAGACAAGGCCATAGAAGTTACAGCCAAGAACAAGACGTTATAGTGGATACTGCAAAGGATAACCTTACACTGAAGATGGTGATCAAAGTAAACGCTAGACCGTAACGGAAGAAAGCATTAAAATAGATTATTCAGATCCTGCTTCCTGGGAACACTTACCAATAAGTGGAGACAAATTAAGAACTCTTTTGGTTGACAAATGGGCCAAAACAAGTGAGCAAAAAAGTTCGTTTAGATGAGAAAAAAGGAAATTTTCAGCTGTACATTATAAAAGAACTTCCAAATGGAGAAGTTGTTTACCGTGAATACCTCCAGTATTCTGTATCAACAGATAAAGTTTTCTGTTTTTGCAGTACTGTATTTGGCGGAAATTCAAGTACAAGTCTCACTCAGAAAGGATGCAACGATTGGCATAATATATCAGCAATTCTGTCTTCACACGAAAAGAGTGTTGAACATATAACCAACTTCCATAACTGGAAGGGCATGTATAAAAGTCTAAAACAAGATGCAACTATAGATAGTGTCAGTACAAAAAAGCTTGAAGAAGAAAAGTACTGGCATCAGATCTTAGAGCATGTAATATGTCTTGTAAAAGTCTTCTGTGCACACAATTTTGCTTTCCGTGGCAGCAGTGATCAACTTTATGCTCATGACCATGGCAATTTTCTTAAAATTGTGGAATTGCTCACCATGTTTGATCCTATTATGAATGAACATCTCAGGAGAATACAAAATAAGGGTAGAAGACATGCTCACTATTTAGGCAACATTATTCAAAACTAACTGATCCAGGTGCTATCAAACGGTATCAAAGACAAAATCATTTCATTGGTTAAGAAGGCAAAGTATTTTTCTATCATTCTTGATTGCACCTCAGATATCAGCCGCACGGAACAAATGACCATGATCATTAGATTTGTGGACATCGTGCAATCTTCAGGAACAGAGCCATGTCAGTCTTCTGATGAAGATTTCCAAGAAAGCAGCCTCGTGCAAATAAAAGAACACTTTTTGGGATTTGTACCACTAACCGAAACCACAGGTGAATCAATGAGCCATGTTCTGAGAGATCAGCTCAAAAGCTTCTCATTGGCAATTGAAGACCTACGAGGTCAGGGTTATGATAAAGGGAGCAATATGAAAGGCAAGGAAATAGGTCTGCAGAAGAAAATTCTGGATATTAACCTGTGCTTTCTATGTCCCCTGCTGTTCCCACACACTGATCCTTGTGGTAAATGACGCTGCTTCGTGTTGCACTGAAGCAACAGCCTTTTTTGATGTTATACAACGATTGTATGTGTTCTTTGCTGCATCAACACGTCGATTGGATATACTGAAACGTCATATACCATCTTTGACTATAAAACCTCTGAGTGATACTCGGTGGTCAAGCAGGATCAATGCCTTAACTCCCATCAGGTACCAGTTACCGCATGTATATGATGCGTTCTTTGAAATTACTGAAGATTCAACTTTCAAAGGCTCTTCTGGTACCATGACTAAGGTTGAAGCTGAAGGTCTTCTAAACAGTATCTCTTCATTTAAGTTTGTTGTTGCAGTTGTAACATGGCACAGTATATTATTTCAAATCAATGTGACCATTAAACTGATGCAGGAGAAGCACTTTACTCTTGAGAAAACAGTAAATGAGCTTAAAAGTGCAGAGGAGTTTTTAAAAAAACATGAGGAGTGACATGGAATTTGAGAGTTTTGGTTGATGCTTGAGAGGTAGCTGAAGAAATCAATATTGAGCCTATTTTTCAGCCAGAGAAAAGGAGGAAAAGGAAATTGTTCGCTTACGAATCAGAAGATTAACCCATCGCTGACCCCAAAGAGAAATTCAGAGTAAATTACTATTTTGCAATATTGGACACTGCAATTAGTTCTGTAAAAGAGCGATTCACACAGTTAAATGAGATTGCAAGATTATTTGGTTTTCTATACAATGAGTGACCTCAAGATGAGAACTTCCAAAGAACTCATGGATTTGTGTATCCAATTGGAAACCGCTCTAACAGCCTAGACCTGGAGAAACCCCATTTTTCTAAAGGACATTGATGCTACAGCTCTCTGCTCTGAACTTTCAGGATTAAGTCATTGAATACAAAACAATGCGAAACCCGAATATGTGCTGAACTATCTGTGCCAAAACAAGTTAGAAAATGGTTTCCCTAATTTGTTCGTAGCTCTTCGTATCCTTTTGACTTTCCCAATATCAGTGGCAAGTGCGGAGAGGAGTTTCTCAAAACTCAAATTAATAAAAACTTATGTGCGCAGTTCCATGAGCCAAGAGACTTGTGGGACTAGCCACAATTTCAGTAGAAAAAGACGTGGCTTTCCAGCTTGACATTAGAGATCTTCTTAAAGACTTTGCTAAAGTAAAGGCAAGGAAGGATCGTTGGATTAAGAGAGAGAACCCAAAACACCATTGAAGCTAGAAGAGAGAAATTTAAAAACAAAATACAATCAGGGATGTGGAGTTCCTATAGCCGGACGGCAAGGACCTATTGTTTGGGGTCAAGGGCAACAAGTTTTCATGTGTGTTTTGTCCTTGGTACAAGGAGGCCCAACCCCTGCTGTATAAACCCTTTTGCTGCCAGTTTGCAGTACCACATTATGGATCAGGGAAGGGCACTGCCTCTGCCTGCAGTTAAGGTAATTTGTTGTTCATATTGTTCAAACTTGTATTTATGGTTCCTTAATTGAAAGCCTTTATTTTTAGCGTGAGTGCTCTAAGTAAATGTTGTAAGCTCTGACTGCACTTCTGACAGTGGTTACAGTATAAAAATGTGTACACATGTTTGCATTAGATATAAAATAACTTGTATTAACTTTGCATTTATTCTTCTAGCCTGGATGACTGGGGAGTGATGGTAGAAAAAGGGAGGGGTGGGGGGCGGCATTTTCAATTCTCGCCTAGGGCGGCACAACACCTAGAAACTGGCCTGGTGCCGACACGACACAGACTGTCTGTCCCCCGCGCACCGAGAGATGGTGGCACTGGTGCGCCGTGCTGTCACCGCCGTCACTGTCCTGCCCTCCCTGGCAGAAGCACTGCTCGTGTATTTGCCAAGAATGTTCCCCAGGGCAGTCATTGGTAGCGCTATCCCAGCGCTACAAGATTGACGACCCTGGGGACCCACTAGTGTGTCCCGCAGTCAGACCCGCACCCCACTCTTCTACACACTCGTGACGCCATAATAATCTAGGGTGTGCACGCATGCACACCGCCCAGCAACAAGCATCAGCAAATGCAATTCCATTGCAAACATCAGCAGGCCACATCCAGGCCAGGTCAGGTGCATGTGCTTCACTTGCACAGTGCACGGAGTCCAGACTAAAATGCCGCCTTCATCATTTTGCCATCCTAGGCGGCCGCCTAGCCCTGCCTAATGGCAGAAACAGCCCTGGTAACCTTGTCTTATCCAAACTGTTCATGTTTAGTTTACTTAACACATTGGTACAGAGCAGTCAGGTTTAACTTAAGACCCAATCTTCCAGATGTGAAGACAGGTTAATTTAGGTTGTGTATCTGACTTACCCTGACTTGGATTGTGGTCTCTACTTGCGGGGGTGCAATCCTCTGCAAGGCAGAAACCCACTTTCTAACAAACATTCTACTGACTGCCTTTTTAGAGGCAAATATTAGGACATTTATCTCGCTCTTGTTTCAAGGAATGTTTAAGTACTTTCTGCTTTTGCCACATGTGCACTGCTGTTACTGCAGTTTGGCTCTGATTTAATTCCCCATAAGCAATATTATTAATTTGGTTCTTCGAGTGGCAAGATGTGACCCACAGAGTGCTGTTCAAGTTGGTGTCTTTCTGGTGTAATTTACTGTGCAACCTCTCTCCCTAGCCATAAAATTGGACATTAAGAATTATACCTTTGCTGCTATATTAGCTTTGTAATAAAATGGTTATCATTTAAGCATGCATGACACTCCAATATTTATTTTTTCTGTTCCATTATGAAAGTCACCTATATAGTGACCAAATATTATAACCTTATTCTATATGTCACCTGCCTGGGAACTCGAGGCAGCCAGCTTCTCATACTAACCTATGAACAGATTGCCATAAGAGGGGCAAACCTTGATTCCATATATATGATTTTTCAATACAACTTCATTAAGTTGCACTCACTTTAGAGCTGCTGATATAATTAGCTAGTCTAGTGTATAGATAATAAAGGCTGTAATAAATGTTCATGTTGCATTGCTGTGGATCTTTTGCCACTAATTGTTTCCAATCTAATACAAAGCCGAGTTTCCAATCTAATACAAAGCCTATTTTTCCAAAAGGCAGTTGTCCAAAAGCCACACACTCTGAGTGTGCCAATACCAATTTTGTTAAAATCAACGGCCAAAAGGAGTTGCAATAGCACGCAGCTACCGCATCACAGGAACTTTACACAATGTGAAATCTGCAAATGCTCACCACCTTAAAATAGCCTTCCTGATAGACCTTCATGATGTGGACCAATTAAGCATGACTCCATCAGATTTCAAACTCTTCCGAACTGGTGGACAAGGCAACATTGGAGATAGGATGGCCTTAATCGTCAGACTCCTTCACGCTTGATGGCAGGCTCTACCGCCTGACCGCCCTTTAAAACATAAAAGTTGCCCTGCCTTTTAATACCTCCCTTACCATTTATATTCGTATAAGCTATAGTCCCCCCCCCCCCCTCCCCCTTATCTTCAAACAGCTTTTCTGATCTTTTAGCAGAGTATATCTCACTTAGATACTCTTACCCCACAGTACATGTGGGACATTTTTCAATTGACTGGGGTAGTGCAGGCTCCACGCATGCGGCCCTCCTGACCTTTAATTGCAGCTCTCTGAACAGCAGCCCTGGATTACGTTCACTTAACCGAGCACGAACATTCAGAAAACTGTGAAAGAAATGGGTTTCCTTTACATGTCCACTAAAGTAACGGAAAAGGTGGTGTCCTGTGCAACGTATATTTAGAAACCCCTGTAGCTATAAATACATCTTGCACTAAACATGTAAAAACATACACTTTTTTGAAGTTTGGGGAGTTTATTACATTAACATGCATCTGTGTTGCTTTGACTTTAGTTCTTGGTGCATGCTATTAGAGCATTGATGGCTGACGGACGTAGCGTGAAGGGACACCATGCATCTGTTTCAAATTCCCCTACACCCACATTTCACCACAGCGATCCTTGCCCTGCTGGCATCAGTGCGGCCCTCAAGCATGCCATAGATAGTACTTTTCGGGCTCATGGATATGTTTGCAAGTACCAATGATCTAGACTCCTAACGAACATAACCTTTTATTTCTGAATTTTATTTCAATTAATAAAGGAGCACATTTCCCTTTTGCAGAAGTAGAGTGGTTTGACGCATTCTTTTGTGGCTCTATATTTCTTTCTAAAATAAGAAACACACAAAAAACAAAATTTAGTTTGGGAATTACAATTTGTAAGTGTTCTTCTAAGACGTTCTTGAGCCGAGTCTGAGCAAGAGAACTTTCAGATTTGTTTGAATCGATATGTGGACAGTATTCTAAGACCATTGATTTTTCTAAGGCGATTACTCCCATAAAGCTAACAAAGTACAAATCCACACCCTGCAAATCTTAGTTAAACAAGGAATTGCTCAATCAGATAATTTGAGTCTGCCAAAAAGAAATACCAAATAGAGAGCAAAGTCCAAACTAAAAACTCGGTGTATAAACATGGAAATTTCGAAAACCGCGTTCATCCAGAAGCAAATGCCCCAATCTTCCAAACTTTTTTGTTCTTTATTTAACTATGTAAACATTAATGCCAAGCTTTAAATGAAGTGTTTTTTCTCTCCTTACGAGAAATTTAACAAATGCCTCATTTTTGTTCTATAATTTGCCAAAATAAAAGAAGTCTTAAACACCAATTACTCGAATCTGTTATCTGCCTAAAACTGTTGGCACTTGGAGTTCCTTCCAGATACCACCACTCCAAAGATGATCAGTCAAACGTATTCCACTTGTTGCTTCAGAGAAACTAGACCAGCCAAATCAAATTCTAACTTTCGTCTGTTTACACTGTGGTTTGCCTTAATCCATGCTTTGCTGTTGTAAATGAAATATTCCAATGTTACACATAGTACACCTATTTTAAAAATATCTAATGCATATCAATAAGTTCTGGACAGTTTCACACCGGTAAGCAACCTCCAATGGCTGGGAAAAGCCACTGAAGAATGAGATTGCATCCAAATGATTAAGTACTTAAATGAGAAGAGGGTGCTTTCATCAGCCCAATCTGAGTTCAGAGAAAGTCCTAACATAGAAACAGCAAAACAGTCCTCAATCGGCCAATACTAGAGGATGATAAGGCCTGCCTTTTGGTCCTCTGGGACTTGTAGTCTGTGTAGAAAAGTAGGATCTACGTCTTATGGTTACCCCCACTTTTTGCTTTTGTCACACTGTTTTTGGCTTAGACTGGGGTCCTGGATAGCAGGATTCAGACTATCTGCTTTCTCCCTTAAACTGCAAAGCGTGTACTTTAGGTAGACTCCAGATTGGATTCTGGGGTACCCTTATCACTCCCTAGTATATGGTACACCATGTACCCAGGGCATAGGTACTTCAGAGGCCTCCCATGGTATTATGCCATCCTTGAGAGGCCATCCAAATTGACATGACTGACCTGCTACTGCAGACTGTAAGATGGTGTTTGCACAACTTACTGAGATATATGTTCACTAGAACTCTTTAAATCCCTACACTTAAATAACTATCAGTCACCCCTGTGGCAGGCCTTAACAATCATGAAGGCAGGGTGCTGAGTTATGTGAGGGTGCCCCTGCATGAGCAGAGCTCCTCTGCAGCCTTCTGAGACCATTCTCCGGGTTTGTCTGTGATGCAGCCAGACATATATTTTTAAGTGCATTATAACCTCGCGGGAAATGTCAACTTTAAAACAGCTGCTTAGAAATATGTCGTGTTTGGTGTCAAACATCTTGGAATCATACCTCCACACCAGTTACTGATGTGGGAGGTATGAGTCTACTCTTCTAGAGGGGCATATGTGGGTCACCGGTATACCTGGTACCAGCATACCCGGTACCAGCATACCCGGTACCAGCTTTCTCGAACTGGGCAGCACAAAATGGATGCTGCCAGCCACAGACATGAGTCACCCCCCCCCCCTCCTGCTGCTGAGCCAAGCTCACACAGAAAGGCATGACAATAAAAATCCTGTCACTGGGAGGTGTAACTACCTCCCAGACAGGATTTAGTGTATTGGGGCTAGGTGGGTGCACTCTCTGTGCCAGAAAGTCTGCACTGGGGGCACATTTGGTGTCCCTGTGCATAGTCCGGCTCAAACCAGTTCTAGGAGCCATTGGCTCCTGCTCTGGCACAAAACTGGACAAAGGACATGGGGGTGGCTACCCCTCTGTCCTGCCCCTCCCACAGGAGGGTCCACAGAATCTATCCAACCCCTTCCCATGGGCATAAAGTGGGTTACCTGATCATAGGACTTTAGATTTTAACTGGACAAGATTCTGATAAGAAGAGACCAAGTACTTTGACTGCCTGCACAACGCTGCATGACTGAAGAATCTCCCTTGAAGTAAAGGAGATACACTCCTGCAAAGGCAGGTACCTAAACACAGCTACCCGGTTTGCTTCTCCAGAGCTCCTGCAGATTCTGAAGATTTCAGCAACACAGGAGGTGGGTTCCCGAAGGTCCATGAGGTCGATTTGCCCTCTCATTGATTCTGAGACCAGCATCCCTCGTGGGGACCATGCAACCCGAACCCCTGTGCACTGCTTACTTTTGCAGTTGCATATGCTTAGTGATGATTCCTGTGCTTTGGACTCCCTGTAGTCCCGACCCGACCAGTATTTGCACTTGAGTTCCGGCCTACACTCTCAGTCTGGTCCTTTGCATACTTGCTGAAGGTCTCCTCGCAATCCCTGGTCCGTTGGCCTGTGGGTCCTATCGAGGATCACCTTGTGAATTCTTGGGCTTACCTGATTGCTCCAGACATTCCCTGACTCTCCATTGCTTGGAAAGTCCCCTGGACCTTGCTGATCCACACCTCTGACCATGTGGGTTGTAGTTGCCAAGGCTTGTTGGTGCTACAGCCAAACATCGAACCCCTCAGATCTCGACATCCTTCATGGGACCGCTCACCTCCGGTTTCTGGTTGTCCTGGACAACCCCTGGTATCCGTGGCTGCAGAATCAAACAACCCTTCCTTGAAGAACCCAACATCAGGGGCATTCGACTACCGAGCCCCCAGTCACTAGAAGTGACCCAGACTGTCACCTCTGATTTCAGGTTCCTCTCACCTTGAATAAAGGCTTGGATTCCATCGGACACTCTTTGCCTTCCTGGCACCAGTACTTCTTTGCAGCTCTCCATTGAAAGTGACAAAGGTTTCCAACTCCACTTGACAACCTATGCACCCGGCTCTTCTTGGATCGGTACCACGGGTACCTCGGTACTCATTGGTGGGTTGCACTTAGAACCTCCTATTTTCCAAAGGGTTTGCTTGAAGTTCTCTTAGAAGTGTCCGTAACTTCCAATTTCCAACTGCGACTTTCCCATAGAGTTGTACGACGCATGTGCCTGTGTTCCTCACTGCCCCCATCCTCTGTGGGCTCCCTGTGTCGCTCCTTTGTGCTTCCTTGGGGTCCCAGCAAATCTATGTGCTCTAGGCACTGTCTAGTCAAGTCGTTGTTGTTAGACTTTTTAAAAAAAAAAAGAAAAATTGTATATGGTTCGGTCTTCCCCTGGAGCCCGCTGTCTATTGTGCTACTTAAATGTTCTTTTGATTCTTTATTGTGTGCTTTGTGCCCTAGTCTCACATAGGGACTGGTGGAGAGTGTTATATTAATAAATACATATATTTATATAAACACTGTTTGGTTCTCCTTTCATTTAGGAGGTGAGATTCTGGTAAGGCTGCTCCCCATAGCTACCACTAGGATAGCTTTCAATAAAGGTTATCTTTGACCACCTACATTATAAGGGTTGTGTAGAGTGGTACAAGGTGCCCACTTTAATTACCGGACCGTATATACCAACCCACCTTCTCACTCTGCCTTCTGCGCAGCTGACCGTGCCCTATTCCTAAATACCCTCGAAGATGTGAGATTTAGTTGTGTTGGATCTGACCCTTCCTGAAAGGGCACTTGCAGTTAGTAGTACTGAAGAATTGCTAATCTTGCACAGGACTAATCGTATTGAGGGTTCCACGCTCTCATGTTCAACGTACATACAGAACATCTTGGGCTCTTGCTTGCAGACACTGGCATGAAGCTCCACCAGTAGGCTGATGACACAACTGTGAATTAAACTTCAATCGCTGATCTACATACCCTGCTGTGGGGTTTGAGGACAATACAGGACTTGATATATACAAACTGCATTAAAGTGAACACTCATAAACCAGAATGTGTGCTAATCTCCCACAGACACAATAAAACAAAAAATGAACCAGCCACTGTTTCAGGAACTAGCGGAGTTTTGTTAGGTCTCAGCTGGTAATGCAACAATCAAGTCCCTAGTATTCACAATGGACTGCTCGAACTCTCTGCGTCTATGCTTCCTCATGTAAACAAATTGCTAAACTCTGCCAACTTCCTTTTCTACAGACAAAATAAAACCCCTTTCTAGCATTCCATAAACTCCTGCAGCCCACGCGCTCATTATATCCAGAACTGACTTGAGCATTGGTATCTTAGCACTGACTTGAGCATTGGCATCTTAGCTGGTTTCTAAGTTGTTACCCATTCAAAGCTGTCATCTACTCCACGCCTAATTGGAGAGAGAAACATATTTGATCTCATTACTCTAATTTTGAGAGCGCTACACTGGCTACCAGTAGAGGCACAGATAACAACATTTGTTTTCTTCTGCAACTGCACAACTCTGCATTATGGCAGCCGCAGTTACTTAGAAGATCCATTGTTCTTGTCAGGGGGATTGAGACAATCCTAGGAGTATGATCGCTTATTCTAGAACCCCCTAAAACCTGCTCCCCTCATGTTCTGAACAATCATTCTCAAGTGCCACATAGTTCAGTTAAGGTCCCAAATCTCACTTACTCACTTATTCAATTATTCAATTCTTACCTTGGTGGTTCTTATCCTTATGTCCATTGGAGTTAACATCGATTTCGATTTTCAAATGGGAGTTTACTATCAAGACATCAACGTAGGCCACTGACCTAAAACATTAAAATACAAATATGTAATTTTTAGGATTACAGCTAAATTAAATACGAAATTTACCAAGTATGTGTTATTGATTACAGTAAATATTACACAACATGAGAACATGTAAAGACTTTATTAAGCACAGAATTTGACTGGAATGTTGGACAGCTGTGACCTCTTTTCTGGTCTCCTTTATGTATGTTGTCATTTTGTATACTCTTAATCCTGAGGAAGCAAGTATAAATCTCAAAACACCTCAATGGAGGCTATAAATGTACTGATGTTTTTCCATAAAAAATGCATAGGATTATTTGATATAAATCATTGGCTATTGTCTGAGAAAATAAAAAAATAGTAATTGGAAACTTCACAGTAATAAGTCTTGAGTGGAATAAAGATGAAGGGTTTAACTATTTTGAGTGTCTCCAAAAATATGCACACATTTTTTGGAATATAATTGACTTTTTTTTTTTCAGCATTTCTGGATCACCCATATACCAGTTAGGTATCCTGGTATTTGCATACAACAAGAGCTAGGAAAAGACTAGATTGAGAATAGTCAAAACATAAATAGTTTGCAAAATTGGAGAGGACTTGTTTTGTTTCTAATATTTACAAGGGGGAATTGCAAGATTTCTCTTAAATCGAAGGATAAAAGCCCTCCTTGCTGAGTGGTACAAATTACAGGTACCTTTATGTTTGGTTCAGGTTCTGTATTCAAGCTCAGTTTCTACAGATTGAGTAACATCTGCTGGCACCTCAAGATAGTGTGTTACAGTAGCCAAGAATTAATCCATCAATTACTTTCTTACATGAAAAACCAGAACAGAGATTAGATTGACTTCAATCTTAAGTAGAATACATAACTAACAATTACTTTGCACTGTGAGACCTTAGGAAAAGGCTTGTCAAAGGTGACACTGAGGTTATGGACTGTGGTTGCAAGTGTGCAGGAAGACCTCCATCTAACAGCCAACAACTATCAGACCATATTAAGGAAGCTCATCCTACAGTCAGCATCTGTCTTCTTCGAGTTGCTTTTGAGAACATTCAGCTAACGACTCTTGAGGCACCTATACAAGCTGGCCCTATTGAAGACACTGGACACAACAAGTCTCGAAATCTAATACGGTCCACTGCGAAATAAAGAGTGTCTTGGGGATGGTAAAGTGGTTGCTTAAATATTAAACACTGATGGGCTAACGGAGGGCCCCTGAGGAGCTCCAAATGTAGGGCAATGAAAAGAGCAAACACTGGAAGGAAGACTGCTTGAAAACTGCCAGTGAAGAGGTGAGTGTAGGAAGGCGGAATCTAACTACATGGTGGCCCCCATTTTATTCCTTGGTGGTGTGACGACTGTTGACTGGGAACCTGCTATTCAGGTCCACCGGCCCAGCTGCTACCTCTCTAAATTGATTCCATGTACTAGAGGTACACTCCAGTTTGGTTACTGGGGTACCCTTGTGAGTCAAGAGTATATGGTACACTAGGTACTAAGAGCATAAGTACCCCAGAGGCTTACCAGGGGCTACAGCATGTATTATGCCACTCCTGGGAAGCCTTTCAAAATGCACCACAGGACTGCTACTGCAGCCTGGGTAAAGGGGTGCATGCACCCCTTACTAGGATATAGGTTACCTATATTTACCTTGCATCACTGCACATATACACCTATCAGTCACCCCAATGGCAAGCCTTATCAATTCTGAAGGCAGGGTGCTTGGTTTGTGTGAGAGGGTGCCCATGCATGAGCTCGACCCCTCTGCAGAGTTCAGAGCCTATTTTCTGAGGCTGTTCTGTGATGCAGCCAGACCATATACTCTTAAGTGCATTATAACCTTGCAGTAAATACTAACTTTGGAATGGCTGCATGGAAACATGTGACGTTTGTGTCAAACACTTTGGAATCCTACCCCCCCTCGCCAGTCCTGGCGGTGGGGGTAGAATTCAACCCTTCTAGAGGGAGACATGTACACACGGTACCAAGTTTAAAGAGCCCTGACATCACAAAATGGATGCTGCAGCCACAGACACAAGTCTGGCCTCCTGCTGTGGACCAAAACTCTGGCAGGGAAGGCCTGGACAATAGGTTTCCTGTCAAAGGGAGGTGTAAACGCCTCCCAGACAGGCTTTATTGTATTGGGGCTGGGTGGGTGCACTCTGAAGTGCTTTGAAGTCTGCAATGGGTGCACATTTGGTGTCCCTGTGCATAGCCCAGTTCAAACCTGTTGCAGGGGCTACCAGCCCCTACTCTGGCGCGAAACTGGACAAAGGAAATGTGTGTAGCCACCCCTCTTTCCAATCCCTCCCATAGGTGGGTCCCCAGAGTTAGTCCAACCCCTTTCTTAGGCATAAGTAAGGAACCCATGGCAACAGGAATTTAGATTACACCTGGACGATACTCTGCAACTGAATCCTGGAACTTGAATGCTTTACTCAAGACTAGAGGGCGGAAGTATACCCCTTTGGGTCAAGGAAACGCATCTTGCCGGTCTGCATCTCCGAAGCTCCCGCCGGACGCCAACGACTTTGCAACACCAGAGGTGGATTTCCAGACTTCTCGGAGGCTGACCCAAGTCCCCAGCAAAGCTGAGACCTGCAGCCCTCCTGGACACGTGAACATTTGTAAATTCATTGACCTTTCAGCGTCTTTTGAAGCTGTGCTTTGGCTTACTTGTAGCCCAAGCCAGAGGACCTTTTGTACCGAAGATTGTGGGCCTACACTCCACGAGTGTTCCATGAGCCCGCTTCTTGCATTTCCGCTTGAGGCCCCTTCACGATCCCTGATCCGTTGACTGGTGGGTCCCTACGAAGGCAACTCTGATTTTCCTGGGGCTTCCCTGGGTGCTCCAGACGTGCCCTGACTCCCCACCACGTGGTGATACCTTCAAACCTTGCTGTTCCACACCAAAGCATTTCTTTACTTTCAGCATGGGTTGCCCTTGCCAAGGTTTGTTGGTTCCAATCCAGCCACCAACACCGTAGCACTCAACATCTTTGTGGGACAGCTCGATTCCAGATCCTGGTCATCGTTGACTCATCCTAGTCCTCGTGTCTGAAGAGTCAAGCTTCACCTCCTTTCACCTGAAATTTTTTGATATTCAAATCGTATCCTTCCTATCCTATTCCTCTGTCCTCTTAATTGCCATTACGTGATAGAGGTGGATGAGCCCCTGAATGTTCTAGCCAAGCTTGAGCCAGATGCCTGGCTCTGGACCAGTTCTAGGTGCCCTTGAATCCTTGAGCCCAAACCCAGCCAACCATTCATGTGGCTGCTGTCTGCCCCCTTCGCCCTAACATCTCACTAAGAGTTAAAGGCCTAGCATTAACTTTAGATATGAAAAGAGAGTGTATGAGATATACACGCACAGAAGTTGGAATTGCTGGACGTAAAACCAGAACCTGGAATCAATCCTGGTTTCACTTGGTCTCATTTTTTTCTTCATTATCACATATATGTGAACAGCTCACAATTCAGGAGTTGATGTTGCACACTGTACAAAATCATCTTATTTGATTTTAATAAACCATAATGTTAAAGTATAAAACTAACCTAGGCCACTAGCAGGGTGCATATGACGAATGACTTTCCTCTTGATTCACAAAAGGCATTGTTTTCAGTGTGGAGGGAGGGAGAGATGGATGTTTCTACGTTAATATTTGAAAACTATCCCTTTTAATAAACACCTCTCAATGCAGTTATTTAATCTCGTATACCAAGAGGATATTCTTCCACATTAAAGAAATGCACATTTAAAAGCATTTTAAAGGACCTTTTTTTTAAAATGTGTTGCTCAATATCTTTAAAAAGGTGTTCCTAAAGAGAAGTAGTACAGAACACCTTGTTCTTTTCCTTTTCTTCAGTTGACTTTTAAGTAAATGCTTTTGCATTTAAAAGCTTTCTGAATGTTAGTGCTCAGTCAAATAAACAATACTACCTCTGTTTGCTGTTCATCAGGGCCCCCAGGCCATACTTTGAGAGTCCCTGACTTGGATACTCCCCTCATTGCCCATCTTAACTACAACTCCAAGTGTCTTTGTGCTGGAGCTATTTCGGGTTTAGAAGGTGCTTTTTTGAGGCTAACTCCTCAGTAGCCTGCTTTAAGGCTAGCTCCCGACAGCTAGCTGTAGGTGCCCACAAGGTATGACAACCCACCCCCCCAGGCCTGGTCACGATATTCTCCCTAACAACCTACTTTGAGGCGTGGTTTCATGGAGAGTGAGCCAATGATATCAGACAGAGGCCATGATGTCAGGCATGGTCGTCTTCCTGATCGGGAGATTGAAGACTGTCTCCTCTTCCAGCTCAGATTCTCCCAACTCCCCTCGGACACCACATGCTCTAGTCTAGTGCAATCTAGGATAGGGTCCCTTGGTTCCAAGCACTAGTCCCTCAGACTCTGCAAGCTTCCCCCACACTTCTTGAACTCCTCGCGCCCCGGCACCTCAGGGGGCTGCTGATCCTTACAAGCACACTCCTCTGCATACTGACACAACTGTGTACGTAGGGTTGTTCCTTGTCGCAATAGACTAACACTTAAACCCGTTTTGCCACACCCTGTGCGGTCCTTACAATCTTGTGGAAACTGTGACACTTTGTGTCCCTGGGATCTCGTGGACAAGAGGCCAGCCAACCATCCCTTGAAGAGTAGTTGGGGACCTGGGCCAGACAGTTGGCTCCTAGCTATAGGCCAGCAATGTCCATGTAAAATCCCCCAAGTGATGGTCCCCTTCCTGGAGCACGAGAAGCTCCAGAACACCACAAGTCTGTGGATAGTCCAGTTGCAGTCCCTCCTGCCCTAATTTCTTATGTTGATGTCCCAGCATAGTATAGTTCCAAATACAAAAGCGTCTCTACTTTCGCAGGCCAGAGCCCCAACAGTTACACCCACATTAACCTTTGAAGATGGGATCAGTTCAAAAGGTCACCTTTGAAATGCACAGGCCCTCTCTAAATTTTGTTCGGTCTGCTATCCTACCACAGTAGGTTTGATCACTATCTTCAGTGGGGCCAAGACCCTGCCCCTTGGAATGCAGGTGCCTATTCCACTCCCATGTAACTGTCCTAGAAAGACCAGAGTCAGAGGTTCAGTTTCCCTTGAGACCCTAGTTTATGGCATTCTATCAGGAATGCACAGATGTAGCTGTCCCACTAGCACCCAGATCTGAATTGGAGACAAGCCAACTGGCACACAGCCACGAACATCGAAATGTCCAATTACCCAAAGTGATATTTCCAACATTATGTGGGTGGGTCCGCTTGCACTACTGGAGAGAGTTTGGCATTACAAAGTCATCGATATCAAACACTATACTGCTACTATTCTGCCCGTCAAATACTGCTGAATAGCCTTTCCCTACATTCCCCCATGCTTATCCAATGCGAGAAGCAGGCCCTGTCATACCGAACACACCTCTGGTGTTATTCATGACCCATGTATGTAACGTGCTTGCCCTGTTTCTTCCCAACACTGCACCTTGTCCCCAGGGAGAAATCGGATATAGGAAGAGGCATGCAGGACTTTGACACATAACTTTTTAAATGCCAAGCCCGGTAACAGTAACCTGCGCACAAAGGTCCTACCAGGGCAAACCTGTGGCACAATCAATTAGCTACCTTTATGGATGGCACAACCCCTGCTGCAGACCCACAGAGGAGCATTTGAGATTCATGCCCTAGTATAGGTCTTACTAAGTTAACTCAAATCAGCCAATCATGTTCACGCCAATCACCAGTATGGATATAACAAGCACAGTACTTTGTCACTGAATGGCAGTGTCAAACGTGCTCAGTCTTACGGCTAGCATCCAGATCAGCAGAAAACTGGGAAGGAGAAAATCAGTCGAGTGAAAGCACTCTTGAAAGGGCCTTTTCCAGCAGTTACTGCTTCAGCTTGCTCATCCGCAACTGTATGTGGTAGTAATTCCTCTGCTTGGCCTTTAACTCTAAACAAGTTGTTGTTCATAAAAGTTTTATTTGCTGGAGGCTGCAGCTTCATTTAAGGCTTACATGGCACAATCTGCATTTCTACGAACAGCATTTCATGATTAAAAGAGCTAACACCCAAGTATTTTTCGAAAATGTGCAGTTTCTTGAAATATGAACTCTGTAAGGTCTGCAAAACACACCCTGCCTTCCTCCTCCCCAAATACCTGTGGCTCGTCCTCAAATTGAGTTTTCTGGCTCAACCAGTTTTCAAAAGGCCACGCCTTTCAGGCTTGAGAGTTGCTTAACCAGCAACGAACTGAAGATGACAGCTAAATTTCAGGTTGCCCTGACTACTTTCATTCAGATCGTTGTAAATAAGTACATTCCTTGCCTCGTACACTTGCGCACCTCTTTCTGCTACCCTCTGCATGACCTAATCCATGACACGTTTTGAAATCTTCTTTCTACAACGTTGAAAAATAACTCCAAAACCAACAAGGAGACCACCTCAACTTGAGAGAAAAATTGTGTTCAGTAAAATGAATCCTTGCTGCGAATGATTTCAATATGGCTAAGAATTTCACTGTTCACGCATAGGATCTAAAACGCATGCCCAAACAGAAATGTCCTAGAGCGTGCAGATGGAATAGATCCATTTTAGCACAAAAAGCCTCAATTGTGGTAAACTGCATGCATAGGCCAATATGACCAAAGGCACAGTGCGGAATTCCAATGTGAAATTCCACTCGGCATTAAGTGGGCTGGTATCCTACACCCAGACTTCCTGAGTGTCCGAACCCTGGACCCAATTTTACCGGCCAGAATACCCTGCCAGTAAAATCGCTTTATTTAAAGGACTGTATTGCAGCTGGATCTATTCCTCAAACCGAAGTCCCCATAGGAACTCTCACAGCTATCAGCTGTAACTGGGTGTTGGTAATGTTGCCAAGGGACGAAGGATTGGACAGTGGGTGCTGTGGACGTTCTGCAGTCTCCCATGGAGACTACAACCCTCCGCTATGCAGTAGCATAAGTGGAGCCCCTCCTCCGCACCGGTTGCCTGCCCTTGTAATGAGAGATATTAGCATTTTATAACCGGTCGAGAGCTAGGTTGACTCCTGTCTGAGTAGTGATGGAGGCGGTGACAAAGTCTGGATTGCCTGAAAACTGTTTAGGAAAGAAGTAAAAGCGATCCTCATGGCTAAATACACATGATCTATTACTCGGTATTTTCTCATGAATCCGCTCCGTAATTACCTATTTGTATTATGACTTATTTTGATTGCATACGTTCCCTCTTTGTATATTGTTATGTTGTTGACGCACCTGTCTGACTTTGCACACTGTACCTACACCACCTCAACTATCCCTACTTTTGTACTACTGATGCACCTGTGCGACTATACATCCTGCACTCACCTACCTCAACTATGCACACCTTTGTTATCTCCTAAAACACGTTAAGCAGGCTTAAACGAGTATATGCTTACTTTTGTACTTTTATATTATTGGCGCAACTGTTTGACTATGCACCTTGTACAGACACTACCTCACCTGTGACCTACCTCCTGTTTGTTTTTTGACCTAACTATGCACCTTGTACCTATCTACCTCAACTATGCATGTATGTTGCCTGTAGATGTGAACTCTGTCATGTAGAGCCCTCCTTAGTTTTAAATTGCCTACAATTTTTAAAGTCTTCTCCTCTAAAATGTGAGTGATCCTTACAGAATGTGGCCAACACTGGACACTGTAATAGGCTGTGAGAGGTACTTAGGTTGGAGATAAAACAAACTTATTTAGACTTCACATGGGCTGTTACCTGTGCAAAGTCCTTGTACCGATCAAAAGGTGGTGCCTTATCGATCCATGATAATGATTCAAATCCAGCCTATAGAACTCCTTATCCTCTGAATATTTTTGTTGCCACTGTCTTTCCAGATGTCTACAGCTTTCCTTATTGCTGGCAGTTCGAAGGGAAAGTAAGGTGTCTTGGTTGTCCAGTATGTCGTTTGGGGGCCACCTCGTTTTCTATCTCCTTAACCACATATTCAAAGCTAAAGTATCAGCCTCCTTAACAATGGCTTGATTTCAACTACTTTTGCCTTCGCCCATCCCCTATAATATCTAGGGCTGAGTGAGTATCTGTTTACACAAGGGCCGTATCAGTGTCCAAAGTAGATTAGAGAGTGGTCAGACCGTGGAATAACTTCTCAAACTATAACTTCCCTATTCGAGGAAAATGCGGTCAAGGTGTCCAGCCTCATGAGTCAATTGACAAATTGACTCCTATTTAGGGAACTCATAACTCCTTCCTTCGCTACTGTCCTTAAAAACATCTATTGGGCAGCCATAGATCAGAGCAGACTACTGTAGAACTATTGTTAGTCTCATTGATCCTTATTACCCAAACATGCATCTTCTTGAACCTTACCTAGATTCTATACCACTACATCTAGCTAAAATCTTATATTTAAAATTCAGATTTGGTAATCTATCCCCAGCATGTTTTATGGTTAACGGTCCAGTTGCCAAACACTGCCCCATTATTGCTGTTATTGTGGCAGGCAACCTGAGGCATTTTCCGCTTTTGTTTCCTCTAGCGCAAAATCATGATAAAGTGGATTATTCATATTTTTATAACATTGGAATTTACAGCCACTTGGTTGCCTTATGAATTGTGCTTTCTGGTACCTCCACTCCCTATTTTTGCCTGTCTTAATTTTTTTTTTAATTGCATGGTAAATAAGAATGAATTAAGTTTGAAATTGTAAAATGATTAGCATTTTTGATTTAATGCAAATGCTAGTTTTCTTTCAGAATGTTGTCAATGTCGTAGCTATTTATATGATGTATTCTACATAATGTGGCCATTTCAGCTTTTTGTCTTGTATGTATTGTGTGCAGATCTCCTCCTGCTTGCTTTTTAGGCCTTGCCTAGACCGCGCCTGCATGGTCCCTTTGAAACCTTTTTTTCATTTTTCACATTGGTCTTAGAGATCAGCCCATTGCTTACCATTGCCTGGCTTTATTGTCACTCGTTTGCTTCTTATTGGTCAACTGCAGTAGGCTTCCTTCCAGTTTGTCATTCCCCAGGGCACATTGATTTTGACTTCTCATTTTCGTAGGCTCTACCTTTTTTCTTTGCATTTAAGCACTCGAGTGTCTCTTCAAAATGCCCCCCTCGTGTATTTCTCCCACCCCTGTGTTACACTCACTCACCTATGTTGCTTGCCCTCCGTCGCCTATTTTTGCTTGACCCCAACCGCCCTCCCTTCCTCTGCTGTTCCTTGCCAAAACCCACCCTCCTTTCCTTGTTTCCTATTGTTGCTGCTGTTAATTTCCAACCACCTGCAATCCTTCTGTTGCCCATTGTCTGTTGCTGCTTGCCCATTCATCCAACCAGCCTCTGTCCGTTGTTGCCACTGCTGCTTGCTCCCACCCACCCGCCCTCCTTCCATTGTTTGTTGTTGCCCTTTGTTGCTTGCTCCCACCTATCAACCCGCCTTCCAGTGTCTGTTGCTTACCCCCAGCCACATCTGTTGTCCATCAGCTTGCTCACAGCCCCTCTCCCACCATGTTTTGCATGTCCCCTCACCACTCCGTGTTGTCTTCCCCCTCCAATCCCACGATAAACAAACGAAAAAAAGCACTAACACAGCCAAACCTGGCTGCGTCTCAGTAGTATATATATATATATATATATATTTTTTTTTTTTTTTACTTCAGCTGCTCTGCTGTGCAACAGGTCTAAAAGGCATATTGAAAGACCTATTGGCTTTGCCAATACTTGTTGAGCATGGATTATATATATATATATATATATATATATATATATATATATATATATATATATATAATTTTCCTTGATTTTAATGCCTTACTCCTTTTCATTGAGGTTTTATAGTTCAGTTTGTTGAAATAAACTATGCATTTTAAAAATAGTTTTGTTGTACCTTCTGTGTTTTTATGTAAGTTTTTTTGCATATGCCACGCCCTTTTAAAATGAGTAATATTGTTTTCCCGTTTCCAAGCCTATCACTCTAGTACTAAATAAAATTGAAAAGAAGTACGAGTCCCACAATTGATTACACGAACGTTTGCATCACCTAGGCTATGAGTGGGACCTATTGAATCACTTCAATCTCAGCCAGCGCTTTGATGGGTCCTATAAATATGCTCTGTATGTATTTAGTCTACTACCTGTGAATTAGAATAGACTCCTTACTGCAGAACCACTGTCCTTTTCTCAAAAAGTCCAGGTCCTTATGTCTGGGAACTGTGCAAGTGAATGTAGCAGAACGTTCACATTGAATAGGAACAGCTCCGCTCCAGACTTTGGGGCAAATGTATAGTTTGTAACGGCAACGGAGTACCCTTTCCACCAACATACTAGTCCGCCACCCAGATTTAAATGCTGGCAGACCTTTGGTGTAAAGACAGAGGCTACTCCATCCCCACCGTGGTTACACTGCTCCTTTCATACAACACCAGCTGCCTCAGTCCCAGAAAGGCTCACTAGGTCAGGCCTCCCACCTCACCTCCTGTGTAAATTTGTTAAACAGTATGCAGCAAAATTCAACCTCTGGTAGTAAACTGTCAATTGTCTTTGTATTTATTTTTTCCAGTCTTGTGTTCCCTTTTTTTAGAATTGTTTTTCTTTTGCAGCCAGAGTTTGACGACGAGCTTAAAAATGCGGGTTGTAAACTGGTGATTGTTGACTTCACTGCAACATGGTGTGGGCCCTGTAGAAGGATCGCACCTCAGTTTGAGGTAAGGATTTGTTTAATTTGTTTAATGTGTTTGGGTGCAGTTAAGGCATCTATCTCTTTGAAGGAACAGTCTTTAATGCAACTGCTAATACCTCTGAACTATCTTGGTGCACTGACGAGGTGGTGTATCTTTCAGAGCAGAGCTGCTATAAAAACAACTGAATACACTACATAGTAAACCATGGTCATGCAAACAATCAGGTAAAAATGTACATAGATGGAATTTGTACTACAGGCAGCACAGCAAAGTACATTTCCAGAACACTATATGCGCTTAACAGTGTATTTTGTATTTTTAATTGACTCCTTTTTAGGTCTGGTGTTAGCCATGACCTTTTGTTTGTACTAACATATACATGATACATGGGATTCTGCAATCTCTGTATAAAAACCTGTCTCGAAGTTCCCCTTTTATAAAGAAATTACACCAGAACTCAAATGTTATAACTTATTACAATTGAGTCCTGAAGTCACAATGCCCTCTGCCAGAGCCATCCTGTGAGGGGAAAGGCAGGTTAAATCTGAGCATAGTTAAAAGAGCTGTTTAAGGAACATAACGACATTTTCCTTTTCTTTGCTTTGTTTTTCTAGCAGTATAGTGACTAGTAAAACGGAGATTTTTGGCAACATATTTTTTGCACTGCTTGGGTAATTATAGAAAATGTTGTTTCTGCACGTTCCAAGCTACTGTTTTTTTTTAAACTGATTCTAATATATTTTTGTAACCGATATCTAACAGCTTTTTTGATGCATATAATTGAGCACCAGAGATTCTATCTTTATTGTTCATGTTTGCAAACATCCTCTCTTTCACATGAGAGCTAGTCAAGTATTTAGGTAGTTTGGTGATGGCGTGATCATGTATTATAAGGAATATTCTATTATAAGGAAACCAGTACCCCCTGTGGTACATAATGATACTGCAAAAAGACTTCAGTGTTCCATAATGTTATAAAAACTCGGCATTCATCCTCATTCCTCCATATGGTCCTCAGTGACTTGCCATATCTTTATAATATATGGCAGGGTGTACTTTATCCCGGCCACTACAGCATGGGCAGTGGGTCAGCCCACGTTAGTAATTGGCTAGCTTCATAGTACTCTACTCTTTCATAGAAGAACAAAACATCTGCCAACAGCACTTCCCTTCATTGCCATGAAATTAAAATAAATGTGTGCTTTTAGAGACCAAAAAATGTTTACTTGTAGCCAATGCTTTTGTGTTTTATCATTGGTATATATTTGTGTATCTAGCAGCTCCCCAAGAATAACCTGTTCCAAAAGCTATGACAAGACGAGCATGACAAGACAAGCATGGACCAAGTCAAAAGACTGCAAGCAAATGCCTTGAATATTGCCTTTGCCACTGCTTGTTTTTTAATTTTTTTTATGTTTTGAAGCATCTGATCTTACACCTTTAAAATTTTAAGTTTAACGTCCTTTCACACCCATTTGCTGTGAGCAGACTCCAACCGGGAATTTATTTAGTAAAAGGAAACTTTGTCTTTTTCCTAAAAACGAAATGTCATAAGTTTTGGTGTAAAACTATCCAACAGGTGCATTTTTTGTCATACGTGAAAATACATTAAGTGACATATATTACAATATGTTGTACATTTCTGCAGGAACTCAGCAAGAAGCACAGTGGAGTAATATTCCTGAAAGTAGATGTTGATGAAAGCGAAGTAAGTAATTTTTACAGTTATCTTTAACTATATAGCTGTTGCAGACCATGTTCCTGAGGTTGGTGATACAAAGAGATAGATTAATATATATTAATCTATCTTTGTATCTCATGTTGCTTAATCATTAAGCTATTTTTGGCTTTAATATTTACTCCTTACAATAAGGTACTATCATCTTTCGGAGTCAGGTGTAAAAAGCAGCGCTGACAGTCTCATTTCTATGGCATTGAACCACAGATAATTTGTTTTGTCATTCTTAGGGAAACTGGCAATATGAATTTGAAAACCACCTTTTCTGAATAAATATTGCAAATGTATAGGAGCTTTCAACTAAACCCCTTCTGTTGTCATTCATATTTTTCTATCGCACACTACGGCATACTGCATGGGGCAGTGGCTGGGCCCAATTCATCTATTGACCAACTTTACAGTTGTGAAAGAGCAGAATACCGTTACCAAGGAGTTTACCCACAAAATAGTTAATTTCTTTCCATGGACGTCTATAGTGGCAAAGAGTGCTTTTTGAGACTTTAAGAAATTTGATTATTATTTGGGGTGGGGTGGGTGACTACCCACCTCAAAGGATAATCACAACCATTTTCAGGATGAGCCGTCAAAGTCGCTATACTAACCGGAGCAGAACTATCTGGTAGCAATTGCACAGGGGAGACCTTAACTTAGGGCAATGTGTACAGTACTTGTACAGTAATAATACAGATATAAAGTAAAATACAAAACAATAATTAATCCTAAATTAAATTAGAAAAATAGAACATTTTACACCAAAATGACAAATATCCAATATGGGGAAAATGGGCATAGCAATTTTTAAAGTAGGAATAGCACCAAGTTTTAAGAAGGAATAGCACCAAGAAGCATAACGTGTCAATGACCGTCGGTCACAGTATGCCGGAATTAAAGTAAAATTTGGCGCTGACTATGATGGAGTGCAGGTTGGATACACCAACCAGTTTGATTGTAGTCAAGAAGTTTCCTTCTCACTTTAGTTTTTTTAAGTTCCAATCTCCAACAGGAACACCTATAAACTCCCCCAGGAACTCATAGGAGGCATTTAGAGACTCACAGGTTGTCATTCATAGGCTAAACTGCAGTGCCAGTCCAGGTCCAGTTGCCATTGCTCAGCTGGGTTGTTGCAGGAAAAGGCCTTTTGTAGGTTGTTGTGTCCCCGAAGCTTCAACAGAAGTTCAGTCTTACAAGCAGGGGCGGCTGGTGACACTTTAAAGTGGTGGGCCGTAAACTAATTTGCATATTGCACCGCAGCGATCGAGCGCAGTGAGCGAGCCCGAACCACCTTGCATCCATCCATACATCATCCATCCATCCACCCACCCTGCATACATCATTCATCCACCCATCATGAATGCATGCATCCATACATCATTCATGCATCCACCAACCATCCTGCATCCATACATCATTCATGCACCCATCCATCATGCATTAATCCACCCACCCTGCATCCACCCACCCTGCATCCACCCACCCATCCAATGCTTTAACACACTGAACTATCGCAAGTCATTTGTGCAAGCTAAACACCGAAAAACACACTCTTACCTTGCTGCCGGTCCCGCACACGTCACAGGCTCACAGCGCCCCTGGCCAATCCTGGCGCCAGGGGCACAGGTACCCTCTCGCCCGCAGCACGCCCATTAGGGCTCCTGATGGGCATGCGCAACGCCGCCAAAACACAAGTGCGCATGCGTGGGCACGGGTAATAATTCACCCTCCGTCCCCACGCATGCGTACTTGTGTTGCCGTCTGTACAATCATGTCAATGAATCAACATGACGCCTGCCCGGCGGTCTGACGTCATGTTGATTCATTGACATGATTGTCATGAGGGAGCTACGGGCGGCGTTGGGCAGGGGGGGCTACGCCCCCACGCCCCAATGGACGAACCGCACCTGCTTACAAGCCTTTTTTGACTTTAGTCCAAGAGGGGGAGCAGGGCCATTCCTTTAGGGCTCTTTCAGGGCATCAAAGAGCAAGTTCAGGCCTCTTCTGATCTCACAAAGTTCCAGTAGCATTCTGAAGTTTTCCTGGAAGTGTCACATTTATGTCCGACATGAGCTAGTGGGTGGTAGTGACTCTGGAGCACACCCTAACCAATGGGGTGAATGTTCTTGGGGCCAAACCTATCCACATTTTCAAGATAATGCAAGTCTTCTGGAACACTAAACTTGGACTCTGAGGGCTTGGAATGTATGGAGAGTACACTGTTGTAATCAGTGTCCTCCCACGGTAACCCTAAAATCAGTGTGGGGCAGTCACAGTACCCACAATAAAGCCAGATACAGAAGTCTGTTAGAACATAGCAGGGTTTTACAGCAACCAGGCAGCGGATACACAAGAATTATTTTGGAATCCTTTCTCCTTCCTTTCAAGTGCTCCCCCAGTGTTGTATGTAAATCCCAATGACTATTCTACATTCACACAGGATTTAACACTGTAATGCCAACAAGGATGCCCATAGCTCCAACTTTCATATTCTGTCATGTTCAAAGAGGTCAGACTATTAGCGTCTGAGAGGCAATTCAAACCTTTTTTACGCCAATTGAAATGCGACTTACTGGCTGGCAGAAGTGGGAGAGCAATTGCACATTTAGCCTCCATGAACTTCAGGTGTGAAAAAAGGTAACTTTCTAAAAGTTACTTTCCCTTTAGTATTTACTAAAATTCTAACTTCACCATTTAATTCAACATTTAATAACTATTAAATAGTTTTGCTTCTAGCTAATCCCATTCCCGAGACTGTATTAGGATTTTTTTATCTGTACTCTGGGCTTCTACATAGTACAGCTAGGCCTGCCACAATGAAAAATAGCTGAAGGGTGCCTGTCACTGTAAGGACATGTTAACAGTAAATTTCTACATTTAATACTTTAAAATACCATGACCTCCCTTGTTGGTAAAGATGCATGTATAATGTAGGTTTCGACTTGCCAGAAGGGTTTATTTTGACCGGTAGAATTGCAGTGTTTAAACTGCCACAGTCGGGCTGTAAAATATAGCATCAGGGCTACCATTACATTGTACTGTAATAGACGGCACAATAGGTTCTGCAGTCCATTGGTGACTAACTTGCATGCCTAGAAACATTTTGTAATAAGTGCTAGATGACTTATAGGTAAGATAAATATTCCAAATAAGAATATTTCATTTCAACGATGCTTAAAGGGGGAGCACAGGCACTATACTGCTGGCTGGCTTAAAGAGAACCACGAACTAACACCAGAAAAAATACAGAATCCTGCAAGGGGGAAATCTCTGCCGACCACGCAGAAAAGACTGTTTTATTACAGAGACCAAATTAATATTTTTGGTTTGGAAAAACTGGTTGTCAGATCACCAAGATTATTGAAGGTAAAGGAATTTCCATCCCTCGATCAGAATTTTGCTCTGCTTTCAGCACAGAATTCAGGTTAGAAGTCACAATTTATTAGAACCAGTATCGACCAACGAGAAGCAGTGATCATTTTGCTTGACCTGTCAGCTGCATTTTAATATGGAGTCCTGTGATATTCTTCTCAAGCGATTTGGAGGAGGCAGGAATTGTGGACCTAGCTTGGTGGTGGCTGAAATCTTTTTTGTCAAATAGAGTACAAGTTATCTACTTATAGCCATTCATCTCCAAAGAGAGGGAAATGTGCAGCAGGGCTCGGCGCGAAGTATCAAGGGTGCAGCCGTAGGACTTTAATATTATGTCGCATGTGGGGTGAGATCCTGGGTGGAAGCAACTCACTTCAACATTGTGACATTGCAGAAGATCATCCCTTTGATATCATATCTGGGCTATCCAGCACAGATCTGCAAGATGCCTACTTTCACATCCCCATCCAGGCAGATCACCAAAGATTATTCCACTTCAAGGTCCTCCCTTTTGTGTTAGTCGGCCCTGAGCTTCTTAACCAACGTCCTGGTCTTTACTAATTTTACTTCATCAGGAGGAGGTCTTCATACATCTCTTCCTAGACCATTTGCTTACCCATTCCTCTACAAGGTCCCAAGTAGTGCACTGTAGGAGGCTGGCTTAGTATGATGCACACTTATTTAAGTGAAGCACCTTGCACTAATCCAGACAAACCGTATGGTGGTTTCAGTGGTCCTAGGCAACCTTCGAAAGCTCTCCGTGGTAGCTGTTGAGAGCAACCTTCAAGCTTAGTCCAGGAGGAGTGTTAATAATCTTGTTGTTCATCTTGTTTTTCCAGATCTTATCTAGTGTAGGTTAAACTAAAAAGAACCACACAGTGTAGTTATAAAAATGTCTATTTATTACAGAACACTCACCAACACATTGGTATATCTCCTACCTGGAGATATCAACACAAATACACAACAATAATTCAATTACAATAGGTAAGTAAGCACAATGGTCTCCAGGGGGAGACCAAACCATATACTAAAAAAGTGGAATGCAAACTGCGACCGAAGTCGGGACGTGGACCCGGAGACTCAGAAGAGCTGGTGACATAAGGAACCACCCAAGGCAAGTACCCAGGAACTCCATGGAGGCAGAGTGGAAACACAGCCATGTACTCAATAAAAGTTAACCAGAAAATCACGGTTACAGTTTTTATGCAGTAAGACCCTTCCGACTGAACCCTGAGGAGACCCTGTAAAAGATGGGTCCCAGTGGATTCCCCAGGAACCAGGATACATACACCAGGAAAGCCGGGTGCATAGGTGCAAAGTGACATCAGAAACTGCTGTAGACCACAATGGAGGACTTGAGTAAAGATTCCGCTGGCAAAGACTGCAAGAGTCCGGTGGAATCTGAGGGTGTATTATTGAAGAAAATAACCTGCAAGCATAGGGGACAGTCTATTCCCCCTGGAGCGGACCATGAAACCTGGAAGAGCAATTCCCACCGAGGTTGGAAGATGTAGGAGAGCAATTCCCACCAAGGTTGGAAGATGTAGGAGTGATGACCGTGACTTTGTTGCTACAGCTGTGAGGACCAGGAGATGCTAAGGAAGACCAGGTGCTGTGCATGAGCTGTCCCAGGTCCGAAATAGAGTATCAGAAGTCCAGTACCAGGGGGTCTGTGTCCAGCGGGAGCACCAACAAGCCTTGGCAGCTGCAACAGGCATTGAAAACTATGAAGGAGCAATGTTGGGACCAACCAGGGCCAAGGCACTTGCTAAGTGCAGGAGAATCAGAGCGCATGCAGGGAAGCCCACAGAAGCAAGAGAAGACCTTCAAGAGCACCCACAAGCCGAAGTACAGAAGTCGTAGGAGGACCTCGAGCAAATCACCAAAGATGAAGGTCCACGGTGCAGAGGACGGTTTGAAGACTAAGATCTTGGCAGGAAGGCATTCTGGAGGCTGGAGCTTCTTGTAGCCCAAAGAGCTCTGGAGTGCAGAGCCACCAAGCCTTGTTGACTGCAAGTAGATACTGTGCACAGGGGTTTGGTTGCGACTAAGGAATCTAGCCTCAAAATTGCAGAGGGACCAGTCAGGCCTTGCTGGAGTTGCAGAACTACCACATGTGCTGCTGAGCCTTTCAAAGTTTGTGGAAGTCAGACACAGCAGACCGGTCAACATCGTTGCGGTGCCTGCAGATGCAGGGAAGTAACTCCTTCACTCCAAGAGATGATTTTGGATGTCCTTGATGCCCACAGGCTTGTTGAAGACCCTGGAAGAAACCTAGACAGCAAAGAAGACTGGCAGAACAGCGAGACCAGGAGCAGGAAGAGTCTTCCTTGATGCAGTCTCGGTCCCAGGCAAAGTCCAAGTGTCCATATGGTCGAGGAGTGATGTGGTATCGGACTTGAGTTTTGTCCCACGACAAATCTGAGGACCCACCCACACATAAGCCCTTCATGACAGACATTAATATAAATGTATATTTTAACATCTACACATCCTAAGGTTTCTATCTCTGGATGCCAGTCCTTCATCCCACTGATTTGCTTGCCACAATATTACATTGAACACGTCTGTCGGATTTTTTAAAATGTTTTTTCAAAACCTGATAACTGAAGGGAATTTTCGTTGCACAGTAACATTCCTACCAGAGCCCGAAGAGAGTGTGAAAGAGCCATACAGACGGAGGAATATTGGATCTTTGTATTGTTAACTATCATTTATTAAGGATTTATGAGGCCCGTCAGATCAACTATGAGGGTCTCATGGTGCTGGAGTTGCTAGCTGCCTCGCAGAGAAAGCAGCTAAAAATGAGGCAAAAGCAGGAGAAAGGAAGAAGAAAACAGTAAAAAAAAAAAACGAGGAGAAAGCACTGACTGGGTGGAAGCAGAGATGTGCAGCAGCATGGGAAGAGCAAGGCTTTCGGCCTGCTCAATGGGGTCGCACTGTGGCCTTCATTTAAGTAGGGCTTGAGGAGGGAGGTGCACTGGTAGGTGGGGGATGGGGTAGGCTGGAGGTGGGGAGCAGGCGAGAGCTGCAAATGAGGAAAAAAAGCAGTGAAAAATTAGGCAAACGCAGGAGAAACTCTGAAAAATGGGAGGGGTGACCAAGTAAAAGAGAAACGTGGAAGCAGAGCAGTGTGGCAGCACAGGGAGAGTTAGGCCTGGGACCTGCTTTAGGGGGTCATGCTGCGGCCTCTATTGTATGGTCTGGGAGGTGGGAAGGCCAGTGGGAGGCGGTGGGCAGGGTGAAGCGGGAAAACAGGCAGATGTGGCAAATGAGGGAAAAAGCATTCAGAAGGCAGTAAAAAACAAGGCAAAAGCTGAAGAAAGCACTCTGGAAAATTGGGGGGGGGGCAGGAGAAAGGAGTAAAAAAGGAGGCAAAAACATGAGAATGCACTCAGAAAAATGGAGCAGAGCGGTGCAGCAGCACAGGAGAGGGGGGCCTGTGGCCTGCTACAGACTTGTTACAGAGTGCAGCAAGGAGGCTGGGTGAATGAGCTTCAGAGTAGTGCTGAGGCCTGGGTGCCATACGCTGCTGAGGTCCTGGTACAGCTCAGCACCAAAGTTGGTAAAGGTGGGCATGCTAATTACTGGTACTTGTGGACCTGCTGACTTACTGTGGCAGATAAAGTGTGTGCACTCCATCTGCAGACACAGGATTCGGTCTGCCCTGGGGAAAGTTGATAAATGCCGCTCTGGTCTTCAGATGCTGGTGCAAACTCTGGTGTGAATGGAGCTGTGGAGCAGGGAGCTTGCATTACCTGAGCCTGGTGGTCAGCCATAGGGTGTGGAATGTCTAGGCATGTACTTGCATATGGATTGTTTATGGAACTTTTTACAGGAGACACCTGAACCTGATGGAACAAGGCATACAGGGACGCAGCACTTTGATACTCCTGCGCCTGGCACTTTTACTCACCCATGTGAAACTGCTCCTGCTCTAGGCCCCTCTCCCGCGGCTGGATATCCAGCATTCCAGGTCAATGGAAAGCAAGTGGAATCTGCTCTCTCCCACCTAAGGCTCGAAGGGGACTTTTTGTCTCCGGTGGGTACAGTGATCGGCGTGCAGGTGGTGGTTAGTGCTTAGCAGCACTAGTTTCCACAGGGCAGTGTGGGCGCCAGCAGCACGGAGGCAGTCGGGCTAGGTCCTAGTGTGTCTTGTGTTCCTTGGAACCCCCTCAATCTTCCTTTTTACTCTGCCCCATTATTTGCTTTCAAAATGGCTGCAAACAAATTGTTTGGGGCAATTCATCTCCAGCAGAACTTGCCATAAGAGGAAATTGAACCCTTTGAAAAACAAATCTAATTCTATTGGAGCACTTATAGGGCTTGCATCCATACCAGCTTTATTGCTTAACTCATCAGGATCTAATACTAGTGTGGAAATTGGAAACATTAATGCCTTAAGAGATCCTAATTGGATTTAACCCCTTGCTCACTACTAGCGACAACCAAGGAAGACCTGGTAAAGAAACTAACAGAGCTACTCAATTATTCTGCTCCACGAACTTTGCCAGATATTCCCCCAACAGCTCTATCTATCTGTCTCCCATAGTTTTTACAGCTCCATTGGCCTTGCTAGTGAATAAAATCTCAGTGCCTTTTCATTTTAGGGCACTCCAAGTAAACCTGCTTCGGTCTCCAACCAATAAATGTCTGCAGATCTCAACTTGAACACTTCTATTAATCTTCCAAGGGAATATATTTAATACTCTGCAGCCTTCTGCTGTTTGGAACGAATTTTGTCTGTCCTGAATCTACTTAAAAAACTTCAGATAACTTTAATCATATGCTTGATATATTAACCATTATCCTTAAAGAATTACCAACAAAAGCAGAGGTCAGGTCTAATGAGAAGCATCTTGATGTCATCCCTAGCATACCTAAGGATGTTGGTATTCAAGTTGGCAGGCCATGGTCAAATTTTCCGAACACAGACAATCTAGCAAGGTCTTGACATTGTATCGGACTATTTTTCTTTGGAGGATTTTTCAAAGCTCCCGAAAGAGTTGTACAGGATGAATAATAGGGCTTCTCTAAACACTTATCTAAGAAAATGGGCAGGAGTCTGAGTGCTACCCCGTAGGATAACTAACAAGCATTTACAATGCAATGGTTTTGCCTTTGTTAAAGTTAGAGCTATTGGCATTGCTCTTGACATTATTTTTATTTATGTTTTTTTTAACATAAATAAATGCTATTGTCATTTACAATAGCAGGGCACAAGGAAGGGGGGCGAGGAGAGGAGAGCTGCGGGCTCAGGGAAGGGGGGCGAGGAGAGACGAAGGAGAGCTGCGGGCTCAGGGAAGGGGGGCGAGGAGAGACTAAGGAGAGCTGCGGGCTCTTGTTGTAATGCTTGCATGGATGAGTTGGTGGATGCATAGATGGGTGCATGCATGGATAGATGCATGGATGGGTGGATGGATGGATAGATGCATATATACAGCCAATCTCTCAACAATTTATGCATTCCACCAACCCATCCAACCAACAACCCATCCAACTCAGAGTGAAATTAATGTTTTCCCGTGAATGTCGCGAGGGGGGCCTTAAAGGTTCTAATAGTCGCTGCATGCCGTCCTAATTAAAGACCTCAAGTAACGGTCAAGAATGATCGCATTTGCAATACTACAAGGGGAGCGGAAAGAATATGAAAGGCGCGCCACAGACTGTCATTATAACAGAGCCACAGACCATAGCGTAGGGAGGAAAAAAACGCGCGCACTTCGTTCAACTAAGAATGCTGCGAAGAAAAGCCGCGTTAACTGCGCACCTCACTGGTGTAGCAAGATGGCTCATGCGGCGTTAGATCACAGTTCAGACCACCCAACCTGATCGCCACCCAGGGCAAACTCAGTAGTAGAAGCACAAACCATGCGAGCCACTACCCCAGACCGGGTTTGTTTTTGATAAACAGGAGAGATGAAAATACATGCTGAATTGTGAGTGAGGTGCTGAAATGCGACGGAAAGCACTGGAAGTCGGGGAAGTCGGGGGTCCAGGGAAAGATCTTGCGAGAAAAGGTGGAGTTTGCGGTGTATGCGTATACTCCGAGTCCGAGATTGCTGGTTCAATCCCCAGGTGGGGAGACTCTTTGCAACCATGCTTTGATCTCTGCAATGTTTTGCTTGTGGGACTGCTGGGGTGTTGGAACAGTTTTAGCTGCTAGATAGCTCGTCGCGGTTCGGCTGTCTTTGTCTCTGCCTCTTGTGGGAGAGTAGCGGAGGCGGTCTGTTTCGGTGGGTTTAGGGGATATTGTGGCGCTTTCATTGAACTCCGTTGTGGTGCCGGGCAGTCATTGTTACAGCGAGCGGAGCATTGGGAGTACTGAGGTGGGGGAACGGCGCTCACCGAGCCCAGTTTCTGCCACAGTCTCCTATCTTTATTGCAGTATGTCGAGAGTGCTTTGTACTCAACATGATTAGTGTACTTTTGCGTCCAGCTAAGGTCAACAAGGGCCAATTGGGATTTGCGCTATTTGAATTGAAACAGGCTTCATTGGGGGTGTGTTCGATCGTGTCTTCTCACGGCTAGATGCCCTCAGCTAGTCCTCACATGGGTGCAATGGACCCTGTGTGTGTTTCTTTGTAACAAACGCATATACTCCATGAGGCAATAGGGATACATTAACTAATTTAGTCATTTCTGGACGGGTTCTCAGACCGGGGGACATACGTTGTATAAGCGTTGGTGACCCTTTGGTAAACGTTCGAACTTGAAGTGCCTCAGTGCTCGGGATTTGTAGATTCCAAGAATTAGAGAGAACCCAGTTTTTGCTATTCATGTTAGTCCTCGAGGAAGGATTGTTCTCGGGTGGAGTCGCTAATGCCATAATACTGTAAATAGGAGACCGGGTGATCATTTTGGTCATGGTTTTCTTTACGGGGTATAATGTCTCTTGCAGTCAGCGGCGGATTATAACGGGGGTATTCCGAGCTGTGCCCGAGGGGCCAGTTTCCGAATTCCAAGCGAGGGCTGCTTTCGAGCAGCCTGGATGCCATTTTTGGGCGGTGTCCATGTTTTTAGTACGCCGCCAGCGGCCCAGCGGGTGTCTGCATGGACTTTCTGGATGGAGTTGGGCACTCATTTTCTCCCTTATATCAGCAACGGGTAGAGGTGCCTCCCCTCTTCTTTTGATGGGCCGCCCATTTGTAGGCATACTAAACGAGGCAGGGGGCATTTACAATAGTGGACTCACATGTTGTCGGGTGTGTCACTAGTATAAAATGATGCGTGCAATCTGTTCGCCCCCCCTTTTTTCTGTAGAGCATGCTGAAAGTTCGCAGTGCTCTACGATGTTGATATACCATGTCTGGGTGAGCGCTGATGGATGTTTTCCTCGTAGAAGGACTGGCACAGGATGCTTTCGGCCACTTTGTATTTTGGGACCACGTGGCACGGTTAACACATTATGTCACGGTTTCTATATTTATGCACTTGAATTATGCTGCAATGGCTCAGGTTAGGGCCAGCTATATATAGGTCTGCCATACTAGTGTTCACTCCGCTGCCGCCTGCCAGGCCGTGCTGCGCAAAGCATCGTATAAAGAAAGGGATATGCTTGGATGCCTCGTTCCATATAATAAGTATTCGAGTGCAATGTTGCTTTAAACAGACCCTCCAGTTTATCGCGATTTCGCGATTCACGAAAAAATCGCGAAATCGGCAGACTACCGCGATGGCCGCGATAATTACCATATTGGCCGCGATATTTCGAAAAAAGTGTCTCTACCGGCGGGAGACAGCAAAACAAACAATGCCTTTAATTGGCTGTGCGCCCCTCCCCACTCGTGTGTCAGCAGCTTCCCGGGGACACACAGTCAGTTTTTTTTTTTATCTGCCAGCCGCACCAGAGTACTTAATAGGTCTTTAAAAGACCTTTCACTTGTTAATGAGGCTTTGCGTTTCACCCCTTCTTTGACCCCTCTGCCTAGGGCTGGAATAATTAAGCACATGCGATCACGACAGTCGATGTAAGCCACAACTCTATTGAAGCCTTATCTTCCCAGACTCTGAAAAGAGGGAAACGGACTGTTAACCAACAAAAAAACTGCACTACAGAGCACAAACTATGCTGATTAAATTTACGAAATCTTCTATCGAACAAACCATGCAAATAAAATCAGATCTCAGTTAATGAGGGTTGACACCAGGTCTCTTTTTACAACCGAGCCTCGCCAAGACAACAAATGTGCGAGCAAGGTATTAGTAACTTCTCCGCAGTATAAAAAATGCCTTTAAAAAAAAAATGGTATTGGATGCATTTCCATTATTGAGACAAGATTAGAGACAACATGCATGCCTTAGACTAACGGAAAACGATATAAATCTTCAACTGGAGATGCTACGTTTTCCAAGAATGCTGCCTCACAGCATGGCCATCAGAAAGATGGCTATGACAATAGAGTTATGTTATATTCTTCATTCATATGTATTGTTTGTCTGCTTTTTGTATAATTAGAAATGCATCTTTTGATGTTCTCTGTTTCCTAGTTACTTATGCTCATTATCACCTACAGCACTTTAACTTATGTGCTTTTACTCGGAGGACACAAACCACCCTCTGTGAAATGATTCCCATCAGTACGAGTTCACTCCTCCTTGACCACATGCTTTGAAAACACAGAGTTCACCAGGCTCACAATATCATTAGGCCAACTCTGCCACAGCACAGATACAACGAACCATAAACTACACCACATTTTTAGAAGTCTGGCACAGTCAGACAAGCCCCCTTTAAATAGCCACTGTGAGGTTATTTTTTAATCCAATCAAGGCCAACAGGATTTCAAAAACTGCCCAAACATTGCCCCTTTCAAGTTGGCCAATCTGCAGTATCAGACTTCCAGAAAGGCAAGTCCATAACATACAAGTTAGCTTGACAACCAAACCAGTATTAATACTAGATAGAGTATTATTCACAAAGATGCAACTTTATCAGTCGGAGGTAGAGCCACTGGAATTATGAGATTCTGCAATAACTACAATTTCCGAATTGTTATCAATTTGCCAACCTTGCCACATAATATTCAACATCCGTTCAATAATCTTAAGATTTTAACAAAATTAACTGAATCATCAAACAGATATAACAGTGTTCACCACTGTATGTTACCCTGGTGATGGCAAATCTTTTTGTTAATGTTCCTGTGAAGATCTACTGGTCATGGGATTGCTAGCGACAGCGGTTATCCATTGTTACTTTTATGGTACAATTTTGGTGTTACTCAGATATTTGTGGTATGATAGTGGTGACTTGGCGGAGTCTGGGCTTTCTTAGTATAAGACAGGTTTTATGAAGTGTAAAAATGTATTGTTGAATCCGGACCCTCGTAAGGTTTTTTATTTCCATTAGAATGTACCCCTTTTCTGTGTTTGGCGGAATTGCTATATAGGTACAGCTCTTGAAGGAGGTTAAGAAATCTCTATTTCCACTGAAATGTGCATTGGCGGAGGTTGTAGGACACAACATTGGAGATGTTGAAGCAGTGATCCCCATGCTGGATTGCCAATTAAATTCCATCAATTTGGGTTATGTTTGTTTTGAGTGAGCATAAAAGGAGGTGACCTGTATGAATGAGGGTCAGTGAAAATGGAGTGGTTGTTCGATCATTCTGTATTTATGATCGCAGTTGTTTTCTCTAATTGACCCAGTTTTGGGGTGAATAGAGAAGTAAAGTAGGATTGTTTTTAAAGCACAATGTATAAAAAAGAACGAAACTATAAAATGTACAAAATTGAAAAGGATTTATTAACAAGCAATTAAAATGCTTTAGTTGGGTCAGTGCTCATTGTGGATTGACTACCTTCATTAAATAGGTTAAGCATGAATGTATATATTTGTTTTTCCCCTATTCACAAACCTAAAATTATACTGAGAGGGCCCTTTTCAGCGGCGGGCCCTGGGGGGGATTGCTTTTGGGGCATTTATTCATTAGTTTATGTCCTATATGCAGCCTTGAAGCCAAACCAAGTGTCTACATTGTAAATAAACCAAAAATACATAGCTTCATGTTGTTAAACAACGAAAAAAACGAAGATATCTGTGTTTGTTGTAGGAAAAACCGCCAAATAAAATGCCGCTAAATTGCCGCTAAATTTCCATATTTGTGCCGCTATATCCTGGGGGGTCTGTTTAAACTAGCGTACACACATTCAGGTAAAGTATTTACCATCTGAGAACATTACACGAAACCAGATTACAAAGCATACATTCGTTGCATGTACTATATGCGAATCAGTTATCGCTTTTTCAATCATAGTTGTCGAGGCCTCAGGGGCTGTTCTCGGCGGGGCAAGTGGGTCACGCACTGGACATGGCCTATGTCAGTGCTTTTAAGGTGTGCGGGTTCGTCCTGCTTGTTGGATGTTTTAGATGCATCTTGGTCCTTTTGTCCCCTTGGTGGGCATGTGGGGTGGCCTATAGGGGCCCGCTGTTGGGACCGCCGGTAGCATTTAGGCGCGGTGGGATTGTGCAGAGTCATAAGCGTGCGGATGGCCCGTGTGGTCATGTAAAGGCTTCGGCGCCCGGGTAGGGAAGGAGGCTTTGTAGGCTCGGGCAGTGGTAACGAGAGCTTGTCGGTAAGCGGATCAGGGAGTCACGGTGCAGTCCGAGCAACAGTTTTACCGCACCATTAGATTGGGAGTCGAGCGATGGGTTTGTTATCGATATGTGCATTATTGCAGGGGGATGTGGTTGCACCCAGGGCTCGGCCTTTCATTCCGCGGGGTGCAGTGAGGTGCTTAAGGCACAGGGCGGCTACTTTTCCGTAACCGAATCGATTTAGCTGTCTGCGTGTTAGTGTGCGGTCCGTTGCCAGCCTTGGAATTATCTAGGTGCCGTTATATGGTAGCCACATGTAGGCAAATTTTGAGCGGTCTGTCGTAAGGGGGCAGGTATTTCAGGTGCTCCAATTGTGTGGGGTTTTCTTGGGAGATTTCTCCGGCTTTGCCTGCACGGTTGCGGCATCTCCTGCCCCTTACTGAGCTTGTCTTGCACTGCGCATGTGGGTAGGGCTCACGGTGCGGACATTTGCATGGGCAGTTTCTTCAAGATGTCCGGCGCATTAGGGGATTGGTGCCCGTTTTTACGGCCTTCATCTTCTTTCGATGCTTCTTGTCGGGGACATGGCGCTCAAATTTTTTACTACTTTTGTGCAAGTGTTTCTGCCTGCAGACTTGCTGTATTGCCTCTGGGAACCTCCAGTAGAGTGGCAGACGTGTCTGTTTTACCAGCCGCAGGGGCATGGTTCTGTCAGCTGTACGCGCGGGCAGCAACAAGAGCGGAGAGAGTGCTGTTGCTCTTGTGAATGTGTGCCGGCCTTTCCTCCGAGGTTGCGGTTTTCCTGCCCACTATCTTTTACTTCGCTCTCGGATCTATTTCCCTTAGGAACCCTTGCGGCTCAGGTAGCGAAGCCGTGCCCTTGCGCTCCAGGGTTCGCCCCCCCCCCCCCCCCCCCCCCTCGCTGCCGTTTTGGGCCTTCTCGCGGTTTACTTTTGCGGGGGTTACCCAGGTGTGCCGCATGCAGTGGGTATTCCTCTGGCTCACTCCAGTGCCATCAGCGACCCGGTAGCCAGGCTGTTTACAGGCAATTATTACTTAGGCTGGTCCGCGAAGAAGGAAAGGCACAGGGTGTACTACTTTGCACGGTGTAGGATTCTGCATGGGCCCAAGTGCTGGGTTTTGGTCGGACAATTATTAGGACCATTGTGGGGCCCATCATTAGTTACCGGCATGTAGGGGGGGATGGCGGTCGACGGAGCCTTACCAGCTGCCTGGGCGTGCTGTGCATATCCAGGGAATGCCTCGGCTACGGCGAAGTGTTTAGAGGCACGGGGGTGGCACGCAAACAAATACTTAGGGCTGTACAGCATCACCAAAAGGCATGCGCAAAGCTAATGTGTCCCAAAAAGGAGACCAGTTGGCTTTGCCATTGCCCGCTAGGTCTGGCTTTAACCAAAACCTTCATTTTTTTCTAAACTTATTTGTGCAATATACTTATTTATGGGATCTTCTAGCTAGAGCTCTTCATCCAGAAGTCTTTTATTATGTCGTTAATACTTTGCTTCCATGGACTACGCCACACATCAGAGGTCAGCCCACTTCAGCTTGCCTCGCTGTGAATGATTGCTTTCTGCCCCTTCAGAAGCGTATTCAAACACAAAGTAGTTCCTTTCAGTTCAATGGACTACTGCGGCAATGGGTGCTCTTTGAGACCAATAAAACCTGTACTTTCACTTTAAGTGTTGTCCAAACCCAGCAGCTTCCCCCCAAAAAATACGTTTTACAAAAGCCATAACAAAACAGGCAGGGATAAAGCTTAAAGGCTGGCAGCCAATAACAAACCTATTGAATTTGCCAATGCTCGTTAGGAAAATGTTGCTGAAAAGGCATTAAGCCAGCTTTCGCCAAAAAAAAAAAAATGAGTGCTATTTGGGAAGACTTAGAAGAACCTTTAATGCCCTTTGGGAAGGTCATTCTATCAGTTTGAAGATTACTTAACATCGCACAGCTAACATAGCTGTGATGAAAGAATTATGCAAATTCCTATTTTAGGTTATCACTGCCCTCATGCCGTTTGCCCAGATGGCTGACGTCAAACATGCTAACACGACACCAAACGGGACTCGGAGCACCCGCCTACACAAACCTTCAATAATTTAAGTGCTCCTGGCTGCACCCCGACATTCCTGAAATGTTGCGGACAAACGTTATTGGGCAGTCGCGCTCCAATGTGTCTCAATGTTAGTAAACAATGTGGAATGTCTCCCACTCACAGCTCCGTCAGCATCTCTCGAATGCGCCCGCAAGACATGACAGTGCCCGGGACCGGGAGGAGGGCCGCGTTAAGCCCCAGCACTTAGCACAATGAGCCAATTACAGACTAGCCTCCCGCCAACACCTTAATAACACACCAAACGGCAGCTCCACCAGGACCAGTCCACAGCAAATCGCGGGGGTTGCTCGAGCGGCGGGGCACGCGCCAGACACGCTGTATTCTTAGTTTGTTTGTGTCTGAGAAGTTCCTGAATGAGTAAATCAGAGCGTGGAAGGACACCGGAAACCCCCGTGTCTTGTGCCCGACCTACCTCCAGCCGAATATTAATCTGTCATACTTGGGGTGCAGTCACTGGCGGCCCTCAACATTCTGAGCAGGTACAGCACCAAGGCGGGGGTTGCACAATTCCTGGTGCTTGAGAGCATTCAAAACCTTTCCCAAGAGGTTGGTACCCGTCTGCCTCTCCAGAGCGTTGTTTTAATGCACTATAGTAAGAGTGAACCCTTGGGGTTTTACCGATGGAACAAGCCGTTTTTGTAAATGGAAAAGATGACTGACATTTTAAAACATAGCTGACTAGTGGCTGCATACCACGTGTAATCCCTCGAGCCAACAACACTTGCTAAGCTGGGAGTGTGAGTCTGTTAGGAAACTCGACGGCTGCTTCCTTCAGCAGGAAGGCGGGTGTCGGCTCAATGCAGACCCAGATTCAGGGGCGTTCCGGAGAACAGGCTTTCGGCTGATGTAGCCAAAAGCCAAAAATTCTCGGGAACGCCCCCGAATCTGGTCCGAGATTGACGGACGGAGCCCTCTCCCAGTGGCTAACCTCCATTTATGGAGCTAGCCAATGAGGAGAGGGCGTATTCCCGACCCCACACACATCAAAAGGATTTTTGGCGCATGCGTACTGAAGTACGCATCGCCAGGCAAAACCTAAAAAGGAAACCAGGATAATGAGATTTGATGTTAAGGATGCTAAACAAACTCATAATTTAGATTGCTGTGTAGAGTTGGCTGTATCTATATGCACTGCCCATTCTATCCTTATGATGGTACTTCCCATCATACTTCTCAGCCAGAGGGTGTAGATGGTGTCCTTATGCGAAATCAACCTTCTATGTTAAGGCGTTTGGTGGCTACATCAGTGCACCCTTCTATTTTAGATCTGACCACTGACACTTTTAGTCCTAATGTGACATCACGGCATCCCAGTGAGCAGACCTCTACCCGTTTCCTTCGTGCAGAACTTGAAATATAAGAATCATTTGATGCTTGATTTTGTTACATTGTTTGAGGATGTGTCCTTTCAATTGCTCTATTTTACTAAAGTATATGTCAAACGGACCGGATAAGGACATCTCTATGGTACAATTTCGAATCCCTCAACTGAAAAGAGAATTAGGGTCACTTTTATTTCTAAAGTGATCATAAGCCTGATTTTTAGAAAATTATGACTTTTTAATATGGGGTATAGATGTAATTCCCTTTTTTCCCAGCAAGGATATAGATCCGGCCTATTATGCACACTACTCTTGATGATGATGCCACTTTAGAGAACTAGAAGATCTTTTTTAGGGGACTAGGTAAATAATGCTACGTCAACTTCGATCTCAGTTGGGTTAAACAGTAGATCTAGCTCTGGTAAGTAGGCTCCCATTGTTTTGGGGATGATTATTTGAACAAGTGAAATTGGCGCGGGGCACTTAACTCCAATTACATAAGGAAGTCCAAAAATTGGCAGGCGTTTTAGTAAGGGCATTAAAGTTCTTTCCTGGAGCTAAGCGAGTGGTTTCCCTAAGTCACAAGCTTCGCTTTTTAGATCCCCCCCCTGGAACCGGAAGTAATCTGTCTCCAGGAGACCAGATCAGATGTACCCGACCATTTGAGCACAATTATTTTGTAATAAGCTGTCCCACGAAAAAAAGCCAGGAAAGGGTGCACAAGGAGGTGTTGAAATCCTCCTTAGTACAGCATATACCCGGTCATATAAATCTATTCTACATTCTTCAGATTTACTACAATGCATACTTCTTAACTGGACGGATATTACTAGCTTGAAGTCTGATGGATATCATCTTGCCAACTTTTATATCCCTTCAGGTCTGACTTAGACAATCTCATTGGTTTGTTACTTCATTTTTTTTCTTCATATTGCTGAAAGAGAATATCATTAACTTGACAATTGTGGGGGTTTTAATTCAAAGGTTTTCCATTACACCGTCAGTTTGTTTGCAGATGGGGTTAGGTAAGAAGCTTTAAATATTACTAGTCCTACCTCTCCGCCATCATGTAGAGTAGATAATATAGGTAAGCATTTGCAATTTTTTTTGGGGGGGGATAATAGCTCTTATCATGAATAGAAGATTAACCACTGATATCCCTGCCCACCACACTTATACATGTGGTAAGGGTAAATCATTAAATGTTTGTTACATCTTTTCCTCTGTTTAGATTTGTAACTGTACTTGATGTACTGGAGTCCCTTTGGAGTGATCATACAATAATCTCTTTATCCACTTAAAGGTCTCTGCCTTGGAATTGTAAGGGTGATACAGGGCAATTTAGTACTGTCTAGGGTGAAATACACTGGAGCATTTCAAGTAAAGAGAATTTAAAAGCTGTCCAAATACATTACAGCATAGTGTAATACTTTTTGTGGCCTATTTTGAGAAGAATATGTGGGTTCTGGCGGTAAGCAATTAATATTAGAAAAGGCTGTATTTGGTACATTTCAATGAATCCTGATAGGATACTGTGTAGGAGAAAGAGTAAGATGAGGATTATTTAATCCACTTGTATGGAGGCGTTTCCCGCCCCAATCTAGAATGGAACTTGGAACATGGTATTTGACGATTCTTATTTTTCCGTATAAACATTTTGCAATTAAAATCTGTTATAGGGGCTTGGGGAGGGATTGCTCCAGAGAATAGACTATGATCTTTGTGCGTACTCTCAACAAACCATCAAACGTGTTTTTCTGGCTTACTCTGCATTGCATGCTAATTTGTGTTTGCTGAAACCTTTGTTTTGGAAATATGAGGTTCATGCATCAAACGATGCATTGCAACTGATCTTTAATCCAGCGAATGAAAACATTTGTTTTAAAATGTTTAATGTTTTTAGGGATTTATTGCATTGACATTGATTGTGCACTTGGCAATTTATAATAAAAGTGGATCTCATTCTAGATCTATATCTTATTAATAAAAGAAGTGTGCAGGAACATATCCTGACAGCAAACTTTACTTTGGGCCTCCTTAGTGTGGGGGTACTAGATGAATGGGTTCAGAGTGCCCATAGGTAATAAAAGGAGTGTAGTGCATTTTGGAAATTAGGAGAGCAGCTGCAAGCAAAATGGCAGTATAATGCACAGGTCTTTTTGTCTCCGGTATCACCCCTGGGCTGCATGGGAACCATATATTTCTAATATCCTCACCTCATAAAGATTATATTGCTGGGTGCCAGACTGCCCTCACCCTAATTGGCTGGCCGGGACAACACCCTTGACAAAGCAGTTGTCAGCCTTCATTATCTTTTTCCCAAAGCATGGCAGTTTCCTTTAGTTCAGGGATTTCCAAAGGTTTGAGCATGGATCCAAACTCTAAACAGAGGATGTTTGATGGGGAGGGGATTCCATTAGGGATGTTTGCAGTATTTAAAACAGGGTCGGCTTGCATTCTGGTTAATTTACCAGTCCCAGGCACTTCGGAAAACTAGAGGCACAGGGGAGTCCACTGTGATGTGGCATGCATGGATGCAATATGTGGTATTCCCGAAGTATCCCAATCTCGAAGTATGGTTACAAACAAAACACTATTCCTCCCTTCTCTATGATCAAAATTCAAAAACTTCAAGGAGATGGCAAAAGTCCTACTTTCCGGTGCTCCCACACTTTGCACAATACAAATGGTCTCACACTGTATAGGTGGCCTACTGCACAAACAGGTGACAATTGTGACCATGCGAAGACCACATTGATACTATATTGACTTCACACACTCTCATATCTGACTTGTTCCTGTCCGTTACAAAAGGCCCACCCACATATTTTATGCACTGTTTTAATTGATTAGTGTGTGGGAACACTGTATGTTGGGAGATTTGCTGTTCCCCACACATGTCTGAGATTTCTTTAACAAATATGAGGAAATCCTTTTTTTTTAACCAATGTTTGCCCTGTGAGGGATTTCTGCATAAGAAAGTGGTGGCTTCCTCACAAGCCAAACCAGTCCGGAGACCTTTAGGTGTCTAGTGTTCAGAATTTGTAGGTTTTCTGAGGTGCTGGATGATGCTAGGCTTTCACGTGTAGCTCGGCATGTAGCAAGTTGGGGTCTAGAATAATAAGTCTAAACAGCATCCAGGCTCCTCACTGGGTGCACACGTAAGCATGTGGTGATCTGGACACTTCGCTTTTTTTTTTTTTGGTTTCCTTGAGGCTGAGGAGAAAAATCCAAACAGTATCTTGGCTCTTCACTGGGGTACAGATGTGTCTTTGTACCCCAGCAAGGAACCAATAGCTGTGTAATTTTTATTATTCTAATCAAAAATCCACAAACGGCACTTGACTCTTTGCTAGGACATGGACACACTGCTTCTTCCTCTAATGCTTCTCTTGCTCAGAGAATCGGACGGATGAAGGAGCAGTCTCAAACTGAATGGGGAGGTGGCGTTTAGGCATTTACTTGGTTGGTGGCGGCAAGGAGGGTGGGGAACAGCAGCGTTGCTCTTCCTGCTCCCTCTCCCACATCCCTCCCACCTCGAGAAAAAGTAGTTTGGGCTGGTCAGCATGGTTAGGGAGGAGCTGAGGGCAGTAATGTCTGCCCTTAGGATTGCTCATCGCTCTACACACCAGCCTCTTCCTTGCTTGGACCAGTAAAGGGCTAGGAAATCTCACCCATTCCATCTATACGTTTTTTATGCCTTTTGTGGCCTCCGATGCATATAAATGCAGTACCCCAGAAGTGAGCACCAGGCTGGGCACCGTAGCAATCCCTATTGAACAATTTAGCAAAGTAATTTCCGCATGTTTTTCCCAGACCTCAGCCCCCGATTGTTTCCCATACTTGCCAATAGACCAGATTCAGATGGAAGACTCCTGATTGTTTTAAGCCAAAAAATATTTTTTTTTGTCTGTCTCCCATTTGAAATTGTTTTTGCTCAATGGAGGTCAATGAGAGAATTACATCCTCAGTTTAACTCCCACATTCCTTCTAAAATGTTGGCATGTATGTTCCTCCCTCAAATTTTGACAGGCTTGACCTCGTGAAATCTTTCGGGAAAACAATGTGAATTGTTTTAGGACTCTTAATTCCCTTTCCAGGGCTAACATATGTTTGCACAGAGAGCGAAATTTAGCCCAAAAATTGTAATGTGGATCTAAGTATATCATTCTCATGTAATTTTTGTTTACCATGTTTGTAGGCTTAGACCGTTTCGTGACGTATTGATGGTAAATTCCAGTATCTTCATTTTTGTTTTTTAATTTCTCCTTCTAATAACCTTATTTAATTTATGCAAAGCCCGCTGCCTTGTAGGCCGTATAAAAGTCTCCAAGTAAAAACTAGAGTAGTTTTCAGTGTCTCTATCGTTGATTTCCACTTTTTCAACAGCACTGCAAATGCACCATTGTCCACTTGCTTTGTTAATTGTAGGATCGTGGACTTCAGCGATTTGACTATAGCCAGTTAAACCACAAACGCTTTTTGTAAACCTGCCGGTATACTGGTTATATACATTTATTGCCTGGTGTGATATTAGTTTCATTATATTCTATGCAAACTCTTCGAGAGAGGCACATACATGGCTGCCTGCCATTGATAACCATCCCGGAGGTATGCATCTAACTGTCAGCGATGTGTAAAAGTGACACTCTGAATTTAAAACTTTGTTCTGCTATTTTTGTTTTTTGATCACTGAAGTTCAGCGTCTGATTGGTAACACAGGCCCTCGGCCAATGGCTGAGGGGCCATTCTCTTCTGAATTCCAGCATTGGGCTGGTTTTTTGAGCAGCTTGGGGAGCCGATTTGGGCAGTTTCTGCATTGTTCGATGCTGCCAGCTGCCCAGTGGGTGCCAGAGTGGCCTTTCTAGAGGTAGATGGGCATCCATTACCTCCCTTTTATCAACGGCAAAGGTGTCACTCCCTTTTTATTGCTGGGCCGACCCATTAATATATGCATATTGAGCGGGGGCAGTGGCTCTGAGCAAAAGAGACCTCACTTGTTTTCAGGTGTTTCACCAGGGTAAAGTAATCCCTTTTTTTTAACACCCCCGCCGAAGCAGTGTTTTGCTAAAAGGAAATATGCAAATGTGGGCCACTTTCTTTTTTTTTTTAATTTTTTTTTTTGTGCCCGGGCCCATTTTTAATCCCAATCCCACCCTGCTGAAGTTAATCATACTTGTGTGAGTTCAATTAAAAACTGATCCCCAGGGCTGATGATTTTTGGCTATGACAAAGAATGCTTCTGTTCTGAACGCTACTATGGTTGTTGTAATTGTTTTGCATTTTGCAGTATGTACTATATTTAAGCAGTGCATTTTCACGTTCCTGGTTGCTTTTACATTTTGCTGGACCAGGTAACTTCCGGCACTTCAATGTTACTTGAGCTGAGCGTTATGATTGATGTTTACAACCTCCCTTACACTAACCGCTTGCAGGGACATAGAGATGAGACTGTCTGATATTATTTTGTTTTGTTTCCAACATAGGATATAGCCCAAATATATGAAGTTACTGCAATGCCCACATTTATTTTCATCAAGAACTGCGAGAAGGTATGTTGTGTGATAATTTCATTATTTGTTAAATTATTTTTCTTTCTTGTATAAATCTGATTTTAGGGAGTCAAAAAGTAGCACCCTCATACCTTGTGTATTGGGTATAAACATGTGACTTTTATGCTGTCATATGACCTTTTTCAATTTTAACATCCAGCTGACTGTAGCAGGGATGGTGATTGAGAACTGGGCCCTTGAGAATCAGAGGGAATGCAGATATTGAGATTCTAGAAACTGGGACTGTAGACCATGGTAGGGTTGGAGCACAGGTTTTCTTTTTCACCTTCTCATCTAATCCTAAACCCCGCTATACAGGTTGATCGATCTTTGATGTCGGCAGAAACGTAAGGAGTGACAGTCAATATAAGACTTTATCAATTATCATTTCCTTTAATTCAGTCAAAGATATTTAGTGCCAGTTAAAAGGGTTTTATTTTAGATCTTTTAGTTTGTCATCTTTTATTAAAGTATTATCTTCAGAGTCTCATTAACAAAGGTTATTATAATCAGTCAATATTAGATAATTAGGTTAGTCAATGCAATCAATATTATAATAATAATGAAAGAAGCATGTTCCATAAAATAACTACCCTATTCTAAAAGTCAAAAATACGAGAAAGGAAAAAAAGGTGTATATTCAGATACTTATTAAGGATTTCTGATGTAAAGAAATCAAAGGAACTCCATGAAGAGTTTCCTCTTAGTGTTGGGGGCTGTGCAGAATGAGATGTTGCTCTCAGTCGAAGGAAAAGTATGAATGAAAATCTCAATCAATCTGACTAGAAATTGTCTGAGAACACATACTAATATAAATAAAAAAATTCTATGTCGTAACAATATTATTTCTTCGTCATGGTGACTAATATGAATGATTTCAACACCCTCCTGGGAACAGGTTTACTCCACATCTTATCTCCAGATTACCAGGGTCGGACTAGCCATAGCAGGCACCAGGTGGTTCCTCTGTGGGCTGCCAGGGTGAGGGCTGATTTTTGGCCCCTAGGGCCGTCTTTGTTCCAGGGCTGTTTTTGCAGCATAGCTGCAAAATCTGCCCCTGTAACAATCGTCCGAAACCGGCCCAGGCAAACAGCTTGGCTGCTCCCAGGGGGGCCGGCCGAGCTCTTTGCCGAGGCCAGTTTTGGTACCCAGTCCGGCCCTGCAGATTACAATTGTCTTTTAACCATGTGTCCTTAAATGTTGCGGCACATCCTGTCATGATTTGCAAACACTTCTTCCCATCAATCATTCTCCTTGTCGTCTGCATCTTTTGAGGTGAGAACCTCACTATCAGTCATCTAATACAAACAAGTAGCTTCTGAAGTTGCAATGTCTGTGGCAAAGAAAAACATCTTGCACAATGAGTTTTTTATGTGAAAAACAAGCCTTTCAGTATTAATACATTTTCTTATTTATTCATGGCATAATCTGTTATTTCCAGTTAAGAACTGATGCTTCATTTCTATGTTAGTTGTATAGTTTTTAAGTATGGTTGCTTTGTACAAATTTAGCATTTAACACATTTCATTTTTAAATGTAAACTTTGCACATTATTTTTTATAAATTTTGCAAATGATTAATATCACAGTTGAATTAGGATAGTATCGTAGAGTTGATAACCTCAGAAAGGATTCAAACAGAGCTAGACAACACACCTAATATCGAAACAAAATATCAGGCCCCTCTACAAGTATACTCTCTCATCCATTTCAAATCACAAGTATGCTGGTGACTATACTTAATTCCGCTGTAGCAGTGTAGATATCTTGCAAAAAAAAGTTCCCCAACAGACTTTTTTTTTTTTTTTTTTTAATTCTATGCGCTGGTCCTTTAGCTTTTCAAAGTCTTGCAACTTCAGATCTAGCCACCAGAAATGCTAGAGCCCACCACTTTTGTGTCACAAGTAAGCCTGGGCGTAGTTCGCGTAGCCGCACTCCGCGAGCTACGCGAAGATGCACTTGCACTCCGCGAACTACGCATAACTCCGCGAACATGCGTAGTAGCTTGCTTGACCCGTTCGCGAGCCGTTTTTGTCTTCCGGAGCGCCGTGGAACTCTGGAACCTGCTCGACACCACATCTCCAGACGTCGCCTTCCTCACGGAAACATGGATGAATGCCTCCTCTGCACCCGACATCGCCGTCGCCATCCCGGACGGATACAAGATCACCCGGAGAGACCGCGTCAACCAGACAGGAGAAGGCATCGCCATCGTCCACAAGAACACCATCCGCATCACGACCAACTCAGACGACACCCTCACAGCCGCCGAACATCTTCACTTCCAGATACACACAGACCCCAAGACCACACTCAGAGGCAACCTCATCTACAGACCCCCAGGACCTCGCACACAATTCAGCGAAGACATCGCAGACTTCATCAGCCCGCACGCCCTCGCCTCCACTGACTACATCCTCCTAGGGGACCTAAACTTCCACCTGGAGAACAACAACGACAACACCACCACCCTCCTGCTGGACAACCTCGCCAACCTCGGACTCATGCAACTGGTGAACACCCCCACCCACTACGCCGGACACACGCTTTACCCAGTCTTCTCCTCCAGCAAGTACATCTCCTTCAGCCACTCCACCGGACTCCGCTGGACAGACCACAGCTGCGTCCACTTCAGCTTCAGAAAGACCACGACTCACCACCACCCGCAACAGGTTCCCCGCAGGAACTGGAACAAGATCACCACCGACCAGCTCACCACTTCACTGAGCCAGAACCCTCCCGCCAGCTCAATGGACCCCAACCAAGCAGCCAACAACGTCACACAGTGGATCACCAATTGCGCTCGCCCAACCAGCCTCGACCACTCGCAGTCCGGCTTCCGCGCCAACTACAGCACCGAAACCGCCCTCATTGCAGCCACTGACGACATCCGATCCCTGCTCGACAACTGGGAAACAGCGGCCCTCATCCTCCTGGACCTCTCCGCAGCATTCGATACGGTCTGCCAACGCACCCTAGTGCAGTGCCTCAGCAACATCGGAATCCAAGAGAAGGCACTGGAGTGGATCATCACGTTCCTCACCGGAAGAACCCAGAGAGTCTGCCTCCCCCCGTACAGATCCAAGGCTACCGAAGTCATATGCGGCGTACCACAAGGATCATCACTCAGCCCCACCCTCTTCAACGTTTACATGAGCCCCCTCGCAGCCATCGTACGCCAACACAACCTCAACATCATCTCCTACGCCGACGACACCCAGCTGATCCTCTCCCTCACCAACGACCCAGGAACCGCCAGAACCAACCTACACGAAGGGATGAAAGACTTAGTCGAATGGATGAGGAACAGCCGCCTGAAACTGAACTCAGACAAGACGGAAGTCCTCATCCTTGGATCATCACCCTCCGCCTGGGACGACTCCTGGTGGCCCCCTGCCATGGGCAGCGCACCCAAACCAACGGACCACGCACGCAACCTGGGCTTCATCCTGGACTCCTCCCTCTCGATGACCAGACAAGTCAACGCCGTCTCATAATCATGCTTCAACATCCTACGCATGCTCTGAAAGATCTTCCGATGGCTCGCCACCGAAACCAGGAAGACGGTCACACAGGCACTCGTCACCAGCCGACTGGACTACTGAAACACCCTCTATACCGGAACCACAGCCAAACTCCAGAAAAGACTCTAACACATCCAGAACGCCTCCGCACGACTCATCTTGGACATCCCCCGACACAGCCACATCTCCGGACACCTGAGAGACCTTCACTGGCTCCCCGTCAGCAAGAGAATCACGTTCCAACTCCTCACCCACGCACACAAGGCCCTCCACGACCTGGGCCCCAGGTACCTCAACAACCGCCTGACCTTCTACACTCCCACCCGCCAGCTACGATCGACCAGCCATGCCCTCGCCGCCGTGCCACGCATCCGAAGATCCACCATGGGAGGAAGATCCTTCTCCTACCTGGCAGCCAAGACTTGGAACTCCCTTCCCATCCACCTCCGCCTGACCCAAGACCACCTCTGCTTCAGGAAGCAACTCAAGACATGGCTGTTCGAGCAGTAGCGGACCCCCCTCCCCCAAGCGCCTTGAGACCCTCTGGGTGAGTAGCGCGCTATACAAATATCCTGATTGATTGATTGATTGCCTGCATGCTCGGGATGTGTAGCGCGTGAAGTTACCCATGAGGTTTGTCCCGCCCGCTCGCGTCCCCTTATTTCCGGTCACTACTAACGTGTTCGCGAGTAATTCTGTGCCAGATTGCAGTTTCTGCGTGTTCGGCAACTCAATCTTACCAACAAGCATCCTCGTGCACGCGAAAATGCTATTGAGCGCGCGAGAACTACGCTACGCAGCAGTTTGCGGAGTATTTGACAACTTCGCGTTCTCCGCGGAGTTGCCGAAACTCCGCGAACGGAGCGTAGTTCTTCGCCCAGGGCTAGTCACAAGGAGAGTAACTCCAGATGCCTAGAACTAATCAATGTAGCCAGTGAATCTGGGACACCTGTATCCAAGACCATGTCCTGAGGAAATTGTAACCTATACAAAATCCATATGGGTTTGGACAGCAGTTTGCATGATTCCCCCCCTTCCTCCCTAGCGCCTCATTCATGTGGGCAAGGGGGCCTACACTTCTTACTCCACACCCTCTGAGTGCATGTTAATGTGCACCAACAAATCCCCACACTTGGGACAACCCCAGAAGGCAAAATCTGTATCCAAGTGCTAAGGGGCCAAGTAATCAATAAACGTGCTCTATACACATGCCACATAACCTAACATATGAGATGATTTATTTCATTAAAGATACGAGTTTCAGGCAAACTCGGAGGAGGGGCATAATTAATATTGGTAAAGATTGTTACCTAGCTGAACTTTGACTTTCTGAAAAGAACCATGCTGTGCAATATGTAGCTTATGTACAAGCATACTGTTCTCTTTCGAAGTTGTGGGGGGTTGGTAATTGGTAACAAGTGAGTAAAATCGGAACTAATGTATTTACTGTAGCATCTGCTGCCATGTATTCCTTACCCATGGCTGAAACCAAACCCTATTCTTCTCACATTGTATGTCATTCATCAATGCTCTAAGGAAAGTACAGATACTGGGACAAGTGAATTTTCACCCTCTGCTCTTCTCAAGAAAAAGTTTCATAAGATCATATTTCAAAAAGAGATTAAAAGGTGCTTTGAGTGAGTGTAAAGAATAAAGATCTAATTAGCCTACCCCAAATATCAAGAAGTCTAGAATGTCCTTTTGATTTTCTGCTTGATTTAAGAGTCTGATTGTGACTCCAATGCTAACTGCATCTTTGAGCTATTTTCCTGCATTATTCCCTTACCCATTGTCATGCCCTACCATTCATCACTTGTTCAGCTTTGACATATCTACTCCTATGTTTCTCATTCGGTCTCTCTGCTCCTAGTTGTATGCTAATACCTTTTATTAGAGCCTGCTTACAAGTTATTCGTGATATTCTAACCTCTGCATAAACTCCCGTTCAATTTTAGGTCAGAATTACAAGTTTGAAGGTATTTAACACGTTTTAAAATTATTGGTCGTGCTAAATAACTAATTCTTCATACAATTTTGGCAGATCAATCCTGCTAAAATTTAACCGGGGGAAACTCATATGGAATTGACCATATCATTCGATTTTTGGTGCGTTGAACTCCAAAATCGGCATTTTATTGCCTATGAACTCTTAATAGGTGTTATTTATCACATCTGGTAAATAACATACCCCGTGGTATCCTTATTTATCAGAGGAGATAAATAATGTCTTAGATTGTAATCAGGACCTTAGCATCTGTGGTTTGCCCACTAAGCTTTTGTGCAAACTCATGCCACCCTATATTTTTTTATTTCTGGTCCATAATGGCCATCTGCCTCAACAAGAAAAGACATTGGTCATTTAATTATGAATGGACATATCATTCCATATCCTCTCCTACTTTGAGAGCAGAACAGTGAAAACCATTCCCAGCTGATGCTGTCTGAACCCTATGCACTCCTGCACTGAATCACTTTCATTGTAATGTATCTCTGTAAAGAGTTACTCGGCTTTATTTATCTGCTCCATTTCTTGCTCTGCATCATGGTGGATGTATTTATTCCTAAAGGCCAGTACAGAAAAATACATCAGGCCCAGGTATATTAACATTTGGCGCAAAGCGGCAAGACCACTTTCTGCGTTGCCCTGCATCAGATGCAGAGAGCAGGAATGGTCCATATTTACTAGGATATGGCGTAGTCCTGCTCTTTGTTTGCTGGTCACTTAGTCTTCTTGAGCCTGCGCAGGCACCTTTACGCAGTAGTGCAAGGGTGCCTGCATTACTATCGGGATTTGTTTTGTGCAGGAAGGAACACCTTCCTGCACAAAAACAATCCTTAGAGGAATTTTCTTCGTTCTATGTGTGCTGCATAGAAAGAGGAAATAACCAGGTGAAATTAACATTTATCCTCATTACACCTTTTTGGGACGGTTTGTCATTTTGATGCATTTCCAGGTTTGCAATTCTTATTAAATCTAGGAATGTGCCAGAATCCATGGGTGGATGCATGAGAACACCCATAGACCAACCAGGGAGTCTCTGGCCAACACAGAGTAACTAAAGGCAGTGACTTGCACTGCTGTGCGTTACTCTAGATTTAATAAGCCATGCCAGTGACTTAGTAAATCTGACTTAAGTGCTTGCGTTGACCTGCACAATGCAAGGGTAACTCTAGCCCTTGGCAAATCTAAGCCCTTCTTGACTGTTCGTTTAAAAAAATAAAATGTTATGCTACATGTTGTGAAGGAGAATGGTGCCTCACTTTCTCATTTTTATATGGATATTTGTTTTTGATTTTCAGGTTGACGTGTGCACAGGAGCTGACATTCAGGCGGTCGAAAAAAAACTAAAAGCACACATGTGATCGCTCAAGATTTATGATGATTTTTCTAACCACTGTGGAGTCGTTATGATGCAAGCTTCTATTCAAGCAGGATCGCAGCATATGACGAATGCAATAAAAATATATATATTTAGTATATTGTTTTTTTTTATATACTTTCTAATTATCATTGCCAAACTTCTTTGATCTGTGCAGGTCAAGTCTACGTAATTTTTTAAAACCGTTTCAAAACATGCAGTTAAATACAAACACCCATCTTTTAGGGAACAGCTTGTCAGGTTCAAAGACATTTCATACAATTGGAATTAAATGCGTCCTTTTTTCTTTCAGGTATTACCTATAATACAATTGGTTCTTACATTCTTTGTCTCGGACAGCCTTTCACTCACCCAGGTTGGTAAGTATTTCAAGCACCTTCCTGCCTCCGCCCCTTTGTCCATACGTCCTAGACATACCTCTTTACGAGGTAAATGCCATAGCACCTAGCACCACTGAAGAAACGCAAGCCTGACCGCAAATGGGACAGCCCTCCCATACTGAACTATACAAAACAGTGAAGTATGGGATGCTTGAATCCATCCCAGACACTGGTAATTACTCAAGCCGGATCCCAGCCCATCGTTATTTTGCACACATTGCAACCTCAGTTTGGGCCCAGTTATATGCAACTCGGTCTTGACCCTGCTCCAATGAGAATAGTCCAGCCCAAACTTACGAAGCCAGGTCCTCACTGAACTAGAATACAAGTTTGGGGTTACCCATGCAGAATGCAATTCAGAGGGAATATTTGAAAAATTTGATCTTTCCTTGCTCGCTAGCTTACATGTTAAGTCAGCACTGAAGACCAATTTAATTGGTAGCAAATGTTCCCACAGTTGTCTATGAAAACAGTACCCCTCTTGTATGCCTGGGCCTATAGCTGCTCCAAAATGTGGAAAAATCTACATTTCTGTCTTGTAAATTGACCATTTTCGCAATGTGTAGCAGCTGTATTTGGACTGGACCTGGCTGCCACTGAGAAACTACTAAACCCAGAAATTTCTGAAAACTTAAAAACCAGTGGAGTCAAAGGGTGGTGTTATATGCGTGGATCCCATTATGTTTTCTTACCCAGAATGCCCTGCAAACCTCGGGTTTGCTAAAATCACACTTTTACTGTGAGGAAGAGTTATGGAATCTGTAGGGATCCACATAATTCTACCATAATGCATACCTACACTACTCTTAGGTTTGGAAAAAAAAAAAACAATTGCACCACTAACTTTGCTGCTGTATTACAGTCCTGATACCCACCTCCTATGAAGACTAACATCTCATTCAACATGTAGGCACTATTTCAAAAAGCAGTTTCAGTGCTATTAAATATTTCACTACATTTCAGTAATATACATTTGGAGAGGCTTACAGAAATGAACATGTTCTGCCTTAGAGGCAGGCAAGTCACTGAAAGCTCGAGCCTGAAGCCCGGCTCTGGTGTAGCTTGAGGTCCTGTTGGAACCTCGATCCTATAACGAGCAAACTATTCCTGTGGCTTCTGCCTTCCATCCTCACTCTAACCCCATGCAGACAGAGGTCAAAACCAAGCATTAACATTTGAGGTAAAAAGGAGAGACAAATATCCATTAAGTGGATGAGCTGTACAAAATTAAACCAAGCCTGGAAAAATGCCATTTTTTCACTTGTGTGGAAATTTAAAGTTGTGTGATCTTAGGCAAATATTTTATTTCACAACCCTTCTCCATTATCACATATGTAAGCACTTTCAAATTAGTGAGTTCAGAATACCAGCTGTGGGGAAACCTATTGTGTTTGATTTAATAGACTATAATGTTCCTCTATAATAAATTGGGCCACAAAGGTCTGCTATAACCACTATCTCGATTCTTTTTCACTATTGGCGCTGTTGCCAGTGTGGAGACAGTCGGGAATGGTTCTATGTTTACGTTAAAAAAAAAAAAACTATGGGGCATATCGGGCAGGGTGTTAAGATTATCACCGCTTTAGCGGCAGGAAACTGCCGCTAAAGCGGCGATAATGGGCTTGATAAAACGCCGTAGAGAATTCCCATGTTCACACCGGAACATGGGTTTCTATAGGAATTCACAAGGGCATATTATCAAGCCCATGATCGCCGCTTTAGCGGCAGTTTCCTGCCACCAAAGCGGCGATAATTCTAACGCCGTTTCTGGATAATATGCCCCTATCACTTTTAATAAGTACTTCCCTGTGCAGTGCGATAAGGTAATGCATTATTGTCAAAGCTTCCACGTACCATAAACGAAAGATCCAATTCGTACCATAGTGTCTGGTAATGATGATGCCAGGGGCAGCTATTGAATAGATACAACCTAGGGTTTAGCAATGCAATTTTCTATGTCCTGGTCAGAAATGAAGTGCTGTTGCACGGTCATAAAAACCCAATTGAGCCTGATACTAATGCCTGGTAAGATGTTGAGCGTACCTACGCTGCCTAGACACAAACTACAGGGTGGCACACAGGTTTTCCTGTCACAATAAAAAATGTAGTGCCTGTAACTCTTTGGAAAAAGTCCATTGAGCCTGTCAATAATAAAACGATAAAATCTAAGTGCCAAATTCAGTGGTGATATTTTAAGTCAAAAATTATATCCAATTTAGATTTTTGTGCTATAGCTGGACACACCACGTGGAGCTCTAAGATGTCGCCCAGAATGATGAAAGGAAGTGCAGTCATTCTTTAACAGGAGCTCCTGTTTTGGCTAAAGGATAGCAGTGCTTTTCGCCAAGAGCCCTTTGCAGTGTCAATGTCCGTTTCACCAATCACAAAGGTCTCTGGTGCAAGAAAAGTGTTTCCAAGCCGTGAATCCGATGACCAGCCACAGTGGCCAGCTGGCTGAGAACGAGTGAAGGAGGTGTGTGTGATATGCTGTGATGCAGCGGGTGGGTATATAAACCCCCTGCATAATCAATTCTATACCCGGATAGAGAGCTTTAAATTATGAATTTGCTTAGTACTGCCTTCTCACCCGCTCAGACACCGTTGCCCCCCATTAAGGGGAATGGTCGCAATGCTAAAACACAGCAGCATTTTTAAAAAGCTTTTAATTACTTCGTCGTTCCTTCTGTCCTCGGCACAAGGCAGCCAGTGTAGTCTACAAAGGCAGCAACCGTCTACAGATCATTACGATTTTTGATTTAACATCACTTCCCATATATTTAAATGTAAGCTTATAGTATAGTGGTCAGCACTGCAGGTCTCCCCTGTTACTGATTGACTTTATATTCATGACCTGTGGCCTTGATTCTCAAAGGTAAATTTTCACTTTTGTACACATAAAAAGATAAGCCTGTCCCATCTTTTTATGTATGGAGTTCTTCACCACGACTGCAGAGTCTCCGTAGTCGTAAACTCATGGGGTCTCATTTGTGAAGCCTTGCGTCAGATTTGCGCTTTGAGTCAATTCAATTCAATTCAAAGAATCTTTATTCGGTGATTAAAAAACACCATAAAAGCACATTTATATTTACACAATAAAAAAGCATTAAACATTTCAGAATTCTTTGTACAAAAAATTAACAGACATAGCTGCAGCAGTATGACCATATTTAACATTAAAAAGAGAGAATAAAAAGTTTCAATCTACATCTCTAGTGAGCCTTAGTCTTAGGGCAACTTTAATAAAATTCATGATGCTACACAGTGTCAAAGGGTCCTCGGCTTTCTGTAAGAAAACTAATGCCTCCCTAGCGTGGACCAGATTAGCTTTTTTCAAGATATTCACAAGGTATTTACGCCGGGGCATAGAGTAGAAGGGGCAAAGTAAGACCAGGTGAAGGGAATCCTGCGGAGACCTATTGTCGCAGCCGCAGGGCCCCTTCTGGTCTATTGTTGTGACGAACCCCGCTGGTGATGCCAACATGAATGGGAGTAAGTTTAGCCTAAATCTGCACATCAGGAACCTATCCTGGGCATTGTGCATGAGAAACAAGTATGGCTCCATACCTTGGACGCTTTTAACTTGGCAATGGGCCCTCACAGTCTTTTTACATCCTTCAACCTCCTCTCTGCACGTAGTTTTCTGTTCCAGGAATATTCTCCCCACTTGTTGTTTATCCTGGGCTACAATCGATGCAGGGTGAAAGAAGAGGTTCCCAAAACCTAGCTCCTCTAAGCTATTCTTTACATAAAGGAGCCAGGGGATGCGCATACATTTGTCCCTCTTCAGACAATCTGATAAAATTTCTCTACTTAGTGACGCCTCCGGGTTCACCCAAATTTTTAACCATGCTATGATTGGCCTCAGTTTTATCAGATCTTCTATATATGGTCTCCCTAGCTCACCGTGGACAATCAAACCAGCAGTACATTGTGGGGCCCTCAGAACTGATTTCAGGTATTTGTTTTCTTCTCTTTGTATGCTAGTGGTATTAACAAAGCCCCATACCTCCGCCCCATAGATTACCTTGGAGCAGGATACAGAGCTATACAGGTTTAACACCTGTTCCGGGGACCATCTTCCTAGCCTCCTGCCATAACTGGCAATTGCCCCATTAGAAGATACCATTTTGCCACAGCGTTCCACTACCAAGGTGTCAAACCGCAAGGCACCATCAAATGTAACACCAAGCTTTGGGAATGTTTTAACCTCTTCCAAAATGTGGCTCCCTATTTTGTAGGTGAATTTAGAGGCGCTTTTTTTCCCTGCCAGGAGGACATAACATTTACTAAGATTTGCAGAAAGGTCCAGGGCAGACATAAAGCTAACGAATCAGTCAATCAGGGTTTGAAGGCTCCTCGGTGTGCGTGCAATCAAAACCGCGTCATCTGCATAAAGCAGAACGGGAATGTGACGCGACCCCACCCTTGGGCAATCTGCCTTCAATCCTAATAAAAACTGCTCTAAGTTGTTGATATAGAGTGAGAACAAAAAGGGAGCGAGAATGCAGCCTTGACGCACTCCGCTCTTACAAGGAAAGGAACTAGTCAGCCCCCCCTCCCTATTAAAGCGGACCTTGGCAGTGGTATCACTATGCAGTTCTCTCAGGATGTTAATTAGCCCGCTCTCTATCCCCATACTGAGCATCATGCCCCACAGTTTTTCCCTGTTCACGTGATCAAATGCTGCTGCCAAGTCCATAAAACCCATATAAATGGGTTCATCACTAGCTATGGTATACTTGGCAGTCAGCATATATAGATTCAAACACTGATCACTAGTGGACCTCCCTGCCCTAAAGCCGTATTGGGTGTCCGAGAAGATGTTCCTTTCCTCGGTCCACTCGGACAATCTATTAAGGATCGCCCTCCCCAAAAGCTTTGCTGACACATCAATCAGGGAGATCGGGCGGTAGCACTTTGGGTCATCCCTGTTGCCCTTTTTGAAGATTGGCACAATTACTGCCATGGACCAGGATCGGGGCAGGCCATAAATAATAGCGGTGTTTATTACCCTTGTCATAAGGGGGGCCCACAATTCGATGTTACTCAAAAAGAGATCGGGAGGGATTCCGTCAGGCCCCGGTGCTTTGTTTTTGGTCAGACCCTCAATCCCTGCAATTATTTCCTTAATGGAAAATTCCACCAGTGTGGACTCGCTAGAATTTGCCGGGGATTCTACAAAGGAACCTGGCTCGTGATTATAGAGGCCCCTAAAGTGGTTAATCCACTGCTCTGGGAGAATATTAGCCCCTATACCCGGGGAGTCTTTTTCCTGGAAGGTTGGGTTATTAATTATTTTCCAGAAACCCGCTAGGTCCTTTTTTTCCCCCGCTTCTCGTAGATCTGCCCATGCTTCCGCCTGCAAGGCCAACTTCCTCCTCTTAATTTCTCTTTTGTAAACGTCTCTAGACTCTTTTACTTTGTGGGGGACCCTTGGTTTGGCTTTAAGGGTGCTTCTCAGCTCCCTCAGGGCTTTAGAGCAGGCTTTATCAAACCAACGGGGATTCCCGTCGATCTTGAGAGGCACACTGGTTTTTTATAAACCGTCGACCAGCTTTGCAATCTGTTCGAAGGCTTCCATTACCCTTGGTCCATGGACTTCGGTGTCCAGGCAATCATTAATGGCTAGTTTCCCTGCGTCCACTAAGCCCTTATAAAACTTTTCCCCATCAATTTTAGCCTCCTGCCCTGATCTGATGTTCTCTCAGTAATGGTAGGGTAGGCTCTAATTCTTGGGCCAGCCAAATACAGCAGTTCCAGGACAAGAGGGTTGTGGTCGCTAAAACCACTCCACTCAATCCCTACACTGATTATCTTATTCATTAGTGCCCTAGAGACCAGGATATAATCTATAAAGGAGGAGCATCCTCTACCCTTAAATGTGGGGGGGAGTGTGCCACCCTCCTGTATCCCTACCATATTAATGGTATGCCCAAGATCATATTTAAGCCGTGACATCCTAAGGGCTAAGCCCAACGGCGTGTGAGAGAAATGTGGTCCCTTCTCCAGAGGACATCGGGACCAATCTATGTTTGTGTGGACCAGTGCTGGGCACAAATGGCAGTTAAAATCTCCCATAACCACTAGCCCATATGGAAGCCTGTTATTTTGACCTAATAGTACCTGGCTCAACCTGTTATCCAGTTCGAGGGCAAAAGGGGAGTTAGATCCCGCAGTCTCATTGTTATAGAGGTTTACAGCGACGAATCTAAGACCTTTCTCCGTGAACCTAACAGCCTGAATCCTGTGGGAGTTGCACTCCAGGCAAGCATATTTTCCCGGTATGCTCAGATCTGTATAAATAGCCAAACCTCCCATGGCTCTCCCTGATCTTGATTTTTGCGCGGGTACAAAAAAGGACTTATACCCTTCTAGATGAAAATTGTTCTCCAGGGCCCAGGTCTCCTGCAGGCATATTATGTGAAAATTCCTGATATATTCAAGCCACTCCTTGTTGTTGACCTTCCCAGCCAAACCGGCTATATTCCATGAAATAATTTTTAGTGCATCCCCCCCCTGGATCCCACTTCGTTGCATCCCATCTAGTGGTTCTCGCCTTTCCTCCCCCGGGACTGGTCCTTGCGCATCACCCAAGTGTGCATTTTCTACGGCCCTCGGTTCATCCAACATCTGGTTCCGGGCACTACTTGTTGTTAGGTGGGTGGTAATCTCCTGCTCAATGTTTTGGGCACCACTGTCCCCGCTATCCCCCCTGCAGTGTTCTGTTTGTCAGTCCACCCCCTCGAGTCCATCCAAACAATGGAACCGATTAAAAGTTTGGAAAGGTGGTAGTGGCCTGTTAGGTGGTGGCCTGGGATTGAACTCAGGGTGCTGGGCGCCCCTTCGGCCCACCCTTTCCCAGTTGTCATAAGAACGGGTGCCATGTGTGTGAACCGGGACAGGGGGAAAGAAAAAGGACACCTGAAGTGTTTGGATTGTTGTCACTAGTGATCTGTTCCTTCCCTGGCATATGTGAGCGACTGTTCCAGTATCCCTGAAGCTCACCAATATGCAGTCCCCTATGATGGATTTACGTGTTCTCCCTATCCAGGGTACCCTTCTGACCATTATTATCTCATTACTTAGGTGTACAGGTAATGGTCTATTCTGATTTAGCCACGTAATCACCTTAGCTTTTAAAGTGCAGAAATCCTCAGCTTCACCCTCCTTTAATGGTGGAACGCCCGCCATAACTACTGTGAGGTCATTCGCCTCTGGTGGTAAGTTGGGTCTGCGTGGCCTAGGGGGGGGCTTCATTAATGGGGTTGGTGCTACACTTACTTTCGGCTGTACTATGGGGACGCTGTTTGCCTTTACAGGGGTGTTAGATCCTATGCAGTTGGATGGTTTATTTAAAGCAGGATTGTTCCTGAGTTTGTGGTGGGATGGTCGTAATGGGCGCCTGTGGGGGAGCCTGATGAAGTGCGCTATTCGGGACTTTTGAACTGACAGTTGATTTAGGGGCCTTTTCATGGGAATTGGGCGGGTTTTTAATGCTACTTAGCGTGGCCTCAAGGATGGTTAATCTTATTTCCACTTTCTTAATACTTTCACTAATAGGAAGCAAAAGTGACCTAAGCAGGAATTCCAGGTTGCCCAGCGGGACAACAGAAAGAGGGGCATTGGTGGTGTTACTAGCCACCTCGTTTGACACAATGGGGGCCCCACCCTCCTTAGCCGTGGGTATGGGGTGTAAATCACCCGCCACAGTCCCAGAAGGTGTCGTGTGTTTAGGTGGCTTCCCAAAGTCGGAGTGGGAGATCTTGGGTTTGTTTTTAACCTGGGCACCCTTCGACTTCCTCCTACGTTTATTTGGGGGGGGTCCAAATACACCCTGCGCAGCAATTTGTTTTGGTTTAGCTTTTCTAGGCTTTGATTGTGCGGGGGCTTGGGAGATTAGATCAATGGTCTCCCTGGTTGGGCTTTCGCTCCTCACTGGAGTTGAGGTCCTTGGTGTTTCAGGGGGCGTTTTCGTGACATCCCTAAGCAGGATAGGGACGTCTTCCAATAATGTTAAATCTGGGGTAGGTGTAGGGGGATGGTCTCCTAGGGGTCGGCCTTTCAAGTTGTCAATGGAGCGTCTCTGCTCGGCCCTAAGTCTACTTAACATGTTTTCCTTGTCCCCTTCAACCCCTGCCCGTGGGAAGTAGTTCTCTAGGGTCATATTTTTTGTTCCTGCCTGTCTTATGGGGGTGCTTTCTCTTGCCGGAGACGGCATAGTTTCTTAGGGTGTGATACCAGCAATAAGGTTGCTTAACAGCTTCAGTACCTGGGGGTGGGTGGCGGGCCAAGAGAATAGGCCCAGCCCGGCCTCTTCCGGCCCCGGACGGCCACAGACGGTCCCGCCCTTGTCCCGGGCTTCTCCCGGGCGCACTCCCGCACGCTCCCGCGCAGCGGGCGTGCTAAGGTCTTAAAGTACTAGTGCACGTTATGGGCGGGGTCGCGGCCGGCAGGGAGAGCAGCCCAGCTGATGGTGATGGGGCTCGCAGGGGCTCCTGGTCCACGGAGTCCCTGCTTTGCTCGCAACCCTGCCGGTCCGGAGAACAGCCCAAGACAGCAGCCCCTCGAGAGATAGCACGCTGCGGGACCCGCGTAGCGGGTCCGGCGAGGTGGGAAGCAGGTCCGGTGACAGAGAGCAAAGCGCCTTCAGCAATCCAAGTTCAGCTCCTCAGAGTGTCCCGTTTGGGTGCGGGAGATCCCGCCTGTTTAAGCTGCGGGGGCGTGGCCGGCAGGGAGAGCAGCCCAGCTGATGGTGATGGGGCTCGCAGGGGCTCCTGGTCCACGGAGTCCCTGCTTTGCTCGCAACCCTGCCGGTCCGGAGAACAGCCCAAGACAGCAGCCCCTCGAGAGAGCACGCTGCGGGACCCGCGTAGCGGGTCCGGCGAGGTGGGAAGCAGGTCCGGTGACAGAGAGCAAAGCGCCTTCAGCAATCCAAGTTCAGCTCCTCAGAGTCACTTTTTGTGACTCATCGGTGGCGTAAAGCATGCCTCCTGTTGCGTCATTTTATAATTAGTGCGCATCTAAGCAGATGTCACTTTGTAGACCCCCTGCGCTACATTATATCTGCGTCATGTATAATGTATGCAGGGGGGAGCACTCTCCTGCAAAAAGCCTAGTAGAATTGACATCTAGAAATGATGCAGTGAAATCTCATAGGACGCTGTTGCGTCAATCTTTCGCCTGCCTCACAGCAGGCTTAAGACTGATGTAGGGCAAGCTCCATATGAAAGGGCCTATCTGAAAGGATGCATTGCAGGAGTTGCTTCACTTTTGTGACACCATCAATGCGTCACTTTTGCACCATAAAGATACGTCAGTATTTGACGGATCTGTAACTCCTTGATGCTTCATACAGTAAATATGATGCATCAGGTATGTCCCAAGGAGTGCGCACTGAGAAGTGACATATCGCTGCTTTCACGCAGCGATGCGTCATTTCTCATGAATGAGGCCCGTAGTTTGTAAATCGTAATTTACACAAGTGTAAGTTAATCGTTTGAATCCGGCCCTTAAGTATTTAGCACGGCCACTGTGACACTTAGTCAAACTTTTTTTTTTGGCAGCAACATATTCTTGCAATGTTAAAAAGTGAAACAATTGCCACAATGCAATTTGCTGTGCTAGGCCCTAAATAGGCACTACTGGCTGTGGGAGCCACACATGATATAGTCACTTGCAACTGTTCAATCTTGCTGACACATGATCAACTATATGATTGATATGTACTTAAGTTGCAGATGCATTAGAGCAAGGAGGTCTTCTTTCCCCCAACATGTGTCATGCTGTAGTTTGCTAAAAGTAAATCTCTCCAGGAAGGGAGTGAAAAGGATCACTAATGATACTGCAGCCTAACCCTACATTCCCTTCCTTTTCAAGGGCAAATTCCATATCTGAGCATTTCTTATACTATCTTTAATTGTGCCATCAAATTATATTTCATACACTTCTGCTCACTGGGGTCGGAATTTCCCCATATAGTGGCACTGAGCTTATCGCTTTGGGTAGGATAAAGATCAGAGTTGCGCTTAAGCCTTCTAACCTAGAGTCCACATCTTTCTTGCAGACAGGCATGTAGTCTGGAAAGGGGAAACTTTATGTTCGAGGCACATGGGCTGCAGATGGTACATTATGAATAGATCGCCATCTGGTGTTGGGCTCGGATGATTGCACTTGTTTTTCTCTTGGAGAGTCTTTTGTAGCTTGGTGACTCCTCCTTTGGTTGCTAGTGCGCATGGGCATCGGCTCCATCCTTAGATTGTTTTTTTCCGCCATCAGGTTCGGATGAGGATCGAAGCGCTCCAGATCGACTTTGGAAAGAAGTGAACTTTCGGCGCGTATTCCCTTTCCAATTCGACGGTATTGTTATCGAATGCGATTTCATTTCCATTCCGACGCGTTTCGATTTCAACATCAAAGAAAAACCTTTGATCTACGTCGACGAACAGGAGGCCTTTCTCGACGTGGTCAAGCCCGGAGTCCATGGAAAGGACTCCATTTAAGAAATGTCCAACGTGTGGTGCTAAGTTCCCACACAAGGACCTACACGAGGTGTGCAACCTCTGCCTGTCGCCTGAACACGAAACCAGGGACTGCGAAGCCTGTGCAGCATTCTCTTCAAAGTCGACTATTAGAAACCATCGAGCTCGAAGACACGAGGTTTCCAGAATGCAGTCGGAGGCGATCCCGGAGCTGTTCGAAGACCAGAACCTCGAAGAAGAGGATCAAGAAGAACAGTCTGGGTCGGAAGGGAACGAGTCGGAGGTCGAGGAATTTGACGTTCAACAAACAGTGAGTGACGACATCCCCTTACCAAAAAACAGACCCCGTGCGGTAACGACCCCGCCTTCGATCCCGGTCAAACCGCAAAAGGTTTCTGACGCCCCGCCTTCGGGCCCGGCAACGAAACCGAAACTGAAGCCGAAACTCTCGGTCTCCCACCATGTCGGATCCGAGAAACGGTCGACATCAACTTCGACACCGAAGCTTCATGCAAGGGAAAGCTCGCCATCGACACTCCATGTCGAAACCGAAACATTCTTCGACGTCTAAGACACAATCGATACTGAAAAAAATCGGACTCTAGCAAATCCTCGGTGCCGAAGACACCAAATATTGGCGATCGGAAGCAAAGGCACCTTTTGGAACCGAAAGCTTCGGTACCGATACAGGATCAACAAACGGATCCGAAACAAAAGATTTTGTTTATTGATCCACAAACTGGCAAAGTGGTGACGAAGAAGAGGAAGAATGAACAGCTAGAAGACAAAGCTCTTCCTTCTAAGAAGAGAACAATGGGGACAAATACAACTCCTCCTACTTCTCCTCGACCTAAAGTCACACCCTCTTCTCCTATTCCTCACACTATGCCAACTACTCCTCCACCTTATACACCAAGACCATCCACACCTCAAACAGATGTAGACAGTGACACAGGGGAGGGAGAACCTCATGGGGATGATGAATCTATCCCAGATGAGGAAGACCCATGGGAGAATTATGACGCAGGGTCAGATGATAATGACCCAGTTATATCCCTCAAAACCTTCACCACCTGATAACACAGGTTTTGTACAGCTCATTAATAGGGCAGCAAAATATCATAAGGTAGAACTACATGCAGAACCTCAAGTAGAGGATTTCTTATTAGACACTACCTACTGCACAAAGAACATCAGGTACTCTACCTATGCTGAAAGGTCTTCTCAGTCACACAGCCGACATATTTAAAGACCCAGTGAGGGCTAGGGTGTTGAACCCAAGAATTGATAAAAATAAGGCAGCTCCAAAGGACCCAATATTTATCAAGGGACAGGTACCTCTGGACTTGCTTGTAGTTTCCAACGCTCTCAAAAGAGCAAATTCATTATCTACAGTAGAAGCCCCTCCACCTGCTAAGGAGTCAAAATTAATAGATGCATCAGGAAAAAGAGTAGCATCACAATCGGCAAACAGCTGGCGCATAGCCAATACACAAGCGCTACTTGCACGCTACGATAGGGCGCATTATGATGAGTTAGAGCTCATCACAAATCTCCCTAAAGAACATCAGAAAAGAGCAGATCAGCTTATACAGGAAGGAAAGATAATAACTAATACTTCCATTAAATGCGCACTGGACGCAGCAGACACTGCAGCAAGATCCATCAACCCCAGTATCATGATAAGAAGACATGCATGGCTTAGTCTCAGGGTTCAAACAAGAAGTACAAACATCTTTATTGAACCAACCTTTTAATCAGAAGACACTTTTCGGCTCGGGCACAGATGAGACCTTAGAAAAGATGAAAAAGGACACAAACGGCTAAGTCAATGGGAGCATTACAACAGCCAACACAAAGGGGTTCCTTTCGTAGATCCACCTATAGAGGGGGCTCAAAGTACAGGAACAAGTCGGCAATCTACCTCTTTTACGCCAACATCACCCAGAGGTAATTCAAGAGGTGGTTACAGAGGTAACAACAACCAGGGTAGAGGTCGCGGAAATAAGAACAACCGTAACTCCCCAACCCCAAAACAGTGACTTAATAAAACTCCCCCCAGACCACATAACACCGGTCGGGACGTCTATCACAGTTCCTACCTGTCTGGGAAAACATCACATCAGACAAGTGGGTGAGACAAATTATCCAACATGGTTATTGCCTAGAACTCAGATACCCCACCAAACATCCCCCCCAAACAGCGTCCAATGAGTCAAGACCATCTGACTTTGTTAAAAGAAGAAGTACTATCTCTGCTACAAAAGCATGCCATAGAGAAGGTTCCAAAACACCAACAAGGGACAAGAGTATATTCTCTATACTTCCTAATCCCCAAAAAAGACTGGTCTCTAAGACCAATCTTAGACCTCAGACCTCTCAATGCATACATAAATTCAGAACATTTCCACATGATCACGCTCCAAGTACTTCCTTTACTGAAGAAAGGGGACTTTCTTTCTACACTGGATCTAAAAGACGCTTACTTTCACATCCCAATTCACAAAGCCCACAGGAAATACCTAAGGTTTGTAGTGGAAGGACAACATTATCAGTTCAAAGTCCTTCCGTTTGGGGTCACAACGGCACCAAGAGTGTTCACAAAATGCCTAGCAGTGGTTGCAGCACACCTAAGAAGACAACAAATACATGTCTTCCCTTACTTGGACGATTGGTTAATAAAGGCCAAGTCACAAGAAGAATGCCTTCACAACACACAGAAGACCATTCAATTACTGCACCACCTAGGGTTTACAGTGAACTACAAAAAATCCCACTTACAACCAAACAGGATTCAACAATACCTAGGGGCTAATATAGACACAGAAAGAGCCAAAGCATACCCCAATCCAATCAGGATACAAACAATGGTCACGTTGATGCAAAGATTTCAACCACAGCACTCACTACCAGCACGAGTGTTTATGCAACTGTTAGGCATGATGTCCTCCTGCATACTACTAATACCACATGCCAGACTACAGATGCGTCCACTACAGGAGTGTCTAGCGACAGTGGAATCAGGCTCAAGGCCAGATTACAGATCTAGTGTTGGTAGACGACTGTACGCATCGCTTTCTGAAGTGGTGGAACACAGCAAACATATCCAAGGGACGGTCGTTCCTAGAACCGATTCCACAACTGATCCTGACAGCAGACGCATCGCTCTCCGGATGGGCAGCGCATATGGACAAATACACAGTGCAGGGGCAATGGAGTGTGCAGCAGAAGAAACTGCACATCAACTACTTGGAACTACTAGCAATATTTCTAGCATTAAAAGCTTTCCAAATGCAAATAACCAACAAAGCAGTCCTGATCAGAACAGACAACATGACTGCAATGTATTATATTCAAAAACAGGGGGGGGGGGACACTCTCTCCAACTATCCAAACTAGCACAGGACATTTGGAGATGGGCCATTCCTCAAAAGATCTGTTAGCAGAACACCTACCAGGAGTTCAAAATCAGATAGCAGACATCCAAAGCAGAGAGTCAGAACAAGTACACGAATGGGAGCTGCACGACCAGATACTGCAGCCATTCTTCCAAAGATGGGGGCAACCAGAGATAGATCTCTTTGCCAATCAGAACGCAAAATGCCAAAACTTCGCAAGCCGGTACCCACACCACCTGTCTCAGGGCAATGCGCTATGGATAAATTGGTCCAACAAATTTGCTTACGCTTTTCCCCCTCTCCCACTAATTCCATTAGTGGTTCGGAAACTGCAACAGCACTCGATGACAATGATACTAGTAGCACCCATGTGGGCAAGACAGCTGTGGTTCACCACGCTACTGCAACTCTCACAGGTGCCACATCAAAGCTAAGATTATTACCCATGCACCTTACACAGAACCATGGAGAAATAATGCACCCAGATCCCAAACAATTGAACCTAGTGATCTGGCTCCTGAGGTCATAGTTTGGATATTCAGATTTACCTACAGAATGTATGGAAATCATTAAACAAGCAAGACGTCCTACCACCAGAGCATGCTATGCAGCAAAATGGAAAAGGTTTGCTGTACACTGTAACAGTAATCACATCAACCCTCTGGACGCATCCACTAAACAGATTATTTGCTATTTACTAAACTTGCAGCAATGTAACTTAGCATATACCTCTATCGGAGTTCATCTTGCAGCTATAGCGGCATACCTACAAAACAGACAACATCTTTCCCTGTTTAAAGTACCAGCAATTAAAGCTTTCATGGAAGGACTCAAGAGTCATTCCACCAAGACTACCACCTTTCCCAGTCTGGAATCTCAACATAGTACTCACCAGACTAATGGGACCACCCTTTGAACCTATGCATAGGTGTGAAATACAATTCCTCACATGGAAGGTAGCCTTCCTCATAGCTATCACGTCACTCCGAACAGTAAGTGAGTTGCAAGCGTTTACAATTCAAGAACCATTCATGCAGTTACACCAAAACAAAGTGGTTCTTAGAACAAACCCAAAATTCTTGCCTAAAGTAATTTCAGCATTCCACATCAGTCAGTGGAACTACCGGTCTTCTTTCCAAAACCAGACCGTAGCGGAAAGGGCCCTACATACATTGGATGTCAGAAGGGCAATATTGTATTATATAGAAAGAACACAAACTTTCAGAAAGACAAAACTGCTATTTGTAGCGTTTTCTCCTACGCATAAGGGCAATCCCATCTCTAAAGCAGGCATTGCCAGATGGATTGTAAAATGTATACAAATATGCTACTTAAAAGCAAAGAGGACATGAACTGTTCCTCCTAGAGCTCACTCTACACGTAAACTAGGAGCATCTATGGCATTCTTGGGAAACATTCCACTAGATGACATATGCAAAGCAGCTACCTGGGTTACACAGCATACCTTCACAAAGCACTATTGTGTAGATGTGCACACAACACAGCAAGCTAGAGTGGGACAATCTGTATTAAAGACTTTATTTCAGACTGTTGCAACAGACACGGGCAACCACCGCTAGGGAGAGAACTGCTGTATAGTCTATTCATAATGTACCATCTGCAGCCCATATGCCTTGAACGGAATATGCTACTTACCAGTATGCATCTGTTCTTGGCATAGAGGGCTGCAGAGTGGTACATGCCCTCCCAGCCTCCCCGGAAACATGTGTCTGTTCCAACAATATCTTATTTAGATACACTTACATGGGCATTTCTATCTGTATTGTATCATACTACTCCATCTAACCCTACTATGGCAAAACAATCTAAGGATGGAGCCGATGCCCATGCGCACTAGCAACCAAAGGAGGAGTCACCAAGCTACAAAAGACTCTCCAAGAGAAAACCAAGTGCAATCATCCGAGCCCAACACCAGATGGTGATCTATTCATAATGTACCACTCTGCAGCCCTCTATGCCAAGAACAGATGCATACTGGTAAGTAGCATATTCCTTATTCCTTGATCATAAGGCAACAGTGGCCTCCATTCTATGTTGGTATGTGAGGTGGGGTGATGGGGAAGCAGTAAGACTATGACATAATATTGGAATTGCTGTGAATATACTGGCTTCCTTTCCACTGTGAACCCAGGCGCTGAGAGGATTTAGCCCCCCACCCTGGAGGGCTTCTGTGTTGTCAAAATAAAAAGCTTTACCAAATCCTTCTATGGGAAACATGGAGGTTTTTGTCTTTTCTCAGGAGAAAAGGGACAGTCAAGGGACCGGTCGGCACATCCTCCTTTTGCAATAGAGCTCTTTTTAATAACCAGGACTAAAAATAATTACAGCTGCATACACAAAAAGCTGACACCATGCGAGATATAGGATGTTGTAAATAAATGCTTTTTTTAAATTTTTTTATTATAAATGGCCCCCCTCAGGTTTTTGGACTGGAGCTGCTGGATTTTCGATTCTGACAGTGGACTGAGGCCTGCTAACCAGACCTCAATGCGTGTGCCCTTACCCTTGAACTGAAATGTGCAATATGCTTCTACCCAATTGGCTGAGCTAGCTTATCTGTAAACGCCTAGCAAATGGTACTCTAAGCATGTAAACTAGAGACTCCGCCCCCTTTTTTTTTTTGTTTGCAACCTGGGTGGGGCACAAGAAAAACGAGACTCCTAGCTCTCCATTTGCAGGCTAGGAGAGCAGTTTAACTTGCAGCCCTGACTTTACCATTTAAATCAATGACCAAGCCAGACTTCCCACCTGGTATATGATTAAGTCATCTCTATAAAAATGAACAATTGATGGACAGAATGCTGCACAATTTCAAACATTCACCCCTGTACAGAGATCTGAACCTAACTCCATATTGTGTTGCTCTTCCATGCCTTTCTAGTTGAGACCCAGCCATATGCAAATCATTTTTGACCCTGTTCCCCATGGGAAAATTCTAGTCCAAACTGTCAGGCCAGGTAATCCCTTGACTGGAAATGAGCATCCTGGGACCGGTTACGGGACATCACTCCTCATCAGCCAAGCTAGCTTGACTCCAGTGGCATGGACAACACAGGACCCACGTTCCGTCTCACTCGGAGTGACAAATACAATTGATGGACATAATGCTGGCACAGTGTTAAACATTCACCCCAAAACAGAGATCTGGACCTAGATCCATCGTTTTATTGCTCCCCATGCCTTTCCAGTCATGACCTAGTCGTATGCAAATCAGTCTTGACCCTGTTCCCCATGGCAACAGTCCAGCCTGAACTGACTGGCCAGGTCCACCCTGGACTGCCAACCAGCATCCTGGGACCGATTTTGGTGAATCGCACCATCAGCCAGGCTAGCTGGAGTCCAGTGGCATGGAGAGCTTGTGACCTGTGTCTTTGCATTTGTCACTCTGACTGGGAGGTGTATGCCCAAAGGACAACTGATGGACAGGACAATTGATGGACAGAATGCTGCACAATGTCCAACATTCACAGCAGTACAGACATATGGGCCTAAATCCATTGTTTTTTTTTGCTCCCTGTGTCTTTCCAGTTGAGACCCAGCCATATGCAAATCAGTCTTGACCCTGTTCCCCATGGGAACAATCCAGCCCAAACTGCCAGGCATGGTCCACCCTGGACTAGAAACTAGCATCCTGGGATCCGTTTCCTTGCATCACCTCTCCTTAGCCAGGCTAGCTTGACTCTAGTGACATGGAGAGCACGGGACCCACGTCTGGGCATGCCCGTCTCACTCTGCCTTACAAATGCAAAAAGAACAATTGATGGACCTAATGCTACACAATATCAAACATTCACCCCTAAAGAGAGATCTGGGCCTAAATCCATTTTATTGCTCCCAATGCGTTTCCAGTTGAGACCCAGACATATGCATATCTTTCTTGATCCGGTTCACCATGGGAACAATACAGCCGGTACTGTCAGGCCAGGTCCTCCCTGGACTGGAAACCAGCATACTGGGACGGGTTTCGGGGCATCACTCATCAGCAAGGCTAGCTTGACTCCAGTGGCATGAAGAACACATGACTCACTTCCTGGCCTACCCATCCCACTCGTGGTGACAAATACAAAAACTGAGGGACAGAATGCTGCACAATGTCAAACATTCACTGCAGTACAGAGATCTGGGCATAAATCCATTGTTTTTTCCCCTCCCCATGCCTTTCCATTGAGACCCAGACAAATGCAAATCAGTCTTGACCCTGTTTTCCATGGTAGCAGTCAAGCCCGAACTGCCAGGCATGGTCCTCCCTGGACTGGAAACTAGCATCCTGGGACCGGTTTCCTGGCATCACCCCTCATCAGCCAGGCTAGCTTAACTCCAGTGGCATGGAGAGCACGGGACCCATATCTGGGCATGCCCGTCCCACTTGGGGTGATAAATGCAAAGAGAACAATTGATGGACATAAGCTGCACAATGTCAAACATTCACCCCAAAACAGAGATCTGGGCCTAAATCCATTGTTGTATTGCTCCCCATACCTTTCCAGTTGAGACCCAGCCATATTCAAATCGGTCTTGATCATATTCACCATGGGGACAGTCCAGCCCAAACTGCCAGGCTGGCCTAGCGAGTAGGACTCGGTGCAACACATCTCATGGGCAGGACATGTATTTCACATGTTCTAGTAGGAAAATCAGTAAACTGTAGCAGAGACATATTTCTGCGATCCCGGGGAGAAGTGTTAACAACTCCCAAGAAAGAATACTAATGTGGAAGGAGGTGTCACCTCCTTCCTGCAGGAAGCCACACAAGTGTTGCCCCAAAATATGAGCTTTAAATGAGAAGCTTCCTTTTGAAAAGTAATTGGTAACAATTAGGAGAATTTGAACGCAAAGAGTTGATCGAAGGAGCACCAAAACTTTTTCAGACGCTCATTCCCAGTCACACATCTGGGTTGAATCCATCATTGTTCTTTAACTCACTTTGCCACCCCAATTCTGACACCCCTATATGCAAATCAGTCTTTACCCAGTGCCTCATGGGAACAGTCCAGCCCGAACTGCCAAGCCATGTCTTTCCTGGACAGGAAATCAGTATCTGGGGACTGGTTTTGGTTTAAAAGACCATCAGCCAGGCTAGCTTGAATTCAGTGGCAAAGGGAGCAAGGGACTCACGTCTGGGCATACCATGTCAACTTGGGGTGAACAAACCAAATGCAAGGAGATTATGGATGGAGTGCTGAAACTTTTCAGACACTCACCCCCCCCGTCACAGATCTGGGTTGAATCTATCATCGTTCTTTAGCTCACTTTGCCACTCCAGTTCAGACAGCTATATGTAAATCAGTCTTAACCCTGTGCCTCATGGGAACAGTCCAGCCCGACCTACCAAGCCATGTCTTTTCTGGACTGTAAGCAAGCATCCAGAGACCGGTTTCAATTAGGAGAGTGACTGCTCTATTATTCGGGCAGACATGCGGCACTTGGGGCAACAGAGCGGAAACCAGCTGCCAAACCAGTTTTCTAGGGATGTGTAGCCCCTTGGTAGCCACACATCTGGGTTGGGCTAGGTAGCTCCATATGCCAGGTGAAATGTTCTTTCAAAATAGCCCAACTGCCGAACGACATCGTAAATTGAACAATGAGTAACTAAAGGCTAAAAAAGACCTGTAAATGGTGCAGGAGGCAGCACTAACACAACTGTGGCATTAAGAGGTGGCGGGAGGGAGGAATGCCATATTCAAATGTATGCCCAGAAGGACTAGTTTGCACACTTTAAAGAGAATACCCTAGACCATCAATTCTAGGGTTCTTATTGCCTTATTTAGCTTATTTTAAATTATTTAGATTAGCGAAGCAAATAAATATTTTTTCATGTCTTAGAAAAGAAACCTTCCATTTACAAAAACACATTTATACACAATGTTATATTCCACTTAAAAATAAAAAAAATTCTCTTGTGAGCTTGGGATTGTGTATATATTGTGCCTTAAGGAATGTAGTAATACTTTTTTCCTCTTGTGTAGGCAACATTGTTTTGAAGACGTAACCCCCGGTCTCTTGGCCCAGGCAGGACAATTAACAACGTCTAGTTAAGAATCTAACGTCCGCTTGCTGCCTTATGTAAACACCAGGACTGATGGTGTACTTTCAATGTTAATGTTATTGCACACAGTTGTCGAAGTCTGTTTCACTTGTCATTTATGTCATGGAATGTTTTTGTTTTTAAGTGGAATATAACATTGTGTATAAATGTCATACATTTTAATATGGCATTCCTCTCTACCGCCTCCTCTTAATGGACACACTCTTTTCTCTAGTATTTACAGTGGTCCAGTCCAGGAGGTTTTAGGACCCGAGCCTTCTTTGTCCTCAATATTAAAATGTAAGCAGCTATGTCACACAGGCAAACATTAACAGAGCAAGAAACCTTGGAAAAGGTAGTTCCCAAAAGAACAGATAAAGAACCATAGCTTAGTGATATAGTACTTAGGGGCATATTATCAAGAAACTGCGTTAAAATTATCGCCGCTTTAGCGGCAGGAAACTACTGCTAAAGCGGCAATAATTGGCTAGATAATATGCTCTTGAGACTTCCAATAGAAGCCCATGTTCTGTTGTGAACATGGGCTTCTATTGGGCATATTATCAAGCCCATTATCACTGCTTTAGCAGCAGTTTCCTGACGCTAAAGCGGCGATAATTTTAATGCCCTTCTTGATAATATGCCCCTTAGTCCCTAGACAGTGGGAAGAATGGAAGAGAAAAAGGAAGGACAAAGATACAGGACTGACCACTAGCAAGCAAGGATTTTTAAGAAACACTGCCATAGAAAAATAAAAAGCAATCGCAAGCAATAAGCGGAGTTTAACTCTACAAACCATATACAACACGCCAAGCAACAGTGCAAGTGTCTTGGCTCAACCTAAAAATGATTTTAGGAGTTTTCCACTACCAGCACATGTAAAACCTAAACCCAAACCCTACTTTTCAAATCCAATGCACCCTCTAGTATGAGCTTTTGGGCCTACCTGAGGCGTGACACATGTATGAAAAAGGAAAGTTTTGGCCCAGCAAAATGTGTAAAACTGCCCTACAGGCTTCAATGGTAGGTCTGAGACATGGTCTAAAGTATTATGTTAGGAGGTGGTACAATTGGTGCTGCATGCCCTAGAGCACCGTTCAATTGACAGGCCCTTTGTATATGTAGCACTTCATTCTAAGGGCTTATAAGTAAATTACATTTGCCAAATAGGAGTAGGTCCGTTTTTACGTAACTTGGGGAGAGAGCACAAGCGCTTTTGCACTGGTTAGCAGCGGTAAAGTGTGCTAGGTCCTAATGCCAACAAAAATAAAATTTTACAAAACGAGCAGTGAATGCAAAACGTTTTGGAGAATACCACGCCAAGGATGTCCAGTCTATCACATGCACACTTGCTTTCCAGGTAGATTCCCTTTTCTAGAAAATAGTTTTACTCATACGCCCGTCCGTGCCTGGACAGTGACAGGAACCCTGGACCCCGCGTACACCACGACGCCAGACTCTGATATGACGCCCTTCACACTCTCAATACCAGCCGAGACCGCCGCTGCTTCCAGCCCACCCCGAAACTCACCCACGGACCCTTCTCCTGCCACACCTGCAACTTGGCCTGCGACCGAACCGCCCAAACTGCAAGGACCAGATCCAACCACTTTTGCTGCATACTCCTTAACACCCGCTCCGCATGCAAACACACCGTCTAGTTTGGGGACCTGCTCAACACCTCCACCCCAGACGTTGGCTTCCTGACCGAGACCTGGTGGAACGACTTCTCGTCTCCTGACATTGCCATAGCCATCCCAGACGGCTACAAGATCACCCGCAGAGATAGCACCAATGGAATTAGAGGAGGCTTAGCCATCGCCCACAAGTCCACCCTCCTAGTCCACACCGACGACACTCTCAACACTGCCGAACACCTACACCTCTGGATTCACACTGACCCCAACACCACCCTCAGAGGAACACTCATCTACAGACCCACCAGACCCCGGTCTCTGTTCAGTGACTCAATCGCCGACCTCACCAGCACCCACGCACTCTCCTCCACGGACTACATCCTCCTCGGGGACCTGAACTTCCACCTCGAACAACACCGACACCAACTCTGCCACCCTGATCGACAACCTCGCCAACCTCCACCAACTCGTCACTGAACCCACTGGCCACAAGCTTGACACCATCTTCTCCACAAGCACCCACATCTCCTTCAACCACACCACCGACCTCCACTGGACCGACTACCGCTACATCCATTTCACCTTCAAGAAACCAACCACGCACCACCGCACCCAACAGCTGCCTCGCCGCTGCTGGAACAAAGTCACCGAAGACCAGCTGACCTCCACCCTTGCCCAGAACCCACCGACCCAGATGCCGCCGCCCTCAACCTCAGACAGTGGATCGACGACTGCGCCAACACCCTTGCCCTGCTCAAGAAACCCTCGTACAACCACACCAGCAAAAAAGCCACCTGGTTCACCTAAGAGAGCCAGACCTCGAAACGTGAATGCTAGAAACTGGAAAATAAATGGCTCCACGATCGCACACCGGACAGCCACGCAGCCCACAAGGATGCCACCCGCAGACATCACCAACTCATCAGAAAAGCCAAGAGAACCTCCTTCAAAGCCGACCTGGACAACAACGCACAAGACAGCAAAGAGCAATTCTGCATAGTGAAGGAACTCTCCAACCCCAGCGCCAACACCAACAGCATCCCGCTTTCACAAGATCTGTTCAACTCACTGGCCACCTTCTTTCATTGTAGGATCGCTGACATCCACGACAGCTTCAACACCCCCAACCACGACAGATTTCCCCTGCCCCCACACCAACCGCCTGACCTCCTAGTCCTACGTCGACGAGACACTCAAGGTCATGAACTCCATCCATTCAGGATCACTGTCAGACCACTGCCCACACATGTATTCAACAAAGCAGACACAACCATTGTACCCCCAACTACGGAAGATCATCATCTCCTTCGAGACAGCGAAATTCCCGGAAAGCTGGAAGCACGCAGAAATCAATGCCCTCCTCAAGAGGCCCAAGGCGGACCCCAAGGGCCTCAAGAACGTATGGCCCATCTCCCTGCTCCCTTTCCCGGTGAAGGTCATCGAAAAAATCACTAACATGCAACTAGCCCGCCACCTCGAGAACCACATCATCTTAGACCTGTCCCAGTCCGGATTCAGATGAAACCACAGCACCGAGACAGCCCTCATCGCTGCCACAGACGACATCAGGAAGAAACTAGACATCGGCGAAACATCAGCTCTCATTCTTCTGGACCTGTCAGCTGCCTTCGACAGTCTGCCACCGCACACTAAGAACATGCCTCCAAAAGGCCGGAATCCAGAAAAAAGGCCCTGGACTGGACCACGTCCTTCCTCTCCGGCAGAACCCAGAGAGTCCGCCTCCCACCCTTCCGATCCAAAACCACCGACATCATCTGCGGAGTATCCCAGGGCTCATCCCTCTGCCTGACTCTGTTCAACGTTTACATGCCCCCCTTCACGCAAGTGGCCCGCAAGCATGACCTGAACATCATCTCCTATGCCAACGACACCCAGCTCATCCTCTCCCTCACCAAGGACTCTCACACCGCCAAAACCAACCTCCACGAGGGAATGAAGGCAGTCGCCGAATGGATGAAGAACAGCCGGCTGAAACTGAACTCTGACAAGACGGAGGTCCTCATCCTCTGCCCCACCCCCTCTGCCTGGGATGACTCCTGGTGGCTGACCACACTGGGAACAGCACAGACACCCACGGAACATGCATGCAACCTTGGATTCATCCTCAACTCCTCCCTCTCCATGTCAAAACAGGTCAATGCCATATCCTCCTCCTGCTACAACACCCTCCGCATGCTCTGCAGGATCTACAAGTGGATCCCGACTGAAAGCAGAAAAACGGTGACCCAAGAACTCGTCAGCAGCAGGCTGGTCTACGGCAACGCATTCTATGCAGGAATCCCGACCAAACACCTACGACGACTGCAATGCATCCAAAACACCTCCGCCCGCCTGATCCTCAACATCCCTTGTCGCAGTCACATCACCCCCACTTAAGAAACTTGCACTGGCTCCCGTCAACAATCCCCTTCCTGCTCCTCACCCACACACACAAAGCACTCCACAACATCGGAATAGCCTACCTGAACAGCAGACTCCGCTTCTACACCCCCACCCGCCAGCTCCGCTCCGCCAGCCTCTCCCTTGCCGCTGTCCCTCGCATCCAACGAACGACCTCCGGTGGCAGATCCTTCTCCTTCCTCGCCACCAAGACCTGAAACACCCTCCTGACCCAGCTGCGGCAGACCCAAGACCTGCTCACCTTCAGAAGACTCCTCAAGACGTGGCGATTCAAGTAGTAAGCAGCCCCCCTCCCCTCAGCGCCTTGAGACCCTCACAGGTAAGTAGTGCGCTTTACAAGTGATTGATTGACTGCAGTTCCCAAAGGCATTCCACATCTCTCACCATCACCCTTAAAAAGCATTAACAGACTCCTATTCCCCTCCTCTCTCTTATTTAACCAGGCTTTTATTAGCACTAAAATACCTTCATTCACACAGTCATCAGATCCCTCCCAGCTCCAAGGTATAATGAAAACAGTACTGCTGCCCACTCCTCTATGAACCCTCATCTTGCCACCACAGAAGGAGCCAGCAATTAAACCAATACCTGGTTAATCACCGCCTGATGGAGGGTAGAGGCGTGTACAAGAAAACCGCCAGTGGAGGTGTACATTATTAAAGTGAGAATGTGCCAATCTGACACTCCTCTGCATAAGGGACATGCCTACGCATAGTGCCAAGATCAAAGCAAAACAAATGAGCCCCCCCCCCCGACTCTTGCAACATCCAAAGCTTCCATCGCTCAGTTGTGAATATGGTGTATGGGTACTCCGCCAGAGCCAGGGAGCATTGTTCCCCATAAGCCTGATGGGGGATTTCTATATCAGGCCCTTGATCTCAAAAAAGTTTTAAGCATAAACCGAGACAAAATGCGCTTATAATAAAAGAAAAAATAGAAGATAATAATCTTATGTTATTTTAAGAAGTGAAATCTTCCAGGACGTTCAACTGGTCTTACAAAACAGCATGATATGCCACTTTACATGCACAGCCCAGTCGCCCCACTGAATTAAAGCTGTCTTTTATTGAGCTCCAAGAGCCAGAATGGAGGACAGCAATGAAAATACTTTATTAGGTGAAAGTAATTTCATTATTTTAATCAGAGAACATATTTAAATAAATGAACTGACCGTCCCTGCTTAGTTTGAAGAAAGCACATTTGAATACTCTGAACGAGACAACTGTGGTTCATTACAACCTATAATAATCCACTTGGGCACCTTAGGAAGGTTAGACGCTGGTGAGAAGGTTATCTTTGTTATACTACACCTCTGTCATCCAAGCTCTGTTATTCTTGACATAAATACTCTAAGATATGCATAATCACAACAAATCAGGCAAAGGCTCTGATAATAAAGGCGAATTTCAAAGCCTTTTCAAACGAAATTATTTCATGATTTTTTCCCAGAAGCCTAAGTGTTTATTTGTAGTTGCAAACAGTTGCATATGGGAAGTCCGTTTATCTCCGAGTATCTGGTTGTTTGTTTTATAACAATATCATGTAGCTTTTAAGCTACTGAAAACATGTTTAGGAGCTGCAGCAGGAAGAAGCGATCAAATAGCCAAATGCAAAAAAGAGACATCAGACCTTCACAGTGAACAGAGGGAACTGTTCATTAGAGGATTACCACTAGGTGGCGATATGCGGCCATGCACAGCTAGGTTCTGAGTAAAGGTGAGCTGCTTGGGAGTAAGGTACTTGATGCATCATCACCAAGAAGATTTAGTGTTTCAAGAAGAGGAAAAAGTAAGTAATCTTGGAGTTTATTGTGCTGTATGTAGGGTTGCTTTTGGATAGTAATGGGCTTTGTAGTAAGAGTTGCATCTTCTAGAACTACTATTTAGTTATGTATTTTATTTATTTCACATTTTATAGAGTTTAACTAAACCAGACAGGGGTCTGTGCGCTGTACTTCAGAACAACATGGTAGTGCATGGCACACCCTTATAAAGTAGTAGCATAAACTGGCAATAAGTGAATTGTGAAAAGGAAAACCAATAAACAATTAAATAAACAATTCAACAGGAGTCTCAGCAACAAGCATTTTCAATGCAATCGGTCTCGCATTCGTAATAGTTAGAACTTTTGGCATTGTAAATTAGATTGTTTTTTTTATTTTTTGTGTTTGTACGTACATAAACAAAGATTATGTTCCGTGTATTTTATTGTGACAAAAATCCAAGAACAGAAGTGAAATATTAACATCTTTTTGTGACATTTGTAATAAAGCTTGAAACATTGAGAGAACATATTTGAACCAGTGATGCTGTGGTAGTGCTGAGTGATGCTGTGGTTTCACTGAGGGATGCTGTGGTTGCGCGGAGTGATGCTGTGGTTGTGCGGAGTGGTGCTGTGGTGGTGCTGAGTGGTGCTGTGGTGGTGCTGAGTGGTGCTGTGGTGGTGCTGAGTGGTGCTGTGGTGGTGCTGAGTGATGCTGTGGTGGTGCTGAGTGGTGATGTGGTGGTGCTGAGTGGTGCTGTGGTGGTGCGGAGTGATGCTGTGGTGGTGCTGAGTGATGCTGTGGTGGTGCTGTGGTGGTTCTGAGTGATGCTCTGGTGGTTCTGAGTGATGCTCTGTTGGTGCTGAGTGGTGCTGTTGAGTAATAATGTGGTGATGCTGAGTGATAATGTGGTGGTGCTGAGTGGTGCTGTGGTGGTGCTGCCGAGTGGTGCTGTGGTGGTGCTGCCGAGTGGTGCTGTGGTGGTGCTGCAGAGTGATGTTGTGGTGGTGCTGCTGAGTGGTGCTGTGGTGGTGCTGAGTGATAATGTGGTGGTGCTGAGTGATAATGTGGTGGTGCTGAGTGATAATGTGGTGGTGCTGAGTGATAATGTGGTGGTGCTGAGTGATAATGTGGTGGTGCTGAGTGATAATGTGGTGGTGCTGAGTGATAATGTGGTGGTGCTGAGTGATAATGTGGTGGTGCTGAGTGATGCTGGGGTAGCGCTGAGTGATGATGTGGTGATGCAAAGGGCAGAAAGACACAAAAACGAGTCTAACAGAGGGCAGCAGGGCAGAAAAAAAAGGGAAAAACGAGTCTAACAGGGGGCAGAAAGGCACAAAAACCGAGTCTAACAGAGGGCACAAAGGCACAAAAACCGAGTCTAACAGAGGGCAGAAGGGCACAAAAAATAGACACACAGTACTCTTGCAGCAAACAGTGCACAGCGGGCCCACGAATGCGTGTTGCCAAGATGTGTCTCTGGAGGGTGAACTGGGGCCGTTGGGAAATGCAGATACAGAGGAGAGGATGTTACTCTGCATGAAGCACTGTGACAGCTAAACAAATACATGGATGCATTTAACGAAAAGCCCCGGTATTATAAAGAACAGGCATGCAGCTCTCACCTCAGCTAAACGTGGCTCGAGGCCAGCTATGCTGATCAGAAGCAAAGAGGGTAATTACGATGTGGAGAAATTCTGTGACATTGCACAAAGGTAAAATTAAACCAGCAGAGGCACAGGCTTGCAATGCAGCCGCAAGTAACTCCGGAAATGGCGAGGGTGGGAAGGAAGATATTCTTCAAGCATCTCTCACCCCAGCTAAACGCTGCCGCAAACAAGCTCTTGGCATTGCTGTGGGGGGCGGGGGAGAGCATTCCTTTAAAGTGTGAGCACAGGCTTGCAATGCAGCCGTGAGGTTCTGGGATTTTGCGTGCTTTTAAAGTGCACGACTTTCTTTTCTAAACATGGGTTTTTGCCATGCGTCGTGACTGCCATCTGGTGTTGCCTTTTACGTAGGCCTCTGAAGTTAGTCTGCGTGCAAAGCAGTCTGACCTTTTGTGGGTCATGTATACATTAACTAAGGTTTTCTTCGTGCTCTGGAGTTAATTTCAGAAGCTGGCCTTTCACCTGGAATTGACCCTGCCAAGCCAATTTCCCTGCAAGATCGTTATCCACTTTCCCAATCACCATTCAAGACATTTGTTAACTTTTAAGTTTCTTTACGTTTCTGTTATCTTGCACATTATCTGAAACTACTTTTCTTTACTGTTTCTTCATTTCATGGGTTACGCTTTCAATTAAGGGTTTGTCCGGGCCTTTCAGATTATTATTTAGATATGCCTGAATATTAACTTGTGGGTTGGGACACTGTAAAATGAGCTTTACTGTATGATGCTGTGTGATGTCATGCATTTTCTATTGGTTGAATTTTGGTGCAGGGGCGTGCATTTTTAATGTACCTTTTTGTGTATAAATAGGGATGTCTCGCCTTAGTAAAATTGAGCAGTTTCTTGAGTTGTACACCGTGTTGTATTGCTGGAATTTCTGCTACTAGCTGCAGCTAATAAATTTGATCTCTGACGCCACCTAGAAGTATTCCGTGTCTTTGTATACCAAGGCAAGGGAACCTAGAGGACTTTGGGCGTGTCCCTGGTGCCGCTGGGTATTTGACAACCCAGTTCTTCAGTTGGCGCGGCCAACGTGGGACGACTTCAGTGGTACCGGTCCAAGCCCGAAGACTGCGAGGAGCCACGTGAGGAAATTCTGGAGGAGGGCCCCCACTTCATTGACCCCTGCATGTCGACGTGGACCAAAGGTCTTTTCTCTGAGGCTTCCCGCTTTCCAATGGCTACGAAGGACTGCTGCCATGACTGTCGCCTTGTCTTGGACCCTCTGATTGATGTTTGTAAAGCGAGACGATAGACGGTCTTATGAAGGCGTGACAGATATTTGGTTAAGTATAAGTGGGTCGCTCCCACAACTTTGTTTGGTTCCTTGGTTTTGATTTGGTTGCTGCAGTACCCAAAGCCGAAGGGCTTGTATATTTACGAGTGTATCATTTTTTGATTCCCTTTGAAGTTTGAAACCAGACTAGTGAGAAAGATGCCTGGTCTTGGTAAATTTGGTAATTGGTTTGTTTGTGGTAGTAACAGGGATTCCCAATTGGAGGATTCATGTCCTATACCTCCGGTTGGAACTCCGACTTATGAGCTCTATTCTAAACACGGAGTGGGCCCTATTACTTATAACGCAGTATGGGTTCGCTACACGAAAAAAGATGGTGTTTTGCAATGGTCCCCACATGGTAGTTTTGAAACAGAGATTTTAGACAATCTAGAAGTTAGGCTATTTAGGAAGAAAGCCCGGCCGGCAATGTTTGACTCTTTCCGCCTTTGGCGTAAGGAAGCCAGACAGCGACAAATTAAGCAAGCAAAGAGAGATAAGAAAGATCAGAATATGTCAGTACTACAAGCTGCTAGACAGTTTAAGGAAGATGGAGAAGAGCGTGCAAGTGAAGTCTTAGACAGCGTTGCATAGCCATAGATAAATGTTATCCAGCCTTGCCATCTTCTCCTCCGAAAGTGATGGAAGACCTTGAAAAAGATCCTTTGATCTCTCATTTACTGAGATTGCCTCCTCCCTATGTTCAGGGTGCTACTGTGCCTCCATTACCCCCGCTTGTTCCACCCTTTGTTGTTCAACCTCCTGCTGTTGTTCAGCCACCCGGTGCTCCACAGATGGTTTTGCCTCCTCCTGCGTAACCCATTCTAGGGTCGCCAGCCATGCTATCAGCTTTGCCTCAAACTCCTTTGCCTTCTGCATCTTCTACTGTTCTTGTCCCTACACCTTCCTTGCCTCAGAATACTTATTCTCCTGTTCTTATGTCTACTTCTTCCCCTTCTGCTCGAAAACGAATGACCGAGACTGTTGTTAATCTGTTGTCACCATTGTTTGGGTCATTGAATATGACCCCTGTTTCGGAACGTAAACAGAGTTGTAGTCAGCTTCCTAGTTCTGAAGAACCGACAGTGTTGGATTTGTTGGCTCGTAGGTGGATTTTAAATGCTCCGAGGTATGATTTGCCAGCAGTTATGAATGTTTTCTTTCAGTGGGAACCGCCTAAGCAAAGGTATGTTTTTTATGTAATGTGTACTTTTCTGCGTCCGGAATGGGAAGATAACGAGTTGGGTCCGATTCCGCAGGATGTGCTCGATGTTCAGTCAGATTTTGCTAAAGGGATGATAGTGGAATCTGATGTTACAGATGCCGTAGAGACAATACTTGCTTTCAGATCTAGACTTTCGCCTCAGACATTGTATGAACCTGATTCCTCTGTTAGGAGGAAAGTGAAACAGTACCCTATGAGAGAAGTTCCTCCTGTATGGAAAGAAGCAGTTCAGGCTAATGTAAATTTGGGTATTCAGGCTGCTCTGGCTCATTTTCAGCGAGTATGGGTACATGTCCCTTGGAAGAGAGCAGAGGTCTTGGCTCTTAAGCAGACCTTACCTGACCCTCGTAAGAATCCTGCTGGTTATTACAAGGAGTTGTCCCAGAGAGTTAAAGCGTGTATTATGAATTTAGCTGACATCGATATGTTGACGGGTAATGTAGTCCCTCAACCCTTGTGGGCGAAGATTCGTCATGAGAATCATGCTGCTGAATTAGGTGATACCTGGGCGAATATTGTTGCTGCAGATGGTAGACAGGAGGGAGGTGCCAAACCTGAACCTTTAGTTTCAGAATTACCAGGTAGAATTATTAATCTGATGAAAACAATGATTCCCGCTTTACGAGTGAATTGGGACAAGTTAGCAGCATGTAAGCAAAAGAAAGACGAGAGTGTGTCTGATTTCTTCACAAGGTTTGAAGAAACGTTTATCCATCATAGTGGTCAGGATATGAGTACGGAGGGTGGTCAAAGGTTGTTTGTGGATAAATTTGTTTTTAATTTGCTTCCCGAACTTTCTAATAAGTTAAAGGACTCTGAGAGTTCATGGGCTGTCTCTTCGTCTGCCGAGATATTGGCTACTGCACAATATTACGAGAATATGGATAAAGATGAGGATAAAGTGGAGAAGAAAACTAAAGAGTTAAAGATGAAAGTTCTTTTGCAGCAAGCTTATCTGCCTCGTCAGAATCAGCCTCAGTTTCAGCAACCTCCACAATTTCAGAGATTGTTACGGAAGCCTGAGCCTTATGTTCAGCAATTCTTCCCTGGCCCTAATCAGTGTGCTTATTGCAGAGAGGAAGGTCATTACAAGAATAGTTCCCCGGCTTTGTTACAGCGTGCAAATGGTGTATCTGGTCAGAGAGGTTGTGGTAGTTTTCAGCAAACTCCTAGGGGTAGGGGACGTGGTGTAATTCCCTCAGAATGAGCGTTCCTCTTCCCTACAGAATTCTGCAAATTATTTTGACAGACAGAATGTTCCGAGTGGTCAGTCTGCCCAGTACTATGTTGAGGATTACTATGTCGAAGGTGAGAGTTCTGGATATAATGATAACTAGGACAGCCAAGGATAAAGTGAGGGAGTAGTGTCAGTTCCAGTAGATCAGAGTGGACCTTATGTTGAAGTGATTACATCCGGTGTGGCAGAACGTTTTCTTTTGGATACTGCTGCGACGAAGAGTTCTATTATGCACTCTAAACTTCCTGGCGCACCTTTGTCTGGCTTGACCAATGTTTCAGTAGGATTTTCAGGCGCCCCAGTTCGTAATCCGGTTTCTAGTTCTTTGTCCCTTTCCATTGGCTCTTGTGAATTGGAAGCTCCACTTATTCTAACCACTGGTTGTGGTGAGAATCTGTTGGGTTTGGACCTGCTGAAAAGATTGTATGCGACATTTCATTGTTCTCCTTCAGGAGTACAACTTACCCTCGGTAAGAAAGTGATTTCCCCAATGTATTTGTCTAAGGATTGTTTGCCACTGGAATTGCGTTCGCTTCCTGATACACTTTGGGCTACAGGTCCAAATGATGTTGGTCTTTTGCAGATTCCACCTTATGTTGTCACCCTTAAGTCAAATGCTAGGCTACCTCGTATTCCCCAATACAAGATCTCGAGTGATGGTGAGAGAGCTCTTTTAGCGATTGTTTATGATCTGGTTGAGAAGGGTGTAGTTGAGGAAACGAGAGGTAATGTTTGTAACAGTCCTGTTTTGCCTGTCCTTAAACGTACTGATGCTTCTCAGCCACCTGTATACCGGTTTGTGATCGACCTTCGAGAGGTAAACAAGATTGTCGTGCCACAGTTTCCTGTGGTACCTGATATCACTGCTTTGTTGACTTTGATTCCTGCTTCGGCAGCTTGGTTTTCTGTCATCGATTTGAAGAATGTTTTTCAGGCGGCTGTGCTTGACTAGCGCTGCCAAGGATACGGTCGCATTTGGAGATTTCGAGCCATCGGCCGGTAAGACTGTTCCTTTGTTCTCGGGCTGCTTGATTGGGCCGGCTGGACGGGTAGGAGGGTCGCCATTTTGGATCGGGCGTACCGCTACAAACACTTATGGACTTGGGGAAGACCTGTGTTTTTTGCGGATCCCAGTGACATGGAGACCGGCAATCTGATACGCGGCTGGAGGGACTGTCCATGGTGATGTGGCCTCAGACAGCGCAGCACGACCACTGCACGCGCTTCCTATCAGGCGCCCACGGACAGAGTGACCTGCTTGCGGCCACTGCAAAATGGCGGATCGCTAGTGATAGCTCAGTGTGGTGGCTACCCGTTTGTTGCTTCTGATACTAGCTCCGTGACCAGGTGCACCTGTGGGTACTGCTGGCGCAGGCTGTGGCAGACACTATACTGATTGCAAGGGAGTTTGTGCCGGCCATGCGAGATGGAACCCACGGTTCGGGACATTATTGCTGCCCTGGGCTCCCTCCACCTTGCCTGGGTGGGAGAGGCTGGGAAACTCGGGTGGAAGCTGGATGCCATTCTTGCTCCACCGACTGAGGTGGGCTTCGACGGTCCGAGGAGAAGTGCTGTTGCTAGTGACTACCCACTGGCACTGGATGTAAATGTCGAATACCTACAGATGGCTCAGCGGGGGGACCTGCCTCGTGTTGGGGACGAGTTGAAATCGACTGGCTGCGTGCATGCGAAAATGGGACCTGACGCTGGCGAGCAGTTGGTTTGCCTCCTTGACACTGTTCCTTTGCCCATCCACTTCAAGCCGCTTGTACTGTGTCGCGTTTTGGAAGACTGGCCCGGTACCTTCCTACTGCGCCTACGTATCTGGAATTGCTGGATTTTCGGCCCCCTGCTGTCGGATTTTCCCCAAAAGTTGGATCTGATTTGTTTGCCCGGCTACTCTGCCTGTCTGAGGTTGTACGGCGTTGCTAACTATCAGTGGCCGCGTATTGACGGCAGGGTCAAGATGGGCCAGGGGTGAACTTTTCTTCATTGGTTCGCAGGATGGATACCCGGATTGCTATTGAGCTGAAGACGCTTTTCTGATCTGTGATATGACACCTCTACTGTTTGTTGACTTGTGGGTCTATTTGTGCTCGAACCTGGGCTACTGGGTGTGAGTGGGGGGAGGGTGGGGATTTGGTATTTATGACTTTCCCCCGTTTCTTCCCTTTCATTGGGATTTTTGGGGTGACTGGCACGTTAGTTGGGGGGTGGGCCGTAGCCTCTTCGACGTGCAGGGTGGGGGGTTGGTGAGGTGGGATCTTGGGTTTCTCTTTCTTTGTTCTATGGCCCTATCATACCTACGTCTTTCTTTCTACATTTCGGGTTTTTGTTTTGAGGGCGACAGGCACGCTGCTAGGGGGGGGGGGGTAGGCCGTAGCCTCTGCAGGGGTGCAGGGTGGGGGGTTGGGGTTCTTGTTTTGTTTTCCCTTAGTTACTATGGGCCTTTTTTCTTTCTTTCTCTCTCTTGTGTCTTCTTTCTTTGTCTTTTCCTTTCTTATTTCCTTTGGGTCGATATGCTGGGTTTGTTAGATGCCCCTTGCGGTTCTCTGCTTATTGCGGTCCTGTGGGAGGTATCAGGGTTGTTCTCCGTGCCGAGATGGGCGATGACTGGTGTGTTGTTCGCGTGGTTTATGCTGCCTAATGATAGCTTCTGCATCGATATCCTGAAAATTACTCGCTGTCCAACTGCTTTGTTGTATGCATTGCCCACTCGGTACTCCCTGCTAGACTGTCAAAACGCCATTGACGGCGTGCAGTGAGGCCACGCCCCCTTTTCTGGCCACGCCCCCTCCGCCGAGTTTAAAAGCACTGAATACGAGTGCATAACCAGAGATTCCTACTCCTGAGGCGGAAAGCCGGGAGCTGCACTTTGTGATTGATACTGCTTTTAATAATCTTTTAATCATTTCAGTGTTGTTTAATCCTGTGTTTTTAGCCTACCTTGACCCACTGCTTCACGTTCGGGGAGCCTGCTGATTAGGAGCAGCGCCTCCCTCCCTCAGTCAAAACGCCATTGACGGCGTGCAGCGAGGCCACGCCCCCTTTTCTGGCCACGCCCCCCCCCCGCCTCTCCTACACTATTTAATGTGTCACTGGAGGAAGCGCAGCAGACGAGCGCAGCGGGAGCGCCGTTTGTGCGCCGAAGGCGTGCCTAAGGCAAGCCCGTCTGCGCCCGTCCGCGCCTGGACCGGGCCCAGGGCCACCCCCCTACTCGTTCCACCATTACCAACCCTGCAACTACCATTATGTACAACTCCGACTACCTTCATTCGCTAAACTCCACCGCGCATCAATGCCAGCGCATTAATCTAGCAAAACAACCACGCCACCTTCCTTACATCTGCCCAAAATGCTCCTTTATCACTAATAACTACCGCCCCTCACCAACAACGATCACAAACAAAAAGGCACTACCTAAATCATGCATAGCCGCTCTGATAAATGTGCGCTCCCTCCCTAAGCACAAATATGAAATCTCCAATTTCATTGAGAGCCACAACATCGACCTCCTCTTCATTACCGAAACATGGGGCGATCTCTCCTGCGGACCAGATTTCGCTACTGCTACCCCTGAAGGATACTCTAATGTTAGACTGGACAGACCTCCTCCTAAAAAAGGAGGCGGACTAGCCATCATATACCGTGGAAACCTAACAGTACGAACAGAAACTATCCCCACCTCTTGCTGTGAAGCTTTGTCTTTCTCTATCTCTATCCCAAATGCGCCCCCTTTCAAAGGTACACTTATCTACCGCCCTCCTGGACCTCGCAGTCCTTTCCTCGCTAGTTTACCCATGCTTCTTGAACCACTGGCAGGTGAAAGTCAGTACACCTTTTTAGGTGATTTTAACTTCCATCTTGAGCTATTGGACAATCCTGATACCACTGCTCTGTTATCTGAACTAAATACTATAGGACTCCCACAATTGGTCACTGGCTCCTCGCATACTGCGGGCCATCTCCTCGACGGTCTATTCTCTAGCGAGAAATCCCTAGTAATAAAGGATCTCCTTCCCTTTACCTGGACGGACCATTCTGCTATTCTTTTTGATTTTACACTACAACCTACTCCCCCCTGACTCCACACTTCCCCACCCTTAAATAAATTCAGAGCCTGGAAAAGCATCGACATTCCTGCTTCCCAATCCTCACTATTGACCTCCCTACCACCCACTGAGGCTGACCCTGAACTAGCTGCCAATAACTATACCACTTGGATCCGAAACACTGTCGATCAAACAGTCCCACTTAAGAAACAATCCTCCAACAGAAACATCAAGTCCTCACCCTGGTTCAATGATACTCTTAGACTGGAAAGACAACACTGTAGGCGCCAAGAACGCAAATGGAGACGTGACTACGACCCAGAGCAAAAAGCCCTCTATAAAATCATGCTGCTTAACTACAAACAACTAATCATCAAGGAGAAAAGTAAGTACTATAGCAGTCAAATTAATCTTGCTCAAGACTCAACCAAACAACTCTTCCAGGTAGTGACGCGTCTCTCTGAACAAACAGCATCCACCCCTATTACATATACCCAAGAATTATGTAACTCTCTGGCAAACCATTTCCAAAAAAAAGTCACGGACATCTTCTCCCAATTTAAAGCGCATGCCAATGGTACTGGACACCCTCACTCCGCCTCTAATGACCAAACTCCGTCGGACATGAACTCTACCAACCCCCCTCGAACAAACCCTCCCAGTTCCTTCCAGGAATTTTCTCAGATCTCCTCTGAATTGGTGTCTCATCTCTTACGCACCACGAATCCCGGATCCCCGGAAGACCCATGTCCCCCCGCCTTTCTCAAAAACTTCCCCGAAATTATAAGCCCTAAACTCACCGATATTTTTAATACAATGTTCCTGTCCACTACTTTTCCTTCCATCTGGAAAAAAGCCATTGTCAAACCTCTTATCAAAAAAAGCTCACTTGATCCGACGATAGTTGCCAATTATCGTCCTATCGCCTGCCTCCCACTCCCTGCCAAAATTGTGGAAAAAATAATGAATACACAAATTTCAGATTTTATAGATCAAAACAACTGCCTGGACGAAACACAATTTGGCTTCCGGAAGGGACACGGGACTGAAACTGCGCTTATTAAAGCCACAGAGGAAATCAGGAAGTCTCTGGACAGTGGAGGATCAGCAGTGCTCATTCTGCTGGACCTGTCTGCGGCCTTCGACACGGTCGATCACTCCACTTTGATCGACCGTGTCGAAACGGCAGGCATCACGGGTGCAGCGAAAGAACTCATTGCCTCATTCCTCACCGATCGAGTTCAATCCGTTGCCTTCGGCAACTTCAACTCACCTCCCTTCACTCTTCCTTGTGGTGTTCCCCAGGGGTCCTCGCTAAGTCCCACATTATTCAACATCTATGTGTCAGACTTAGCGAGGACCATAAAAACCCATCACCTGGCAGTTACATCCTACGCCGACGACACCCAGATTGTCCTAGCCATAAACAAAAATGGTGATGAAGTGGCCGCCAACTTTAATCTGGGAATGCTGGCAATAAGTAATTGGATGGCAAGAAACTGCCTGAAATTAAACTCCGATAAAACGGAGGTGATGCTGTTTGGCAATCTCTCCCCTGCTTGGTCTCCCACATGGTGGCCTGATGCCCTGGGACCCCCCCTTCCCCTGTGACCAAGGCAAGAAATCTCTGAGGTATACTGGACACCAAACTCACCTTCATGCACCACGTCAACGCGGTAGTATCCTCCTCATTCTATACCTTGAGAATGATAAAAAAACTCCTACCTTATCTTCCCATGAATATGACAAAAACGTTGATCAGCGCACTCATCATGGCCAGCATTGACTATTGTAATGGTCTGCTAGTCAATGCTCAAGAAGGTGTTCTAAAGAAATTACAACTGGTGCAAAATGCGGCAGCCAGATTGATTACGGGATGTCCTAAGTATGCCTCCATTTCTGGGACACTCCGAGAGCTTCACTGGCTGCCTGTAAAGAAGAGAACTAAGTTCAAGGCCCTCTGTATTGCCTATAAAGCAATTCATGGTCAAGGTCCAACCTATTTGAAAGATTCCTTCTGTCCTTACAAACCTGCCAGATCCCTAAGATCCTCAACCGCTGGACTCATGCAGGTTCCCAGGACTAAGAAAGTCTCCTGGGGAGACAGATTCTTCATAGTTACCACTTCTAAACTATGGAACAGTCTTCCACATTACATCAAAGCCTCCACATCTCTTCTCTCTTTCCGCAAGCAGATAAAATCCTGGCTGTTCACGCAATAACTCCTCATGGACCAGTTCTCTCTCTCAGCGCCGAGACACCCACGGGTAATTGAGCGCTTAACAAATCGCCTAAAAATAAATAAAATAAAACTGTGCGGCTATTGATCCTTTATATTCTATACATTTTAAAAATGAACCTTAATTCCTCCTGATACTCAGCGGCCGCACTGGTTATAGTGTAACTTGCCATGCTTGCTATTTCTATCGGTGTGCTATTGAGTTACCGTAAATTTGCTAATGTGCTCTATGTCGTAGCCGAGGCCGGCCAGGTGGTTGTAGGCCCGTAACTGTATGCGGGAATTACACAATAAAGGTTTAAAAAAAAAAAAAAAAAAAAAGAGAGCTCCCGAAGGTTATTGTGAAAGTCCCCCCATATATAGTCAGGCGTTGAAAACTCAGCTTGACGGTTTTGTGTTACCTGTTGGTGCTACTCTTATTCAGTATGTCGATGATTTGTTGATTACTGCTGATGATGAAAAGATTTGTAAAGCGGCTACTCTTTCTTTGTTGCGGTATTTGTCTGACCTTCATCATAAAGTGTCAGCTTCAAAGTTGCAATATTGTCGCCAAGAAGTGACATAGTTAGGTCATCTCTTGTCGAAGGAGGGAAGGAGATTGACCCCAGAACGAATTCAAGCAATTGCGCAAATGAATGTACCATCCACACAGAGAGAAGTGCGTGCCTTTTTAGGTATTACATCGTATTGTAGACAGTGGATCCCCAATTTTTCACTGTTGGCGAAACCTCTGTTACCATTGAAAGATACTCCGCATCCTCTTCCTTGGTCTGACGAATGTCAGAAAAGTTTTTCTGAACTGCGCAATGCATTGTGTTCGGCTCCTGTGTTGGGTACTCCAGACTATAGTAAGCCTTTCACGTTGTAAGTGCACGAGAGAGAAGGTTGTGCGTTGTCAGTGTTGACACAACCATTTGGGGACAAGCAGCGTCCATGTGCGAATTTTTCAGCAACGTTCGACCCAGTTGCTAAGGCGTTGCCGAGATGTCTGAGAGCTACAGCTGCGGCGGCTGTTTCTATCCGACAGTCTGCTGATTTGGTATTGGATAATACGTTGATTGTGATTGTCCCACATGCAGTGGATACCTTATTAAACAGGACTAAGACACAGCACCTTACTAGTGCACGTCTGTCAGGTTACGAGTTGACATTGTTGGCTAGTCATGTGCACATTAAAAGATGTAATGTGTTGAATCCAGCTACGTTGTTACTCATCTCTACAGAGACGGATCTTCAGGAACAGCATGATTGTTTTCTTCGTACAGAGGAAGAAACGAAAGCTAGAGTTGACCTCAGGGATACTCCCCTTACGGATGTTGATGGTACCCTATGGGTAGATGGTTCGTGTTTAAGCTTCCGAATGGTGAAACGACTGCAGCGTATGCTATTACAACTTTACATACAGTTGTTGAGACAGCACGCATACCACAGAATTCTGTGCAAGCAGCAGAGTTGATTGCACTGACTAGAGTGTGTGTGTTGTCAGAAGGAAAGCGAGTGAATGTTTACACCGATAGCCAGTATGCGTTTGGAGTTGCCCATAGTTTTGGGCGTTTGTGGAGAGAGCGTGGGTTCCTTACTTCGCATGGGACCAAAATACAGCATGGGCAGTTGGTGAATGAACTTTGGGAATCTCTCACTCTCCCAAAGCAGATTGCAATTATGAAGTGTAGTGCGCATAAGAAAGTTGTGGACGACGTTGGTCGAGGGAATGGGTTTGCAGATGAAGTTGCGAAGGAAACGGCGAAAGACATGATGAGCCGTATGTATGTTACAGGCCCAGCTAATTGGGTTATGGCTGGTGGAATGTGTGAAGACACAATAAAAAGTGTGAAAATGATTCAGGCTGAAGCGACTGAGAAAGAAGTGAGTGTTTGGAGAGAGACTACGGGCATGTTGGATTCGACAGGTTGTTGGGTTGAGTTGAGTTGCCAGAACACCAGCGATGGCTGTTGCCAGATGCGTATATGCTCCCAGTGGTTACAATGGCTCATGGAATGGCTCACATAAGTTCGAAGGGAATATGCAAGTTGTTGGCTCCAGTTTGGCAGAATGCTGGAATTCCAAAATGTGCAGAGGATGTGGTGAAACATTGTATGATTTGTCTGAAGTATAATCCTGGTAAGGGAACTCCAACTCCAGCTGGTCATTTTGCTCCTCTGACGTATCCGTTTGAGGTGATTTGAAGTATGTCCTTGTGGTTGTTTGTGCCTTTTCCAGGTGGATAGAGGCCTACCCCCTAAAGGATAATACTGCCTTGTCTACAGCCAAGGTTTTGCTCAAAGAGTACTTCCCTAGGTATGGTTTGCCAAGAATTGTATGGTCGGACAATGGGAGTGAATTTGTGGGTCAAATCATGAAGAAAGTGTCTTCTGGTTTGGGAATAAATAAGAAGTTCCATGCAGCTGGACTTGTTGAATGTTACAATGGTACCTTGAAGCTGAAAATAGCGAAGGTACAAGCGAGCACTGGTCTTACATGGCCGGATGCCTTGCCATTGGCTCTTTTGTCAACGAGGACGACAGTACATTCTCGCATGGGACTTAGCCCATATGAAATTGTGTTTGGTCGTCCGGCCAATGTTTGGGGTGTGCCTCGTCCTTAAGAATACAGCAGTATTGAGTACCCTATGTTGGTGGATTACTTACATGACTTGACTGCTAAATTACGTGTTCTCCACCAACAGGTCTACAACAGTTTGCCGACAGCCACTACAGGTCCAGGACATTCAATCCAACCTGCTCAATACGTCCTCATCAAGAACTTCCAGCGTACCAAGAATTTGGAGCCTAGATGGACTGGTCCCTATTTGGTATAGCTGGTCACTAGAACTGCTGTTAGAGTAGCTGGTAAAAAGAACTGGGTGCATGCCACCCATACGAAAAAAGTTCCTTTGCCTTTACCGTATGATCAGTGGGTGAGGGATGGTATAGCTGATACAGATTGCGAGCGAGTCCTCACATTCATACCTTTTAGTGATGCTCATTTGACATGGACACGGTCAGAACGCGAGGATGATGATGTTCTGCAAGCTGCTGTACCTCCTCATCTAAAGATTGACACCACCAATCCGGAACTTTTATTTAAGGATCCAACTGTACCTGATAAAGAACGCTGCAATTTGAGGCCAAGAAAGCCTGTTGTTATGGACAAATAAAACTGATTTTTTTATATAGTGAATTACACCTTGTCAGATCAAGAGCCTTTTTTTTTTTGCTTTTTTCTTTTTCGAGTCACCATCCGGACTCAGCTGCAGGGTCACGGTAGCAGGTTCTTAAGGGGTGAGCCGCGTATTGACACAAGGTCTGAGGTTCAGGGTCGTTAGTGCGATCTTGGCGCACACTTAAGTGAAGAAGGGAAATTTCCGTGAGCAGCACGTTGGAGGATGGAGTTTCTGGAATCTGATAAATGTGTTAGGAAAGTGGATTCTAAAGTCCGAATATGTATATTGATTCGTAGCAAATGTTTTTTAATAATGTGTTTTCTTATGCTTGTAAATATTACGTTAGCTTGTGTGGGTTGGATTTTCTATGTCACACAATTGCCACTTACATCTACCTCCCAACCTACTCTTTCTTTTTCTACTGTTTCTCCACATGAGTTTCATACGTTACCTGAACATGAACAGACACGAAGATCAGAATTTGTGAACAATTCGTTTATACAGATGTTGAATCAGCATCAGCTAGTCATAAATACCACGAATTGTTGGGTGTGTGGTCTTATGCCACATACTACAGATAAGGGAATGCCATATTTAGTTTTGCCTTTTTCACCTAACGGGTCAGTTTGGGCACTCCAATCAATGTTTATCTATGCGAATGAAGCCTCTCCTGTACGTTCTGTCGAAGACAATGCAAGTAATAATGCCTTGATACGGGGAATAGTTGATATGATTAGAGATATCGATGCGTATAACGCTATCCCTAGAGATGAGGTACGAGCATATGTCGGTTGGAATAAGACGACATATAGTGTTAGCTTGACGGAGAAAGAAAGGCAGTGAAGGTCTCCTCCTATTTGGATTATACCCCACCCAGGTCATCTCTGTTTGCAAGGTAATGGTCGGAATCCGAGAGCTCAGCTTGGTAAGAGTGTGTGTGTTCACACATACGTTTATACATCCCAGAAATCTCCTCCGTTCGTGCCAGCTAAAGGCACGTACTTTGTTTGTCACGACAGAGCCTACACATGGTTGCCATCTGATTTTTCTGGCACATGTTATGTGGCATTTCTGCTTCCCCCTACATACACTGCTGCTTTTGACTACCATAAGACAAGATATGGTAGAGGTATTATCGATGCGAAAGATACAGTCGCACAAGAAGTTGGAGACTTCTTTAAGGGTTTTCTACCCTTTTGGGATCCTATGGCTAATAGTAGGAATATTCGTCAGCTTACGAGAGTGGTCGAGGCCACTATTAATGAGACTGCAGGTGCCCTTAGCAATATTACAGCTGAGCTTCAAGCGGATCGCCTTATAACATTACAGAACTGTTTTGTTTTAGATATTATACTTGCAGGTGGTGTATGCAAATTGATTAGATCTAGTTGCTGCGTTTTCATACCAGATAATGCCCCGACAGTGTACCAAGCCATCTCTAGACTACATAAGATCTCTGAGTCTATTCATGTGGACAAGGTAACTGGTCGTTGAGGGGATGGTTATGGGAGTCGCTGTCCAAATGGGGATGGAAGATTCTGATGTTCCTTGGTATGGCGTTAGATATCCTTTTCTCGTGTTTTTTATGCATCCAGTGTGGTCCCGCCATTTGTAGTCTTTGTGCTATGATCTGTGTGAGAAGACCAGTCCCGAGAGAAGTGAAGGATAATAAGACGATGTTACAGCAACACCTTGATGACCTGATGAGAATAGATATAGACCTAGATTCAGATTGACATGAGTCTTAGGTTATTTCCTACGTAATGGCAAAAGGAAGGTCTGTGATTTTGCGTGCTTTTAAAGTGATGTGATGTGAAACGCATTTATAAAGCGCAACATACACTATACAGTTTCTTGGTGCTAGAACAAAGAGGACAATAGGCAGCTGCCTGGACAGGGCAGGGAGTGCATAGCCGTAAAAGGGAAAAAAATGGAAAATAGAAGGGACTGGGGGAGAGGAAGACAGTTTAATTGTAAGCAATCCGAAACAGGTAGGTCTTAAGGAGGGATCTGAAGTGGGTATAGGGCGAAGCCAGCCTTATGTACAATGGGAGGGCGTTCCAGAAGGATGGAGCGAGGAATGAGAATCTTAAGCCTCCCCATTTCTTACGCTTGACTCTAGGGACTTTGAGTAGAGCCGAATGAGCCGAGCGAAGATTACGAGAGGGGACATAGGGATGAATGAGGGAGGAGATGAAAGTAGGACCTAGGCCGGCCAAAGATTTAAAGACAAGGCATCCCAGCTTGAATTTGCAGCGTTCAGAAACAGGGAGCCAGTGCAGAGATTTTAGCAGAGGGCGGACGTGGTGGTGCCTCGGTTGGTGGAAGATGAGGCGTGCCACCTGGTTCCGGACAAGCTGCAGACGTTTAAGTTGATAATCTGGGATGCCTATGTACAAGGAGTTGGCGTAGTCCATTCTGGAGACGACTAACGCCAAGAGGGCCAGGGTAAGAGCTTCGGTGGTGAGAAAGTGCGCGATTTTCCGGATTTTTCGCAGTTGGAAAAAGCAGGAAGAGACAGTGGCATTTATCTGGGGTTTCATCGAAAAATCTTTGCTGATGATAACCACCAGACTTTTGGCAGAGTCAACTGGACGGGGGGGGAGGCCCAAGCTAGCGGGCCAGAAGTTGGAATTCCAAGGATTGGAAGGCCCTCCGACAAGAACCAATTCGGTCTTGTCGGGGTTGAGCTTCAAATGGTTTGCCCCCATCCAGTTGCTGATGTGACAAAGGGTGGCTTGAAAATCTGAGACTGACTGGTCCGAGGGGTTGATGTTGAAGACTAGCTGAATGTCATTCGCGTAATTGAACGCGGTGACATTCCTGTCTCGGAGAGATCTGATCAGGGGGGTAAGGTATAAGTTAAAAAGGAGCGGGGACAAAGAAGAGCCCTGCGGCACGCCGCAGGTCAGCCCCACCCTTTCTGCGGAGAACTGGGATAGTCGGACCGCTTGTTGGCGGCTCGTGAGAAACGAGCGGACCCAGTCCAGGGCAGTGCCCCCGATCCCAGCCTGTCTGACACGGTCGGCCAGGATGGCATGGTCGACCGTGTCAAAGGCGGCCGACAGATCCAGGAGCACTAGGGCCTGACTGATGTTAGAGTCGGTCCCCCTGCGCAGTTCTTCCATGACAGAGAGTATGACCATCTCTGTAGAGTGGGCGGGTCTAAACCCGGCCTGTTGAGAGTCAAGAAAATGAGACTGCTCAACAAACGAGCTCAAGATGTTGGTAACGTGGGACTCGAGCACCTTGCTGAGGTAGGAAAGGAGGGAGATGGGACAGAAGTTGCTCATGATCGTGGGATCGGCTGTAGGTTTCTTTAAGATAGGCACTACCTCGGCTGCCTTAAAAGTACTAGGGACTAGGCCAAGAGTGAGGAAATTATTCAGGAGTGCCAGGGGGGGCTGGACAGGCAGTGAAGGCCTCGTGTAGGATCTTGGGGGCGCAGCAATCAGTGGGAGACCCAGAGGTGACTTTGCTTAGGAGAGCAGAAAAGTCCGCCTCCAGGATGAGGGGAATCTGAGTGAGAGAGTGGGGGTTAGGAGGGTCAGCATGGGGGTTAGCGAGGGACCCGGAAGAGTCAGATAAGGGTGGCACCGAGATGCTGTTTTTGATTTTTTAAATCTTCTCAACAAAGAAATGATTGAGAGAATCACAGAGCTCCTGTGAAGGGAGGGGTTTGATGGAGACCCTGTCGGGGTGAGATAGCTTCTCCACGATCGAGAAAATGTCTTTAGCTTTATTAGCTGACTCCACGATTTTGTTGGAAAAGTACAGGGTTTTGGCTAGCACAATGGAGGACTTGTACCCTTTAAGTAGGGTTAAGAACTCTAGCCTAGCTTCAGGGGCATAATTTGTACGCCAGCGGCGCTCGGCTTGTCTAAGACCGAATTTTAAAGCTTTCAGGTCCTCGGTAAACCATTTCTGAGCGTCATGAGGGCGCCTAAGTTTGACCCGTTTGAGGGGGCAACCACATCGCTGGCCAATTCAAGCCAGCGTGTTAAGTCAGATGTCGATTGAGTCGGATTCAGGGGGAAGGGAGGTGCTGAGTAAGTCGATGAATTGGCTAATGTCAGCTTTATTCCAGTTCCGGGCTGAGAAGTTCGCCTCCAGAGGCCTACTGGGGCAGATAGGGGCTTTGAGGGAAAAAGAGATAAAGGAGTGGTCAGACCATGCACATGGCAGTATAAGGGGGGCCGAGATCTCTAAGTTGGAAGTCCAGACCAGGTCCAGTATGTGGCCTTTCGTGTGCGTGGCTGTGTTGATATGTTGACAACAATTCAGGCGACTTAACAGGTCAGAGAAGGCCACAGAGCTAGCACTCTCCTTCTCGTCCAGGGGCCAGTAGTTAAAGTCTCCAAGGACTAGGATTTTAGAATTGTTGATAATTACCTGGGACAATAAGTCTCCAAACATAGTCGGAAAATCAGGCATGGACTGAGGAGGGCGATAAACTAAGACACAAATAAGGGGTGACACTGAGGATTCCAGTCTAAGTGCTAAGCAGTCAACCTGAAGAATAGAGGGTACGGTAAGGACGGAGAATCTAGTTGGAAGCTTGATGATGGCTGCCACTCCCCCTCCGGGTTTGCCAGAGGCCCTGTTGGCTTGAATGATATAGTAGCCAGGCAGGATGGCTGCCAAGATGTCGGGAGAGGATCCGTCATGCAACCAGGTTTCAGTTATAAACAGTATATCGGGACTGTCGGCCTCTAGGAGGTGATAGATTTCCGTCTGATGTTTTGCTAGTGAGCGGGTGTTGAGGTAGCTCACTTTAAGCTCGAGGTTGGGGGGTGGTGTGAGGGGAGGGGTGTGAAAAGTGGGCCGATGAGGGGGAGAGGCCGAGCAAGCATCAAGCTCGGGTAAAACTTCTCGAGCGTGTACCAAGCCCAATTGATCAAGCTGCGAACGGGCAGTCGGGGCTAGAGGCCAGGGGGCATGCAGATCGAGCAGGTCAGTGGAGGAATATTGAGTAACATGGGCAGGGTGACATGCCCCATGCCTCGTCCGGCCGCAGACGGGCTTACCTTTGGCGTGCCTTCGGCGCGCAACCGGCGCGCCCGCTGCGCTCGTCCGTTGCGCTTCCGGGGAATGCACATTGAAGAAGGATGTAGGGGAGTGTGGCCTCACGAGAGTGGGAGTGGCCAATGGCTTGGCACGAAATGGCGCCGAAGGCTTCCTCAACCCGCGGCAGCGCTAAGATCCGCAGTGCGGGGTTAGTTAGGAGGATTGAAGGATGGAAAGTGCCCAGAAGTGGCAATACAGTAAAAATGCAAGTAAATACAGTGATTTTTTAAAAACAATTACGAGCGATTCTCCCGGCTGTGCCTCAGGAGTGTCAATGTCCTAATGCGCGGCTTGTATTCAGTGCGGCTTTATGGAGACTGGGGCGGAGTGGGCGTGGCCTCACGAGAGTGGGCGTGGCCAATGGCTTGGCGCGAAAGCGCCGAAGGCTTCCTCAACCCGCGGCAGCACTAAGATCCGCAGTGCGGGGTTAGTTAGGAGGATTGAAGGATGGAAAGTGCCCAGAAGTGGCAATACAGTAAAAATGCAAGTAAATACAGTGATTTTTTAAAAACAATTACGAGCGATTCTCCCGGCTGTGCCTCAGGAGTGTCAATGTCCTAATGCGCGGCTTGTATTCAGTGCGGCTTTATGGAGACTGGGGCGGAGTGGGCGTGGCCTCACGAGAGTGGGCGTGGCCAATGGCTTGGCGCGAAAGCGCCGAAGGCTTCCTCAACCCGCGGCAGCACTAAGATCCGCAGCGCGGGGGTTAGTTAGGAGGATTGAAGGATGGAAAGTGCCCAGAAGTAAGTGGCAATACAGTAAAAATGCAAGTAAATACAGTGATTTTTTTAAAAACAATTACGAGCGATTCTCCCGGCTGTGCCTCAGGAGTGTCAATGTCCTAATGCACGGCTTGTATTCAGTGCGGCTTTATGGAGACTGGGGCGGAGTGGGCGTGGCCAATGGCTTGGCGCAAAATGGCGCCGAAGGCTTCCTCAACCCGTGGCAGCGCTAAGATCCGCAGCGCGGGGGTTAGTTAGGAGGATTGAAGGATGGAAAGTGCCCAGAAGTAAGTGGCAATACAGTAAAAATGCAAGTAAATACAGTGATTTTTTAAAAACAATTACGAGCGATTCTCCCGGCTGTGCCTCAGGAGTGTCAATGTCCATGTCAATGTGCATGACTTTCTTTTCTAAACATGGGTTTTTGCCATGCGTCGTGACTGCCATCTGGTGTTGCCTTTTACGTAGGCCTCTGAAGTTAGTCTGCGAGCAAAGCAGTCTAACCTTTAGTGGGTCATGTATACATTAACTAAGGTTTTCTTCGTGCGCTGGAGTTAATTTCAGAAGCTGGCCTTTCACCTGGAATTGACCCTGCCAAGCCAATTTCCCTGCAAGATCGTTATCCACTTTCCCAATCACCATTCAAGACATTTGTTAACTTTTAAGTTTCTTTACGTTTCTGTTATCTTGCCCATTATCTGAAACTACTTTTCTTTACTGTTTCTTCATTTCATGGGTTACGCTTTCAATTAAGGGTTTGTCCGGGCCTTCCAGATTATTATTTAGATATGCCTAAATATTAACTTGTGGGTTGGGACACTGTAAAATGAGCTTTACTGTATGATGCTGTGTGATGTCATGTATTTTCTATTGGTTGAATTTTGGTGCAGGGGCGTGCATTTTAAATGTACCTTTTTGTGTATAAATAGGGATGTTTCGCCTTAGTAAAATTGAGCAGTTTCTTGAGTTGTACACCGTGTTGTATTGCTGGGAATTCTGCTACTAGCTGCAGCTAATAAATTTGATCTCTGACGTCACCTAGAAGTATTCCGTGTCTCTGTATACCAAGGCAAGGGAACCCAGAAGACTTTGGGCGTGTCCCTGGCGCCGCTGGGTATTTGACAACCCAGTTCTTCAGTCGCAGGTAACTCCCGAGATGGCGAGGGTGGGAAGGAAGATATTCTGCAAGCAGCTCTCACCTCAGCTAAACGTGGCTCGAGGCCAGCTATGCTGATCAGAAGCAAAGAGGGTAATTACGATGTGGAGAAATTCAGTGACAATGCACGAAGGTAAAATTAAACCAGCAGAGGCACAGGCTTGCAATCCAGCCGCGGGTAACTCCGGAGCTGGCGAGGGTGTTAAGGAAGATATTCTGCAAGCAGCTCTCACCTCGCGGCCGTGAAAGTGAAACAGCCTGAGGCCGAGCGCACGCTGGGGGAAGCTTCAGATTCCTGTGGGAGGGTGACTGATGGCTTTGATGTGGATGCGGTTTCCGCACGAGTGCACCACACGAACTGTAGGAAATCCATGATGGTTTCAGACCTTGGTTTGGCCTCTATACTCTCGTCCTATTATCCCTTGCGGGATTGATAGGCGAGACCTAAAAAGTATGGAGTCAAAGGCAACATATGTTAAGTGATGGCTCTAAGACTATGGGTGAGTTTGGTGGGAGAGGCATATGGTGCCTGACTGTAGGGAGATGAAGGACCATAGACATGATGATAGTGAAAAGAGAGAGGGGGAATACTACAGAGATTAAGGGTAAGGGTGCCTTTTCTGTACAGAACCTATCCTTGATATCATGGGCACAGCCTTGCACTATGGTGTAAGGGTATGTGGGTTGCCGCAAGGCAGCCACGCGCACCAGTTCCTTTTTGAGAACTGCTGGGGTTAGATTCAGCAACAAGTTCTATCAGAAAGGTAAACCAATAATTCTACTGGAAGCAGAAAAGGAATTTGAAGCTACGATATGGAAAGATAACCAGCTGCAAGAGCCTGCAGTTAAGGCATAGAGCCTTATATAGAGTTATGTTGGAAAAGTGTCAGATGCAGAGCTGCCAAGTTTTCAGTGTGCTTATCTGTGACATTTCCAGGTTTTCAATGTGCTTATGATGTATGATTTTTTGCCCACCATGCCACCTCAGACCAGAAATAGCAATATGCAAAACAGACTTTTTCTGCTTCCTTAGGAGCCGTCCTCCTTGAAATGCCAGGCCAAGACCACGCCAAACTGAAGACATGTAACGTCAGACCAGTTTCGGCTTACTTGGGCTTCATCATTAGGGCACAGCACAAGTCCTATGGCCAGTGGAGGCTCACATAGGGTGTGCTGCGGGCCGGTGTGGTGGGGAGGAGAGCAAGACCTGCTGCACACTTAAATATGAGTTCAAACAAAAGAAGATGTCACAATGGACATAAAGTTCACAATTCACGAGTGAAGATACGGAACATCAGTATTTCGGTTCCTCTTTATTATTCAAGTATGCCAGCCAACACGTGTTTCGTCGCTAGAAAACACAGTTTCCGAGACTCCTCAGGGCTGTGGGAATTGGATAGAGAGCCACAGGCCGCGGTTCCGGTGATAATTCCGACCCGGCTCCGCTCAGGACCGGGTAAAAATGGCTGTCTGGATGCAAATAGATAGTTCCTGAAGAAAAACACTCGCAGGGATGCGGAGAATCTTGATAAGGTAGAATCGTCGTGTAATTAACGGCAATACATCGGGGGTGCGTCTGTGTCCACCTGTGTACAGCGTGGATGGTGAGTAGAATTCTGGAGTTGATAGTCCCCGTAGTGCGGGGAGTATCCAGCGGCGTTATCGTTGGGTTTCTGGTCTCTGTTCTGGGTGCGGTGTGGTGGGGAGGGGCAGGGTGGGGGTGTAGAAAACTCAGACATGTGATGGTACGGAGGAAAGTAATTTTTACCACCACCTCGCAGCACGCCCTGTGCGAGCCGCCACTGCCTATGGCAATGGACAGGGCTGGATTGCGTCAGTGTGTAAGTGCCGGTGACTCAGATTAATTCAAGCATTGCATTCATCCCCCTATTTGTTTTTTCAGTTGACACCCTTAGTACAATAAGTATGTCCACAGATGGGTATTGTGTCCTCTGTGTCACAGGACTCAAGCCACATAACACTGATGAGCCCTAAGTTCCTATTGGACCAGGACCATGACAGATTTGCATATGGCAGGTCTCTGTCTTGAGTGGCAGAGTGTGCAAAAATATACAATGGACCGGAAACATCCTTGATGAATGTTTATACCTTTTTCGTCGAATCCTACTCCAGTGGCAAGGAATCTTTGGGTGAAACTGGATACAAATCTATTGCAGTATCAGCAATCTGTTTTGCCCTCTTAAAATCTTTAAGAAGGACATAATAATTTCTCCCAGTCTCTATGCGAAAATATATTGTACATGCTCTACTTACATCTAGGCTAGATTATGCCAGAGTACTATAACTGGGAGTAACAAATAAACTGATAATTAGGCTGTAAAGAGAGCTGCAATCAGACCGGTTTTAAACATCACCAAAAGACAGCCTACGGGAAGAGGCCCGAGGCGCTTGCATTAGTTACGGGCCAGGCAAATAATACAATGTAAGGCTCTAATGATTACCCACAGAGCCTTATACAAAAAAGTCCCATTGTATATTGAGAAAAGAATACCAAATACATACCACAGAATAAAGCGATACAATCCTGGAGTATTGAGAGTGGTGCAAAACCACATCTAAGTTCAACAATAACCATATTGTAACAATGCATGGTAATAATAAAAAAAGAAAAAAGGTTAAAGAAATGTAGACACAAAATCAATATTTGGCTAAATAATGGTATGCAGAGAGGGTACACTGCTAGCTTGAATTTGAAAGTATGTCCAGGACTAGTCATTGAGCAGGAGTGTGTATAACATTACAAATCCTCATAATAATCGAGTAGCATTACTACAGCAGTGACAGCTGGATTAGCAAGCAGAAGTCAGCATCGTATTCCTCTGATACAGAAACTGGGTAAGGTCAACCCACCCCAGTCGGGGTGATGCTAGATTGTGTCGGCCCTCCTGTGCTATTAGCTGCCTGGAAATGTAGGCGCGGTAGGGTTCCCATATATCAACCGGTCTGGAGGTGGGGGGGAGAAATAGCCCTTTGACCAGATCTCAACCCATTAATTAATCATGATATATCTGAGTAAATTAGACGGCACATTTATTGATCAAACCAAGCCGATAATCATGATAATTATCCATATTTCACTCTGGTTCTAATTAATAACTATTTTCAGACTGGCTAAAATGTGTTAACACTCTTGAAGATTCCCCTAAAGAGTACATATAGCAAATCCTTGGGTTTCACCACAGTTTCTGATAAAACAATTCCAGTCTCATGGGCCTCTCATTCATTCGGGTAACTTTTGAACTCTGGCACAATCACTCTTCCTGTTACAGATTACAGATTAACAGAGTTAATGCCCTGCTTGTTAGTCTCTTTAAATATAATTCCCTTGCTTAAATGTATGTGCCCTTCTCAACAGAGGTCCGTGCAGGTAAGATTGGTGGGGTCGTTGGGCCAGGAGTGAGGGGATTTCGACAGACAGTGATCCAGCAGGTTACCAGCAACAGGTAATCTAAAACCACATACTCACCTGGGCCCATACATTCATTCACAACACACTGGCAATAACTGCTGGGTTCATGTTTTTGTAATTCTCTGGATTAGTTATCCCTAGTCCCTAACTAATCTTTCACTGATCAAAAAGTTCTTTCCTCTGATCAATGGACCATTAGTTGATCTAGTTGATGGTGAAATGACATAAGATTTTAATATACCTACACATTGGAAATGATCATGGAGTCGGGATGTATTTTAAATTGTATCTCAGATTAAATTCATGTGAGCCACTTACATAGTACAGATCAAACTCTCTCACAGGAAGGAAGATTCAAATAATCAATCAAAATGCATTAATTTATACTTTAAAATGACACTGCATGAAAGGGAGAGGATAGAGAGAAATGCATATAAGCGCAGACACAGATATATTTATATTTACCCAGAATGGTGTGAAAACCAACTCCCAGGCCTAGGTATTGGTAAGGGTCCCCCAGGAAAGGTCTGGCGAACAAAGGCTTCAGGACAGGAATTAGGACAGGAATCAGGACCAAACAAATGACCTCTCTATTACAGACGCTGCGTAGCACCCCTCTCTGATATTCTCTTCCTCCTCGAGATTCTTCCGCGATCTTCTTCTAAATTAATTTGCTTAATATAATTGGCTCAGTAATTCGATTCTTCTTCAGCATCACTCGTCACTCTGACAGTTTCCGAGTCTGGACTTCAGCATCTCTGTCTGGAACTAACTTAACTAACTAATAACTACCTCAATTATACCTTTCTACATGCTTGTACCACCCATTAATGTTTCAAACTTATGAAAATACTAACTCTGATTGGACAGTCAAGGGGAGGTGATCATCACACCATGCTTATTTCCCAATACTTTCTTTCAGCTCTTTGTTTAAAATCCCACCCCTTAAGTTTTATACATCAATCGTTATTCCCACCCGTATGCACATTGTAATCGTCACATATTAGAAAAAAAATACCTGTAGTTCCCATCCATTTCAGTGGACTGACGTTTCGGTTCTCATGAAAGCATCCATCGGAAACCTTGGAGGATGTTCAAGTTGACACGCATGTGCGGTAGAACAAGAGGGAATAGACTGTGGTTCGTGTTTCTAGGCCCATAATAAGCACTATTGAAAGGGTCAAAAAGACAAATGTTAAAATAAAAAAAAAATGGTTTCACCGTATGCCACCTATCTCTACTCTAATCCCATATACTTATTATTACTCTCCCCGCATTAGCATTAGTAGAATAGCTGGATTTAGTTTTTCGGCAAGCAGGTGACAAGCATGTGAGTTGCAAGCTTACTAATATCGCAGCGCTAACGTGTGTATTGCAGACGCATTTGTTGCAAGGGCTTTTTACTTGATGAACTTTTAAAACTGTATATAGAAAATTTGTCATTACGCTGATTTGGCGCGCTACTCTCCGGTTCACCGCAGCAATTTCATGCTGTTTGCGTGGAGGGAGGAACAGCGCTTGTACTTCCGGATTGTTCCTTGGTGGGCAGCCATCTTACAGAGGGTGACGGTCTAGTCTCCCCCCACCTCCCTGACTACAAAAGGGTTGGACACGCACCGCGCAATAGATTGAATACTAATATTGCAGCGCTAACGTGTGTATTGCAGACGCATTTGTTGCAAGGGCTTTTTACTTGATGAACTTTTAAAACTGTATATAGAAAATTTGTCATTACCCTGATTTGGCGCGCTACTCCCCGGTCCACCGCAGCAATTTCATGCTGTTTGCGTGGAGGGAGGAACAGCGCTTGTACTTCCGGATTGTTCCTTGGTGGGCAGCCATCTTACCGAGGGTGACGGTCTAGTCTCCCCCCACCTCCCTGACTACAAAAGGGTTGGACACGCACGCGCGCAATAGATTGAATACTAATATCACAGCGCTAACGTGTGTATTGCAGACGCATTTGTTGCAAGGGCTTTTTACTTGATGAACTTTTAAAACTGTATATAGAAAATTTGTCATTACCCTGATTTGGCGCGCTACTCCCCGGTCCACCGCAGCAATTTCATGCTGTTTGCGTGGAGGGAGGAACAGCGCTTGTACTTCCGTATTGTTCCTTGGTGGGCAGCCATCTTACCGAGGGTGACGGTCTAGTCTCCACCCACCTCCCTGACTACAAAAGGGTTGGACACGCATGCGCGCAATAGATTGAATACTAATATCGCAGCGCTAACGTGTGTATTGCAGACACATTTGTTGCAAGGGCTTTTTACTTGATGAACTTTTAAAACTGTATATAGAAAATTTGTCATTACCCTGATTTGGCGCGCCACTCCCAGGTCCACCGCAGCAATTTCATGCTGTTTTACGTGGAGGGAGGAACAGCGCTTGTACTTCCGGATTGTTCCTTGGTGGGCAGCCATCTTACCGAGGGTGACGGTCTAGTCTCCACCCACCTCCTAAACTATATTAGCCTCAATCCTTCGCGCAGCGGTGACGCGCAGCGGAAGCGCCATAGACGCGCCGAAGAGGCGCCAAAGAGAAGCCAGTCTGCGCCAGTCCGCGTCAAGACGCTTCGTGCTTCGGGATGGGGCAAGATGGTAGGGCGGCGCATTACATATAGTGCTCCTACGCTGCATGGTTTACGACCCATAGTTAATCCCCTTTGTTTCAATTCACTCCCTCCTCATTCCACTAATACTGGCTGTAAAACTTGTGACTGGTGTCTTCTCCCTCCTATTTTAGGCAATCATCCGTCTACACACACAAAGAAAATGTTTCTCCTTAATTGTCGGTCCCTCCCTAAGCGCCATACTGAACTGGCGTTATTGATCGAGGAACTTAACCCTGAAGCCCTTTTTTTTTTAACCGAGACTTGGCTTCAGTTTCAAAATGATCCTGCAGTAGTATGGGCTATTCCCCAAGGCTACACCCTTAAGCGCCTGGATCGCCAGTCAGGTAGAGGTGGAGGACTGGCCATCATTTAAAAAGATATTTACAGATGTTGTGTTACCTCCTCGACCACTTCAGCATGCGAGAGTCTACATTTTTCTCTTGATTTTTCCCCCACAATTACCTTTTCTGGTATTTTGGTCTATCGACAACAGGGCTCCCTCGGCGACTTCATCGCTGATATAACAGACCTGGCCGCTAACTTAGTGCTCACCTCAGCTAATCTTACTCTGCTAGGTGACTTAAATTTGCATTTAGACGATCCCCTTGATGTTGCCGCTAACAATCTTCGTTCAAATCTTCAGGCCATCGACTTGTCCCAAAAGGGTTTCCAGGCGACACACAACAAGGGTCATCTTTTAGATCATGTCTATAGCAATTTAGACAATTTATCGGTGGAAGTACCGTTACCACTGCCCTGGACCGACCATTTTTTAATTCCTCTGATATGGTCCACTAATACTCCCTCTATCTCACAAACTCATGACAGGCACTGGGGTAGGAAATGGAGCTCTCTTCCGCTTCCTAAGTGGGAACAGGCTCTCTCTGAACAGCCACCCCAAAAAACTAGAAATCCTGACACGGCAGCTCTCAATTTTGATAATTGCATTTCCAGTACACTAGATCAAGTTCTCCCGAAGGGCTCTCTGCAAGTAATAAAAAGATCTAAAGTTGCACCTTGGTATTCTCCGGCCCTCCGGCCCTCAGGACGTTGAAACAAGTCTGCCGTAAAGCGGAGAGAGCCTGGAGGAAAGATCGCTCCCAACTGAAGAAATTAGAGTATAGAGTGGCAATAAGGCACTACAAGAATGAAATAAAACTTGCTCAAGCTGAGTTTTATGAAACCAAAATTAAGGCAGCTAACTCCCCTAGGGAAATTTTTAAAATTGCGAAATCTTTAATTTCTCCTCCTTCTGAGCTCTTGCCATCAGAGGGTGCACAGGCCCGCTGTGAAAATCTGGCCACCTTCTTCTTCCAGAAGATTCAGGCCATTTATTCCCTACTCTCGACATGTAGTGAAGATATGGTTTCCTCCTCTACTTTGGACTCTGACCTGCCTGTATCCTGCTCGTTAGTCACCTTTCCACTTCTGGATCCCAGTACTTTAGATACGTTGGTCCATAAAGTCACCTCAGGATCTCCAAACAATCCAGCCCCTCCACAGACCTTAGCTAAGGTGATTGATAGTATCCGCCCGTTCATTCTGGAGGCTCTCAACACCTCTATCACCTACAACTCTGTCCCATCCACATGGAAGTACGCGATGGTAAGGGCCCTGCTGAAAAAGCCGAATTTGGATCAGAACAATCTGTCCAACTTCTGCCCTATCTCGCTGCTTCCGTGGATGAGTACATTGTTGGAGAGACACATCAATAAAATCTTGGTGGACTATTCAGAGTCCAACAATCTTTTACAGGTCTCCCAGACGGGGTTTCGTCCTCAGCATGGTACCGAAACTGACCTTCTGGCAGGGACAGAGGCAGCTAGAGCTATAATGGACCAGGGAGGAAAAACAGCCATTATACTTCTTGATCTCAGTGCCGCGTTCGACACTGTTAACCATGCCACACTATTACATCGTTTGAAGGACATGGGGGTGTCGGGCACGGCCTTGACTTGCCTGACTTCCTTCCTAGAGGAACGCTTTTTTCAGGTGTTTGAGGGCGAGGTGGCATCATCTAAGCACCCGCTTAGCTGTGGGGTTCCGCAGGGCTCCTCCTTGAGCCCCACACTTTTTAATGTCTATATGCAGCCTCTGGAGAAGATAGTCCTCCCTTTTGGTGTGCGGATTGTCACCTACGCAGATGATACCCAACTTGTGGTCTCTGTGGACCACAATGAGGGTTCGTCTAACACCTTGGGCCCTTGTCTAGAGGCTGTTGCTAAGTGGATGCAATTCTCCCACCTCAAACTCAACGGGGAGAAGACCGAGATCATGTTACTAGGTAACCCTTCCCCAACCTCCTTGGCGTCTAGCTGGCCTTCATGTCTCGGTGCCCCCCTCCTCCTAAAGAGCAGATAGAGTCTAGGAATCTGGCTTGATAGAGCGCTGGATTTCCCAGCCCAAGCCACCAAAACTGCCTCCACATGTGTGGGGCTAATGAAAATGCTCTGCAAAGCGCTCCCTCTACTTCCATTCCAGGCCCGTGGCCACCTGCTGGGGTGTTATCAGGATCTTAAAGAGAATCCTTCATTATCTCTCCTTTCAGGCGCGCAAACAGATTGCAATTGCTCTTGTTGGCTCCAGGCTCGATTACTGTAATTCTCTTTATGTGGAGTCCAACAAGGGCCTTATCCATCGATTGCAAATTGTACAGAACGCCGCAGCGCGCTTCGTTCTGGCCCTTCCCATAGCATCATCTGCCACTACTGCTAGGAGAGATCTCCACTGGCTACCTGTCCAGTTTAGAATTTCCTTTAAGCTCCTATGTCTCACTTATAGAGCACTAGCGGCTGGCCCTGTAGACGCACTTGGTACCCTGCTCACCCGTTATGTGCCCACAAGATGCCTGCGTTCGGCCGAGTTACATCAATTGGTAGTGCCTCGCGCTAGATTGACCAGATGGGGAGCAAGAGCTTTTTCTGTCGTCGCTCCTCAGCTCTGGAACTCTCTTCCGATGGAAATAAAAATCTCACCCTCTATCGATTTGTTTAAAAAAGCCCTGAAAACCTTGTATTTCACCAGAGCTTATCAATGAGATATTGCTGTCTGACCTGGCTTGTTTCTTTATTTGATCTAGGCGCCTTGACGCCCATTGGGCTAAGTTAGCGCGATATAAGAGACAATTCATTCATTCAGGCGAGAAGGGTCATGGTACAGGCCCTGATACTCTCTCGCCTGGACTATGGAAACGTTTTATATCTAGGAGCCCCGGCAGCAGTGACTAAAAGACTCCAAGTCACCCAAAACTGTGCCGCCCGATTATTATTCAACATACCCCGCTGGCAATCAGCAAGGAATGCCTTAAAAGAACTCCATTGGCTCCCAGTGGCTGCCAGAACACAGTTTAAGGCCATGTGAATTTTGCACAAATCTTTCCATCGAACTGGCCCGGCAGTTTTGTACCCCCTAGTGTTACCTTACTCACCATCCAGAGCCCTTCGCTCGGCTTCATTGCATTTGGCAACTACGTCAAAAATCAAGAAAGCCCGCGGGGTGGCCGCTCGTTCACTCACACAGCGGCAAAGCTATGGAATTCCTTGCCTCTAACCCTCAGACAAAATAACAACCGAATGTTATTTAGGAGAGATCTAAAAACCTATCTGTTCACAAAAGCGTACTAAGTTACCCGGTAGCCCGACACAGTAATCAGTCTAAAGCGCTGCGAGGCCTCGGGGTGGTTATGCGCTATATAAGTGCAATTTTTCATTTCATTTCAAGCTGCCATTTTGTTAGCTACTGCGCAAGTGCAGAAAGCTCTCTCCAAGCAAAAGATATGTCATACTACGTAGATGCAGTAGACGCATGTGCACTAAAGATTTTCGGTTCTTGGACATTTTAAAATTACACTTGAGTTACTTATTCAATAAAACACATAGGCAAGCTTCGTTCTCACTCATAAATGTTGTGTAATGCATGTTATTTCCACAATACAAGTTTAGTATGGGGTTAGTGGTTACATGGGAAGATTGCTTCCAAGCAAGTCTCTTTTTTCATGAGTCCTTGCTCCATCAATCCCCTCTCTGATGGCATTTTAAAGCCATCACAAAATTACCCATCCCTCATCAGATGCCAACTTTAGCATTTTTCACTTTCTTTCCGTTTTCCATTCTTGTTCTCATCTTTGTTCTTTAATCCTTTCATTTGCTCATATAACTTGCCTTTCATTTCTTCCAACTGAACCTCTTCATCATTTCTTTTGTTTCCCTTTCCATTTATCTCATATCTCCTTCTTCTCAGTTTATTAGTACAACACTTACACCATATTATTATTGATAACACTATTATTGCTATACCTACTATGGGGAAAACTACTTGTCTTAGGAAACTTTTACCTAAATTGGAAAACCAATTCCCTACCAAACAAATACTTTTTGTTAGTCTATCCCATACATTATCAACTTCCAGTGGTTTCAATTATTCTTGCTTGTTTGTAATATTCTTTATATATCCATTAATTTCTGTGCTTTTGTCTAGAATATATGTGCAACAATGTTGCGCCTTCAACATTTTAAAGACTCCGCCCTCTTTAGGTAATAGTATATCAAGCGCAAGTCAATTTTGCAAAACCATAGACCTAATTGCAACCATTTCTGTATTAATCATCAAGAACCCTCCAGCGGTATCAGCCGATAGACTATCAACTACTGTTGAGAATTGACAGATTTTATGTGAATTCAATACGACTCCCACTGAAGGTATCAATGCACTGAATATGTCGCCTATTTCTGAAAAACTAGCTTTCTTTCTACGTGTTAGTTCATTAGCATTTTCATTGCTTCCAGTGATTCTTTTGACATGGTATATTTTCAGAAAAACTATTCCAAAATAGCAACTCCCATACCAACTGGCAGGCAGCTAATAATAAGCTTTATTCCCACACACATAGTAAACTCCAGGAAATACTGGATCAGTTCCCCCTTTTAATCCCCAACCTCCCAAAATTTGGAAGTTATGTTCACTTTCACTGGAACCAATACATTTGTTATTATATTCTGTCTTTAATCTATGGAGGCATATTTTCCCTGTTTTCACAAAATCTAGGGCCATCGCAGCATGTTCTTTGCCAGCTGTATAAATTCCTTTTTTTTCTGCCCATGGTGGAATATGATGTTTCTGTTCAGCAGCTTTTCTTTGGCAATCTTGCCTCCTTTCCTCAACTAAATTTGAAAACACTGTCTCTTCTTCACGTAATGAACATGTTAGATTATCTTTATGTGCCTTTTCTATATCTAGTGATTTCATTGTTAGGCAAAATTCGCCCATAGACTGTGCATCTAAACTACTTTTCACTGGATTCATATTCTTTCGAATAGGAATTTCTGTAAACACTGCATCTATATTAGAATAATAATATTGTAATTTCCCTGTTCTATAAAAGAAACTTGTCAGTACACTACAAGAAATACCATATATTAAAGGTAAATTGTGATGTCACTCCTTCAGCTACTGAAGTAGGTAATTCCATACAAACATAACAATCACTAATCTCCATTGTGTCTACATACTGAAATAATAACTTTGTGAATACGTTTAAAGAGGTATCATTGTCAGTTACTGTGTGATGTAAATCAATCTCATCTGATGCTTCTAATTCTACTCTATCTCCTTACATGTTAGCTGTCTTTTCATTGATGTTAGTGTCATTCTTTTTATCTGTTATCATAAAATAAGGAACGGCAATTGTCAAGAATAGCCAAACTAATATCACTAATAACAAACATATACAAACCCTACAACATCTTTTTATACAATTTCATTTTGGTCTTTCTGTAAATCTGGTCTCAGCCATTTTGACTCAAGAAGATTTATCTTCTTTCTTTTAATCTGGAATCAGAATCTTTAAGTACTTCAAGGAGGTCTCACTTCCCCTTTGTCAATCTGTTCTATTTTTATTTCTTCAGATTCTTCATTTACATCTAGATTCTCAAACTCTTCAAAGATCACATAGGTTCACTCAGGACCTTTGAACATATTGTTTAATATTTTCAATCTTGAACTTCTACAAATGTTTTTAGCAATCAACTGTTCAGTCTGAGATTGACTTGTAATTTCGTTTCCTTGTTCTGGATCTTTATTTATTGTTTTTAAACAATATTTTAACCTTTTTACCCTACTTGGGCAATTGTCACCTTTTCTGACCCTTTTGACTTGCACTGCACTTTCACCTTCTTGGTCTCTTTCAAGAGCCCTTTTATTTTCATTACGTTGTGGCTCAACCTGATTTTCGGCATCTTCTGTATTCCGCCCTAGCTTTCCTTGTTCAGGACTTGTCTGTGTGGCTTTTTCTTCCTGAACTCGTTCTTCTGTTTCTACTTGTTCCTGTTTGGGTACTCTTTTAGATAATTATTCTTAACTGGTCCTATTCAGGTCTTACTACAATTTTGTCTTCTGCCGCCTGAACGTGTTCTTCCTTACCTATCTGTCCTGCTCAGGTCTTTCAATTGATCTGTTTGCCTGAGTATGTTCTTCTGTCCCTATCTGGTCCTCCTCAGAATCTTCAGTTTCTTTATTCAATTCTTCCTAAGCATGTTCTTCTAAACCTGTCTGATCCTCAATATTCTCCTGTTCATCAATACACGGAGTAGAGCAAAATTAGAAGAAGACTTCAGGTATGTCAACGATTGGTACCCAGTCCTCCTGACTTGTGCTCAGTTGTTCGTTGTCAAACTCTGTAGAGTCTCTTACTCCAGAATCCTCGACTGTACAACCTTCAGCAGCTTCAACTGTTTGTGTCAGTTGTGGTCTTTCCCATCAGGAGCTGGCACCCTTTTTGTATGACTGGCATGTACCCAGTTTGGCAGTCCTGCACACTTCACTGCTGTGGTAGTGACCAATATGACTTGTTGTGGCACATCCCACCCTGGTGCTAGGCATGACTCTCTGGTGTGGTTCTTTACTACCACCCAATCTCCAGGATTGGATCAGAGATAGAACACACTAGGTCAGCCAATCCTTTGCAATAATCCAATAACAGATCATCAGTTATATTCAGCAATCTATGTCCTGATATAAATGCCTGTCTCATTGCTCTTCTCATGATAATCTCATGTGGACTCAGTCCTGTGTTCTGAGTCCCATCAGAACAAGAGGCAACGCATCTGGCCAACTCATTGAAGTGGATGCACACACATTTGCAAATCTTGATTTTATTGTGCCATTCATTGTTCCAGCACTTCAGAAGCCTCTGGGCGGTAAGCATGGTGCAGTTTCTGTTCGACCTTGAATGCTTCACAGATTATTCAACTTATTTAATTGTTAAAGTGAGTTCCTCTATCTGATTCCAAAGTTACTGGAAAACCAAACCGTGAAATGAGTTCCCTCAACAATATTCTGGCAACAGTTATGCTGTCATTTCTTCTTGTGGGGTATGCCTCCACCCACCGTGAAAACAAGCAATCACAAGAACGTTCCTAAATCCCTTGCATGGTGGTAGTGCTATGAAATCTAGCTCTAGCCTCTCAAATGGTCCCTCTGCTATCTCAATTTTTCCCCAACTGACCACTGTCTTTCTTCCTGGGTTTATTTGTTGGCAAGTTCAACATCTCTGGCAAAGACTCTCTGTGACCACCCTAAATCATGGATTGTACCAATCTTGTCTGAATAGTCGTATCATTGTGTCCCTGCTTACATGTGTGTCTCCATGGTACATTGTTGCCATTTGTGAGAGCAAACAATTTGGCATAGCTAGTCGGTCATCATGATACACCCACACACCATCTGCTTCCCTTTGTTCACAGCCCTGCTTTATCCAATTTTCCTTTTCACTTTCTTCCACTTCCTCCTGCAACTGTCTCACCTCCTCCCTATCTCAAAACCTGAAAATGACATAAGTTGGCAGCTGATTCCACTTATTTCCATTTTTCTATTTATTGACATATTGTTTCTAGCACAATACTGAGCAACTTGGTCAGCGTAACGATTACCAGCTGTCACTTTGTCATTTCCTGACTGGTGAGCAGCATCCTTGACCACTGCTAGTTCTTTTGGCAATTGTGGGCCAGATGTAGGAGCCCTAATACCGGTTGAAAACGGCTGATTTTGGCCGTTTCCGACCGGTATTAGGGTTTTCAGATGTACGGGGCTGAAAAATACAGAATCGGTAACTATACCGATTCTGTAATTACAAATGTAGGTGGCACCGTTTACGGTGCCACAGGCCCTTAAGAGTCGGTATTTTACCACACAATCCTATTGTGTGGTAAAATACCGAATTCAGGTGTGCATGCACATCTGTGCATGCACACCTGTGCAATGTGACACAGACATGCCCTTAGGGCATGTCTGTGTGCTACATTGCACACAAGCCTGTACTTTGGGTGCTAGTGGGGGTCAAAGTGACACCCCTGCATCCTTGCAGGATTCGGTATTTACCAATTCTGTAAATACAGAATCGGTATTTCCCATTGATTCCTATAGGCTTCAAAGCCCATTGAATCAATTGTAAATACAGAATCTGTATTTACAGAATCGGTAAATACCGAATTTTACAGATTCGGTAATTCAGATTTTAAAATTACCTACATCTGCCCCCTTCATATTTACAGACTTACAATTCAGATTTTAAAATTACCTACATCTGCCCCCTTCATATTTACAGACTCTTAAATACCGAATCGGTAAAATTCGGTATTTAAGAGTCTGTAAATGGGAATTACCTACATCTAGCCCTGTATTTCTTCCAAGAGTTCCTTCACAAATTTTCCGTTTCTGATTGGGGATCCGGAAGAAGTCATATATCCCCTTTGTGACTACAACTGGCCAAAAGCATGTAAAACCCTGTAACCATATTGGCTATCAGTAAATATGGTCACTCTCCAATTTTTCCCAATTTTGCATGCTTTAATTAAAGCTATCAATTCGGCAACTTGTGCAGATTTTACTCCAGGTAAACAAGATGCTTCAACAACCCCAGTCAATTTTCATACAGCATAGACTGCACTCAGTCCACCTTCCTCAAGTCTTACACAAAAACCATCAACAAATAACTCAAGTTCTGGTTCTTTCAAAGGTTCTTTTTGTATGTCAGGACGTGGCTTAGTGCACATTTCAGTAACATCTAAACAGTCATGTTCTGGGGCATAGGTGCAAATTCAGGACGGTGGGGCTTCCAGGGAAACCAGGCAAGAATGGGGAGCATGACGATCGGAAGCTAACGGCCGTGACGGAGCTCCTTCCCCTGTGTATGGCGCTGAACGCGGAGTACTGCTAGCGGTATGCTGAAGCGGCAGTGATACCGCCTCCAGAACTGTTTCATCGTTTCTTTGTCTTTCAAGAACCTAGCGGCAAAAGTTGCTTCATTACGCGATCCCTGCACATGGTATTCGGACTCTGTTGTAGAAACGCGAATGGTCGGTGAAATCTCAAAACTGCATGGTTCCAGGGACTCGGAGCAACCAGGGAGTGGCGGCGAGATCCAAGGCGGGTGTCTCTTGGGCCTACCGGATGGACGACGCAATGAACATGGTTTGATGCAAAGGTGGTAAGGACTACTCCCGGTAAGATCACCTTTGAAAAGCCAGTTGCAGGCAAATTTTTTGGAGTGGAGGTAGCAGCGAGTCACTGGCTATTGCGCGGGAGACCACTGAGACCACCAAGTATTGTGGGAAGGATATCATTGCAGTGGGTAGCAGGGGGCGAGTAAGTTCCGAGGAGTATTCAGATTGCAGGGCATTCTCCACACCGGTCCCATTGTGTGCAATACAGGCTTTTTGCAGTAGGGAGCAGGAGCAGGTTTGGGAGCCCTGCATGGAGGAGAGTGGTAGTAACACTGTTAGCCTGTATGTGAGTAAACCTAGTTCCCCCTTGAAAGTACCTACCGTTAAGGTAGGAGTAAGCCACTACACTCTACGAAATGGAGCTTCCAGTATAGTGCCTGTACCCCAGAAGCCATCGGTGACCCCACCAGTAACACAAATGCAGGCTAAATCTCGGATAGGGAAGGGGAACTACAGTAGCAATCACACTCCTTCGGCGAGAGGGAAAAAGGATAAAAGGCACTGTATCTGCTGCATCTAAGGTTACCCCTTCCTTAAAATCATTCTATAAAGTCCTCTCACTGTCTACCACAGACAGAGCGGGAAAGATGGCTTCTAACAGTACCTCAACCGGTATGGGATCGGGTACTGGTGCTAACATAACGCCCACGCCCTCCCAGCTAGCTCAACCACTACAGTCTTCATCTCCAGTGGAAGGTAGGGTTCATCCATCAATAGAACTCTCAAATAGTTTCTCCGCTTTGGAGATTCAAGACTCTGTGCAGGAGGATGTAAATTGTGCGAAAGAGGAAGACGCCCTTAGATAACTGGGGAGGGCGTACATATTGGCGCTACTTCATCAATACTCCTGTTACTCTGGCAAATATTTTGCTGGGATTAAAGGAGGATATGGGAAGAGATTTGAAGAGATGGGGAAAAGATTTACAATCTCAGAGACCAATCAGGTCGCTATCCAGGCATCCTGTGAGGTGCTGGCCAGGAAGGTGGAGGAAGTTTCATTACGGACAGAGGCCCTAGAAGCGGAGCTGCCCAGGATTAAGGAAGTATTCAGCACCACTTCAGCCCATATGAACAAGTTGGCGCAGCAAAATTGGGAGATGAAAGATGATATTGAGAGGCTTGAAAATCACGCTAGGAAGAACAATTTAAAATTCTTGAATGTTCCTGAAGATATTGAAGGAGGGGACATTAAAACATTTGTGGTGGCATTACTTAAAAATACAATCCTGAAGGACTCCACTGATGCCGACTCAGACCTACTAGCGGATATTCAGAGGGCCCACCAGGAGCCATACAGGCGGAACCCAGGGAGAGAGCATCCCAGGAAGATCCTGGTGAACTTTCTGACATCCTGTACCAAAGAGAGGATTCTGTTCATGGCATTAAAAACCGGTGCCATCAAGTCAACTTCCTTCTCCAGTCAGTTCTCTTTTACAATTCGTTCGGATATCTCACATACAACTGCTACTAAGCAATGGAAGATGGGCAAGAGACTTGCAATATTCAACTCATTAGGAGCCCGCGCCCAGATAAAATTCCCTGCATCACTCCGCATAATGTGGAATGATGCCTGTGTTTAAAAATGTGTGTTTTTGCATAACATGAGTGCCCTTCAATTGATTGGAATGTATTTTTTATACTTTAGAAACCCCAGAAGAAGGGATCTTATTCCCGAAATGCATTGGGTGACTGAAGATAAAACGTGGTATAAGGAAACAAGGATTCTCCTGTGTTTTTTGCAAGAGTTTAAGGATTCAACACATGGATATAATGGATTGAAGTGAAAAATAGAGCAAAGTAATGATGAAACTAATGGTGAAAATTTGAGAAATAGAAACTGTGGTGTACGAATTTAATTCATTAAATTCATAAAAATAGGTTGTGCAGCTAAATGGAGACAGAAGCGTGTCTTCTTTTTTGTTCTTTAATCATTTGCAGTGCGGATGGGCGAAGCACATATAGCTGGCACGCCGAAAATGAGTAAAAAGGAAATCGACAGCAATGTTTGGATTAACATGAATGAAGCAGGTGTGCATCTTTCCATACCTCTTTCACTGAATGAACTTTTCGCCCTTACGGAGAGGTTGCACCCGAAAAAAATGAAGAAACTTGAGGAGTAAATGAAACATGGAACTGATGTTGTTAACTTGGAAATTCAGGAGATGTGTTTCCTAGCCACATGTGAGAGTGTTTTGAAAACATCGACTCTAGACTTGCAGATAAACATCACATTCGGAGCTAATACTGCATCATGCTTAAGAGTGCTGAAATGTTTTAATTGCAATAATGGTATTTCATAAAAGCTTCTGGGTTTCAAAGAGTAGCACTAATTTTGTAAGGAAGAATTCCTGACCGCAGTATTTCATGACCGATACACAGAGGGGTTTTGGGAGATGCAGTACCGCAGAGCAGTGTGAGCATGAGAGATAGGAAGGTCACAGTAGTTTGAAAAAAGCCTGAAGCTAATTAAGAGGTCACGTGGTTACGTAGCAGATTCTGAAGGAGATTTAGGTGAGCAAACGGCAGTACAGAGCAAAGCTCACAGTGGAAGCTGAAGTTAGCAGAGCGGTGGAATCAACCTACAGCCTAGATGTAGTTATGTGACTGAGAAAACTAGTGCCACGGTAAGCGCTGTTCTAGATATAACTGTGTACTGCAGCTTTGATGGTGGCAGGGGAGTAAGCATTTCTTTAGAAGCCTTTTCACTTGTTGTTTAAATAATTATGTTTATAAGATTGGGTGGAATAGCGGTGAGCACGGGGAACATCAGAAGCATTTTTAATGTTTATAAACAATCAGTGCAACTTTACAGTGTCTTTTTTAAAAATAAGTAGATGCTATGTTACATTGTTGAGCTCCAACTTGTAAAATGCCTGTGTTTAAAAATGTGTGTTTTTGCATAACATGAGTGCCCTTCAATTGATTGGAATGTATTTTTTATACTTTAGAAACCCCAGAAGAAGGGATCTTATTCCCGAAATGCATTGGGTGACTGAAAATAAAACGTGGTATAAGGAAACAAGGATTCTCCTGTGTTTTTTGCAAGAGTTTAAGGATTCAACACATGGATATAATGGATTGAAGTGAAAAATAGAGCAAAGTAATGATGAAACTAATGGTGAAAATTTGAGAAATAGAAACTGTGGTGTACGAATTTAATTCATTAAATTCATAAAAATAGGTTGTGCAGCTAAATGGAGACAGAAGCGTGTCTTCTTTTTTGTTCTTTAATCATTTGCAGTGCGGATGGGCGAAGCACATATAGCTGGCACGCCGAAAATGAGTAAAAAGGAAATCGACAGCAATGTTTGGATTAACATGAATGAAGCAGGTGTGCATCTTTCCATACCTCTTTCACTGAATAACCACATGTACAACATACGGCAGATTGAAGATGCAGATACCCTCATCTAAAAGGTCAGGGCAGGCAGTAAAGGCGGTGGCGGAGAGGTTGCAGAATAGATTGGGCAGCAGACTCTGATGTGACAATGGCCTATGAGTAAAGGAGGATTTAGTATATCTGAAACATTTGTCCTATCTTAATTTGATTTATTAATTTAGATTATAGGCACACCTGGGAGGCAGTAATGATCACTGCCATCAGGCAAAATTTAATATGAAACTAATAATGTATCACATTTAATATACACAGAGGGGTGTATCCATCTAAGGGCGTATGCTCGGGAAGGGAGGGCTCCCCATGGGGGGTGGGAGGGAGTGGGGGGGAGGGGGAGAAGGGAAGCACGGGTGGGGTAACAAGGGGAGAAAAGGAAAAAATTCGTCCTCATTTTATCACAATCTTCAGGGATTTCCCGCTGAGTAGACAGGTGTTTGGTCGGTTGGCCAAGGAGGGAAGAATGGAGACTATTAATGGCCCATAATATGGTATTTTTTATTTTGTGGAATGTGAATGGGCTTCGATGTCCTAGGAGAAGGAGATTGATAGAGTTTTTTGGAACAATCTCTGGCCAAAGTCATCCTCCTTCAGGAGACCCACCTAAGCTCCCAGAAGATCACTTTGTCTACAGTGTCCAATACCCTTCGTAGTAGTCGTCCAGCGCTAGGCACGGAGCTGACTGCTGCTGTGCAGACCTTTAATACTTGGATCTGAGCGGGGGTGGAGTCCTCCTCCAAAGGGAGCGTTAGACCTAAAATCTGCTCCACCCCCTCCAAACCCTGGTTCTCGCAGTCCTTGAGAGCTCAAGCTCGGTTGCAAAAGTCTGGAAAAACGCTGGCGGCTCTCCTATTGCCCCATCTCCAAGGAGGCCCTACGTGTAGCTCAGAGGGAGTATTACGCTATTATTAGAACAGCTAAGAGCGAATACTTTGCGGGGAGGATTGCTAGGCTAACAGTAACAGCAGGGAAATTTTTTCCATTGTCAATAGCTTTCTTTCCCCTTGCGCCGAGCAACCAATAATGCCTTCTTCTGCGCTCAGGTGCGAGGGCCGGTCCTCATTTTTTGAAAAAAACATAGCAGGGATCCAGGTCAACCTACGGACTACTCATTTTAGCCAGGGCTTCCTGGCTCCTCCTCTCTACCCTCTTCCTGGGCTTACACCTTTGAGGAATTTTCCCCACCTTCGGGAGATGATACATTAGCAGTCCTAAAATCCCTGAAATCAGGATCACCTATTGACCCCTATCCAGCACGTGTTCTTTGGGGTGTGGCGAGTGAGGAGGTTACTGAAATGATTAGCCTCTCCTTCAGATCGGCAACTTTTCCAGAAGACTGGAAGCAGGCCAAACTCTTGCCACTGCTGAAAAAGGTTAGTCTTGACCCAGCGGTCCCAGCTAACTTCCGGCCGATCTCTCTATTACCAGGGATGGCCAAGGTCTGTGAAAAAACGGCCTTCCGTCAATTAAATACATCTGTGGAAACATCCCATGCTCTCCACCCAGCCCAGTCCGGATTCCGCGCTGCCCACAGCACGGAATCTGCTTTGGTAGAAATTTCAGAGGCCATTAGGGACTGTTTGGACCCTGGCAGCAGAGCAGCTCCAATTCTGTTGGACCTCTACCGCATTCGATACGGTGCCCCATCAGCTCCTTTCCAGTCTGTTATTCATTGGCGTCACTGGATTGGCTTTAGGGTGGCTGGCTCCTTTCTTTTTGATCTCAGCAGGTCTGACTAACTGCTTTTTCGTCATCAGCTAAGCTGGGGTGCCTCAGGGGTCAACTTTGAGCCCACTGTTATTTAATATATACATGACCCCTCTGATTGTTTTGGCTGAACAACTGGGTGCTAAAATAGCTTATGTTGACAACACAGCTGCTATACACCTGGCCTGCTACGGACTTGGACACTGCTGCCATCCAGACGTCTCCTCTGTTTAATTGGTTGGCTTCTGCCCAGTTAAAATGTAATGAAGACAAAACTGAAATCTTTCTTTATGGGCGGTTGCCACCATATTTTAGAGAATTGTTATGGCCTGTTGACTTTCCATTTCCAAGCTCTGTGAACATCCTGACTAAAAATCTGGGGGGTGGTTTGGGGTAAGACCTAAACTTTGAGGCCCACATTAAGAAACTCACCTGTGGCTGCTTTGGCACGCTTAAGGCTCTATGAAAATTGTTTCCTCTTCTTCCAGAGGAACAAGAGAAGCAAGTGGCTAGAGCGCTTATTCTCTCTCGTCTGGACTATGCTAACGCCCTGCTCAGTGGCTCTGGCATATTTGACCAATCGTCACCAGATAATCCAAAATGCGACTGCCAGACTCCTCTTTAACATCTCCAGGCAAACTAGCGTCCAACACAGACGGCGCAGTCTGCACTGGCTTCCGGTTTCGCAACGAATCATCTTCAAGACTCACTTTTGCCCACAGGGCCATCAATGATCAGGGCCCTTTATATCGGAGGAAACTGTTCTCCTTCTATCTTCCCAATCGTCCCCTGCGCTCCGCCACTCAATATTGGCTGGCAGTTCCACGTTTTCAGCGCTCCAGTTTCGGAGGCCAGCCCGTTGCTGTTAAAGCAGCAACTGAACTCTTCCTTGGACCCTCCGCTCCTATCCGAATTATGTGCTTTTTAAAAAAGCACATAAGACCCATCTGTTTAAACTGGCATATTAAGTTCTGCTTTCTTTGTTACTTTGGCCTCTAGCATTGCTCCCTTCGCGCCAGGATACTCCAGTAGTAATTGAGCACGCTATAAAACCCCATATAACATAACATTCTCATCACACGCAATTCTAGCCCCTTTCTTCAGCTTCACAACCAACCAGCCCTTCACATTAGGATTGACACCCTCAAGTCACTACAAAATGAAGCCTACCACCACAACAAAATGAGACTTACAAAATGTATCTAAACAAAATCTCACTCAAACACCCAAGCATCCTAAAATACCTGCATGCACCCACTTCGAAATCCAACGTAAGTTGAACCTCTACCTCACACTTCATAAGCAATAAATATACCAATCACTCAGTACACACTTTCATGTCACTCATCCATTGCTGAAATCCGACTAATTGCCCTCATGTTCCACCCTTCACCCATTCTTTAAACATAATCAAACTCCTTCACAACACTTCATTACCTTGCACCCTAATCTATAGCACAAGACCACCTTTTGTGCAACTCCACTACCCACCTCAACCAGTCCTGCAAACAACGCCCCCAGCCCAGTGAATAAAAAAATTCAAAGCCTTCTGCAGGGCGTTAAGAGTAACAACTGCCAACAAAACACTACAACTTCAGATTACTCACTCTTCCGCAGCACACAAAAATGTACCATATTGCTTATCAAAAGTTAGGTTCTGTGTCAGTTAATAACAGACTCATGGCAGGGAGGAGGGGGGGGGGATATGGCACCTGTATTGCATTGATTAGTTCCACCAGGCTATCAAACTGACAATCCCAGCCTGAAAAGGAGGGGGGGGGGGGGGACTAATCCATCATTAAAAAAATGATAATCCACTCTTTGAGGCTAGGGGGCGTTTTACACAAGGTTGAGGCCCTTGTCGGATGCAACCCTATAACAACCTTTCCTCTTCTCATTTACAGATACTGCTCTAGAAAATGTCACATCATTTAATATATGCAAACTTATGCATCCTTGGAGACCCGGACAAATTGTTTAATAAACTTAAATGCTACACCTGGTCACTGTCCTAGACACACGGCCAACAGCCAATTCTCGATTCCACAGACATTGTAGGCCATGCCGTAGACGTCCTTTTCAGCAACCCACACTTCGGGGCCCATTACGATCTCGGGCAGATCGCCACTGCCCACATGGCGGTGGCGATCCGCCTGAGATCCGTACCCGCCCGCCATTTCCTCCAGCCATATTACTATGTCGGGGTAACTGCGGCAGACGTAAAGACCGTCCGCCACTTTTCCGCCTGGTCAACAAGTCGACCGGGTGGAAAAGAGTTTAATATGCTGGCGGTGTCTGTTAGACACCGCCTGCCATATTACTATGGGGCAGAAACATGTCGTTCCGTGGCAGCATTGCCTCCACAGAAAGGCATGCGGGAATTGCTTGTGGGGGCCCGTTGCAGGCCCCCAAGGACTCTGGGGGGTACATATGGTACCCCCTGCAGTTCCATGCACAACATTGCAGGCGCCGTGCTCTGCCTGCCATGCTGTGCATGGAAGTGCACGACATGCCTTCCTGGCATTGTGGTGGACAGTGCTGAGTGCACCTCCCGCCACAATGTCAGGAATGCAGGCTGCGCCGGTCACTGGGGGGGGGGGGGGGGGGGGGGGTGCATCCTAACATGGGACCCCCGCCCTTATGGCGGGCGGTCCCATGTCACGATAGGATGGCGGGCTAACAAAGTCCACCCACCATCCTAATGACCCCCTTAGTGACAATCCAAAGGATTACTCTGGTCACACCAATACCTGGTCTTGTTGCGACTCCAGTCATTAAACCAGGTGAACCCCTAACTACAACTAGCCTTTACCCACCATGCTCCCTTAGGTTTCTTTCTTTGGCACCCTACTAGTCCATCTCATTCTCCACCAGTGTATGCCCCTGCATTTTGTGCGCTTGCTTGGGGACAGGGGATTAGATTCCTCTCTATACTGGTCTCCTCACGGTGTCTGAGGTGCAGTACATTGTAGAGCAAAGTTCAGCCCACTTTGCTTTTGGCGCTCTTCACTTTTAGAGACAGAATGCAGTCCGTGCAGAAAAATCACTTTTACCCAGGAAGAACACAAAGCAGCCCTCCTTTGCCCAATGCTGATTTTGTAGTTTGTTGGTTCTTTGAATATCAGCGGTTCTAGATATGAACACTTGCTGTTGCTTAAAATCCCCCCGCACTGCATGTGGAGGCCCATTTGTTCTACAAGACAAAACCATTGCTTTACAACAAGCATATTGCTTGTAACAAATCAGTGATATTTATACAGCCGTTTTACTTCACTGAAAACTTAAAATCAACTTTTGATTTATGTTCCAAAGCAAATCTGTTTTCCCTGTTGATAGTTCAGCTTGAATCATTCTACAACACTAATAAGAACAGGGACTCCAGTTTGCCTGGACCATTACAGAATACCCATTTAGGATCCAAATTCGTAACAACGCTTGCCAGGGCCAGAATGGGGAAACCAAAAACAGCCCTGGCAAACAAGCTCCAAGTAGCACTGCTCCCTTAGTCTCCTTGTGGAATCTCTCCTGTCACTCTTATCGCAGAGCTCTACCTACACTACCTCCTCTTGAAGCCTCACCTTGCCTGTTCCAATTAGCTTCAGGAAGCTGGAGAGTTAGAGGCACCAGGACTCTCAAAAACAAGCCTCCAGAGCACAGAGGATTGTTCAGTGGGAATAAAAGGCCTGTCAAGCAGACTGCTGCTCACTTCTGGTAAAGGGCCCTCTTCACAATAAAGAGAGCAAATTTTACCAAGCCCCCTCCCACCCCCACCCCACTAATATCACTGATGAAATAAAGTAGATGGATTTAAGAGAAATATTTTTATTAGAAAATAAATTAATGCCTAAATAATCAGCCCCTTAAAAGTGCCTGCTATACCACTGGTTTATTAATATAAATAAAAGTTAATAAATATATAATATGCGAGTTCCAACTATTTCATATCTGCTGTGGTCCTAGAACAGAACAAAACCGATTTCCACAGTGCAAAACAAATGTGTTAAAATCAGCAAAGCGCTCTCAGTTTTGCTTTGATTGCAGCCTCGTTAGCTCCTTTCACTGTAGCAACCTAAACAAAAAAAAAAAAAAAAAAAAAAAGAGAAAATAAACTACAAGCTATTGCAGACACCAACATCACAGCTCAAGGACAGGAGGTAACAACCTCGTCTCAAATGTTAAGAGTAAACTGGAGTATAAAAACCTTGCGATACTATTAAAAGACTAACAGTGCTCTTAGCATCTCACTTCAGCCAGGTAGTGAGATTGGGCAATTTTCTTTAGAGAACACCATATTACAATCCCTCACGGACAAATTGGTATGTTAAAAGACACACAATTGTAAACCTTGCTGCTTTTCAATTTTGTTCAGCCCTTAGACATCCAAATGGAGATCTGTAAAATTGATATTTTTGTAGTTGTTCTCTCCCTGTGAAAGAAAGCAGCTGCTTTGCATAACCGGCCACACCCAGCAGCCTCTGAACTATCCATCGAATCAAATTAGCGGCAAGGGACCTCCAATATACCCCCCCCCCCCCCCCCTCGTCCATTTCCAGTACCATGGACGTAAAGGGAGCAGTTCATAAAATGCTGATGCCATGAAGGTCCAAGAAGCTTAGTTGGCCTCTAGCCAATGTTGCAGCTAAAGAATCAGAAACCACAATACAGGTATTTTTGTTTCCATGGCTTCTTGTGTGGCACTTCATTCCAGTTTTCTACAAGAAGCAAAGGGTTCAGCTGATAGCAGGGGTCTTAATTTGCTGTTTAAAGAGCTTCAAATTGTGATAGAAAAGCAGAAATCCACACATACCTTCTTAAAATCCTTGATGAAAATGAAGGTGGGCATTGCTTCTATTCTGTATCTTTCGGCCAATACCTGTTAGGAAGACACGACAATATAATTCAAGCACATTAGTTTAATGTTAGACGTAGTTCTAACTGAAATGAGTTTTCGGGAGTGTTGTGCCTTCTGCACACCCAGCCAAGCAAACCACGACTCCAGGAGTCACCATCTGCACCTGTAGAATGCCACAAGTTCAGATGCAGTTACCGCCGTACATTAGGTTAATGGAGGTTGATGCTAATGAATCTTCGAAGTACATACGTATATTGGCCACACTTTTAAAATCAAGTCGTGGAGACTGCCAAGTCAGCCAAGAAAAAGGGACTCAAATGCTCAGGTTGTAGAAACTAAATTTAACTTTAGTTAAGCAGCACCCTCTCGTTAAGTCAGCCATACCTGTGCAGGGTGACAAAAAAATTAACACAATTCGGAGGTTCTCAAAACTGCTCTGCTCCATTTGGGAATCCAGAGTAAACCCAAGACCACGAAAATGTGAAGAGAAAAAATAAAAAAAAAACACTTTAACTAAACGCAACCCTACATTGTTCTAGCCTGCGTCAGATATCTCTGGCCAAGGGCTAACAATTGGCAACTCCAAATTAAGTGATTTCAATTCTTTTTAGGTCTCGCCTGTCGATGCGCATCGAGCAAGCGAGACTATAGGGGCTCATCCACTCTTTATCCAACTGCAAGGAATCGTGGCGATTCCTTGCAGTGCCCGTGACTTTTAAGGTCAATGCGCATGCGCATTAAGCTTATGCGCATGCGCATTGACCTTAAAAGTCACGGGCGCGTGCACGTCCGTGTTTGTTTACCCTTGCCTACTCTCTCTCTCTCCCCTCTCCGCCCCCGTTCCGCCCCCTCCCCTTCCCGCCGTGTCGCATTTCTCCTCCCCCCTCCCCTCTGGCTTTTTTTTTTGTTTTTGTTTATTTTACCCGCCGATTTAGTGACAACAGATGCCTGCACTGTCTTTGGCAGATCATGCCTGCACTCTGATTTGAAAGCCTGTATTTTATTAGCTAGGTCTCCTCTCCTCCTCCCGAGGTCTGACTCAGGCTCCATGGCAAACAACTGTTCTTAAGCTCTCTGCCAAGACGTACACTTTGCCTGGATCCTGCATTTACGGCATACTGAAGCTCGCCCCGAAAGCATGATACCGACGGGCCCAACCTGTAATCTTCAGACACTGCTAATCATGGTAAATACCTTCTCCCGTCGATGGAGCGGCCTCCAACACAAAGCCGCCGCAACCTCTCAGGAAACAAAGCGGCCAGTAATCCCGCCATGCAATATACTACTGCGCCCGCACCAATTAATGAACGCGACCGAACAGTCTCTGGCATGCGGCTGGTTGCAGGAGCCCTTGGGTAACGTTGCTGAGGGCACCAAGCGCACGTGAGAAGCGTCGGCCATGTTTATTATCCCAGTAAGAAGGCAGTTGTGCACATTTCACGTTAGAGGATGCCCTGGGACAGTACCCAATATGCTGAACCATTTAATAGCCCTCACGGCAGGACTTTACTAACTAGCGTTAGCTGTGAGATTTATCTGGGGGGAGATGATTGGGCCTTTCGTGCCTGGCACAGCACTGAGCTGTTTTTTTCCCTCTTTGTCCTTCTGTTGCACTCGGTGTTTGTGCGTTTTAAATAACTGAGGCAAACATGTATCTTTCATGCAGCCCCTCGTGCTATTTAGTGCCCTCCGTGCATAAGCTTGTGCGACTTCACTGCAACAATGCACACGAGCAGAAAATGAATGGGAGCACTTGTGACTAGTTCATCTGGCATCAACTCACAAAACACCACAGTGTATACCGTACTTTAAGATCATCGTAGATCTTTACCACTCAAGAGAGGCTGGTTTTGTGGACCACTGGCAATCACCCATCGTGTCGCCCCCGTTCCGCCCCCTCCCCTTCCCGCCGTGTCGCATTTCTCCTCCCCCCTCCCCTACGGCTTTTTTTTGTTTATTTTACCCGCCGTGTCTCCGATCCTTTCGCTCTCCTCCCCCCTCCCCTCTCTTCCCTCCGGCTTCTTTTTTGTTTCCCCAGCACACTTCATTTTTACCATCAAATAGCACATTTAGTGACAACAGATTGCACTCTCCATATACACGAGGTGCAGGAGGTAATGTGCTCTGCAGACATGCCAAATAAATTCGTCCACACCCACTCTCCCCTGCACTTACATTTCTCCACCCCCTCCCCTCTCTTCCTTCCGTCTTCCTGCCGTGTCGCACCTCTCCCCTCTCCGCCCCCTCCCCGCCCCCTCCCCTGCCCGCCGTGTTACAATGCTGCATTCGGGCGCCCCCTCTGCTTCCTCCCCCCACCTTGCTTTGATCTCCATGTCGGAGCCGGCTCCAATGGCGAGCAGAAATATCTGTGCTTCTGATGGCCGCGATGGAGACAACAATGACGCGATTAAACCCCAAACCGCACAGGAATGTCACCCCCGGCCCTCATCTAATCCTGCCTGGCTGACGGCCATTACTTGACTACCCGAACACGGCTATGGTCATGAGCCGTGCCTCCCCTACTCTCCTCCTCCTCTCCTCCCCTGCCTGCCTGCCGCTAGTTTCCATTCGCTGCTCCTTTCTCGTCTCCCTGGCCCCACCGCCCTTCGATGTGAAAGTCCTCCCCCCCCCCCGCCCCCCGTCCCCTCCTCGCTCACCCTCATCTCCACCTTGTTAATATACCTTCTATATCCCCTTTTCGCCCTTCGCTCCTAGCTGCCTCCTGTAGTCCCCGAAGCACCTCATCCCGGTAGAAAGCCTCGGAACAAGTACGATGCCGCACGCCACGGTAACAGCTCAAGCCACAGTAAGACACGTTACATCGGGGGCAGGTATAGCGCGAAGGGACTGTCATGCACAGGGCACACAGGCCACCCCCTATAGGGGAGGACATCCCTTCAAAATTAGGAGCGCGATTATTAACGGCAGGCTCCATTACTCATCAGTCCTTCCTCAAAAGTTTTGTATTAATGGCACAGCTGCTCATGGAATATTGAGCCAGTCACAAACACAGTAGCAAAGCATATTTAATTACGCACAATGACAGCAAATCGGATAGCCGGACAGTGAGCGCTCGCTCTACCACAGCCAATCACAAACGCTTTCAGTTTTATAGTACTCCCCGAGCCACATGGATTGTGTCTTACTCGATCTGAATGGATTGCAGATAGAGGGAAGGCGCGGTTGAGGAGAGGCTAAAGTTGAAGTTGATAACCTGTGACGGCCGCTTCGAAATGCTCTTGATTGCATAAACATATATTAACTAGGAATACAAAGGTTGTACTTCAATGAGCCTTAACTGAGATAGAAACCAATTTGATGTTGGTTATCGTGGGTTTGATGACCGAAAACTGCAAATCTAGCGGCCATTTTAGAATGGGGTACTTCTTGAGCACATTAGCGTAAAGTACTACAAACGTTACTAAATCATTGAAATTACTCTTAAGATCTTAGTTAATAATTGTTAGGTATAACAGTAAATACATTATGTTAAAATAGTAGGTTTCGCCTCATATGTATTACGTAGTGCCGAGCCCTGCCGATAGTACGAACGTTATGCTTTTATGATGTAGACCCGAGAAGTAGGCGTACTTGTATTGCAGCTCATCGGAATACACGACAATTCAAGATGGCAGCCAGGCATGTCACCCGCAGTCAAAGTGTTGACATGAGGTACTGATCAGTGCTAGAATACTAGCTGAGCTGCTTGTTTGATCTTCTAAGCGTTTTGTGGCAGAGGAGGCCCCATTTCCCACGTGTGAGCGCAAACAGCTGCTGACCCTCTTGGGCTGAGGACGTTGAACAACCTGTCCCGTGGGATGCCTTCATCGTCCTCCAACGGCACATAAGAGGCTGCAATTGACCGGGGTCCCCACTTTTGGGACGCCCATGTCACCCTCAACACCTCACCCTCAACCCCTCACCCCCTCACCCTCACTCACCCTCACTCACCCTCAACCCCTCACCCTCCCTCACCCACACTCACCCTCACCCACACTCACCCTCAACCCCACACTCACCCTCAACCCCTCACTCACCCTCAACCCCTCACTCACCCTCAACCCCTCACTCACCCTCACCCTCAACCCCTCACTCACCCTCACCCTCAACCCCTCACCTACCCTCACCCTCACCCTCACTCACCCTCAACACCTCACCCTCACTCACCCTCAACCCCTCACCCTCACTCACACTCAACCCCTCACCCTCAACCCCTCACTCACCCTCAACCCCTCACCCTCAACCCCTCACTCACCCTCACTCTCACTCATCCTCACTCACCCTCAACCACTCACCCTCACTCACCCTCAACCCCTCACCCTCACTCACCCTCAACCCCTCACCCTCACTCACCCTCAACCCCTCACCTTCACTCACCCTCAACCCCTCACCCTCACTCACCCTCAACCCCTCACCCACCTTCACTCACCCTCACCCTAAACCCCTCACCCTCAACCCCTCACCCTCACACACTCACCCACACTCACCCACACTCACCCACACTCACCCACACTCACCCACACTCACCCACACTCACCCACACTCACCCACACTCACCCACACTCACCCACACTCACCCACACTCACTCACCCACACCCTCACTCACCCACACCCTCACTCACCCACACCCTCACTCACCCACACCCTCACTCACCCACACCCTCACTCACCCTCACTCACCCTCAACCCCTCACCCTCAACCCCTCACCCTCACTCACCCTCAACCCCTCACCCTCACTCACCCTCAACCCCTCACCCTCACTCACCCTCAACCCCTCACCCTCCCTCACCCTCAACCCCTCACCCTCCCTCACCCTCAACCCCTCACCCTCAATCCCTCACCCTCACCCACACTCACACTCACCCACCCTCACTCACCCTCACCCACCCTCACACCCACCCTCACTCACCCTCACACCCACCCTCACTCACCCTCACACCCACCCTCACCCTCACACTCACCCTCACACTCACCCTCACCCTCACTCACCCTCAACCTCATGCTAAAGATTTACAAAAAAACCCATTAACAATTCTAAAAGCACTAACTCTAATGCTGCGAGACCTATTGCATTTCTAATGCTTGTTTGTGGGGTGGGTGTGGGGCCTCCCCTTTTCGGAAAGTTACCTTTACCGATCACAGTATCAGTGTTAAGGGTTCCGTTTCACTTACCGGGCTGTCATCAACATCCACTTTCAGAAATACTACACCACGGTACTCCGTGCTGAACTTCTGCAGAAAGTATATAATGAAAATCAAAGTTATGCACGTCATGGACACTCCCACCTGCTAAGAAGCATGCGTCAAGCCACACTATACACTTCATACCTTTGAACATACGAATAAAACAATTTCATGTATTTACCGTCAAACACCAGCACGAAGTACGATGCACACGGGACGAGTAAATAATTTCAGAATACTAGGAAACAGACATGCAAGAACCGATGCACACTTAAGCCTATCCGAAATGTAACATTTAACCAGTTCAATCAAAAAGAGCTCATGGCAATCAGACCACAGTAGAAAGGGCCCTTTTAAGGTGCAGCCTCGTTGTGCCTCTCGCTGTTAACAAATGAGTATCGAAGTTTGACTTGGGCGCACTTTAAGCATCGGCATCAATTGGGCCTCCTTGTCCAGCTCCAAGTACATGTATGAATCGACCCTTCAGCGAGCTGATAGTACCTGGTGACGACCAATAACCGTGCACTACAGAGGACATGCCTATGAAGTGTAGACTCAAGTCCTCTCTGATCAGTACCCAATCCATAAGTGGGCTCTACCTTCTGGTGCCCCCCACTTGGCTCTACCTTCTGGAGCCCCCCACTTGCAGAAGAGTAAAATGAAGGTGTCACGATGGAAAACATTACTATGCGGTCCTGCAGGACACAGAAAGGACACCATTGGAAGTACTGAAGAAATGTTTGGAAATCTTACCGCCTTAAACACCTACAGCACAAAAGCATGAAGGTTTGCGTCAATGTAGCAAGTGTTCACCGAGAGCAAAAAGTCCTCGAAATACAGAAGTTAAATTCAAAACATTGATAATTAGCATGGGTGGATAATTCTCTGCATCCATGTATTGCAGAATTCTTACAACCTTCAGGCTATGGATTGCAGTACCTCTTACCTTCTATCCAAAACGCATCTTTACCACCTTTTAATGCAAGTAACTGTCACCACAACTAGTCTAGGACCAGCAGCCCCCAAAGGCCATGAGTTTCAAAGGGTTTAAACAAACTGAGGACCTGGCAGATTATGGAGAACTGTCCTACCTGCGTACAAAAAAAACTCCACTCATAAATGTGGCCATAACAATCCATCACTTGAAAATATATACAGAATGTTAAAACACCTTGGATAAAAGCCAGCAACTTGAAATTCTCTGTAATTACACCAGTTATTCATGTGTCAAAGGAAGTAAATTCCACTGACTTATCTAGCATATAAAGTGCAGGGCATAGTGGCAAAACACAAAATTGGTACAATAAAGTGCCTACAGCTTCCATCACAGGATAAAACCTTAAAGTTAAAAACTAATGATTTTAGTCTACTACTAGCACTTTAAGAAGCGGTGTTAACAGTTCATAGAGACTCTAGCAGTTTCAGATACACTAGGGATCTAGAAGTTCTAATCCCCTGTTAACATAGTCTGAATTGACATTTGTGAGGTAATTATACAATTTTTTTTCACAAAAGATAGTGAAATGAAACAGGATATCACATGGACATATCAGAAATTGAGGGCTCAAATTGACCAAGCGGGAAACCAAGAACCCGCATCACTAACCCAACCTGAACCTGGGGATGAGTTTCTCATTTAAAGTGCAATCAATCCACTCTAGGTTTGGCTCCAGGGATGGAGCAGAAATGTGAATCTCCATATACTTTGATAGACCGTTTAATATTAAAATGGTGGTCCTCTCGGCTTTGGACATTTGCTTAAATATGGATTTACTCCAAGAACTCTTCCATAGTGGCAGAGTTGGAAAAAGTCTGCCCCCCCAGGTTAGTTAACTCAGTTCTGTAGTAAAGCAAATCAGGAAAATGATGCCACTCTTTCACGTGAGGTAATCATGGATAACTATTCCGTGAGGCATGTAGATTAGCCTGGGTAGAACACTACAAAAGCCAAGGAGCCAGCTTGATGGTATCCTCACTCCACCCCCAGCTTCTAGTGTACAATATAGGTACTGCAAGCAGGAGGGCACTCCCAGAAGTAGCCCAAGCACCCCTTTTTGCTCCACCTGCAGGGGGCTTGTATTTGAGTATCCCCAAATTCCTGCACCATAGATGAATACAAGGTAACATTTCCTTCTTATAGACTTCCAGTGAGGGGCAACCGGTTTTCAACAATGCATTTAGCCAAATTAAAAAATATAGCCCACTGAGGCGAAAATTGTGCTCCTCAACTTAGCAATAGGTCACCAATTACTCCTAGCATCCACAACTACTTCCAGATATGAAAAATCCTCAGTCTGGGCAACAGGAGGACCATGCATATGGGCACCCCTCATCGTATCGTTTCTAGGCTTGCAAAACAAGGTTAAACATCTTCACTAGGTTGGTAACCAGGCTCAATGTCCCCATAAGAGGCAAACTCCTGGAATAAGCAATAAGATTATGGAAGGGGGGGGGGAAGTTGGAATTCTAGGTAAGACATTATCCATGTATAATAATGCTTGTACCTTTTTCCTGCCACCTGAAGGAGCGCCTGATACAGCATTTCAAAGTGCTGGACCAACGCCATTGATATACAAAAGAAACAATGTAGAAGCCATGAAAGCGCTGTCACACCCCTCTCCCTAGTTTATAGCCATCTGGCCATTCACCAGACAGATATTAATGAAGGGCTCTCGAGAACTGCATCAGATTGTCACCCACCCCAAGGTCAGATAAAACTGTAGTTTCCCCAACCATCACCACCCACCCCCCCCCCCCGTCCCCTCCCCCCACTCCATCTCCGACTACGCTTTCTAAGGCTTAAGAGATAAACAAAGGCCAGGCAGAAAGTGCCCTGGCTGGCTACACTATATTTAGTTAGCAGAAAATGTATATTTAGGCATTGCTCCTTCGTGCTCAGACACTCTTGGAACCTGTACTACACCTCCAACAGCGTGTCTGTCACCTACAACAGCTCTACCTCCAGCTTTACTGCTGAACCCAGCAGTGTTATTGGCCAATAGCACACAGGAGATTGTGGGTTTACCCTCTTAATTGGCACCATTACAGCAGTACACCATGTCTGCGGGTTTACCCTCTTAATTGGCACCATTACAGCAGTACACCATGTCTGCGAGAGGTCCACTTTACAGATTGCATTGGTGCAGAGACCTCATCTGGGCCTTGTTGGGTAGACTTCATTGCCCCTAAGGTTTCAACATAAATAGATTAAGGCTACGGGGAAGACCACCTCTTTGCAATGACGACCTTGGGCAGGGGAGAGGGGGGGGGGTGACATGGGCTATTCAAGGGTTGAAGGACAGATGAAAAAGTGCTTTGATCCGCCTAAGCATGTTAAACAGTGCCTCCAGTGGACTGATGGTATGGTAGCCCACCCCTTTACCCTCCTCGATTTGAGGTACCCCAAGATGGTTCGCCAGGGGGAGAATCAGATAGCTTAATATAGCTTTGATGGCCAACAGGTGGGTGTAAATAGGTTCAATCTTGCACTGAAATGGGGTCCTTACGATCTCTATAAAGGGTGTCTTTTTCACCATGTAGAAAATCCTCTTTGCCAACCCTTTGGGGAGCTTTGGAATGAGATTAGATCCGCAGGGCCTCTTAAACTTGGAGCCTGGACACTTCCTGTGGCACCTAATCCGCTGTATTGGTTTTCAGATACATCCCCTGGTGCTGATACCAATGAAGAGGCACCAACAGGTATAGGCTCGGTTGCTTCAGCTTGACTGCACATCTAGGACGGTACTTGCCACAAGAGGTGTTTTGCACACCAAGCAGGACTGGTGCAGGGCTTGGAAGGTCAGGAGAGCGGCTACTCCCACCGCCCGCTTTAAGCAGTCCAGGAAAGCTCATGTTGCTCCACAGCAGTCCGCCGTGGTCTTGCACTTTACCATGTTAAACAGAAAACACCTGGGATAAAAAATGTTTTATTTATTTTAGAGTGTGAACACAGGGACTAAGCAAGTGGCCTGACGTGGTCAGCAAGAACAAATTTACAAAGCGGGGGTGATCGCTGGTATGATTTTATTATAGCAGTAGCCAGGAACCTCGCTCGCGTTGCAGTGTCTCAGTGCGTAAACCAGCACTTTAAAGGCAAGGTGCCAGCACCCAGTAAGGCTTCTGGGGAAACAAAGTTTGCTATTTCTTTACTTGTTACTACAACCGCTTTTCTGTGAACGGTTCAAACTGGGCCTTCAAATGGGAACACAATCAAGACTGACCTTTGTGTAGTGTGTGTTGGAAGGGGGTGGGGGTGGGGGGGGGGGCAGCACTTCCTCAGAACTGAAAGTGCGGTGGAAAAACTCACTGGACGAGGAGGCAAGCAGCAGGTTATCAACAGGTTATCCACTGAAACAAAAAAGCATTAGCAACGCAATAGGTCTTGCATTTTTGAGTTAGAGCTATTGACGTTGTAAATGGCAATGTCTTTTAAGCTTGTGTAATAGAGTGGAGGCTTGTGGTTTGAGTGGAATTATGTGGAGTGTAATGGTTAGTTGTGCAATGGTGTGGTGTGAATTTGTGTAGTGCAAATGTGGTATGAGGTGCAGTGGAAAGGTGTATAGTAATTGTGTGATGGAGATCAGTGGTGTAAAGTTGTGTATGGTGGCACTGCTTATATTACAGTGTAATAGAGTGGAGCGGTGCAGACTGTAAAAGTGGTGTAGTAGTGTAGAGTGGTAAAGAGTAGAGTGGATTGGCATAGAGTGCAGTGAGACATCAGCAGTCTTTAAAATACAAAAAGTGGAAACTCAATCACTACTTACAACTAAAATAATCAATGGCAATGCAAAACTAGTTATGGCTAAAGTTGTGCAGTTTCTCCTTGATGTTGCTTGTTCGCTGGTTCCACCTGCATCCAGTCGAAGCATTGCATATTGGGACCCCTTAACTTTAGTAGGAAATGTGCTTTGTATGCTTAATTTGAGTGGAGGAGTAGGTGGTCGTGGGGAAGGAGGATGTGTTGCAGTGCTCATCGGACAGAACAGCCGACATCAGGCCTGGGGAATAAAGTGTTGTCTCAGCTGTTGCCTCAACAACATCCTGGGATTTTGAGCAAATCACTGAAGTGATATCAATAAGGTCATCGGAAAAACGGGGTTTTGGCAAAGTGCTTTCCCCTAGTTGTGGGTACTACCGAAAACAGTCTGTAGACGTTCTCCCTTGTAGACGCCCGTGTGTGTCTTTCAGTCTGCACCCCCTGTGAAGTCTGGGGTGCACAGCCAGGGCATTTCACTAGTGAGAGGAGATAGAGATGCTGCCCTTAACATTTCGAGCACATGCAGAGGCTGCGGCATCCGTGAGGAACGAATCCGTCAGCTAAAAAAGGTTTGGTGCAAGGCAAAGAAAGAGCTCACCAGACCTAAAAAGAACTTATGTGCACTGAAGTAATAACTGTTCAAATGTTGGTGCCACTGAAATGCAGAGGCAGAAAGGAAATGCTTTTACAAAATTCACATGCAGCTCAAATGTGCTCCCTAGCACCCCAGGGTTCTCCTATAAAAGTTTATAAACTTCAGCACTTTAATGCTTGCTTTACTGTGATGGGGTAAACCCTTTAGCGTACAAGCAGAGAGGAGCCACTGTCTAAAGAGTTACAATGCCTTTCAGAGGAAGCAAGTAGGGGGGGTGGGGGGACTAGAAAATACACCTTAAGAGGGGGGCAGATTGCCACCTGTTTTTCTGGTTCCACGATATTCCCCCGACCACCTGCCTATATTCGAATCGGGAACCCTCTTCTTTGATTATAGGAAGCAAGTGGGGTGGCCTCGCCCAGCCACAGACAGGCCCACCCTTGTCCCGGGCATGTCCTCCATTGCGGGAGAGCCAGGCAGACGTGGAGTACCTTGTGGGCAACCCTTCGCTGCCCACTGCGGCTCCACCAAGTGCAGTGGATTGTAGGGCGGCTGATCCCATTCATGGGGACTGGTGATGCCTTAGGGAGGTCAGGCTCCCATCAGATTCAGCAGGGTACAAAGCCAGACCGATTTGCAGTCCTTTACAAGGCAGGGCATGCCTGGATAACTGGGTCCTAACATATATAGCATTAAAGAGGGGCTTACTTACCTGAAACACAGGTGCAATCGTTCTGCATGGCCCGCACCAAGACGCCGTGAAGTCTACGACGACCAGCTTCGAGTGGGACAGCGCAAGAATGTCATCAAACTGAGCCTGGAAAAAAAAAAAAATAATGAACACAACAGATTGTTAATGTAATCATTGAAAAGTTAGAAAGACTTCTTCCAATGACCTTTCTATCTCATCTGGCCTGTAGCAGCCACGACAGACGCCCGCCTCCTACCCTACACAGAGCGCTCTAGGTTCAGCTTTTGAGCTGCAAACAAGTGATATGAGGAAATCGCCCTGGATTGTTTTACATACGAGTTTTACCCCGAGACAGATCGCTACCTGCAAGTGACAACAAAGTACACTAGTTGGCATAAGGAACAAGGCCCTGGTGATATTCAATACAACTAATCTTTTACGAACTCACCTTGTGCTAAATTATGGCATTCCACCATGTGGTGCAATTCCACCTGCAACATCTTTGCTTTAAGAACGTATAACCAGAAAATAAGTTCTTGTTTGCAGCATGTGTTCAGCACTAACCAAGGAGAAGCAGGTCAAGTTCGAATGAAACATGTGAAAACGAAACATTTTATGTACCTTGCAGATTTGTACTTAATTTTGCAAAAGCAAATTAAGTGAGTTTTACACACCTATGTTTAAAACCTCGAAGTTGCATGGAGACTAATCTACATGCCACAATCAGGATCCTCAGGTTACTCCTGAGGAATGTGAGGGACCCACCTCATGCACCCCTTGTTCCACGCCGAGCCTCCGATATCTGAAGTGTGCTGTTTATTACAGCTTAACGGTCTTTAGAGAACCAGACGTTAGGGGCGGCCTCTAGGACAATCCGTAAAAGCCACACTTGTGACGTATCTAATCAGTACTCTCCCATGGATGAGCGTGATGGCAACGGGTTTACTAAGGACCAGACCAACAAACTAAAGCGCCTAGCAGCAGAGGGAAGGTCAAAAACGAAACACTTCAAGTTGGCCATTGACTGGCAAAATATCGGATAAACTATTAGCCACACAGGACGATTAGAACAGTTACATTAACTTACAGTCGCCTGCGGAGACTTGAACCCAACGCCCCTTAAAGCCCAATGTGCCTGAAACTGACTGGAGTGTCACAAACACGGCTATGAACATGAAGATGTGGTTTATTGCGCGCTCGGGATCCCATTGACTAAAAGTCCAAAACTAGTTGCTAGCCTGGAGAAACTTGGCAGCTGCGTCTAAGAGAGACAGGCGAGCCAACAAATGAACAGGCAGAGCCGAGCCAAGGGTCTGGCTCGGATCTCAGAGCACGAGCCGAGCCCTGAAAAGGTTTGCTAAGTAGATCATACAACAACCATCACTTAAAATATGATAAAGTCTATTCAAAACTCAATTCGTATATTTCTTCAACATGGAAAGGCTTTGAAATAAATCTCATGACACCGCATCATTAAGAATGTATCAAGAGTGATAGTTCTCTAATGGTGCATGTTTAAATAGGGTCACTCATTTACACCCTGTACTGGACCCAGATTATTCAGCAACCACAGTTTTATCAAGTCAAAAAGGTATTTTTACAACTTGTATTCTGAACCCACCTTTCAAAGTGCTTTCATTTGCTTGCGATAAAGAAAATTGTGCGCAAGATCACATAATTAAGCATGTTTCCTGGTTTTACTTAGTACAAACCGGCCAGTCAATCGGTATTCTTTTGATTTCATTACGTTAAGGCGTTGCTTTTACCTCCATGCTGGTTTCTGGAGGTTTCATTGAGAGCTCTTTAAATGAACACCAGTTACATTAGGTCACATTCATTGCGTATACACGGGTGAGACGAAGGCTTTGATGGGAATCACAGGATGTGGAGCCGACGCCGAGATGGGGACCAGGTCCCCCGGCTCCGGAATCGGCAGCTCCGGTCCCAAGATCACACATCCTGGGTGGAGCGAGGAGGCAACGAGAAGCCACATAAAAACTCGAGATTCCAACAGTACCACGAGCTGGGCTTCAGCTTTCGGGGCTCCCCATCCCCAATCGCCACCTCTACTAATTAATATCCAATTAGAGAAACAGTTTCCTACTACTACGAGGAATCACAATTTAAAGAAAAACCTGGCCAAGCGAGCAGTTACGCCCCTCTCGCTTTTAATAGATGGTTTGTTTGAACAAACGAGCACTAGTTCTCCCCAGCCCTCTTCCAGAAAAAAAGAATAATAATTCCACAGCCCAGATTTAACAAGAGACTTACCACACTCCTGATCTTCCTCACCATGCTGATAACAGGCCGAGCGAAAAAAAGTACAGTAGAAAATCTGCTCTCGCAGCGAACAGACAAACAGCACAGAGCCAATACAAGATTAGTACTGGAGACGCGCAGCACCAGGGGCTTTTAAACCCGTGGGAGTGGGCGGAGCCGCGCCGCGGGGCCTTCTGTGGGGCCGGGATTTCCGTTTATCTTTAAACAAACAAAAAAAAAATCAGCTCAACTTTTTTTATCCGACACAGACGTTGGGAATTGAATATATAAAAAATATTTTTTTAAAAGCTTCGTTTTGTAAATATACAACTGGAATGCACACCGACAGCATTGTTGAGTGGGCGGAGTTGGTTCCGACGGGCACCTGTGCTTCTGGAGTGAAGAACGTTGCCGCTTAGGTGAGAGTGTTTCCAGGCACCTTTTCCAACTGCATTCTGGTACTCGTAGTTTGTCTTTCACCATCATTAATCCAGGCCCTGAGGCCCGGTGCACTTCGGCCCCTCAGTACAAGCGCTTAAAAATGACAGAGCACAATCACAGAATGAAGACGAAAGACGAGGACTAAACACAATCACTCAGCAGAATTCAGTGAGTGATGCCTGCTGGTTTATATTTTTATCTGTTTGTAACTCAAGCATGCAGAGATGCAGTACATCACAGAGTCCAGAGGTGAGACAGTAGCAGAGGCAGTGATCCTGTCGGTATCCAACAAGCCTGTCCTTTTCCCAGAGCAACAATGGCTATCTCACCTCCCTTTGGGCAGGGAACAAATGTGTTCAATTTCCTTCTGTGAACCTTGAAAGTACCATTTATATCAAGAGCAATTCCAGTGTTGCTTACTAACATCAACTGTAAACTATTAGGTCTGTCTAGCTGACCGTGGCAGGAGCCGCCGATGCCTGATCACGTCCGGGGATGCTTCTTATGCCGGGCCCCGGGGGAAGCAGAGTCGCAGACTAGTCTTCCCCTGGGGTCTTTCGCGCAGGGGATAGGCCAGGTAGGGGAAGGGGAGGAGTTAGGGGGTGGGTATTTAAGCGCGGGGGGAGGAAGGGAACTTCCTCTTTTCTGCGCCTGGCACCATCGGGAGGGAGCTCAAAAGGAGATAGTTAGGACTAGTTTCTGTGAGGCCTAGTGCTAGTTTCGGTTGGATTTCGTTCGGAGCTGTTTCACGGCAGCTGGGTTTCTTCTTTTCGCTTGGTGGGCAGTTTTGATTGGGTAGGATGTCTGGTGTGTCTGCGGAGCAGGTCCGTGAGGCCTTGCTGTTGCTTGCGAGGGCCGGCCGGGATGACCTTATTCGGCCGGGGGTCATGGATCAGGCCTGGGTGGGGGCCACCAGGGGCACGTGTGCTGCCTCGGCCGGGGTTAAGGCAGCGGTGTTTGCCTGCCAGGAGGACGAACAGGACCTAGCGGGGGGTTTTGAGGGCAGGAGGGGGGGCGGTGTTCCCAAAGATCCGGCGAGGGGCGGGAAGCGCAGGAGCCTGTCCGCGCGGGCTTTCCCTCCGCTTGAGTTTTTGCCTGGGGCCTCGGGGGCGGCCGTGAGGGCCGCGCTTTCCGCGCTTTCCGCGCTTCCGCCCCAAGGGCCCCTGCTGGTGCCGGCCGGCGCCTTGCAGGGAGAGGGGTAGGCGGGTGCCCCGGTCGGGCCTACTCTGGTCCGGGTGGGGTCCCTGGGTGGGAGTGGGGCCAATGTGCCCGTCGGACACCTTGCCAGTGATGCTTTTCAGGGGGGCGGGCCTGGGGTTGCATTACGGGAGGCAGGGGAGCTAGAGGAGGGAGCCCCCATTGACTTGTCCAGGGGTTCCAGGGCGGGCACCCGGCCGTTTTGAGGCCGGTGGCGCCCGGGGATTTGGCGGGCCGGAGCGGGACCCCCGCTCTGGTCCCCATTGGCGGGCCTGGTTGGGTGCAGGGTTTCCAGCAGGTGGGTTTCTTTCCCCCGGGGGGTGATTTCTTTGGCTACTGCCCGCCCCCTCCCCCTCAGATCTGGGGTTCCGTCTCCTGGGAAGAAAGGGCCCGGGGGGGAGCGGATTTTGGAGCATATTCAGGAGGTCAGGTGGGCCGAGGCGACACGTGCCAGGGTGGGTGCGGTGTGGGGCCATGAGATTGAGGGTCCTCCCACCCCGACCTCTGAGGAGGAACGGGAGGCAGAGAGGCAGGAGGAAGAGGCTAGGAGGGCCAAGGCGAAGAAGGCAGGGCAGGCCATCCCCCCTCCGGGGGGTGTGGCTGGAGTAGGGACGGCCGGGACAGCTTTGAGGCCCGATGGTGCCGGGGCCCGCTCAGGTTCGAGCGACCTGAGGGGCGGGAGGGGATCCAAGCCGGCGGTTGTCGGCAGAGCCCGGGGGGGCCTTGCGGGGCGCAAAACGGCTCCGAGACGCAGGCCGGAAGCAGTAGGGCAGTCCGCGGCGGCTGTCCCTCCACCGAGGGATCGGGCGATTTCTAGAATGCGTGGACGAGGGAGTGTGCAGAAGGGTGTGAAGCGTGCGGTGAAGGAAGTGGTCAGCGAGGGTGTGGATCTGGAACCGGTACTTGAGTTGGATTACAGTGCTGAGAGTGAGGAGTTGGAAGAAGGGGAGGTGCGGGATGACCTGGAAGGCATAGGCGGCGCAGCGGGAGACAACGACCTTGGTGTGTTGCAGGTCGAGACTGCGACGAAGAAGAAGGCCGGATCGGTGGCGGTCCGGGGGACGGAGTCCAGAGGAAGGCCCCGGGAGCGGACGCCGGCACTCACAGGTGAGGGAGCCTGGTGGGCAGCTTGGGATGACGCTCCTCGGGGGGGGGGGGGGGGGGGGGGGGGAAGGCCGGAAACGCACCTGCCGGTCGGTGGGTGTGGGGGACGGTTCTGTGCGGGAGGGGGAGAAGCCATCGTGCGGTCCACCTGCGGATGGTAAGAAGGTGGATGGTAAGTCGGTCACTTTGGGGGTGCAGACGGACAAAGGAGATGGCAAAGAGGAAAAGGGGGTGAAGGTGCCTAAGAAGCTGCCTTATATGGGGCTGGCGATGCCTCTTGGGTCACATTTGTCGGAGAAACTGAAGGAGAAAATCTGGAAACATGAGTTTGTGGACGTTTTTAAGTTACTTCATCGGGAGGTTCAGGCCAAGGAGGGCTCTAAGGAGGAGGAGTGGGAGCTGACGAGGCGGCCTAGGGTGCCGGTGACTATGGAGAATTGGGCGTCGGCTTTCCTGATCTATGCCAGTGTTTATTGCCAGAAGTATCTGGACCGAGCGATTGCGCTGTTTAAATACATGGACATCATTCGCAAGGCCCAGATGCAGTTTGGGGGGGTTTGCGTGGTTAAGCTACGACGAGGAGTTTCGGGCCAGGGTTAGCGCGGATCCAGAGAAGAGTTGGGGTGAGGTAGACCAGGAGCTTTGGATGCAGTGGATGGCGTCGTCGCACTCGACGGCGTCTACACATACTGCCAGTGGTTTGCCGGTGTTGTATCGGTCTTTTCCGCCGCGTCCCGCCCAAGTATGGGCGGGGGGTGAAACAGTGCCCAGCACCATTGTTTCCGGTCAGCAGTCCAAGCAAGGGGGTTACTCCACGGGGGCATGTTGGAGCTACAATCGGGGATGCTGCTCCAGGTACCCATGTAAGTTCAAACACGAGTGCTCGAAGTGCGGCGGCAAACACGCCCTTACGCAGTGCCTCACGCTCACCACCCCCTCTGAGCAATGGAGGAACGCGAGGGGGCGGGGCCAGCCTGGTCCGAAGGGCGCCTACTCCGGTTAAGGTGGAGGCGATGGCCCCGTGGCTCGCGTGCTATCCTGATCGCGAGGCCGCGGCGCGGCTCTTATGGGGGTTCACTGAGGGCTTTCGGGTGGGCTACCAGGGTCCCAGGGAGCGTCGTTGGGCTGAGAACTTGAGGTCTGCAAAAGAATTGCCGGGGGTGGTCGCTGCAAAGTTGGAGAAGGAAGTGGCGGAAGGGAGAGTGGCTGGCCCGTTTACTGACTGGCCATTGCCGGACCTGATCATTTCTCCGTTGGGGGTGGTGCCGAAGAAGGAGGAAGGGGAGTTCAGAATGATTCACCATTTGTCGTGGCCGGAGGGTCAATCGGTGAATGACTTCATTGCAGAAGAAGACTCGAGAGTGCTGTATGCGTCGGTGGACGATGCGGTCCGCCTGGTGAGGGCTTGTGGGTCGGGTGCGGAGTTGGCGTAGTGTGACATTAAGTCGGCTTTCCGTCTCCTGCCTATTCACCCGGCGGATTTTTCGCTTTTGGGTATGCAGTTTGGGGGTGCCATCTACGTGGACAAAGTTTTGCCCATGGGGTGTGCCATCTCCCGTGCTCTTTTTGAGCCTTTCAGCACTTTTCTGCAGTGGGTCATGGTGCGGGTCAGTGGGTGCCGTAAAGTCACTCACTACTTGGACGATTTCCTCTTCCTGGGGAGGTTGGAGTCCGGGGATTGCGGCAGGGCCCTGTCGCGGTTCCAGGCTTTGGCCTTGCAGTTTGGGGTGCCTTTGGCACCCGAGAAGACGGCTGGTCCCAGCTGTTGCCTCACATTCCTGGGGATTGAACTGGACTCGGTGCAGTGGTTGGTGCGCCTACCTGCGACCAAGGTGAAGGAGATTCTTGCCTGTCTGGAGTGGGCTGTGGGGGAACGGCGGATCCCTTTGCGTGCGGTGCAGAAGCTTCTGGGATTCCTTAACTTTGCGTGCAGGGTGGTGCGTGCAGGACGGACGTTCTGCAGGCGGCTCGGCATGGCCATGTCGGGGGCAGTTCTTCCGCATCACAGAGTGAGGATTTCCTTGGGGGTGAGGACGGACTTAAGGACTTGGATCACTTTTCTGCAGGATTTCAATGGGGTGTCATTGGACTTTGACGAGGACAGGGCGGTCTGGCAATGCCAAATTTACTCTGACGCAGCTGGGTCAGCGGGGTTTGGTGTCTTCTGGGATGGCAGGTGGTGTGCGGAGAGCTGGCCGGCCTCCTGGATCAAGCAAGGCAGGAGCATTGCCTTTTTGGAGTTCTTCCCATTGCTGGTGGCACTGGTGGTGTGGGGGGAGGACTTTCGGAATAGGTCTGTGCTCTTTCATGTCGACAATATGACGGTGGTGGAGCTGGTCAATCATCAGAGGGCGAGGGACCTGCGAGTGCTGCGGCTGTTGCGTAGGTTCATGTTGGTGTGCCTGCAGCTGAATGTGGTGTTTCGGGCTAAGCATGTCCCTGGGGCGAATAATGACATTGCAGATGCTTTGTCTCGTTCGCAGTGGCAGCGGTTTCGACACCTGGCGCCGGGAGCGGATGCCTGCAAGACCGAGCTGCCGGCCGGCATCTGGGCCTTGGGGGAGTGAGGATGATTGGTCTGGTGGAGGGTTCGCTGGCTCCGACCACGGGGAGGACTTATCGTCTGGCATGGTCTGAATTTAGTACTTTCATGGGCTGGACAGTGGATGGTGTCGTGAGCGGGGAGTCGGCTGTGGTGAAAGGTCTGCGGGGTTACGTGTTGGCTTGCATGGATCGGGGGTTGACTGCGGCTACGATCTCTGGGAAGTTGGCAGGGATTTCTTTTTACTGTGTTTTGTTTTTGGGTTTTGACCCGACCAAGGATGTGGTTCTGGCTCGCAGGTTGCGGGGATGGGGTAGGGAGAGGGGGGCTGGGGGAGGTCGGCTGCGAGAGGCGGTGACGTTTGACTTGTTGGTTCGGCTGGTTGGGGTGTTGCCGGAATGCTGTTATGACCCGGCTGAGGTGGGCCTTTTTCGTTTATGCATGGTGTGGATGTTTTTTGGGGCTTTCCGGGTGTCTGAGCTGTTGGGTACGAGGCGGGGGGCGGGTAGGTTGTTTGAGGAAGTGCGCGTGGATGCGGGGCGATTGGGGATTTGGCTGGGTTGCTCGAAAACGGATCAAATGGGCAGGGGCAAGTGGGTATGGTTGAATGAGTCTGGCGGGGTGGTTTGCCTGGTTTTGGAGTGGCGGTCTTTCTTGGGGACGGGTGGGGTGCGCTGTTGAGAAATTATTTGCCATGCGTCTGGTGCGAGAGTGACGGCTGGCCAGCTGTTGGCGGTGTTGCGTATGGCTTTGAGGCGTTTGGGCATGGATTGGACTGGTTTCGGCACTCATTCTTTTCGCATTGGGGCTGCGACTGCGGCAGCCCACCTGGGTTGGTCCTGGGACAGGATTAGGAGGATTGGGCATTGGAAGTCGCGTTGTTGTGAGAGGTATGTGAGGAAGTAGATTGGTCCCAGGCAGGTGTTTGTTGGTTGTTGCACTGTTTTGTTGCCTGTTCTAACATCTTTTTCTTCGTAGGTTGCATGGGTGGCCCGGGCGGTAGGACGGTGACTTGGATCGTTGGGCACTCCTTCGCGCACTGGGCTTCCAAATATGCGGACCAGCAGGTTTACGCCGTAACCTGGGACTGAAGGGACAATTGCACGAGGTGAAATGGTGGGGAAAGAGTGGTATGCGATGGGGGGCACTACTGCCCTGGCTCGCGAAGATGGTCCCACAGAGGGAATGCCCGGATTTGCTGATCATTCACTTGGGGGAGAATGACCTGGTGCAACTGTCTGGATTGGCATTGTTACAACTCATGCAAAGGGACTTTGAGGTTTTGAAATCAAGGATGGCGGGGGCCTGCATTGCCTGCACGGAGCTGGTCCCCAGAAAAGTGTGGAGAGGGGCTGTGAAACATGGGGCCATTGAGAAGGCCCGTAGGAAACTTAATAGGGCGATGAGACTCTACTGTGCGGACAGTGACATTAAGGTCATTGCACATCCTGGGATTCGACTGGAGGAGCCATTAGCTTTTAGGGAGGACGGAGTGCACTTGTCTCGGCTGGGCAATGCGTGGTACATGATGGAGATGCGGGATGTGGTGAGCAAGTTGTGGAACGAGTCCATCTGGTGTCGCCGGGAGTGAATGCGTGTGGGTGTCGGACGGGCAGCCCTGTGAGGGGTGGGGCAGTGAACCGCCCTACAGGGGGTTCACTGGTTGGCAGGATTCAAAGGGACAAGGGGGTCAAGAGCGGGCACACCCATCCCTTGGGGGGGGAGTTTGCATAGGACGGATAGAAGCGTGAATGGAATGTCGCAACGACTGGGGGCTGGAAGACGGTGATTGACGGGCAAGAGAAAGGTGTTTGGAGCCTCTAGGGCTTGGTGATGAAGCGGAGTGAATGAAACGAATGGGGGGGAGAAGTGTGAGTGGGGGTTTGCTGTTACTGTTATTGTTGATGTTACTGTTATGTACAGATTCACAGTTCTGGTCTAATAAAATGTCCTTTTACGCTGACACTGCGTGGTCTGTTTATTGCGCGATATTGGTATGAGGGCTCTGCCATGCACCAGCACAGTGAGACCGAGTCAGTTTGGGGAGGGAGACACAACCCCCTGATCTGACCGTGGCAGTAGCCGCTGATGCCTGCTCAATTGTTATTGGGAGACCGAGTCAGTTTGGGGAAGGAGACCACAACCCCCAAAGCTGAAAGTCTCAGGAGCCGCCAACGCCTGTTCATGGTCGGAGCCCTTGTTTAGGCCTGCGTTCCAACCTCCAGGCTGGCATCAACAGCGCCAATTTATATCCCAGGGGTGCCTATGAAGTATGCACCATAACAAACGGCTTTGCTTCTCTTTCACCCTATTAGTGGGCTTGTTAATCCTGTCCCCTGCCTTCTGTGTTTACAGGGGGCCTCGCAAAAACGGCCACACTGCCGTTTCACCTCCATGGGGAAATTGACTGGGCTGAAAGGCAACTCTCGGTCGGATCAGGAAGCCCCGGGTCTTTGCCCATAGATGTCCCGTTGATGACTGCACCAAATGTACAGGGGCAGGAGCCAGTCGCCTCCATTCCAAAATCATTATGTTCTTCGCTTAATCCTGTTGTGGTGCTCTCCCCTGGCCTTTCCATATCCAAGCCCCTTCTTCTTTCATCCCTGAAGACAGATGTGGTGAGCCCCCCAGCCCCCAAACGGAAGCAGAAGGCTAAAAAGAAAGATGATGCTTCGGTTACAATGAAGGGGTCTGCAGGCATGTATGGGAGCCCTGAGGACACAGCGGTCCACCTGGCTCCTGTACTACAAACAAATCACAGCCGCCTTCACTGACTTATTGGCCCCTTTGGGTCAGGCTTGATCATCTGGAGACAGTTTCTAGGGACCTGTCAAGTAGACTGGAGAGACTTGTTACCCTCATGGATAAGATTCCCTACTCCTTACCACCCACGTTACAACCACTGGCATGCCTCCCACCAACTTCTTCAGTTGTAGTTGTAGTCAGCCTGACACTGGCAATCCCAAGTCCCAGGCTGTAACGAGTCAGAATACCATTTTTGGGCCCCGGGGACCCCACCTTAACACAGAAGATTCAGTTCCTACCTTTTTGCCCCTCTTGGCATCTAATGTGGCAGGTGAAGCTCGAACCGGTGGCCGACTGGTCACTTGCTCCCCACTCCCGGTGATTATTCTCCCTCCAGCCTGTTCCCCTTACACTGTTCTCTTGACAGGGATTCCCAAGCTCACCACACATAATCTGGAAACCACTGGTCAACTGATCAATAAAGCCTCACATTGGTTAGGAAAACACACAAGCTACTCTGGCTGGGACTATAAAGACATCTTGATGGCATAGAGGGCTTCATGGATAGGGCCCTCTAGGAAAACACTTGGGAGAGATGGCATTATTATTAGTATTAGATACCTCGAATTGGCATGAAGAATTCTGAGTGGTGTTTCTAAGTTGCACCCCCCAGTTACCTGTATAAAACCAATCCTGTTGGGCTTTTTTTATGGCCCTAGTCTAGGACAGCCTTTGGGCAGTGGGTATGCAGAAATAATATCAGGGGACCATTAGTCTAGTGATTTAAAATTGTTACGCCCCATTGGCGGATCTTAATGATCTGGACTAACTCCCTGAGACAGAAGATAAACTCACTCAGTCGGTTCATAAAGTGGGCAAATTACCACAGAGTAGGAAAGAGAATAGGGATTTATCTACACTAAAACCAATCTATCCTTCTTCACATCCCTCAATTTTAGTGCACCGTCTGGCAACTCACAGCCTACGGGTAGCCCCGAATACAGCAGCCAACACTTTATCTTCCACCAGGGCCTTTATCCACAGACCCGGGAAGGCTAATTTCTTGGAATGTGGCAGACTTGTCCTCTAAGTTCTCTGACGAAAGGTGGTTACTATAGCCTTATAGCCCGCCGTAGCGGGCTATACTGGCTATTAAAGGCCCGCTGAATCGTTAAAGGCCCGAGCCGAAGGCAAGGGACTTTAACAAGAAAGCGGAACTTTAATTGCCGGTATAGCCCTGCTACGAAGGGCTATAAGGCTATTAGAACATTCTGCCACTAGAGGGCAGAATGTTCTAACAAATTAAACAAAGGGTTCTCGAAGCTCGAGGGGATATAAATCCCCTCGAGCTTCGAGAAGCCTTTGTAGAACATTGGAATGTTGCTCTACAGGCCTTTACCGGCCCGTAGAAGCAGGGAGCACTCCATTGTCTGCAATGGAGCTCCCAACATTCCAATGTTCTAAAGTTTATTAAGTCCTTTAACATCATTTGCTTGCTAGAGACATGGGAAGTCAGGAATATATTTTTCCTGGAGAGGTACAAGGCCATCTTCTGCCCAGCACTGGGTTCTAGAGTGGGTAGAGCGAGGGGGGTCATATTATTTTTATAGCTCTTGAGTATTGTAGCACTATGCAGATCATGAAGTGGGACGTCCACATGCTCCAGGGTATAAACTTGCACATTGGGAAAGCTCTCTCTATGGTAGTAATTCATTTTTAGAATGCAGAGATGGGGCCTTAGACTCTTTAAAGAGGGAGGGCTTCGGGCACAGGAATTTTATCCTGGCAGGGACTTTTAATTGTCACCCATGTCCAAACGTTTCACACCCGTCCCCTAACACACAACCTTGCCTGATTTTGGAGGATTTCCACTTGCAGCATACCATAGAAGGGGAGGAGATAAATATCTTCCTGCATACACACAATTTGTTTTTTACTTTAGACAAGCTGACAAACCGGTCTAATCCTCAAATCCCTCTGACATATAAAGAAAGGGGATCCGCCATGATCACTGATTTCCTCTTTGTCTCTGCTTGTATGGGTTGGCCTCCTGTCTCTTTCAATGTCTTACAAAGTCCCTACAGTGGCCATAACCCTTTGACCCTGTCTCTTGATGGGGTAGGGAACCATTCACTGGGTCCTCGAAAGCCCCGAGGGGCCTTAATTCCCACTGACCAGGGTAGGCGCTTATGCTAGTCACAAATAGAGGCTAAGGTTTTTAATCATAGTCTTTCACAGATTGCCAGCAGGAGTTACTTGTTTACTTGGACCCTTTAGTGCCTGGCGAAGAGTTTTTAAGTTAATTTGCCTCCATCGCTCAGTTGGTTTCTGGTCTATTATCGACCCTGTGGATTGGCATTGTACGGATCATCCCTCGTGGTTTATTCCAAGTGTTCCAGGGCCCTTAGGCATCTGAAGAAAGCACTGAAGCAGTCGCCTCGCAACAGGGAATGGGTGGCAAATTACTGTTGATACTATAAAGGGGCCCTGAAACAAGAGAGGTACCAATTACAAAAACAGGCATGGGCTGATCTAATCAAAGCTGATGAAATGAGGAACTCTACACTTAACTGGCAGATTATTATTAGTCCTTGTTTTTCGGGGCAATCTAAATCTGTCTTATGTCACCACATCACCCCGGAACAGTGGTGTTGCAAGGATTTCTGCTCATACACAGAACTGTGCATAGAGACCTAGGACATTAGTGAATTGTGGTGTACCAGAAACTCACCTCAGTACCAAAAAAAAACCCAACCAGCTAGCATCAGTCACATTAGCTTTTCATGCTATAGCAAAGTAACCAACGATTAGAAAACCTAGAACATGCGACTTAGGACCATCTCAGGAATGGTGGGAAGTGAGAACACTCTTTGGTTACACTCTCATACCAATCCACAACAGGAGTAAAACAAAGACACAGTAAGGTTAAAATATTTATTTTAACAACGTGTTCTCATGTGCAGTATTTTAGTCAACATAAGCAGACATATGATTAAAAATAATATGGTCAGCAATGTTACAACTCCATAAAATACAAAAGGAGGAATCATATTACAATGATAGTGCAAACAGCTGATATAGCGCCTAGTTTAAACACCCTCCCTATATAGAAACTATGTATTATAAACTATAGAAGGTCTCTTGAGCTTTCCGCTCAGTAAGTGCAAATTACATCTGGATCAGCAAGGCTCTCTGCATCCTTGGAATCTTCCAAGTGTGTGAAATTAAGGCAAGTGTGCTATGATAAAGGCGCTAAAATCTTGCTCGGCTTGCAGCTGCCAAAATGTTGTGTCTAGAATGTGTTACACGGACACGTCGATAAACAGACTCACATGTTATGATAACTTTGACGGCTCAGCACTCACTGTACAGACTGGGGGCACGATGTATGTCTAGAGATGTCCAAAAACAAACCTTTTCTCATGTATAGACCTTCATGAAAGCTAGCTTTGCAAAAACAGCTAAGCAGTGTCGTGTACAAAAAGCAGCAAAAGGTAAAATGGAGTTTAAACTTCTAATAAGCCATGCTAACTTAACATGCACGCAAAAAGAGGCCCATAAACCATACTACAGTGGGTCACCAATTTTGATAGTGTATATAATTTTGGCCTTCATGAAGGGTCTTGCATGGATATTGCTCCCATCCATGCTGTCACACCACTCACCTTCTCATTGGAGGAAGTCCACATGAGGCATTGAGTCTTTGTCCCTGAACAAGGTGCCAGGCCCTGATGGGATCTCCCCAGATTTTTTCCGGGACAATATTTAAGTTTGGGCCCCAGTTTTGACAATTGTGCTATATGCAGCAGCAAAGAAAGGGATGCTTCCCTCCTGGTCAACTGCCACCATTATAACAATTTATAAAAAGGGGCATAAGGACAACCCACAAAGGTACCACCCTATTTCCCTTATTGGTGCTGTAGTTAAGGTGCTGTGCCGGATCATTTTAACTAGACTCTCTTCATGGGTGTACACCAATCACATAATATCTGCGGTCCAGTTTGGCTATCGCCAGGGCAAGTCAACTATTGAGCAATGTCTTAATTCCTATTTACTAATAAATAAATACATGGTTGTTCGACCAGGAGCGTTGTTTTTGGCCTTAATGGACCTTTAGTCCACCTATGATCGGCTAAATCTTAAGAAGTTGTGGGACTTATTGACCTCTTTGGGCGCCGATCCCACTATTGTATCCGTATTAATGAATCTTCACACGCATACTACAGTGGCAATAAGATTTTCTCAGAGAGGGGGCCTTACTGAACATTTTAATTACAGTTGGGGGGTTTGCCAAGGCTGTATCTTATCCCCTTTTTTATTCACCATTTACATCAATTAGAAGCTGTCCTCATTGCATTACAGTCAGATTTCCCCAGAGTTTGCAGGAAATCTTTGCCAGTGCTACTATATGCCGACGACGTAGTGCTTACTGCTTGCACAGCCCTGGGCCTGCAGGTTTAAATTGATGGCTTTGTTGATTTTATGGACAGACAGGACCTGTCAGTCAACTTTACGCCCCCTTTTAAAGAGCCTGAAGTTTAGGCAAGCCAGGGTGGCTATTATGTATTTACAGCTGTTGCTTAAAGAACTCCCACTTTGTGCAGTGACAAGTTTCTTGCAGGCTGCTTATAGATCAAGATTATCAAGACCTGATTGACCATTGACTGGCTATTTGTAATTTTGCACTATTTTTTTTCTCACTCCTTTTAGGTCTCGCCTGGCGTCAGCAGCGCACATGCACTACACTAGCCGTGCGAGGCCTTTTTTAATTGATACGATTCCAGAAGTGTACTTGGAGCCCCGCCCCTCTTTTCCATTGGCTTGTGTCGTCGTTTATGTTAAGCGATGGCGCGTGATTGGAAAGCGGGCTTTTGGGTTACCTCCTTGTCCACTTTTCGGATGGCCCATTTGGACTGGCCGATCCCATCTTTGTTTGCTTGGCCGCGTGCGCTTGTTCTTTTCAACAGTGGCAAAATGTCGCACATTAACTTTAACAATAGCGCACTGCACCTATTATCAGCATTTTGGGGGCTTCCAACATTTTCGGTCGCTTTAGATACGTGATCACATGTTAACTTTAACAATGGCGCCTTGCTCCTATTATAGCCATATACCCTATGAAGGATATATGCAATAATGAACACACTGACCACAAACAAAAGTGACTTCTTTAGTATTCAATCTTAACAAGCGTTTGGTTTCTGCAATAAATCAGATATGCTGTCCAATATACATAAAAAATAAAAACTGTGAATAAACAAAGTGTCTAGGTCATGACGGGTGACTCAGTGTTACAGGTTTTGTCACAGCATATCTGATTCATTGCAGAAACCAAACGCTTGTTAAGATTGAATATTAAAGAAGTCACTTTTGTTTGTGGTCAGTGTGTTCATTATTGCATATATCCTTCATGGGGTATATGGCTATATTCATGTATTAAGTACTATGTTCAATTGAACCGTGATCCGACAGAACCATTGTTGTTTGTTTAATTACCCGCCCAGGTTCTGAGGTTTACAGGGTTACCCCATTACACTTAAGGGCTGCGCCTATTATAAGCATTTTGGCGGCTTGCAACATTTTCGGCCGCTTTAGCTATGTGACCGCATTGGCGCTGTTCTCTTACCTGGACGTGCCTCCAACATCCCTAGAGTCCCTGCAGCCATGACGGACAGCGGCAGAAGGTTTGTTAACTTGCTAACTAAACATCACAACAGAAATGCAGAAGGCAGCTGAGCAGGGGCACCAATTTACTGCATTATAGCCCTGGGGGCGTTCACAGCAGGCAGCGTTCAAGGCATGCATACCACCGGGAGCGGCAACTTAGTGCATTATAGCCCTGGGGGAATTCACAGCAGGCAGCATTCAAGGCATGCATACCACCTCTTCCAAGCAGTGGAACAGGGAAGGTAATGGATCCTACATCTGGCCAGCCCGGATCTCAACAATTGGGAAAACAGAACAGGTTGGCTGGTCAGGGTCATTGACAAACAACTCTAGGCCCACGTAGTCAATATATACTACGTGACCAATGGAAATATATTCCAAGAAGATTTATTTACATTTAAACTTAGAATTCATAAATTTCAACGTCAACAGACATGAACGGAAGACTGTCAGTACAGTTGGTTCAACGACATACAATCATGTATACAATATCTACAAATGTGCAATTTTACAAATATACAGACAGCTGAGGTGAGAAAGTCAAACAAAAAACATATTGACACATCAAAAAACAGTACTAATCCAAATAAATTGCAAAGTACAAGTGCTACTCAAAACAATACATTGTTTGTGCATGAAAGGAATGACAAAAGGAAACCAGTCCTTAGAACTAACAACCACTGGACAGGCGGACCAGGGGTGGAAAAAGGTGCCTGCCTGTCTTACACAGCCTGCGGTCGACTGTTTTTTAGGATTACACTGCTAGGGCCCAATGCAGTGGTGTAATTTTCACCCTAGCAGCACCCTTTTATCTTGCCACAGGTTGGGGATGTCGACGCGTTTCGAACCTTAGATGTAAAAGGTTTTCCTCAGGACAGGGACTGGGAACGATTTTATCTCTAAGGAAATTAGGGAATGGTGTCAGATATTTACTACAAAATATTGCATGGACCTCCTCTGACTCAGAACAATGGGAAGGCAAATATTACCTGCACAGTGGGCACAAAGGTTGCCGTGGTGTAGGTATACCGCAGTAGAAAAATGGAAGTCTAAAAGAAAGTGAAACATTGCACAGGGTGGTCAAACACTGTGGTGTCAGGCAGATTATAGTGACATAAGGCCTATGTAAGAGCAGTTCCTACCTGTCCGTCGCAACGTGAAACACTAGAGGCACGGTGCCCGCAACGCGGTGCACACCCAGATTGGAGGGCAGTTCACATATTTGGGCGCCGGTATTGTAGGCTGTAGAGGGTGGAGGCGAAAAAGCGCCAGTGAGTGTTTGGCAAAAACCAAGTCATACAGAGGACAAGCACTCCCCTAGCACAGGGCTCCCAACAAGCTCCTACCTGTATTTGGACGGGAATGAAAATACGGGGGGCCGCTGGTCACAGTAATCAATACAGCGAGCGGGAACAATTCAACCGGAACCCGCTGAAAATGACACAGAAGGGAAATCCATATCAGTTGGGACGTCTGGCTGCAACAATCGCGCTACAAAGGAGCCGAGTTTGATCAGCGACGCCGGGGCACTTACTCGTGTGGGCGAAGTCAATTAGCCGCACCAAGGAAAATCATTCAGTTGGGCAGCCACTCGTATGGGCGAAGTCAATTAGCCGCTCCAAGGAAAATCAATCAGTTGGGCAGCCGCGGACACCGCCGCGGTGTATTTGAATTGCAAACAAGTCGGGATAGCAAGGGGCATCATAATCGAAGTAGGACTTCATTCCTGACTAGAGAATGCTGGTAGATGTAGTCTACGCACAACTTGATAGATAAGAAACTACGAGAGTGGAATGGACATGGGAACTGATTGCGGCCCAGGGGCGGATGGCGTATGCGTAAGCCAGAGCAGGCAGAGAAACCAACATAAGTGTGTGCGTCGCTATCAGGGGCCCGCGTATTAAGGACTTCATGTGACTCAGTGCAAAACTCAAAGGAGTCCATTTCTAAGGAGAGTACCTGGCACATGGCTGGATGTATAGTGTTGTGCAAATCAATGTGACACAGATGTAACAAATCAAAACCCACGATTATTAGCCTTGCGTGTACCAATGGCATAAATTCTCTCAAATTCAATACATATGACATAATGTTCAAAACAACAGTTCATGGTTAACAAATAAGTGCTTTGCAACGCACAAAAGAGGGTCACGGTATGACGTTAGACAGGCATGTGTATGACAATTACCCAAAGAGTCGCAGACATGTTTCATGTCAACCAAACGAAAAGACAACATGGATATCTATTCTCATGGTTGATATTATGACCGTGTGTGACACAAGTTTAGGTGGAAAGACCAAGCAGTAATAGAGAGGAGTGGAAAGAAATAAAAAATAAAAAGAAATAAAAATGACACAGCACAGTGGGGGGCACCTCTTCCAAGCAGCCAGGCCAGTGCTTTTTTTTTCTCCCCCCCCCTTCTATGCCTGTGTGTAAGCCATTAAATTGAAAGGAGAGGCGGACTCCGCCTTTACATTGTTACCGGCTGTACAGCTGTTACATAGACTGCACCTTTAACCATGGCGGTTGCCCATAGGCTCTGACTTAATCACATTAATGAAATACACTTTGAAGTTGTACCTCGGAATGTACAATAATATGCTCCGAGATCTGCACTAATTATTTTGTTGCTTTAAGCCTATATTGCGACACTTAAGCATGTCCTTTATCGATCTAAACTGTTCATAATAGTACTGACAGTCTTGATACATGAACTATGCTCCGGCGTCTTGACATTCCAGTTCTTTCCGGTAGCTATTCAAGGAGAGCCAGCGGAAGTAATGTCTGCAGTTAAAATCAATTGTAATGCACTGCATTCCTTGGTTCGAATCCCTTTATTGTGTCCACATCTGGGTCATGAAGTCTCTAGGCTGCTGATAAACCACCATATTGCAAGTCAGAAGCTGAACAACCTGTAAAAGAAGTCATTCTGTTGCTGGTGAAAACCTTTTCTTCTGCTGTGTAAGCTATAGCACAACTGGAAGTATCTCCTTGTATTCTTGTATTTTACTTTCCATCTGTGTCCTATGCTTCTTTGGTCTATGGGTTGGAGCCCTCATTTGGTTACTGCACAGCTTTCCAAACTGTGTGGCGCAACACATTACTGTGTCGCGCCCCAGCCGTAGGTGTGTCGCGGGATGAGATGACTTCTGCCGGCAATCGGCAGAGTGGGGCTGCAGAGGCTCTTAGAAGGGGTGAAAATTGCAAAAAACACAGTTGATGGACAGAATGTAGAACAATGTCATACATTCACCCCAGTACAAGGATCTGGGCCTAAATCCATCGTTTGTTTTGCACTCCACACCACCCTGGGTTAGACACTGGCTATATGCAAATCAGCTCTGACCCTGTGCCTCATGGGAACAGTCCAGTCCGAACTACCAAGCCATGTCTTTCCCAGACCGGAATCAAGCATCCTTAGAAGGGGTGAAACAACAACAAAGCCCCATTAACATGCACAAGGTCTTTAACGACCTGTGAAGTGCCTGGGTGCGGCTGTGAGCGGGCCCCGGATGCCACACACGACGGGGGGTGGGGTGGGTGGGGGGGAGAGGATTGAGTGGGGGCTGAAGCCCTGTGATGCAAATGGGGGGGGGGGGGAGATTCGGCCCCCACTTGGGTTGCACTTGCTACTTAGCATTTTTTTTATTAGCATGAGCAGTATTTTAATGTCCCAGCCAATACATGGATTCATAAAATCACACAAAGCCAGTATTTGCCACAGAAAACAGTAACTATATAAAGAAAGCTCTTTAAAAAGTGCTCTACAGCTGCCTTGGTGATTCCTGACTGATCATTAAATTAAACAAAAAAACAAAAAGGCCATGTGAAAATGAACACAGACGATTTTATATAAAGTTAAGTCCAGGTATCGTGTCCTCACCTTTGCAGAATCTTAAAAAAAAGAAACATATGTCTGGTATTTATCCGTGAGACAGGTGGCAGCCCTAGTAGTGGTGAGGGGACCTGAGACCACACATTCAGAGACTTTAGGTTAATTGGGGGCCCACCTCCTTTAAGGAGTTAGTAAATTTTTAATGGAATTGCAACTACGATTGTGCTCACAAACTATTGATAAACCTCGTTGCAATTGGCAGTATAGGTATGAGTCCGTAAACGCACAGTGCAATTAGAAACGGCTTTACTGATTCTCAAAAAGGGGTAAGATGATGGCTAAAAGCCGTTCTGCAAAACAAACCCTTAGATTTTGTAGGTCGCAGAGTTGGCAAAAGCAAAACGGCTTTGTAAATCTGGCCCTAGTTTAGTTCCTTTGCAACAAAATGCATAACGCTGATTTATTTGCTCGTTCTGCCATCTAGTGGGCAAAGGTCGACTAGCATCAAGGTCACAAAAAATCATATCTTGGGTTGGCTGGCTGCCTGCCCTCTGGGGAAGCACTGCCTGCCCTGGCAGGCTGGAAACGCTTGTATACTGCTTTTGAAACCTGGGGGCAATATTGCAGCACAGCTGCAAACCCGGCCCCCAGTAACAAACCGGCCCCGGTGTGTGTGTTTGGTTGTGTGTGTGTGTGTGGGGGGGGGGGGTGTGGGTGTGTGTGTGGGGTGTGTGTGTGTGTGTGTTGGGGTGTGTGTGGGGGGGTGGGGGTTGTGTGTGTGGGTGGGTGTGTCTGTGGGGTGGTGTGTGTTGGGTTGTGTGTGGGGTGTGTGGGGGGTTGTGTGGGGTGTGGGGGGGTGGGGTGTGTGTGTGGGGTGTGTGTGTGTGGGGTGGGGGTGGGTGTGTGTGTGTGGGGTGGTGTGTCTGTGGGGTGGGGTGTGTTGGGTTGTGTGTGGGGTGTGTGTGGGTGGGGTGTGGGGGTGTGTGTGGGGTGTGTGTGTGTGGGGTGTGTGGGTGTGTGTGTGTGGTGTGTGTGTGGGGTTGTGTGTGGGGGGGGTTGTGTGGGGTGTGTGTGTGTGGGGTGGCGTGTCTGGGGGGGTTGTGTGTGGGGTGTGTGTGTGGTGGGGTATGTGTGTGTGGGGCCCGAACCCACCATAGGTGGTTCGAGCTCGCTCGCTGTGCTTCCTCACGTTACTGTGTCCCTGAAAATTTTTTCAGAAAAAGGTGTGTCACCAACATGAAAAGTTTGGAAAGCTGTGGGTTACTGCAACAACATTTTGAGGCTTGTACTCTCTCCAGAGTCAGCCTGACACCCAACCCTTTCTCCGCTTACTGAACAGACCCTGTTAGTAACTGGTTTTCGTCTCAGTTAACATCAGCCAATCTGGTCTGTCAACTTTCAGTGTGCGATTGGCATAGCCAATAGGTCTCGCCTTTAGGACCTTATAAGTATTTTGTTATGCAGCACAATATCCTTGGTGCAACAAAATTAACTGTTGCATAGGTCCCAAAGGCGAGAGCTATTGGCTATGCCAATGCTTGTTTAATCACCTGTGACCAAGAGTGGCATTTTATCTCAACTTTTAAACTGGATGTGCTGTGTTTTATCTGAACTTTGAATTGGAATGATGATTTTCCTATTGCATGATTGTATCTTATATGGTTGTGATTGCTTCAGAATAAAGATGTATTAGTGTTATTATTATTATTATTATTATTATTATTATTATTATTATTATTATTATTATTATTATTATTATTATTATTACCAGTACCATGTTTCTACAAATAAAGTTGGTCATGAAATGTTGCAATCTGCACACAGTGTCTTCAGACAAAATATATTTGAAAGTAACCTTATTCAACATAAGCCCTAAAATCATAACTTCTAATTAACAGAAGGAAGTCTACTAAAAATGTACATGTAATTTTAGATGTCATATTTTCACATATACTTTCCGAATCATATTTTGATATTAGTTTATAGAACGTTACCTAAACATGTAGACAGACCTAATAGTTTACAGTTGATGTTTGTAAACAACACTGGAACTGCTCTTGATATAAATGGTACTTTCAAGGTTCACAGAAGGAAATTGAACACATTTGTTCCCTGCCCAAAGGGAGGTGAGATAGCCAGTGTTGCTCTGGGAAAAGGTCAGGCTTGTTGGATAGCGACGGGATCACTGCCTCTGCTACTGTCTCACCTCTGGACTCTGTGATGTACTGCATCTCTGCATGCTTGAGTTACAAACAGATAAAAATATAAACCAGCAGACATCACTCACTGAATTCTGCTGAGTGATTGTGTTTAGTCCTCGTCTTTCGTCTTCATTCTGTGATTGTGCTCTGTCATTTTTAAGCGCTTGTACTGAGGGGCCGAAGTGCACCGGGCCTCAGGGCCTGGATTAATGATGGTGAAAGACAAACTACGAGTACCAGAATGCAGTTGGAAAAGGTCCCTGGAAACACTCTCACCTAAGCGGCAACTTCCTTCACTCCAGAAGCACAGGTGCCCGTCGGAACCAACTCCGCCCACTCAACAATGCTGTCGGTGTGCATTCCAGTTGTATATCTACAACACGAAGCTTTAAAAAAATATTTTTTATATATTCAATTCCCAACGTCTGTGTCGGATAAAAAAAAGTAGAGTTGATTTTTTTGTTTTTTTGTTTAAAGATAAACGGAAATCCCGGCGCCACAGAAGGCACCGCGGCGCGGCTCCGCCCACTCCCACGGGTTTAAAAGCCCCTCGGGTAGCGCGTCTACTAATCTTGTATTGGCTCTGTGCTGTTTGTCTGGTCGCTGCGAGAGCAGATATTCTATTGTACTTGTTTTCGCTCGGCCTGTTATCAGCATGGTGAGAAAGATCAGGAGTGTGGTAAGTCTCGAGTTAAATCTGGGCTGTGCAGTTATTATTTTTTTCCTCTGGAGAGGCCTGGAAGAGGGCGAGGGAGAACTAGTGCTCGTTTGTTCAAACAATCCATTAATAGCGAGAGGGGCGTAACGGCTCACTTGGCCAGATTCCTCGTAGTAGTAGGAAACTGTTTCCCTAATTGTATATTAATTAGTAGAGGTGGCGATTGGGGAGCCCCCGAGAGCTGAAGCCCAGCTCGTGGTACTGTCGGAATCTCGAGTTTTTATGTGGCTTCTGCTTGCCTCCTCGCTCTACCCAGGATGTGTGATCTTGGGCCAGAGCTGCCGATTCTCGGCGTCGGCTCCACATCCTGTGATTCCCATCAAAGCCTTCGTCTCACCTGTGTACACGCATTACGCAATGAATGTGACCTAATGTACCTGCTCTTCATTTAAAGAGCTCTAGATGAAACCTCCAGAAACCAGCATGGAGGTAAAATCAACGCCTTAACCTAATGAAATCCAATGAATACCGATTGACTGGCCGGTTTGTACAAAGTGAAACCAGGAAACATGCTTAATTATGTGACCTTGCGCACCGTTTTCTTCATTATCGCATGCATATGAAAGCACGTTGAAAGGTGGGTTCAAACCACAAGTTGTACAAATACCTGTTTGACTTGATAACACTGTGGTTGCTGAATAATCTGGGTCCAGTAGAGGGTGTAAGTGACTGACCTGTCTTACTATTTAAACATGCTCCATTAGAGAACTATCACTCTTAAATACATTCTTATTGATGCGGTGTCATGAGATTTATTTCCAAGCCTTTCCATGTTGAAGAAATATACGAATTGAGTTTCGAATAGACTTTATCATATACTAAGTGATGGTTGTTGTATGATTTACTTGGCCAACCTTTTCAGGGCTCGGCTCGTGCTTTGAGGTCCGAGCCAGATCCTTGACTCGGCTCTGCCTGTTAATTTGTTGGCTCGCCCGTCTCTATTAGACGCAGCTGCCAAGTTTCTACAGGCTAGCAACTAGTTTTGGGCTTTTAGCCAATGGGATCGCGAGCGCGCAATAAACCTCTTCATGTTCATAGCCGTGTTTGTGACACTCCAGTCAGTTTCAGGCACATTGGGCTTTAAGGGGCGTTGGGTTCAAGTCTCCGCAGGCGACTGTAAGTTAATGTAACTGTTCTAATCGTCCTGTGTGGCCAATAGTTTATCCGATATTTTGCCAGTGTATGGACAATTTGAAGTGTTTCTTTTTGACCTCCCTCTGCTGCTAGGAGCTTTGTGTGAAGTTGATCTGTCTTGCTCCTTAGTAAACCCGTTCCCATCTCTCATCCATGGGAGAGCACTGATTAGATACGTTGCAAGTGTGGCTTTTACGCAGTGTCCTAGAGGCCGTCCCCAACGTTTGGTTCTCTAAAGACCTCGTTAAGTCTGTAATAAACAGCAGACTTCAGATATCGGAGGCTCGGCGTAGAACAAGGGGTGCATGTGGTGGGTCCCTGCACATTCCTCAGGAGTAACCTGAGGATCATGATTGTGGCCTGTAGATTAGTCTTAATGCAACTTCGAGGCTCCAAACATAGGTGTGTGAAACTCACTTCATTTGCTTTTGCAAAATTAAGTAAAAATCTGCAAGGTACATAAAATGTTTCATTTGAACTTGACCTGCGTCTCCTTGGGTATTGCTGAACACATGCTGTAAACAAGAACTTATTTTCTGGTTATACGTTCTTAAAGCAAAGATGTTGTTGCAGGTGGAATTGCACCACATGGTGGAATGCCATCATTTAGCACAAGGTGAACTCGTTAAAGATTAGAGTTGTATTGAATATCACCAGGGCCTTGTTCCTTATGCCAACTAGTGTACGTTGTTCCTTATGCCAACTAGTGTACGTTGTTATAACCTGCAGGTAGCATCTGTCTTGGGGTAAAACTCGTATGTAAAACAATCCAGGGCGACTTCCTCATATCACTTGTTTGCAGCTCAAAAGCTGAACCTTGGCTGGAGCGCTCTGTGTAGGGCAGGAGGCGGGCGTCGGTCATGGCTGCTACAGGCCAGATGAGCTAGAAAGGTAATTGGAAGAAGTCTTTCTAACTTCTCAATGATTACATTACCAATCTGTTGTGCATTTTTTTTCCAGGCTCAGTTTGATGACATTCTTGCCCTGTCCCACTCGAAGCTGGTCGTCGTAGACTTCACTGCGTCTTGGTGCGGGCCATGCAGAACGATCGCACCTGTGTTTCAGGTAAGGAAGCCCCTCTTTAATGCTACACATGACAGGACCCAGTTATCAAGGCACCCCCTGCCTTGTAAATCGGTCTGGCTTTGTGTCCTCCTGAATCTGATGGGAGCCTGACCTCCCTACGGCATCACCAGTCCCCATAAATGGGATCCGCAGCCCTACAATCCACTGCACTTGGTGGAGCCGCAGTGGGCAGCGAAGGATTGCCCACAAGGTACTCCAACTCTGCCTGGCTCTCCTGCTATGGAGGACATGCCCGGGACAAGGGTGGGCCTGTCTGTGGCTGGGCTAGGCCACCCCACCTGCTTCCTATAATCAAGAGAAGAGGGTTCCCGGTTCGAATATATGCAGGGTGGTCGGGGGGAATATCGTGGAACCAGAAAAACAGGTGGCGATTTGCCCCCCTTAAGGTGTTTTTTCTAGTTTCCCCTCACTTGCTTCATCTGAAAGGCCTTGTAACTCTTTAGACACAGTACGCTAAAGGGTTTACCTCATCACAGTAAAGCAAGGATTAAAGTGCTGAAGTTTATAAACTTTTATAGGAGGACCCTGGGTTTCACATGCTGTACATTTGAGCAGCATGTGAATTTTGTAAAAGCATTTCCTTTCTGCCTCCGCATTTCAGTGGCACCAACATTTGAACATTTATTGCTTCAGTGCACACAAGTTCTTTTTAGGTCTGGTGAGCTCTTTCTTTGCCTTGCACCAAACAAACCTTTTTAGCTGACCGGATTGGTTCCTCACTGATGCAGCAGCCTCTGCATGTGCTCGAAATGTTAAGGGCAGCATCTTATCTCCTCTCACTAGTGAAATGCCCTGGCTGTGCACCCCAGACTTCACAGGGGGTGCAGACTGAAAGACACACACGGGCGTCTACAAGGGAGAACGTCTACAGACTGTTTTCGGTAGTACCCACAACTAGGGGAAAGCACTTTGCCAAAACCCCGTTTTTCCGATGACCTTACTGATATCACTTCAGTGATTTGCTCAAAATCACAGGATGTTGAGACAACAGCTGATACTCAACACTTTATTCCACAGGCCTGATGTCGGATGTTCTGTCCGATGACCACCAACACATCCTCCTTACCCACGACCCCCTACTTCTCCACTCAAATTAAGCATACAAAGCACAAGTTTTCTGGGACATTTCCTATAGCGCAGCATCCTCCTGCTTAAGTTAAGGGGTCCCAATATGCAATGCTTCGACTGGATGCAGGTGGAACCAGCGAACAAGCAACATCAAGGAGAAACTGCACAACTTTAGCCGTAACTAGTTTTGCATTGCCATTGATTATTTTAGTTGTAAGTAGTGATTGAGTTTCCACTTTTTGTATTTTAAAGACTGCTGATGTCTCACTGCACTCTATGCCAATCCACTCCACTCTTTACCACTCCACACTAGTCACTTTTACAGTCTGCACCGCTCCACTCTATTGCACTGCAATATAAGCAGTGCCACCATACACAACTTTACACCACTGATCTCCATCACACAATTACTATACACATTTCCACTGCACATCATACCACATTTGCACTACACAAATTCACACCACACATTGCACAACTAACCATTACAATCCACAGAATTCCACTCAAACCTCCACTCTATTACACAAGCTTAAAAGACATTGCCATTTACAACGTCAACGGCTCTTAACTAAAAAATGCAAGACCTATTGCGTTGCTAATGCTTGTTTCAGTGGATAACCTGCTGCTTGCCTACTCGTCCAGCGAGTTTCTGTCCACCGCGCTTTCAGTTTTGAAGTGAGCCCGCCCCAACACACACTATACAAACATCAGTCTTGATTGTGTTCACACAAAGCGGTTGTAGTAATAAGTAAAGAAACAGCAACCTTTCTTTGCCCAGAAGCCTTACTGGGTGCTGGCACCTTGTCTCTAAAGTGCCGGTTTACGCACTGAGACACTACAACGCGAGAGGTTCCTGGCTACTGCTATAATAAACTCATACCAGCGGTCACCCCCGCTTTGTATTTTTTTTTTCTTGCTGACCAAGTCGGGCCACTTGCTTTCAGACCCTGTGCTCCTGTCAAGGGTGGCCCTGCTCTCAGTTCACACGTTTTTTTTTTGTTTGTTTTTATCCCCAGTGTTGATTTCTGTTTAACATGGTAAAGCGCAAGACCACGGTGGACTCCTCTGGAGCAACATGAGCTTTCCTGGACTGCTTAACGCGGGCGGTGGGAGTAGTCTCATAAGGCACTAGCTGGCAGAGCGCCATCTGTCGCTCTCCTGACCTTCCAAGCCCTGCACCAGTCCTGCTTGGTGTGCAAAACTGTTGTAGCAAGTACCGTCCTAGATGTGCAGTCGAGCTGAAGCAACCGAGCCAATACCTGCTGGCTCCTTGGATTAAATCCACATTTAAGGAAAGGTCCAAAGCCGTGAGGTAGGACCACAATTTTAATACACGGCCTATAAAAGTATATGTAGAATCACTCTGCTCCATTCCTGGAGCCAAAAACTAGTGTATTGATTACACTTTAAGCGGGAAATTATCACCAGGTTCAGGTTAGGATTAGTGATGCGGAGCTTTGTTTCCTGCTTGGTCAATTTGAGCCCTCAATTTCTGATCTGTCCATGTGATCCTGTTTCATTTCACTATCTATATCACAAATATTGTCAATTTACACTGTTAACAGGGATTAGAACTTCTAGATCCCTAGTGTATCTGAAACCGCTAGAGTCTCCACAAACTGTTAACATTTCTTCCTAAAGTGCTATTAGTAGACTGAAATCATTAGTTTTTAACTTAAAGGTTTTATCCTGTGATGGAAGCTGTAGGCACTTTATTGTACCAATTTTGTGTTGCCACTTTGCCCTGCACTTTATGCTAGAGAAGTCTGTGGAATTTACTTCATTTGACACATAAATAACTCGTGTAATTACAGAGAATTGAAAGTTTCTGGCTTTTATCCAAGGTGTTTTAACGCTTTGTATATATTTTTAAGTGATTGTTATGGCCACACTTATGAGTGGATTTTTTTTTTTTTTTGTACGCAGGTAGGACAGTTCTCCATAATCTGCCAGGTCCTCAGTTTGTTTAAACCCTTTGAGACTCATGACAGCATGCTTTGGGGGCTGCTCTATCCTAGAATAGTTGTGGTTACAGTTACTTGCATTAAAAGGTGGTAAAGATGAGTTTTGGATAGAAAGTAAGAGGTCCTGCAGTCCATAGCCTGAAGGTTATAAGAATTCTGCAATACATGGACGCAGAGATCTATCCAACCATGCTAATTATCAATGTTTAGAGGACTTTTTGCTCTCAGCAAACACTTGCTACATTGACGCAAACCTTCATGCTCTTCTGCTGTTGACATTTAAGGCGGTAAGATTTCCAAACATTTCTTCCATACTTCCAATGGTGTCCTTCCTGTGTCCTGCAGGACCGCATACTAATGTGTTCCATCGTGAAACCTTCATTTTACTCTTCTGCAAGTGGGGGGCTCCAGATGGTAGAGCCCACTTATGGATTGGGTACTGATCAGAGAAAGAGGACTTGACTCTACACTTCATAGGCATGTCCTCTGTAGTGCACTGTTATTGGTCGTCACCAGGTACTATCAGCTAGATGAAGGGTCGATTCACACATGTACTTGGAGCTGCACAAGGAGGCCCAATTGATGCAAACGCTTAAAGTGCGGCAAAGTCAAACTTCGATGCTCATTTGTTAACAACTAGAGGCACAAAGAGGTTGCACCTTAAAAGGGCCCTTTCTACTGTGGTCTGATTGCCATGAACTCTTTTTGATTGAACTGGTTAAATGTTAAATTTCGGATAGTCTTAAGTCTGGATCGGTTCTTGCATGTCTGTTTCTTAGTATTCTGAAATTATGTACTCGTCCCTTGTGCATCCTACTTCGTGCTGGTGTTTGACGGTAAATAAATGCCATACATGAAATTGTGTGTTCAAAGGTATAAAGTGTATAGTGTGGCTTGACGCATGCTTCTTAGCAGGTGGGAGTGTCCATGACGTGCATAACTTTGTTTTTCATTATACTTTCTGCAGAAGTTCAGCACGGAGTACCGTGGTGCAGTATTTCTGAAAGTGGATGTTGATGACAGCCCGGTAAGTGAAACGGAGCCCTTAACACTGATACTGTGATCGGTAAACGTAACTTTGCGAAACGGGGAGGCCCCACGCCCACCCCACAAAAAAAGAATTGAAATCCCTAAACTTGGAGTTGCCACTTGTTGCCCCTTAGCCAGAGATCTGACGCAGGCTAAAACAATGTAGGGTTGCGTTTAGTTTTAAAATTCTTTTTTAATTTAATATTTTCGCGGTCTTGGTTTAGAACTATTCTTCTCTGCATTCCCAAATTGAGCAGAGCAGTTTTGAGGAGACCTCCGAAAAGCACCTTTATTTAATTTTTTTTTTTTTTTTTTTTTAGTCGCCCTGCACAGGTACTGGCTGAATTAACGAGAGGGTTACATTTAGTTTCTACAACCTGGGCATTGAGTCCCCTTTTCTTGGCTGGCTTGGCAGTCTCCACGACTTGATTTTAAAATGTGTTGCCAATATACGCATGTACTTCTAAGATACATAGGACCTGGATCCCCCAGCATGCTCCCCGCTCCCTCCTGATAATTTGACAACCCACATTAAATCAACAGATTTTTGTGGGTGTAAAACGGCCATGTTTAATATTTGACATTTCATAAACATGACAAGGCAGTTCAAATTCATAATTTACAGTTATCAACACAATTTTATTATTGACTTTCCAAATATTCTTCGTCGAGACTCTAGTCCTCCAGCACTAAGGGGCCTTCCATCTCGCATCTTCCATGCAGAACATCCACGCAAGGTGCAACCCACCTGCGCCCCATGAGGAGTGGGCCCCCAAACCTCTGATCCGTGTCCGCCCTCTCCAGGGGCCCATCCTCCGACCACCAGGCTGACCAGGGACCCAGGAGGCTCGTAACCTGTCGCCCTAGCCTCCCCAGCCGGGGTCATATTTTACAGCGGAGAGCTTACCTTCTCTCCCCCCCTCAGTGCTGGCCTAGGGAGTACGCAAGGCGGACTACCGTCCATTCCGTCGGTCAATTTTACTGTTCCAAGGTCTTTCTACCGCAACACGCCCCTCCAACCTACTGAGCTAAAGGGACGAGTGGGTGGGAGTTAAACTAAACAATGGAGTGAAGAGGGAAGACGCTCCTGGGAGCCAGCAACCGGTCCGGTGTCGTGGAGGAAGAAGAGACTGGGGTCCCTGTCCCATGACCCTAAATAGGTCCCCAGTCCCTGCCCTCCACACCACCGGAAGTGCGTCACCTTATGCCCCGGAAGTACTAGGCGGCCGGTCGCCCATTAGGGCTGACCGGCCGCCTCTAACACTAGATGAGGTAGGGGGCGGGGGCCGGGGGGCCAGGTCCTAAGTGCGGGCTTCACGGTGCTCGCGCTTGGCATTAGCGTCAACCTCCATTAACCTAATGTAATGTACGGCGGTAACTGCATCTGAACGTGTGGCATCCTACAGGTGCAGATGGTGACTCTTGCTGGAGTCATGGTTTGCTTGGCTGGGTGTGTAGAAGACATGGCTTTCCCGAAAAACTAATTTCAATTAGAACTAAGTCTAACATTAAACTAATGTGCTGGAATTAGATTGTCGTGTCTTCCTAACAGGTGTTGGCCGAAAGATACAGAATAGAAGCAATGCCCACCTTCATTTTCATCAAGGATTTTAAGAAGGTATGTGTGGATTTCTGCTTTATCACAATTTGAAGCTCTTTAAACCGCAAATTAAGACCCCTGCTATCAGCTGAAACCCTTTGTTTCTTTTAGAAAACTGGAATTAAGTGCCACACAATAAGCCATGGAAACTGAAATACCTGTAGTGTGGTTTCTGACTCCTTAGCTCTAACGTTGGCTAGAGACCAACTAAGCTTCTTGGACCTTCATGGCATCAGCATTTTACGAACTGCTCCCTTTACGTACATGGTACTGGAAATGGACGGGGGGGGGCGGGGGGAGGGGGCTCCTGTGCAGGTATATTGGAGGTCCCTTTCTGCTAATTTGATTCGATGGATAGTTCAGAGGCCGCTGGGTGTGGCCAGTTATGCAAAGAAGCTGCTTTCTTTCACAGGGAGAAAACCACTAGAAATTTCACAGATCTCCATTCGGATGTGTAAGGGCTGAACTAATTGTAAAGCAGCAAGGTTTACAATTGTGTGGGGTTTTTTGGGGGGAAGAGGGGGGGGAGGGGTTTACTATTTTTTTTTCTTTTTTTCCGTGAGGGATTGTAATATGGTATTCTCAAGAAAATTGCCCACTCACTCCCTGGCTGAAGTGAGCTGCTAAGAGCACTGTTAATCTTTCAATAGTATCGCAAGGGTTTTTATACTCCAGTTTACTCTTAACATTTAAGACTAGGATGTTTTGTCGTGTCCTTGAGCTGTGATGTTGGTGTCTGCAATAGCTTATTTTCTCACACCTTTTTTGTTTTGTTTAGGTTGCTACAGTGAAAGGAGCGAACGAGGCTGCAATCAAAGCAAAACTGAGGGCACTTAGCTGATTTTAAGACATTTGTTGTTTTTGCACTGTGGAAATCTGTTTTGTTCTGTTCTAGGACCACAGCAGATATGACATTGTTGGAACTCGCATATTATATATATTAACTTTTATTTATATTAATAAACCAGTAGTATAGCAGGCCCTTTTAAGGGGCTGATTATTTATGCATTTATTTTTCTAATAAAAATATTTCACTTAAAATCCCTTCCACCTACTTGATTTCATCAGTGATATTTGGAGGGGGGAGGGGGCAGCAGTCTGCTTGACAGGCCTTCTATTCCCACTGAACATTCCTCAGTGCTCTGGAGCCCTTGGGCTTGTTTTTGAGAGTCCTGGTGCCTCTAACTCCCTAGCTTCCTGGGGCTAATTGGAACAGGCAAGGTGAGGCTTCAAGAGGAGGGAGTGTAAAGGTAGAGCTCGGTGATCAGAGGGACAGAAGGAGATTCCACAAGGAGACTAAGGGAGCAGTGCACTTGGAGCTTGTTTGCCAGCGCTGCTTTTGGTTTCCCAGTCTGGCCCTGGCAAGCGTTGTTACGAATTTGGATCCTAAATGGGTATTCTGTAATGGTCCAGGCACATGGAAGGGGTGGCAGGCTAGGGACAGTTTCAAGCTAGTGGATATACGCAACTGGGCTTTAGCCCAGGTTTGGCTCTTTAAGCTTGGAGTATCCTATGGCATTCCTGTAGGAGAAACTAACTGTTGCCTCCCCCCCACCCCCCCCTCCATGGGGGCTCTGGTCCTGAACCACTTCATCATTCTCATTTCAACTGCCAGCACCAACCCAACCTTGCAAATAGAGGGCTAATGTTAACCATGGTGCTACCATGCAGTTATTTTAGTGCTAATCCATGTAATAAGACCACTGCCCACAGCATTACAGGTCACGTGTAATGACATGAATACCACAAACTGGAGTCCATGTTCTAATTCGAGTTGTAGAATGATTCAACAGGGAAAACAGATTTGCTTTGGAACATAAATCAAAAGTTGATTTAAGCTTTCAGTGAAGTAAGAAACAGTCATATAAATGATCACTGATTTCTGTTCTAAGCAATATGCTTGTAAACTTTAAACTAGCACAGTAAAGCAATGGTTTTGTCTTGCAGAACAAATGGGCCTCCACATGCAGTGCGGTGGATTGTAAGCAACAGCAAGTGTTCATTATCTAGAACTGCTGATTTTCAAAGAACCAAAAAACTACAAAATCAGTATTGGGCAAAGGAGGGTTTCTTTTGTGTTCTTCCTGGGTAGAAGTGCTTTTTCTGCACAGACTGCATGCTGTCTCTAAAAGTGAAGAGCGCCAAAAGCAAAGTGGGCTGAACTTTGCTCTATAATGTACTACACTGTGGAGACCTGTATAGAGGAATCTCATCCGCTGTCCCCAAGCAAGCGCACAAAATGCAGGGGCAAACACTGGTGGAGAATGAGATGGACTAGTAGGGTGCTGAAGAAAGAAACCTAAAGTGCGAGCATGGTGGGTAAAGGCTAGTTGTAGTTGGGGGTTCACCTGGTTTAATGACTGGAGTGGCAACATGACCAGGTATTGGTGTGACCAGAGTAATCCTTTGGATTGTGACTAAGGGGGTCATTAGGATGGTGGGTGGACTTTGTTAGCCCACCATCCTATCATGAAATGGGACCACCTGCCATAAAGGCGGTCTCCCGTGGGCTGTTAGGATGCACCCCCACAGTGGCAGGCACATCCTGCATGCCTGACATTGTGGCGGGCGGTGCACTTGGCACCGTCCACCACAATGCCAGGAAGGCATGTTGTGCACTTCCATGCACAACATGGCAGGCACAGCATGGTGCCTGCCATGTTGTGCATGGAACTGCGGGGGGTACCATATGTACCCCCGAGCCCCTGGGGGCCTGCAACGGGCCCCTGCAAGTAATCCCCGCATGCCTTTCTGTGGAGGCAGTGCTGCCACGGAATGGCATGTTTTTGCCCAATAGTAATATGGCTGGCAGTGTCTAACAGACACCGTCGGCATATTAAACTCTTTTCTGCCCGGTCGACTTGTTGACCAGGCGGAAAAGTGGCGGACGGTCTTTCTGATGGAGCAAGGATTCGCACGTAATGCGACTTGCTTTAATTCAAGAACCTCGCATAATCTATAATGTTATTAATCAACCTGTTCAGTTATTAATACTGCACTTTCACACTACACGCGGGTGTCCCAGAGACGCTTGCTTATGTGTTTTCTAATCCTAACCAAGCTTGCGCACTGCACTGACTGGTCGCTGCTATGCGGGATTTCAGTCTGCGCATGCGTCGGTCATACCCATGTGATGTGACGCACTCGTAGTTCTGGAGGGATTTTTTTGCACATGCGCATTATTGCAAACATGGCCGCTTTGTTTTTAACATGCATCTTGCTTGCTGCCGATGCTTTGGCACAGCTGTCTATTTCTGCCAAAATCCTAATGCTATAGATATTATGAAGTAAGGGATGTAGTATAGCCAATCACGGTATACAGTGTAATTTTTTTTTCTGTGTTTCTAATTTGTTTTCGCTTACTTTTCGTACTGCGTATTTGTGGGCCTGGGGAAGGGGAGCCATTCTATCTTTGAAACCCATGTCACCCTAATCACGTGATGAGGGAGAAAACTAATTGCGCAGGAGTGGAACTAAGCCAGCTGGCTTCCGAAGCTGAGATGTGCCTGGGAAAGTGACCCTTGCTCCAGGAGAAGATTTCAGCTGTACCTGAAACAATGTTTATATTTTGTGTCTTATTGTACTATACCTTCCAAATGCCATGGGAACTGGAATGTAAGGGGTGGGTTCGAAATATTACATATTAATTATGAGAACACAGAATTCTAGGTGGTGACAATAACCTAACCACCTCTCTTGTCCAATCCAAAGTTGGGGATCCGGTCTTTTGCAACATTTTTGGGTGGCCCACGGACCCGAAAACAGTATAACTAGCCTAGTTTTAGATAGAGAAATTAATGAGTTAGAGGTGAATGTCTGCAAGACCAAATTTATGGTTCTGCGAGGCCCCAAGGCTGTGAAGGCCAAGGTGTCGATGAGCGGTGCCATTTTGGATCAAACGGAGGTTTTTACATATTTGGGTGTCACATTAAGTGAACTTGAGTTGGAAACCCCAATTGGATCTTATGACCCTGAAACCTGCTCAACTTGGGGAGCCTTATTGAAGGAGCACGCAAAAACTCTCACTAAACCTCTGGCACCATTGGTAAAAATCTATGGATCCAATATAATGCCTGCAATTATCTACGGTGCAGAACTGTGGGGGTATAGTGATTTATCCACTCTGAGGGTGGCTCAGAATAGGTTCCTCAGAATGGCAACTGGTTTCCCACAATCAACATCTTGCTTACCCCTGCAGCTTGATTTAGGTGTTAAATCTATCGGACGTGGTACGGTATAGACCACTGGCGTTCTGGCGTCTGTGGGGACCACCCGAATTATCCCTGTTTGCTGAGGCCATCGTTGAGGTGAGGGGGCTCGAAGGGGCCCATAGGGTACCCTGGTTCTCTCATCTCAGGATGCTTTTGAAAAATCTGTGCCTGGAGGCACTATGGGTTGATCCAGCACGTGCTACCTTTCCATCAAAAAAGGCACTCAAAGATATTTATTAGCACTGGATCGCTGAGAGGAGATCCACCATGGTTGTTGGTCCTACCATGTCACTGGAATTTTTGGTTGTGAAGGATGTCCCTAAATACGAAGCCTACTGGGACTTAATAACCAAGCCAAAGGATCGTAAACTGTATCATCAATTACGAGTAGGCTAGTTACCCGTGTGGGGGCTTACGTACTCCTGGTGGCAGCGACAAGTGCCCTTTCTGTGTAACAGCAGTAGAGAATATTGAACACCTTTTCTTCTGCTGCCCTATGTACTAGTTACCCAGAAAAGTTTGGCTTTTACCAGTTTGCCGTTTATTAGGTACTAGATCTGCTGTTTCAGCGACTAGGATTCTAAAAACTGATACTTTTGCCCCTATCGCCATTGGTGTAGCCAAATTCGTGAGTTGGGCTTGGTCAATCCGCATTCGCAACCTTGGTAAATGAAGTTCCCATTGTATGTTATGAGTTTTTAGTTGCAACTTAGTATTGCTCTTATGTAGTCAGGGGTCCTTTGTACATTGTCTAAATTTAATACTTTTTTTAACATGGTTTTAAAATGTAACATATTATCTTGTATGTAAAATCGTATGAACGTTTTTTTAATGTATTTTGTCTTTTATGATGTAAATCGAATAAAGACCTCTTGACTGACAGAGAAATTGTCAGAGTAGCTGACCTGTCACCGACCCTACGAAATCTATAGGTGACTGATACAGAGAGCTGCGGAGCACTCTGTCCGTAATTTCCACAAACTCCAAGGGGTGGAATAGTTTTAAGTGCTGGCGAAGCACTTTGCTGGGAGATTCGAGAACCCAATCGGGGTTATTGGCAGATTCCATGCAGAGAGGGAGTAGCGCAGGCGTTGCATCCGAAGCTGCAGGTGTTGGTCGTACCCTTTGATGAGCCCAGTCCTGATCCAAATCCTGAGGGGGTATCCTGTCTTGATGGTCCATGAGCTGTACCTGCTCGCCTACTGGCATCCTAAGTCCTAGAGGGTCCTTGTCCTTGCCATTTCCCAACTGACCCGTGGCCAGGGTTAGTCCTCATTCCCATCCTAAGTAAATATATATCTGTGGGTGTCCGTCTATCTTTCCTTTTTCCTTTTCTCCTTTTGAATAAAGCATCATTGCCTATGTTATTTTCCCTGTCTCTTACATGCAAACTTTTTTTAATTAGTTGTCATTTTTCACCTTACCTGTAGGATATTAATGAACTGTTTACTTAATCAGTGTGATTTATTCTCACCTTCCTTTAGAAACTATTGCTTTAATTAGTAGATAGAATAAGGTCTCACTTTACCTGCTTAGTATAAGCCTGTAAACTGATTAGCATGTTCCCTGTTACCCTTTCCCTGTAGTTTTGATCTCACTCAATGGTGCTCACTCTCATTTATAGTTACATTATAGTCATGATTCTAGTTATTCTAATCTGTATAAACTTTATTCTCATGGCATATGAAATTTGACTTTTACTATATAAAGTCTTGAAAACCCTTCAGGTGTCTGTGGTTATTACAAAAGATATAAATTGTTATTCAATTGTATAAGGTATTCTGGTTAGTCTTATCTCCTACCCCTGCTAGCTCCTAATTCATCAGGAACTTAGGTACCAGTGACAAGGATTGATAAATCAGGTACAACAGGAAATAATAGTAAACGAAACACAAGAATTACTGATAGTGATGTGTAAGCTTGCCCGATTCACAAGAGTACAGTGAGAAACACGTTATGGGCGGCCCAGGTGCGTACAATTTGATGAAATAGAGTCGGGTGACCTGCGCGCTCTATCAGTAATTTTCTGGTAGCAGAGCTATGGTTAGGACTAGTTAAGATAGGTAGATAAGATATTTTCAAATGAACCGTGAAAAATAAAATGTGCTGCTAAAAATAATTTTTTACTTTAGTTATCGCTCGATTTCAAATGCAAATGTTTTGAAATGTTATAAATGTATTCTGTGAAATGCTGCTATATTATTGCATGTGATTAACAAATTGTTAGTGATTGTTTTATGTTGTCTGGAATCCCCGGGGAATAGAATAGTGGGTGGTGAGTAGAATCCATTCGGCTGTGAGGAAGATTAGTGCATGGTTAGGCAGAACTGGAAGCGCTAATTAGGACCTTTTCTGAGTGAATAAATGACAGCAACGAGACTGCTAATAGAAACTTCGGTTGTGAGATTACCTAGTAAGGGTCACACAGGGAAGGAGTAATAGTCATCGGAGCTTGAGTGGTAGCAAGAGTGCGCTGGTGAAACCAGGGGCGGTGGGTGACATTTGAAAGTGGTGGGGCGCAAAGTAATTTGCATACTGCACTGTAGCGAGCGAGCATGAACCCCAAAAGGGGATTTGGGGGGGGATAATCCCCCCAAGAAAGTTTTGAAAAAAAGGAAGAAAAATCGTGCATTTTCAAGCAAATTTGAGAAAGCAGGAAGGTTAATAAAGCAATTGTGAAAGTGCAGTTATTACATTAATAGATGGCATAACATAGGTAGCTGCTTATTCAGTATAACCATAGAGCTTCATACATTCTGTCCTATTACGCTCAGGTGCTGAATTCAGACTATAAGACTTTCATGAAAATCTCTGCTCTAAGAGTAGAAGAATTTGTTGTGGGTGATGACACAAGGAAAGATCAAATCATTGCAATCGGTGGCACTGACAGAGTGAAGTTATTCTAAGATGGACTCCGCAACCATGGATAAGGCAGCATGATGGAAGGATGGCAGCCATATCAAGATCCTGCCCTACAACATTGGTACTGACTGTTACCCCATTACCAATAAACAGTTTTTGATGTGGAGTAAATAGATTCCTTGTGTTTTCACAGCTTTAAATCAGAATATTTAGCAACTAGAATGGGTTGTCAATGACCCATGACTGATGCCAAGCAAGCAACAATGGTACATGCAGAGGAGTAAAATGTATTGAACCGTTCTCAGACCATCCCCAAGGATCGCTTATAGACTAGCATCTGTCCCACCTATTAGTCATGAAAATGCACATGAGCTACCCAATTATAAAACTTTGCCCACAACAGGAGGTGCCACTGATGTGAGTAGTAAAGGCTAAATTTAAGGTGAGCATTACATAACAGAGACACATTTTCAGACTCAGATACTGCTGGAAGGGGATCCAGTTGTCTTTTGGTTGGGAAGTCACTGGGGAAGCAATGAGGGAATAAACCTCGGGGCACATGAACAACATTTAAAAGTAAGACAGGCCTGGGCTGGTCACGTGTCCCCAGATGCAAAAAGCAGAATTAAAGAATCCATATTATAACAGCGTTTTGAAGCCACGTGCAAAAAGGCGGACTAGAACATACAACCTTTCAAATGCCCCTGCGGGAATGTATATCATAATGGCAATCATATAGGCATATCATGCACAGATCAATGGTTGTCTATACCACAGGCATGTCATGCACTGGTGATTATTTCAATACGACATTCCATAAATCAAATTAAATTAAATTCATATGTGGTCAAAAAAGTTACACAGGCCCGATTGCCAATGAGAACAGGTGAAATTAAAGAGAGTTGTGAGACTCTAAATTAGAATGAATTGCATACAAAAGAGATCATGGCTCCAATTCCAGCATGTATACATACCAGAAATCTATCGAGAGCAGTGAACGTTGTGTTGATTAACTTGCTTTGAATGCACTGTTAAGAACTAACCTTGAAATGAGATCCCACAAAAACAAAACACAAGCTCCTCACCCGTGTGTATTATGTGGGTCAGCTACGGTTGTGCGGATGTGTCGGATCAGTACATCTGTGCATACCTTAATTTAACCTTGTACCCCTGTGTATCAGTGCGTATAATTCGTGCTGATATCCTTATTCCGTACTAAAAATCCTACCTGTATTTGTCAACAAGAAAAAAGAAGATCTGTGGGTCGGGCAGGTAAAATTGGTAAGGAAAAGCGATGAGAAAACAAAAAGAAACATTCGTTCAGTACTCTGAACAACTTGCATGCTCTTTTTGTCCCAAGTAGGACTGTCTAAAACGGTCCTTGCATTTTAGCAATTATCGTACATACTGGGTGAACCAGCGACCTCGGCGTGCATGTTGATTAACATAACACTCAGAAATTATAAGAGTGAATGAAAGAGGACTCACAGTAAAGTCTGTGTGCTATTCAAAAAATCGAGGCACTTTATACACGAAATGAAACTTTCTGTGAGGTAGTCTGCTGGTCTGTGCAGGAAATGTATATTTAGTGCTCATTAGAACCTAAACATTTGAAAAGAGGTCATGCACGTGTTATCTGCTGAACAGATGTATGCCTCCCTATGAAAGCATACTAGCCCGTCACCATGCCAGGTATGTGGTTCTTTTTATTTTAAATTGGGCAATTAATATTGAAACCATCACCTGCAGGAACATCAAAAGAAGTGCTGGTGCTGGGCACCTGAAAGCACCTGCTCAAATTGAGCACTGGTGATAAAGGTATTCACACAACAGGCACATTCAGTCCTTGGCCTCTCTGCGAGCATCTTGAAAATGGTAGTGTGCCAATTGTGAGCTCGCATATAAAGGGGGTCACACTACTGTCAAATATGTACTCAAAGAAAGGAAACGAGGATGCAGTGCTCACGGGTGAGTGGAGGGGCATGTTCTGTGCGCATGGGACATGGAAAGGTGGAGGAGATGAAAGGAAGTATGCACAAAAAGGAGAGAATGGAAACTGTTGGAGAGGAGAACGACTGCTTGAGAGGCATGCAGGTGCAAGATTCCAGGAATACATGGGGAGGAACATGGGAGCATGTTTCAAAGAGAGAAAGAGTGCAGAGGAAAATGGTGTGAAAAAGAAAGCGAGAGAGAGTGAGACACACTGAAGACCTTACCACATACACAGAGCTTAGTTATTTAATTCAAAGTGCTTCACTCCTTTCAGAGAACCCCACAGCTTTCACACCAATAAAAGTCACTTTCATTTTCAGTTGGTTGTTGCTTAGCGTGAATTAATTTGACAAGAAATGTGGTCATTTTTTTTGTTTTCTAATAAAGGTGCCAGGAAGCCCCTCTGTGCTCCATGTAACGATACATAAATGTAATAAAACAATTGTGTTTAATAATATTGATAATAAACCTTATCACAAAATTTGAATAAATACCCTGTTGTCGGTCAGTTTAAAATCATTTAATCCATCTTAATCAAAGGCCCATTGAGAAAAAAACTTGACTTTGAAACAAATAAGTGAATCAGAGCTATTGCGGACCCACAATCTGCCGAACTAAACAACTGAATTTCCAGCATCTTTTAGAGAGGGACAGAGAGAGGGACGAATATAGGGTGGCAACAAACATTACCCGGGGCTACACTGGTACCCAGTAAACAAAGGGGTCAAAGGTTTACATACTTTAGTACAACACACGCACTGCAGTAAAAAACGAAAGGATGTTTAAACATTTATGGGGTACAATTAAAAAGACCTTTGAATATAGCTGCAGTGACACCTTGCACTTTCAAAACGTGCAGTTCACAATTGATATTGTAACAAGTCACCGCAGCATATGCTGTTCCCCTGCACTGAGGCGTGAATGAGCTTCTGGAGTTCAGTGCCCCTCTGCCTGACAAAAGCCTGCCCCTTACTCCATCCAGCTCAGAGCCGAAGATGAAATAAAACCCACACACCACGTGCACACACACACACACACAACACCTGCCCTCTGGTCACCAATTACATGAGCTTTAGACTCAAAATGTACTGTGGCTACCTTCCTTTGGTTGGAGGAAGCCAAAAGGGTGCACACTCTCCTACTGCCCCAGGCAGAATGGTCTCACTGCTCCTACTGCCACATGCTGGCGGCAACAGGGGGATGCCAATGATCAAGAAGAGTCAATGCTGCTAATGTGTCCATGATGCCTCCCTGCTCTGGCTCTTATCAGGTCTTGACATCCTGCAGATGCTAGGCGATGGGCAGCGAGGAGTCCATTACCTTTACTATCAAGCATAGCCAATGGGGCATCTAATCATGGCATCGCTCCAGCATCCTCACGACAGTGGCATGTAACAAATGTGACTCTCTTTGGGGAATTAGTGCATATTTTTATATAGTATGAGAGACCTACAGAAAATAATTGTCTTCAGCTAACGATTAAAAACAGAGGACAAACCTGACAGCAAAGTCCCTACAAAGAACTCAAGAAGCGTTTTCTCTGCAATCATATGGACTGGTACTGGCTTCCATCCAGTGGGAAACATCCGGATATGAACGGTTTCACAATTTTTGTGTTTTATAGGCGACAAAGGCAGAAGCTTTGTTTGAAGAGAGAAACAGCAACAAATTGCAAATGTTTGTGAATGCCCAAAAAGTAAAACATTTGTCGATGAGGACCAAATTCTTACTGGTGGCTAATCGATTGACATTTTCTCCAGGAGCAGCCAAGCTCTCAACCAGAACCATACATTTACGACAGAATAAAGTTTATAATACTTGAAAGGTTTCTGCTGTCAAAATAGTATTTAGAGTCTAATAGTCTAATATCTGCTGCTAAATAAAGAAATCATTCTGTAAATCATATATTTCTATTGTCTCACTGACACATTAATGTTTGTTGAGCAGAGCTGTTAAACTTGAAGGTAGTATATCAACCTGAATGTATAAATAGGATTAAAAATACCGTTCGCTATACCTTTACCAATATTGTGTACCTATGCAATGCCAAGTAATGCTTTTCACAGCAATATTGAAAACATGGACACCAACATCAAAACAAATATAGCTTAATTTCTATTGGCCATCATTTCATTGTCTTGTATGAGAATATATAATCATTTCACAAAATAATAAAAATTGCCAGATGGAAATTGCGTTTGTCCACTGTTAACTAAAGTTTAATTTATCAAAAGGATATCTATACCATTGATAAATTGTAGAATTCATCATCTCTTCTATTATCCACTGCGGTTCACATTTTCCATTGTTTAATGACTCATAATATGACACACGATATTTAAAGAAAAAAACATTTTGTTCCATGGGCTCATTACCCCTCATCAACAATCATTTAGGAAGAAGGTATTTACACAGTCACTACCTTCCCCTATTTTCGGTTGACCTAGATACAACACTAGGCCGGTGCTCACTCAAAGATCCAGGAACCATTTAATATAAACAGATGCAGAATGTTTGTGCCAACGTTCTCTCCAATTGCCATGTCAGAGAGTGACATATGCAGGTCTCAACCTTTTCTACTTTGAAAAACACAATTCAATCTGATTGACATGGAGGATGAGGGTTAATGCATGTACCTCTACCACAGGCGGTTCTTATGGATGAATTGATTTAATTAGCATGTCAGGCCTTTTTCAACCAAAGAAGTGCTTTAACAAAACACCCAGGCAGAGATTCTGCAACACCGCAAGACTGAACCCAAGAAATGTAATATTTAGAGAAAGTCTAGCAATCAGAGCAGGTTACACCTCTCAGGAGGTTTACGACAGTGGCACAACTAAAATCACTAAATAGTGAAAGCATGTTTTTAGATTACAAACATACTACTTCTGGACCCGGATAAAATGATAGTATAGCTTCTAGTGATTGCAAACCTCAATTGTATACATGTGTTTCCATCAAAAGTCGCTGAACACAGCCTTGGATTTTTATCATGAATTGAAAGAAATACTTTTATTCCATTTCATTTAAAATCATAAAAGTGTGATACAATTAACCCACAAAATACTTAAACATCATTGACTATTAGTACTAATTGGAATATGAAATTGCATTAAACTCGTTAAAATATGTTTTAAAACAGATGTTAAAAACGATTTTCTTTGCGTGTGAACACGTGGCGTCCAGCCCTATAGGAGAAACCAGGCATCTGATAGATTTGGGTTAGGCCAATCGCAGGCTGTCCACACCCCTAATATATGACCATAGTTAATGAATAAAGTGCTGCTGCAATAGTCGTGTGAGCTGTAGGATTTTGATTTAAGTAAACAAGGTTCATTTTGAGAAGGCATGTTTGATTCATCTATCACTCTTCTCTAGATCTAAGCTCAAAAACGTTATCGCCTGGCGTTCCAGCTGGACTGTCGAACCTCCTAAACATATACGGGATAATGTACACCCAACTGTACATAATGATACTGCAAGTCACTGAGGAGTTACATGACCACATAGATGCACATGGCTGAAGTTAGGGTACCTTTGTAGATAGATGCAGGGGTACACAGAGGTGACTTGCTCCATTCCTATCATGTAGGCCTAGCTGGGGGTACGTTCTTCAATATAATTAGTGGGGACAAGCACATTTATATTACATCAAAGCATATATTTCTGGAAAGTACATCATGATGTGATTCAAGTGCATGCCTGCCATAGTCAACTGGCCAAATGTGGAACCAAGCATGCTGCAATTTCTCTACCACCTTGTAATAAGTTATTACAAGTGACTAGTGACGTTATTTGTTTGGTAGAGATGTCAGAACGTTCCTGTAATAAGAAAACAATTTAGGTCACGTAATCAGCCTACAACACTTTCTCTCTGATTGTAAAGAAACCCAATCTAGGTTGGTATCCGTCTGATGAACTACCAATACACTAATTACAGAGTCGTTTCACATCCACATAGAACAGTGATGTCAACCAATCATAATGCCGGGAAGAAACACTGTATTTAGACTTTTGCCGGAAAAGATGAAACACAACCTGCACTAATAAGGTTATTTACCAGCAAATTCTCCATCTTCACAGTGAATTTTCACTTCTCATATTCAAAGGTGTTAAACTTTTCGAGCAGTTACCATAAAGTGGCATTCATTTTCATCAAAGTCTGAATACGGTGAAGGTTAACGACTGACATTCTTACCGCCTCAGCGACTTGCCAGTAAGCCCTAAACGAGTGGGATACTGCCATTACAAGAGTTTGCGAGAATTATTGATTTATGCGAGTCAGGGTGCATGAACGTGCCAAACCCACGAATAAACGAAGGATAATTTGGATAAAAGGTGCCCGGGTCGGACCGGGCTACAGGATCCCTAAGGTTTCACTCATCCAAGGACAATCATAGTAGTGGGAATAATAAACCAAGGCTTTTTTGGAGCGCTTTTGAAATACTCCGGGGCACAGCATTGGAATTATCAGCGCCGAGTCAGACACGAAATACGTTACCACGTGTTGTTGCTGCAGTCACGCTGCTCCGATGTGCTCCACATCCTTTTAGCTCCTCAGCTTGCGGCTGCCACGTCACAAAACCAGCCAATTCCAAATACCCCCACGCGCGGCATCCAATGATGGAAGCTGCGGGGCTGACAAGCCAATCCTGGGGCTGCATGCAGCACCAGGATTGGCTAGGGGGGCTTATTTGCTGCTCGCCCTGTCGCCCTTTGTGAACCCAGTCTGTGGCAGGCGAACAGCACCCCTGGGTCCCGCTGGGGACCTTACAGTGCGCATGCTTGAGGAAGTATCCAACTTTCCCAAGCATGTGCACTGAAAATTCCCCATCGGGATTGCGCAACTATCGGGATTGCGCAACTGCAGCAGGCCACCTGGCGGCTGATTGTTGCAATGAATGTATTGCATGTATTTATTTTATTTAGAGAAGGATTGCGGCCGGCGGCAGCGATGCGGGTCCATGTGGTGGCTGGTGGGGCTACGGCCCTACGCCCCAATGGACGCACCGCTGCTGGGTGAAACTTTTGACTTAGTATATATCCCGGAAAGAGTGGATGAGTCGAAGAAGTATCAGGTTCTCTAATGCTTGTGTGGTAGGGTAGGTAGAAGGATCTATCTGTAGTGAATGAAAAGTAGACAGAAGTGGTTTACTTGTAGTGAAACCAAAACCTTCTTTCTTTTTAAGACACTCGAGCACAGTGGCGAAAGCTATACGTTGTTAACTAAATTGAGCACTTGCACTTTAAGGAATATTCAAAGTTTCCGTTACCTTGTGAAGGAGGGAGGTGGTGGTGAAGCCGCGCTGACGTCACTCCGTGCCGCGCTGGTATTGGTTGAAACAGCGGGCGTGTAACGAAGCTAGTATTGTAAAGGAGGGGTGAGTGCCGGAATGTGAGACTGCGTCTCACGAAAAGGCCGCGCACCCATTGGTCGAAAATATTTGCAACCTTGGTGTTGGTTGTTGAATATTGAAAGGCGTGCTAGCATTGGAAGCATGTTTATAAACAAAATCACACACTCGGAGCTTGAGGATAGCTTGGAGAGGTGTATGTGGTATCCCGAATTCTTACCTGATCCGAAAAATCTAGGTTTTCATAAGGAGCAGATGCTCAGAGGTAGACCTTACAATATGTACGGAAACAAGAGGAAAATGTCATTTGCCGAAAAGATCAAGAATTATTTCAAGAAAGACAAGCCCGGCAGAACTAGGGAGGGTGTAATCATTCCACCACCTAATACTCCCGCATCCTTTATGATGTTTGACAAAGGGTATCATACCTGTGTATGGTTGGAGAATTGGGTAAAGTATACCGAAGAAGACGGAATCCTAGCGTTTCCTCTTGATGGTACTTTTAATAGTAGAATCCTGTTTAACTTGAGGACCCGAATGAATGACCTACATCCCAGACCTAGATTAACGCAATATGAGGCTTTAGAGGAATCGGAGATTGAGGCTCTAGAGCGAGACAGACCCCGAATAGATAAGGGAGTAAGCAAATGGTATCCGAAATTGCAGCGAGAAAACCAGGAAAAAAAGATGAAACCGTGGAGACAGAATATGATGGTTGAGGGACTGTTTCCAGTATTTGGGGTAGAGGAACCTGTGGGAGGAAAATGCACAAAGCAAACCCGACACCTGATGGCTGCAGGTGATTTAGAAGATGAGTATCTGGAGGATTTATTTATGAAAAATCCACCTCCTTATGATGAGGAGTCAAGGTCCCTAAGTACCAAAACCCATTTTTCAGACGTCCTAGAAGTAGAAGGGCCAGTGAAACAGATAAGACAGGTATAGGTAATAGGCAAACCAATAGGGACGGGTTTTGTAGACCTGATACCACTGTCCCAAATTATAGACCATTCGGTGATGAAAGACCAGTTATGACAGTCCCAACGCCCCCAAGTATGTATCCACCTTTAGTTCTGCAAGTATTGCATGACACATCCATTGAAAAGGTTTTGCACGAAAGAGAAAAAGAAGCCTTAATTAAACAGCGAAATGAACTCATTCAGACAATAGCACAGATAAATCCCAGTCCTGAAGCTCTGACAATTCCAGTAACTATTGGTCCCGTTGTCCCTCTTTATGGGGATAGACAGGCTAGTACAAGAACTCCAGCTATTTCTCCTGCCGTAGCGCAGCCCAGGAAGGAGCCTCTTATCGTTGATGACCAGGCAAGCGAATGTGAAGCTCTGATTTCAACTGTAAATTATTAGGTCTGTCTAGCTGACCGTGGCAGAAGCCGCTGATGCCTGATCACGCCCGGTGATGCTTCTTATATTGGTATGGGGGCTCTGCCATGCACCAGCACAGTGAGACCGAGTCAGTTTGGGGAAGGAGACACAACCCCCTGATCTGACCGTGGTAGTAGCCGCTGATGCCTGCTCAATTGTTATTGGGGCTCCCACATTTTGGGAGCAAAGTGAGACCAAGTCAGTTTGGGGAAGGAGACCACAACTCCCAAAGCTGAAAGTCTCAGGAGCCGCCAACATGTGGGTATCTTCCTAGACAGTATACAGTGCGATAAACAATAAGAGAGTGTGTAGATAATAGAAAATTTCAAACTAACAAAAACGTGTACAGGAAAATATTTTTATTATAATTATTGAGATAGATATTTTATAAAAAAATTACATATAAAAATCGATTATTAATCACGGTAGTTTGCAAATCATACAATACATAAAAATAATCATGAGTTAAAAAACATGTAGATACAATCAATCCAATAAAAAGGTTGTGGCTGAGCTAGTGTCTCATTCTTCGACGCGCGTTTCGGCGTGTAAGGACGCCTTCGTCAGGAGATTTTTATGTAGGTCACAATATTCCTGGGTCTGCAAGGATCTATATGATTAATCAGCAAGACATGAAATGCTGGAGAGTTTGATCATGGTTGTCAAAGTCTGAATGGGTTAATATGCTGCCAGGCCAGTGTAGGTGGAAAGGCTTCAGAACGGGAGTAGCACTTGATAGATTTATATGGGTAAATGAATAGCCAGGATGTAGAAGATGATGATCTTCAATATAGTATTGTGGAGCTGCCAGTGGTATGGGATATCACATAACCTTGTTAAAAGTGTTCAAACGGCGCAGCAATACTTCTGGAAGACAAGGATGGTTGTCTAAAGCTGACAGAATGCTGTACAAACTATGCTGGTGGCGACTCCCGTGGGCTCTCATCTGCCCTAGTGAAATAAGGTGCCGCCAACGCCTGTTCATGGTCGGAGCCCTTGTTTAGGCCGGTGTTCCAACCTCCAGGCTAGCATCAACAGCGCCAATTCATATCTCAGGGGTGACTACGAAGTATGCACCATAAAAAACAGCTTTGCTTCCCTCTCACCCTATTACAGTGGGCTTGTTAATCCTGTGCCCTGCCTTCGGTGTTTACAGGGGGCCTCGCTAAAACGGCCACACTGCCGTTTCACCTCCATGGGGAAATTGACTGGGCTGAAAGGCAACTCTCGGTCGGATCAGGAAGCTCTGGGTGTTTGCCGATAGATGTCCCATTGATGACTGCACCAAATGTACAGGGGCAGGAGCCAGTCGCCTCCATTCCAAAATCATTGGGTTCTTCACTTAATCCTGTTGTGGTGCTCTCCCCTGGCCCTTCCACATCCAAGCCATTCTTCTTTTATCCCTGAAGACAGATGTGGTGAGCCCCCCAAACGGAAGCAGAAGGCTAAAAAGAAAGATGATGCTTCTGTTACAATGAAGGGGTCTGCAGGCATATATGGGAGCCATGAGGACACAGCCGGCCACCTGGCTCCTGTACTACAAACAAATCACAGCCGCCTTCACTGACTTATTGGCCCCTTTCTGGGTCAGGCTTGATCATCTGGAGACAGTTTCTAGGGACCTGTCAAGTAGACTGGAGAGACTTGTGACCCTCATGGATAAGATTCCCTACTCCTTACCACCCACGTTACAACCACTGGCATGCCTCCCACCAACTTCTTCAGTTGTAGTCAGCCTGACACTGGCAATCCCAAGTCCCAGGCTGTAACAAGTCAGAATACCATTTTTGGGCCCCGGGGACCCCACCTTAACACAGAAAATTCAGTTCCTACCTTTTTGCCCCTCTTGGCATCTAATGTGGCAGGTGAAGCTCGAACCGGTGGCCGACTGGTCACTTGCTCCCCACTCCCGGTGATTATTCTCCCTCCAGCCTGTTCCCCTTACACTGTTCTCTTGACAGGGATTCCCAAGCTCACCACACATAATCTGGAAACCACTGGTCAACTGATCAATAAAGCTTCACATTGGTTAGGAAAACACACAAGCTACTCTGTCTGGGACTATAAAGACATCTTGATGGCATAGAGGGCTTCATGGATAGGGCCCTCTAGGAAAACACTTGGGGGAGATTGCATTATTATTAGTATTAGATACCTCGAATTGGCATGATGAATTCTGAGTGGTGTTTCTAAGTTGCTCCGCCCAGTTACCTGTATAAAACCAATCCTGTTGGGCTTTTTTTATGGCCCTAGTGTAGGACAGCCTCTGGGCAGTGGGTACACAGAAATAATATCAGGGGACCATTAGTCTAGTGATTTAAAATCGTTACGCCCCATTGGCGGATCTTATTGGTCTGGACTAAGTCCATGAGACAGAAGATAAACTCACTCAGTCAGTTCATAAAGTGGGCAAATTACCACAGAGTAGGAAAGAGAATAGGGATTTATCTACACTAAAACCAATCTATCCTTCTTCACATCCCTCAATTTTAGTGCACCGTCTGGCAACTCACAGCCTACGGGGGCCCCGAATACAGCAGCCAACACTTTATCTTCCACCAGGGGCTTTATCCACAGACCCGGGAAGGCTCATTTCTTGGAATGTGGCAGGCTTGTCCTCTAAGTTCTCTGACGAAAGGTGGTTACTATAGCCTTATAGCCCGCCGTAGCGGGCTATACCGGCTATTAAAGGCCCGCGGAATTGTTAAAGGCCCGAGCCGAAGGCAAGGGACTTTAACGAGACAGCGGGACTTTAATTGCCGGTATAGCCCTGCTACGAAGGGCTATAAGGCTATTAGAACATTCTGCCACTAGAGGGCAGAATGTTCTAACAAATTAAACAAAGGGTTCTCGAAGCTCGAGGGGATATAAATCCCCTCGAGCTTCAAGAAGCCTTTGTAGAACATTGGAATGTTGCTCTGCGGGCCTTTACCGGCCCGTAGAAGCAGGGAGCACTCCATTGTCTGCAATGGAGCTCCCAACATTCCAATGTTCTAAAGTTTATTAAGTCCTTTAACATCATTTGCTTGCTAGAGACATGGGAAGTCAGGAATATTTTTTTCCTGGAGGGGTACAAGACCATCTTCTGCCCAGCAATGGGTTCTAGTGTGGGTAGAGCGAGGGGGGGCCATATTATTTTTGTAGCTCTTGAGTATTGTAGCACTATGCAGATCATGAGGTGGGATGTCCACATGTTCCAGGGTGTAAACTTGCACATTGGGAAAGCTCTCTCTATGGTAGTAATTCATTTTTATAATGCAGAGATGGGGCCTTAGACTCTTTAAAGAGGGAGGGCTTCGGGCACGGGAATTTTATCCTGGCAGGGACTTTTAATTGTCACCCATGTCCAAACGTTTCACACCCGTCACCTAACACACAACCTTGCCTGATTTTGGAGGATTTCCACTTGCAGCATACCATAGAAGGGGAGGAGATAAATAGCTTCCTGCATACACACAATTTGTTTTTTTACTTTAGACAAGCTGACAAACCGGTCCAATCCTCAAATCCCTCTGACATATAAAGAAAGGGGATCCGCCATGATCATTGATTTCCTCTTTGTCTCTGCTTGTATGGGTTGGCCTCCTGTCTCTTTCAATATCTTACAACGTCTCTACAGTGACCATAACCCTTTGACCCTGTCTCTTGATGGGGAAGGGAACCATTCACTGGGCCCTCGAAAGCCCCGGGGGGCCTTAACAACCACTGACCAGGGTAGGCGCTTATGCTAGTCACAAATAGATGCTAAGGCTTTTAATCATATTCTTTCACAGATTGCCAGCAGGAGTTACTTATTTGCTTGGACCCTTTAGTGCCTGGCGAAGAGTTTTTTAGTTAATTTGCCTCCATCGCTCAGTTGGTTTCTTGTCTATTATCGACCCTGTGGATTGGCATTGTAAAGATTATCCCTCGTGGTTTATTCCAAGTGCTCCAGGGCTCTTAGGCATCTGAAGAAAGCCCTGAAGCAGTCGCCTCGCAACAGGGAATGGGTGGCAAATTGCTGTTGATACTATAAAGGGGCCCTGAAACAAGAAAGGCACCAATTACAAAAACAGGCATGGGCTGATCTAACCAAAGCTGGCGAAATGAGGAACTCTACACTTTTCCGGCATATTATTATTAGTCCTTGTTTTTCGGGGCAATCTAAATCTGTTTTATGTCACCACATCACCCCGGAACAGTGGTGTTGCAAGGATTTCTGCTCATACACAGAACTGTGCATAGAGACCTAGGACATTAGTGAATTGTGGTGCACCAGAAACTCACCTCAGTACCTAAAAAACCCCAACCGGCTAGCATTAGTGTCACATTAGCTCTTCATCCTATAGCAAAGTAACCAATGATCAGACAACCTAGAACATGCAACTTAGGACCTGTGAAGAAGGTCCCGTCCCCATACCTGAGACAGGACGGAACGCTAACACCCCGCAATGGATTCCTTACCAAAGTATGCCAGAGGACGACGACGGTGTCATTTTCTCCGTGCTAACCCGCAACTCTTCCCTCCTCACACAGCTTGCCAGCAGTGACCCGGATGTAGCAGGCTCTTGGAAGGGCAGGACCAACTACAGCAGTAGCCAATCAGGACCCTTCTACCAGGAACAGCTGCCGCTTGAAAAGCGCAAAGCAACCCGACTGGCCTGTCCTCCGTTGGAGATCCCGGAAGAAGATCGCTGCGCGAGTCTGGAGGTGCCCGGAGGAGACCCTGACGCTGGGACCGGAGAAGGCCGAGAAGAAGAAGAAAGCTGGAGTGAAGAGTGCTGGAGCCCGGAGGACGAGCAAGCCGCCACGACTCAGGAGAGTTGTGGCTAGTGCAGTACGTGGCGGGCAGGGGTCTAGGGAAGGGGGGTACTGACATCGTATTGAGAGGGGAGGGCTCTGCATGCTCTAAACTTACATCGGGCTGAGAGGGGAGGGCTCTGTGTGCTCCGACTATACCTACCGCCTATGTTGTAAGCTTCCGTATGAGCTGAGAGGAGGCTCTGCGTGCTCTGATTGTACCTTCCGCCTATGTTATACGCTTCCATATGAGCATCCACTTCTGTTAATACCCGACCTCAGCACCAAGACCCATATTTCCCTACTGTATTCTTGTACACCTTACGATAACTTGCTGCCCCACGCCAGATTACTCAGCCCTACCTTGTTGCCTCATTTTCCTTATTTCCCTCCTCTAGGGAACACTCCAAATAGGACGCCCTAGAACTCACGGGTTTCTTTTGCTTTCTTTAAGACACCACATTATTGTCCTCTACCTCACGTGGGTCTGGTGTTGGTAACCCCTCCTTAATACAGGTTAGATACTGACGCCACTTTTCTCTATTCCGAGGTGCACCCAGGTCTGGGCCGCCCACTTCCCCTTGAAACCCGTAATAGGTTCCAAGAAGACGACCACCTGAAACCCATCACAGGTTTCACAACGTGGAATGACGACCTATTAGAAGACACCCGCCATTCCGCAAGAGAAGGTTAACACCCGTGAAAGAACATTTTCCTGACCCATCCTGAAGCTCATTTCTGTTGACTGTTGGTGTTAACCGTATGCCTCCTTATAATAAACATCTTCAATATTAACCCCATCCAGCCTCCTCGCCTCTGCTTCCGACCATCCCTCCAACAGGACCATCTCAGGAATGGTGGGAAGTGAGAACACTCTGTGGTTATACTCTCATACCAATCCACAACAGGAGTAAAAAAAAGACACAGTAAGGTTAAAATATTTATTTTAACAGCGTGTTCTCATGCGCAGTATTTTAGTCAACATAAGCAGACATATGATTAAAAATAATATGGTCAGCATGGTTACAACTCCATAAAATACAAAAGGAGGAATCATATTACAATGATAGTGCAAACAGATGATATAGTGCCTAGTTTAAACACCCTCCCTATAAAGGAACTATGTATTATAAACTATGGAAGGTCTCTTGAGCTTTCCGCTCAGTAAGTGTAAATTACATCAGGATCGGAAAGGCTCTCTGCATCCCTGGAATCTTCCAAGTGTGTGAAATTAAGGCAAGCGTGCTATGATAAAGGCGCCAGAACCTTGCTTGGCTTGCAGCTGCTAAAATGTTGTGTCTAGAATGTGTTACACGGACACGCCGATAAACAGACTCACATGTTATGATAACCTTGACGGCTCAGCACTCACTCTACAGACTGGGGGCACAATGTATGTCTAGAGATGTCGAAAAACAAACCTTTTCTCATGTATAGACTTCGTGAAAGCTAGCTTTGCAAAAAGAGCTAAGCAGTGTTGTGTGCAAAAAGCAGCAAAAGGTAAAATGGCGCTTAAACGTCTAATAAGCCATGCTAACTTAACATGCACGCAAAAAGAGGACCATAAACCACACTACAGTGGATCACCAATTTTGATAGTGTATTTAATTTTGGCCTTCATGAAGGGTCTTGTATGGATATTGCTCCCATCCAGGCTGTCACACCACTCACCTTCTCATTGGAGGAAGTCCACAGGAGGCATTGAGTCTTTGTCCCGGAACAAGGCGCCAGGCCCTGATGGGATCTCCCCAGATTTTTTCCCAGACAATATTTAAGTTTGAGCCCCAGTTTTGACAATTGTGCTATATGCAGCAGCAAAGAAAGGGATGCTGTCCTCCTGGTCAACTGCCACCATTATAACAATTTATAGAAAGGGGCATAAGGACAACCCACAAAGGATCCACCCTATTTCCCTTATTGATGCTGTAGTTAAGGTGCGGTGCCGGGTCATTTTAACTAGACTCTCTTCATGGGTGTACACCAATCACATAGTATCTGCGGTCCAGTTTTGCTATCGCCCGGGCGCAATGTCTTAATCCCTATTTACTAATAAATAGATACATGGTTGCTCAACCAGAAGCGTTGTTCTTAGCCTTAATGGACCTTAAGTCCACCTATGATCGGCTAAATCGTAAGAAGTTGTCGGACTTATTGACCTTTTTGGGCACCGATCCCACTATTGTATCCGTATTAATGAATCTTCACACGCATACTACAGTGGCAGTAAGATTTTCTCAGGGAGAGGGCCTTACTGAACATTTTAATTGCATTTGGGGGGTTTGCCAAGGCTGCATCTTATCCCCTTTTTTATTCACCATTTACATCTATAGTTTAGAAGCTGCCCTCATTGCATTACAGTCAGATTTGCCCAGAGTTTGCAGGAAATCTTTGCCAGTGCTACTATATGCCGACGACATAGTGTTTACTGCTCGCACAGCCCTGGGCCTGCAGGATTAAATTGATGGCTTTGTTGATTTTATGGATAGACAGGACCTGTCAGTCAACTTTACACCCCCTTTTAAAGAGCCTGAAGTTTAGGCAAGCCAGGGTGGCTATTATGTATTTACAGCTGTTGCCTAAAGAACTCCCACTTTGTAAAGTGACAAGTTTCTTGCAGGCTGCTTATAGATCAAGATTATCTAGACCCGATTGACCATTGACTGGCTATCTGTAATTTTGCACTATTTTTTTTCTCACTCCTTTTAGGTCTCACCCGGCGTTAGCAGCGCACATGCACTGCCCTAGCCATGCGAGGCCTTTTGTAATTGATACGATTCCAGACGTGTACTTGGCGCCCCGCCCCTCTTTTCCATTGGCTTGCATCGTCGTTTATGTTAAGCGATGACGCCTGATTGGAAAGCAGGCTTTTGGGTTACCTCCTTGTCTACTTTTCGGATGGCCTATCTGGACAGGCCGATCCCATCTTTGTTTGCTTGGCCGCGTGCGCTTGTTCTTTTCAACAGCGGCAAAATGTCACACATTAACTTTAACAATGGCGCACTGCGCCTAATATCAGCATTTTGGCGGCTTTCAACATTTTCGGTCGCTTTAGATACGTGATCACATGTTAACTTTAACAATGGCGCCTTGCGCCTATTATAGCCATATACCCCATGAAGGATATATGTAATAATGAACACACTGACCACAAACAAAAGTGACTTCTTTAGTATTCAATCTTAACAAGCGTTTGGTTTTTGCAATAAATCAGATATGCTGTCCAATATACATAAAAAACATAAACTGTGAATAAACAAAGTGTCTAGGTCATGACGGGTGACTCAGTGTTACAGGTTTTGTCACCTGTAACATTGAGTCACCCGTCATGACCTAGACACTTTGTTTATTCACAGTTTTTGTTTTTTATGTATATTGGACAGCATTTCTGATTTATTGAGGAAACTAAACGCTTGTTAAGATTGAATACTAAAGAAGTCACTTTTGTTTGTAATCAGTGTGTTCATTATTGCATATATCTTTCATGGGGTATATGGCTATATTCATGTATTAAGTACTATGTTCAATTGAACCGTGATCCGACAGAACCATTGTTGTTGGTTTAATTACCTGCCCAAGTTCACGGTTTACAGGGTTACCCCATTACACTTAAGGGCTGCGCCTATTATAAGCATTTTGGCGGCTTCCAACATTTTCGGCCGCTTTAGCTACGTGACCGCATTGGCGCTGTTCTCTTACCTGGACGTACCTCCAACATCCCTAGAGTCCCTGCAGCCATGACAGACAGTGGCAGAAGGTTTGTTAACTTGCTAACTAAACATCACAACAGAAATGCAGAAGGCAGCTGAGCAGGGGCACCAATTTACTGCATTATAGCCCTACAGCAGGCAGAGTTCAAGGCATGCATACCACCAGGAGCGGGGGCGGCAACTTAGTGCATTATAGCCCTGGGGGTGTTCACAGCAGGCAGCATTCAAGGCATGCATACCACCGGGAGCGGCTGAGGCAACTTAGTGCATTCATTATAGCCCTGGGTGTGTTCACAGCAGGCAGCGTTCAAAGCATGCATACCACCGGGAGCGGCAACTTAGTGCATTATAGCCCGGTGGGCATTCACAGCAGGCAGCATTCAAGGCATGCATGCCACCTCTTCCAAGCAGCCAGCCCAGTGCTTTTTGTTTCTCCCCCCTTCTATGCCGGTGTGTAAGCCATTAAATTGAAAGGAGAGGCGGACGCCGCCTTTACATTGTTACAGGCTGTACAGCTTTTACATAGACTGCACCTTTAACCATGGTGGCTGCCCATAGGCTCTGACTTAATCACATTAATGAAATACACTTTGTAGTTGTACCTCGGAATGTACAATAATATGCTCCGAGATCTGCACTAATTATTTTGTTGCTTTAAGCCTATATTGCGACACTTAAGCATGTCCTTTATCGATCTAAACTGCTCATAATAGTACTGACAGTCTTGATACATGAACTATGCTCCGGCGTCTTGACGTTCCAGTTCTTTCCGGTAGCTATTCAAAGAGAGCCAGCGGAAGTAATGTCTGCAGTTAAAATCAATTGTAATCCTCTGCATTCCTGGGTTCGAATCCCTTTATTGTGTCCACATCTGGGTCATGAAGTCTCTAGGCTGCTGATAAACCACCATATTGCAAGTCAGAAGCTGAACAACCTGTAAAAGAAGTCATTCTGTTGCTGGCGAAAACCTTTTCTTCTGCTGTGTAAGTTATAGCACAACTGGAAGTATCTCCTTGTATTCTTGTCTTTTACTGTCCATCTGTGTCCTGTGCTTCTTTGGTCTACGGGTTGGAGCCCTCATTTGGTTACTGCAACAACATTTTGAGGCTTGTTATCTCCCCACAGTCAGCCTGACACCCAACCCTTTCTCCGCTTACTGAACAGACCCTGTTAGTAACTGGTTTTTGTTTCAGTTAACATCAGCCAATCTGGTCTGTCAACTTTCAGTGCGCGATTGGCATAGCCAATAGGTCTCGCCTTTAGGACCTTATAAGTATTTTGTTATGCAGCACAATATCCTTGGTGCAACAACATTAACTGTTGCATAGCTAAACACTTATAAGGTCCAAAAGGCGAGACCTATTGGCTATGCCAATGCTTGTTTAATCACCTGTGACCAAGAGTGGCATTTTATCTCAACTTTTAAACTGGATGTGCTGTGTTTTATCTGAACTTTGAATTGGAATGATGATTTTCCTATTGCATGATTGTATCGTATATGGTTGTGATTGCTTCAGAATAAAGATATATTACTATTATGATTATTATTACCAGTACCTTGTTTCTACAAATAAAGTTGGTCATGAAATGTTTCAATCTGCACACAGTGCCTTCAGACAAAATATATTTGAAAGTAACCTTATTCAACATAAGCCCTGAAATCATAACTTCTAATTAACGTGATTATGGAAGTAACTTAGATTATGTTATCGTCTCCTTTGACCTTTGGCCCTTTACAGTAGACCTGAAGGTCAAAGAGAGATACGAAAGTGACCATCGCCCTCTTGAAATGAACTTTTTACTAAGCATGTTAAAGGGGTTTGATATCCCGGAGGGAGACCATAGCCTAGCATCCTCATCCATAACTGACAATATTGTCCTTAGTAACAACCGTAGGGCGGTTAAATGGGCTTTCGTATTAGAAAAAGAGGACCTATTGGCCAATATTTAAAGCATTTTTGCAGATACCCTAGACTCATATTGTCCCTATAGCTGCGACCCTAAAAAATTTATTGAGTTACATAAGTCCCTTTTCAGCAAATTATTAGAAATCCTTACAAAAAAACCTAAAAAAGGTGCTGGCAGGACTAATGCAAAATCCACAGGCAAACCTTGGTACAACAAGGAATGCCGTCTTGCCAAAACTGCACTGATTAATGCTGTTAAAGGGGAAGGTCCGTTAGAAATTAGAGATAAAAGGAAGGCTTATAATAAAACAATACTAAGAGCGAAATCCTCATGGGATGAGGAAATATGGCTCAGTATGCTAACAGCCGCTAAAAACAAGGACCAGAGACAATTTTGGGAACTGGCAGCTAAGGAAAATAAACGGGAGAAAGGCTCCAGGGAGGTTTATTTAGATGAGGATACTTGGGTTAAGCACTTCACGTCATTGTATGCAGCAAAAATTCCAACTGACGCTACAATAGACGTACCCTCGGTCATATTACCAGCTAACACCCACCCGGTAGTCTTTACTATACAAGAAACAGAGACAGCAATTACTACACTAAAGAAAGGGAAGGCGCCAGGGCTTGATAGAATTCCTGGTGACCTGTATCTGTACAATATAGATGTTTGGGCACCCTATTTAAACCATCTATTTAATATAGTTGCGGCTAGCGACCATATTCCGGACACATGGAATGGCGCAGAAATCATCACCATTTTTAAAAAAGGGGACCGTGGCGACCCAGCCAACTACCGCCCCATTAGCCTTTTAGATATTACGCAGAAGATATATGCCAGGCACATTCTAAATCGAATAAATTCATGGTTGGAGGAGGAGTCAATTTTATCTAAATATCAGGCGGGATTTAGGAATAAAACAAGTACTATTGAGCAAGTATTCAGGCTATGCTGCTTGTATTGGAAATATGTCATCATCCGCAAAGGTCACTTGTATGTGACCTTTGTAGACCTACGAGCAGCATTTGACCTAATTCCACGTGACCTACTTTGGGAAACTCTGAATAGGCAAGGACTCCCAGGCGAATTATTAAAACTTGTGATGGGGTTGCATCAGGAGAACTACGCTAAGGTCAGGTGGGGCCCAAATGGGGAACTCACAGACCCGATCCCCATAAAAAAGGGAGTGCGTCAGGGTTGCGTTTTGGCCCCTACGCTTTTCTCCCTGTACGTAAACGATATTGCAACCTACATGGAAAATTGTGACAATGATTCGCCCCGACTGGGAGGGGAACGTGTTGCGTCCCTCCTCTTCGCGGACGGCACAATTTTAATTTCACAAACGCCACGGGGTCTACAGATCCTACTAGACAGGTTCCAAAAGTACTGCATCCATAAAGGATTAGAAATTAACATACAAAAAACAAAATACATGGCACTAAACTCGCACAAAACTTTTAAAAGGAATTTGATGTTAAATGGGCAAAAATTAGACTACGAGCACAGTTTTACCTACCTGGGGGTCCTGTTAGACTCTGTAATGGGATGGGGCCCACAATTGGAAAAATCTAAATTGGTGTTCAAACAAAACTCTTTTCCAATAACACAGAGGTACAATAAAAGTGTGAATAAGGCAGTCACTCCAGCAATAGAGCTTTTTAGATATAAGGTTCAATCTGCCTCTTTGTATGGGGCGGAAATTTGGGGGCCGGTATGCAAAAAAACTTTTGAAGTACTGGAGAATAAATTCATCAGGGTCCGGTAGAGCAGGGTGTAAATGAGTGACCCTATTTAAACATGCACCTTTAGAGAACTATCACACTCACTCTTGGTATATTCTTATTAATGCGGTGTCATGTGATTTATTTCAAAGCCTTTCAATGTTCCAGAAATCTACGAATTGAGTTTTGAATAGACTTAATCATATTTTAGTGATGGTTCTTGTATGATTTACTTGACAAACCTTTTCAGGTCTCGGCTCGTGCTCTGAGATCCGATCCAGACCCTTGACTCGGCTCTGCCTGTTAATTGTTGGCTCGCCTGTCTCTCTTAGACGCAGCTGCCAAGTTTCTCCAGGCTAGCAACTAGTTTTGGGCTTTTAGCCAATGGGATCGCGAGCGCGCAATAAACCATATCTTCATATTCATAGCTGTGTTTGTGATGCTCCGGTCAGTTTCAGGCACATTGGGCTTTAAGGGGCGTTGGGTTCAAGTCTCCTTAGGCGACTGTAAGTTAATGTAACTGTTCTAATAGTTTGTCCGATATTTTGCCAGTCAATGGCCAACTTGGAGGGTTTCTTTTTGACCTTCCCTCTGCTTCTAGGCGCTTTGTGTGAAGTTGGTCTGGTCCTTTAGTAAACCAGTTTGCCATCACGCTCATCCATGGGAGAGTACTGATTAGATACCTCACAAGTGTGGCTTTTACGCAGTGTGCTAAAGGCCGTCCCAACATTTGCTTCTCTACAGAAGATCTGTAATGGGGCTTTGCGGGGGGTGCAAAGGCCAACGATGTGGTATATTTTCAGGATGCACCTGTTTCCCAATAAACTAAAGCGGCCTTTATCACACCTTATATCTGTCTCCAGTCGGTTTTCCCCTCCCAGTCTCCAGATGGGCCCCAATAAACAGCACACTTCAGAGATCGGAGGCTCGGCGTAGAACAAGGGTGCATGTGGTGGGTCCCTGCACATTCTTCAGGAGTAACCTGAGGCTCATGATTGTGGCATGTAGATTAGTCTCAATGTAACTTCGAGGTTCCAAACATAGGTGTGTAAAACTCACTTAATTTGCTTTTGCATAATAAGTGGAAATCTGCAAGGTACATGTTTCATTTGAACTTGACCTGCTTCTCCTTGGGTAGTGCTGAACACATGCTGCAAACAAGAACTTATTTTCTGGTTATACGTTCTTAAAAGCAAAGATGTTGCAGGTGGAATTGCACCACATGATGGAATGCGATCATTTAGCACAAGGTGAACTCGTAAAAGATTAGAGTTGCATTGAATTTCACCAGGGCCTTGTTCCTTATGCCAACTAGTGTACGTTGTTATAACTTGCAGGTAGCAATCTGTCTTGGGGTAAAACTCGTATGTAAAACAATCCAGGGCGATTTCCTCATATCCCTTGTTTGCAGCTCAAAAGCTGAACCTTGGCTAGAGTGCTGTGCGTAGGGCAGGAGGCGGGCATCTGTCATGGCTGCTACAGGCCAGATGAGCTAGAAAGGTCATGGGCAGAAGTCTTTCTAACTTCTCAATGATTACATTACCAATCTGTTGTGCATTTTTTTTCCAGGCTCAGTTTGATGACATACTGGCACTGTCCCACTCGAAGCTGGTCGTCGTAGACTTCACTGCGTCTTGGTGTGGGCCATGCAGAACGATCGCACCTGTGTTTCAGGTAAGTAAGCTCCTCTTTAATGCTATATATGTTAGGACCCAGTTATCAAGGCATGCCCTGCCTTGTAAATGTATAGATGTAAATGTATAGGCATTTATATAGCGCACTACTTACCCGGAGGGTCCCAAGGCGCTTCGACCGCTGCAAAACCCTTCCTGGCTTCCCTGAGAGATGGTCCCTTAATGGGTATCTCCAGGGTGAGACCAGGCATCCCCGGCGGTCTGGTGGGGCCGTTAGTGAAAATGAGGCAAGCTAATGCCCAGAGTTGCCGAGTGTGATCGCTGATCAGAGTGGGCACCGAGGCGAGAGAATTATCGAGTCCGCTGACCCTGGTCAAGAAACCTGCCGCGCCGGGATTCGAACCCTGGTCCCGGGCCATCCTCTGCTCTCGGGTCTGCCGCCTCTAACCAGTGAGCCACACTACTTCACATAAAGGACTGCAAATCGGTCTGGCTTTGTGCCCTGCTGAAACTGATGGGGAGCCTGACCTCCCTATGGCATCACCAGTCCACATAAATGGGATCAGCAGCCCTACAATCCACTGCACTTGGTGGAGCCGCAGTGGGTAGCGAAGGGTTGCCCATAAGGTACTCCAAGTCTGCCTGGCTCTCCTGCTATGGAGGACCTGCCCGGGACAAGGGTGGGACTGTCTGTGGCTGGGCTAGGCCACCTCACTTGCTTCCTATAATCAAGAGAAGAGGGTTCCTGATTCAAATATAGGCGGGTGGTCGGGGGAATATCGTGGAACCAGAAAAACAGGTGGCAATCTGCCCCCATCTTAAGGTGTATTTTCTAGTTCCCTCACTTGTTTCTTCTGAAAGACATTTAAACTCTTTAGACACAGTGGCTCCTCTCTGCTCGTACGCTAAAGGGTTTACCCCATCACAGTAAAGCAAGCATTAAAGTGCTGGAGTTTATAAACTTTTATAGGAGGACCCTGGGTTGCTAGGGAGAACATTTGAGCAGCATGTGAATGTTGTAAAAGAATTTGCTTTCTGCCTCCGCATTTCAGTGACATCAACATTTGAACATTTATTACTTCAGTGCACACAAGTTCTTTTTAGGTCTGGTGACCTCTTTCTTTGCCTTGCACCAAACAAACCTCTTTAGCTGACCGGATTCGTTCCTCACTGATGCCGCAGCCTCTGCATGTGCTCGAAATGTTAAGGGCAGCATCTCTTAGCTCCTCTCACTAGTGAAATGCTCTGGCTGTAAACCCCAGACTTCACAGGGGATGCAGACTGAATGAGACACACGGGCGTCTACAAGTGAGAACGTGTACAGACTGTTAGTTACAGGCAGTCTTCGTTTTCGGTAGTACCCACAACTAGGGGAAAGCACTTTGCCAAAACCCCGTTTTTCCAATGACCTTACTGATATCACTCCAGTGATTTGCTCAAAATCACAGTATGTTGAGGCAACAGCTGAGACTCAACACTTTATTCCCCAGGCCTGATGTCGGCTGTTCTGTCCAATGACCACTGCAACACATTCTACTCCCCACGACCACCTACGTCTCCACTCAAATTAAGCATACAAAGCACAAGTTTTCTGAGACATTTCCTATAGCGCAGCATCCTCCTAATTAAGTTAAGGGGTCCCAATATGCAATGCTTCGACTGGATGCAGGTGGAACAAGCGACCTCGAGGAGAAACTGCATAACTTTAGCCATAACTAGTTTTGCATTGCCATTAATTATTTTAGTTGTAACTAGGGTGACCAACCGTCCGTAAATTTCACGGACAGTCCGTAATTTCGGCCGTCTGTCCATTGTCCGTGAAGGATTCTTTAACGGACGCCATTTGTCCGTAATTTTAACCGGGCACGGTCGCACATCCCTAAAGCAGGCACAGCTTCCACTCACCTCCCTTCTTGACTTGACATGACGCATTCAGGGCTGTTTGCATCTGAATAGATGCCCCTGCTCTCGAAGCTTCAGCCCCCACCCCTCACACCTCCAGTCCTTGATGAGCTGTTAAGAGGTGCTTGAAGGTGGCTGAGAGGGAGGGGCTGCAGCTTCAGGAGCAGGGGCATCGATTCAGATGCAAACAGCCCTGAATGCGTCTTGTATCTGCAATTTGTATTGCAAATTTCCTTTCATAATTCAGGTGTGGATAGTGCACATTTATTCACACAAATTGCTTGGCAAAAATACATTTACACTTTTTTCTAAACAAGACATTTTTTGAGACTGAAAGGAGATTGCATTGTTGATTTACATACTGGGTGTGCTCTGTGTGTGAGCAAAGTTGTTGCTTTTCATGTGCTTGTTCTGAGGAAGTTTGTATTTCTGCTATCCGTGCTGCATATGTTCTGGGTCAGTGGACGATGTACTGTGCAGGGGAGAAGATTTCCTTGCCCTGTTTGTGCCGAGCCCCTGGGGGAAAGTATGGGTTCTTCCAATCTAACGGTGTGCGCACACTGGTTGGCTGCATAATCTGGGTGTTCAGGAGTTATGAACAACTGTAGCTTCCATGGGACGGTTTCAGCTGGTTCATGAGGCTGAGATCGGTAGTACTCCAGATTAGGGGTCCGGTTCAACAGGGATGAAGAGGGTGCGGAGCAAGCAGCTCAATGTCACCTGCAGAGTAGACACTTAAAGGGGTAATGGTCAGCCCCTCGACTCTCCCCTCACCCAGCACATTCACAGGAACATCTGTACTAGTGGCAGGAGGAAATAAAATGTCAATGTGCAGACTCCCAGGTCCCTTTTGGAACTGTGTAGTCTCTGTTGAAGGTCATCCGCCAATTTGAAAGCAAACTACAACCAGGCGGAGCCCAGTAGACGCCACCTTGTACAAAGGCAGTTAAATTCAAAGTCCTCCCATTCATTCAAGTTGTAGGAGCACTCTCCAAACCTGGCTCTTACGTGTAGAGGGAAGATGACCCCGGTTAAGGGAGACTGGGCGGACGTTTTACATAGCCAATAGCATCTCCTTCTGAAGGGTGCAGGAAGTCCTGCTGCCACCACTGTAAGTCTCTCAGAGCCTGAGGAGAGAGTGCCGTGGACGTGTGAGACATTCCCTTTCTGCCCAGGGCCCCAATCATCCTACAACCGCTCTGGATTACACCGAGGCAGCACGTGGTTTCATCACAGCACAGAGCTTAATAACTGTGACTAAATTGTAAACAAACCTCGATTCTTCAAACATGCAGTCTTTAATGTAATAAAATAAAGAAATGGCACAATCGCAACCACACTGATTAACAAAGTAAGGAGGACAATCAGTTAAATCAGTTCTCTCGGAGTATCTCCTTTAAGTACTGTACTTCACAGTGGGGGCTGGTAAAAGTAACATTTTGGAAAGAGACTGACTTCTCATTGTCTTGTCCAGGACGGGGTGAGGAGCCCTACCCCACCCTGGACGAGACCAAGATGATACTAGGATACTGCATGCCCACCCCTGGGCCCACACTGGTGGATCCTGGTCCCCCTTCTTGCCACCCCCCCTCCCCCAGTGATGGCTCCTGTCCCTCCCCCTGCCCCCCACTTGTGGTGGATCCTGTCTCTGCCCTGGGTGGCTTCTGTCCCAGTCCAGGAATGGCGTCTGCAGCTCAAAAAGGCTCAGCTCAAAATGAATATGAAAAGGTGGGCGAGTGAGTAAGTGAAGGGATGGGTGGATGGCTGGATGAATTCGTGAAAGGGTGCATGGATGAATGAAAGATTGAATAGATGGATAATAAAAGAGGATGGGTGGATTGATGAGTGAGTGGTGGAAGGAAGGGAGAAAAGGTAAATAGCTGGATGTATGGGTGGAAGGGTAGCTGGATGGGTAAAAGGGTGGATGGATGAGTGAAAGGATGGAGGAGTGAAAAGGTGGATGGGTTGGTGGATGGATGAGTGAAATGATGGATGGATTGATGAATTGATAAGTGCAAAGGTGAATGGATGGACAGATGAGTGAAAGGGTGGATGTAAGGATGGGTGAGTGAAAAGGAGGGTAGATGGACTAAAGGATGAATAGATGAGTGAAGGAGTAAAAGGATAAATGGATGAGAGAGAGGATGGATGAGTGAAGGGTCAATGGATGGATTCATGAGTGGATGGGTAGATGGAGGGGTGGGTGGATGGATGGATGGATGGAAGGATTGCTAAGTGAAAGGGACGATGGAGAGAGGAAAGGAGGATGGTGGATGACTGAAAGGGTGGATGGGTGGAAGGATGAGTGACTGGGTGGATGGATGAGTGAATGGATAAATGGGTAGAAGAGTGGATGGATTAGTGTACAGATTACTAGGGTGAAAGGGTGGCTGGATGGATGGATAAAGGATGAAAGATGGGATGGATGAGTGAAAGGATACATGATGGATAGGTTTGCAAATGGTTGAATATGGCCGGGCTTACTTATATACCATTGCGCGACCTCTGATGTGTCTGTAAAACTTATCCAATTGTCCTGAAGTTTTGTCCTGAAGTTTTGTCCTGAAGTTTTGTCCTGAATTTTGACCTCCTGTCCTGAATTTTGACCCTTTGTCCTGAATTTTTACACTCTGTCCTGAATTTGCACCAATGCCAGTTGGTCACCCTAGTTGTAACTAGTGATTGAGTTTACACTTTTTTGGATTTTAAAGACTGCTGATATCTCACTGCACTCTATGCCAATCCACTCTACTCTGTACCACTCCACACTACGCCACTTTTACAGTCTGCACCGCTCCACTTTCTCACTGCAACATAAGCAGTGCCACTATACAGAACTTTACACCACTGATCTCCATCACACAATTACTATACACCTTTCCACTGCACATCATACCACATTTGCACTACACAAATTCACACCACACCATTACACAACTAACCATTGGAATCCACATAATTCCACTCAAACCTCCACTCTATCACAAGCTTAAGAGACATTGCCATTTACAACGTCAATGGCTCTTCACTCAAAAATGCCAGACCTATTGCGTTGCTGATGCTTATTTCAGTGGATAACCTGCTGCTTGCCTACTCGTCCAGTGAGTTTCTATCCACCGCGCTTTCAATTTTAAAGTGCCCCCCCGCCCCAACACACACTGTTCAAACATCAGTCTTGATTTGAACCGTTCACACAAAGCGGTTGTAGTAACAAGGAAAGAAATGGCCAACTTTCTTTCCCCAGAAGCTTACTGGGTGCTGGCACCTTGTCTCTAAAGTGCCGGTTTACGCACTGAGACACTGCAACTCCAGCAAGGTTCCTGGCTACTGCTATAATAAACTCATACCAGCGATCACCCCCGCTTTGTAAAAATTTTTCTTGCTGACAATGTCAGGCCACTTGCATTTAGACCCTGTGCTCCTGGCAAGGGTGGCCCTGCTCTCAGATCACACGTTTAAAAAAAAAAAAAAAATTATCCCCAGTGTTGATTTCAGCGCCGAGACACCACACGTGGTATTTGTTGCGCTCTACAAATCTTCAAAATAAAATTAATTTCTGTTTAACATGGTAAAGCGCAAGACCACGGTGGACTCCTGGAGCAACATGAGCTTTCCTGGACTGCTTAAAGCGGGCAGTGGGAGTAGTCTCATAAGGCACTAGCTGGCAGAGCGCCATCTGTCGCTCTCCTGATCTTCCAAGCCCTGCACCAGTCCTGCTTGGTGTGCAAAACACCTGTTGTGGCAAGTACCGCCCTAGATGTGCAGTCAAGCTGAAGCAACCGAGCCAATACCTGCTGGCTTCTTGGATTGTAGTGTTCTACCCGGGCTAATCTACATGCCTCACTGAATAGAGCAATCCGTAATTGCCTCACGTGCAAGAGTGGCATCATTTTACTGGTTTGCTCCACTCCAAACACGGAGTTAAATAACCTGAGCAGGCAAACTTTTTTTTTTTCTTTCAACTGTGCCACCATATGGAAATGGGATATATCTTGGATTAAATCCACATTTAAGGAAAGGTCGAAAGCCGTGAGGTAGGACCACTATTTTAATAAACGGCCTATAAAGGTATATGGAGACTCACTCTGCTCCATTCCTGGAGCCAAACCTAGTAGACTGAAATCATTAGTTTTTAACTTAAAGGTTTTATCCTGTGATGGAAACTGTAGGCACTTTATTGTACCAATTTTGTGTTTTGCCACTTTGCCCTTCACTTTATATGCTAGAGAAGTCTGTGGAATTTACTTCCTTTGACACATGAATAACTGGTGTATTACAGAGAATTGCAAGTTTCTGGCTTTTAGCCAAGGTGTTTTAACGCTTTGTATATATTTTTAAGTGATTGTTATGGCCACTCTTATGAGTGGATTTTAATTTTTTGTACGCAGGTAGGACAGTTCTCCATAATCTGCCAGGTCCTCAGTTTGTTTAAACCCTTTGAGACTCATGGCAGCATGCCTTTGGGGGCTGCTGTTTCCAAGACTAGTTGTAGTGACAGTTACTTGTATTAAATGGTGGTAAAGATAAGTTTTGGATAGAAGGTAAGAGGTACTGCAATCCATAGCCTAAAGGTTGTAAGAATTCTGCAAAACATGGATGCAGAGATTTCCACCCATGCTAATTATCAATGTTTTGAATTTAACTTCTGTATTTCGAGGACTTTTTGCTCTCGGCAAACACTTGCTATATTGACGCAAACCTTCATGCTCTTGTGCTATAGACATTTAAGGCGGCAAGATTTCCAAACATTTCTTCAGTACTTCCAATGGTGTCCTTCCTGTGTCCTGCAGGACCGCATACTAATGTGTTCCATCGTGAAACCTTCATTTTACTCTTCTGCACGTGGGGGGCACCAGAATGTAGAGCCCACTTATGGATTGGGTACTGATCAGAGAGGACTTGACTCTACACTTCATAGGCATGTCCTCTGTAGGGCACTGTTATTGGCCGTCACCAGGTACTATCAGCTTAGCTGAAGGGTCGATTCACACATGTACTTGGAGCTGCACAAGGAGGTCCAATTGATGCAAATGCTATTTAAGTGCGCCCATAGTCCAATTTACATACTAATTTGTTAACAACTAGTCACAAAAAGGCTGCACCTTAAAAGGGCCCTTTCTACTGTAGTCTAATTACCATGAATTCTTTTTGATTGAACTGGTTAAATTTCTCAGTCTTGTCTGCATCGGTTCGTGCATGTCTGTTTCCTAGTATTATTTACTCGTCCCGTGTGCATCCTACTTCGTGCTGGTGTTTGATGGTAAATAAATGCCATACATGAAATGGTTTTATTCGTATGTTCAAAGGTATGAAGTGTATAGTGTGGCTTGACGCATGCTTCTTAGCAGGTGGGAGTGTCCATGACGTGCATAACTTTGTTTTTCATTATACTTTCTGCAGAAGTTCAGCACGGAGTACCGTGGTGCAGTATTTCTGAAAGTGGATGTTGATGACAGCCCGGTAAGTGAAACGGAACCCTTAACACTGATACTGTGATCGGTAAACGTAACTTTCCGAAAAGGGGAGGCCCCACGCCCACCCCACAAAAAAGAATTTAAATCCCTTAACTTGGAGTTGCCTCTTGTTAACCCTTAGCCAGAGAAATGTGACGCAGGCTAAAACAAAGTAGGGTTGCGTTTAGTTTTAAAATTCTTTTTAATTTAACATTTTCGCGGTCTTGGTTTAGAACTTATTCTCTGCATTCCCAGATTGAGCAGAGCAGTTTTGAGGAGACCTCCGAAAAGCACCTTTTATTTTAAATTGAATTTTTTTAGTCGCCGTGCACAGGTACTGGCTGAATTAACGAGAGGGTTACATTTAGTTTCTACAACCTGAGCAGTGGGTCACTTTTTCTTGGCTGACTTGGCAGTCTCCACGACTTCATTTTAAAATGTGTGGCCAATATACGCATGTACTTCGAAGATACATTAGCGTCAACCTCCATTAACCTAATTTAATGTACGGCGGTAACTGCATCTGAACGTGTGGCATTCTACAGGTGCAGATGGTGACTCCAGGAGTCGTGGTTTGCTTGGCTGGGTGTGTAGAAGGCACGACACTCCCGGAAAACGGTCATTTCAGTTAGAACGACGACTACCATTAAACTAATGTGCTGGAATGATATTGTCGTGTCTTCCTAACAGGTGTTGGCCGAAAGATACAGAATAGAAGCAATGCCCACCTTCATTTTCATCAAGGATTTTAAGAAGGTATGTGTGGATTTCTGCTTTTCTATCACAAATTGAAGTTCTTTAAACAGCAAATTAAGACCTCTGCTATCAGCTGAACCCTTTGTTTCTTGTAGAAAACTGGAATTAAGTACCACACAATAAGCAATGGAACTAAAATACCTGTAGTGTTGTTTCCGACTCTTAGCTGTAACGTTGGCTAGAGACCAACTAATTTTCTTGGACCTTCATGGCATCAGCATTTTATGAACTGCTCCCTTTACGTCCATGGTACTGGAAATGGACGGGGGGGGGGGGGGGGGGGGTTGATATATTGGAGGTCCCTTTCCGCTAATTTGATTCGGGGGATAGTTGAGGCCGCTGGGTGTGGCCGGTTATGCAAAGAAGCTGCTTTCTTTCACAGGGAGAACACCGCTAGATAAATGTCAATTTTAAAGATCTCCATTCGGATGTGTAAGGGCTGAACAAAATTGAAAAGCAGCAAGGTTTACATTGTGTGGGTTTTTTTTTTTTGGGGGGGGGGGGGGTTAAGCTTTTTTTTTTTTTAACCATACCAATTTTTCCTTGAGGGATTGTAATATGGTATTCTCTAAAGAAAATTGCCCACTCACTGAAGTGAGCTGCTAAGAGCACTGTTAGTCTTTTAATAGTATTTTCATACTCCAGTTTACTATTAACATTTGAGACGAGGATGTTTTGTCCTTGAGCTGTGATGTTGGTGTCTACAATAGGTTGTAGCTTATTTTCACTTTTTTTTTTAGGTTGCTACAGTGAAAGGAGCTAACGAGGCTGCAATCAAAGCAAAACTGAGAGCACTTAGCTGATTTTAACACTTTTGTTGTTTTGCACTATGGAAATCTGTTTTGTTCTGTTCTAGGACCACAGCAGATATGAAATTGTTGGAACTCGCATATTATATATAAACTTTTATTTATATTAATAAACCAGTAGTATAGCAGGCCCTTTTAAGGGGCTGATTATTTAGGATTTATTTATTTTTCTAATAAAAATATTTCACTTAAAATCCCTTCCATCTACTTGATTTCATCAGTGATATTTGTGGTGTGTGTGGAGGGTGGGGGGGCAGCAATCTGCTTGACAGGCCTTCTATTCCCACTGAACATTCCTCGGTGCTCTGGAGCCCCTGGAGGCCTGTTTTTGAGAGTCCTGGTGCCTCTAACTTCCCAGCTTCCTGGGGCTAATTGGAACAGGCAAGGTGAGTGTAGTGAAGAATGTCCACACGTGGATATATTTCTGGTGTGTTTATTCAGTAACAATCACCATAAGGTGCTCCCAGCTTGACAGGACTGAAAACCCCAACATTCTAATGCTGCCTTCAGGGACAGCTACAGGTCATACCAAGTGGGCAGGAGAAGGGAGGGGGGAACAGGGAAGTGTGGAAGATACCAAGTGCCAAGTTACAACACATCATCCTACCTAAGGAGACAAAGGGGAAAACATAGGACAGATGCAAGAGCGAGTGGGTGAAGAGGAGAGAAGGGTGAAGAGTGAGGCAAAGATGAAACAGGAAGAAGTGAGAGAGAGTCAGAGTGGGTGAGAAAGGATAGTGAGACCAGAGGGAGCGAGGAAACCGAAATGGAGAGGGAAAGAGCTCGATGAGAGGAACAGCAAAAGAGAAGAAGCAGGGACAAGAGAAGGAGGGAAAGGGGTGGCACCCCAAACCCCAAAGCCTACGAAGGCTGTACCAATGGGGTGGAACTGTATCAAGGTAACTGTAAAGGGAAACTTATAACCATCCTCAATGAGGAACTAACAGAAGTGGGGGGGGGCAAGGCAGGAGCAGGTGGTACTGTTCCGCTAGGTCCCACACTATATACTGGCTTGTGTCGCAAAGGGATGAGCAGCTAAGTGTCACAGTAGGAGTTGCAGGAACTTCCCATCCCTAAAGCGCGACCTCAGCCACCCCACCTACTCTTCTGCAGTCTAATTGATGGACATCATGAACTAGAGTGCTGCAATTCTCCTACTAGTCCTTCCATCCCCCTCTGGAGGGATGATCCTGGAGGTGGCGCTCATATTTACTTCTTTATGCAGAAACTTGGGCCAGGACAATGCCCGGCAGCTCCTTCTGGCACTCTGTCTCTATTTCAGTGTCATCAACGGTGACTGGTCTGGGCCATCTTTTGTCCTTCCTCCCTTGGCCATTACCAGCAACCAATACTTTCTTGACTTCCTTATCAAATAGCTCGCGCTTAACGACCTGATCCACTACTGTCCTAATTCCGTTCTCCTGTTTCATCCGGCATGTTCCCTTGGAGGACTCAGAGGTGTTTTCTGGATCCTGAAACTTATGCTTGCTCCTATAATCATAGCGTGAACTCTTCAGACCTGACTGGACATTTGGTAGGAACTCTTTTAGTATTATTCTTTGCGTTTCCTTGCTCTCTATCTCCACATTCCCACTGTAGGGCCTTTGAAGATATTTACCTTTCTTCTCACTCTTCAAATTTGAGTTCACTTCTCTTTCCTTTTGACTATTGACCTCATACTCCTCCCTCACTTTAGTCTTGGACTCCGACGGTGTGGTCATTTGCTCCGTCTCTTTGCAACTGAATAGATTACCCTTACATTTTATCTTTTTCCGCTCATTTGCTGTTGCACTTATGCGTTCTCCCTTCCTTTCGAATTCTTCTTCGCCAATTAAACCTTCTCTGTTTACACTCTCTTGTTTCTTACGTATTTCTCTCTCATCCACCAAACATAGGTAAGATTCTCGTTTTCCTTTCATGTTGCCTTTGGCTGTAATTCCCCCTTGTCCTTTAATACTGGCAGCCCCATTAAAAACTTCTGCGTCCTTGGAGGGAGACGTGGGGATCTTCGATGCACCACCCTTTGTTACACTCATGCTATGTTTCAGTGCCTGTTCCCTCATTTGTTCTCTTCTTCTTCCATTGAGTGATATTCTCAGTTTCATTTGATCCTTCCACCCTAGCATGGTGGGTCCACTTTCTGTTACATATATGGTACTCCTACTATGATTTCCCTTGTACATTAAGTCCATAACCTGGTATCCTATTACTCTAATGTCCTCCCCTGTATACGACCTCGGGGATATGTTTGCCTCCTTCAAAACGTTTCCATATTTTTTTACTAACTTACAGTTCCATTCACTCTTGCTTATCATACTATGACGTGAGCCTGAATCTGTTATCATATCTGTCATCACTCCGCCAATACAGATAGTACATCCCGGGTTTATTTTACTTAGATTGACTTCCTCGTGGCCACCCATCCTTTCCTTTTTCACTTCATCCCTTTGTACTTTTTCCAACGAGACCTGTACATAATATTCATCCAACACCCACAAGATGTCCTCATAGATATTCCTGATCGTTCCTTTCATGAATGCCTTTTCCATTTCATGGTACTTTTTCCGTCCCCCAGTTCCCAAACTGTATAGTAGTATTTCAGCTTTTTCTTTAGGTACAAAGGGCACAGCTTCTTCCTCCACAACTGATATGTAATTCTCAAAATATACTTTCCATGCCCTCCATTCTGCGACGTTTTGATCATCCCCCTCCATAAACGGCACTGGCGGCGGAAAATTATACTTCTGGCCCCACTCCATGTTGAACACGCTGTTGTCTAAAGGGGTAACCGTGAAAATGTAAAGTTCGCCTCCTACCTCAAGATAGTTATACTGAATCTGAAGCTCTGGTCTAGGAGGGTGGGTCTGATTCCAAACTACGGAGTGAAAAGATGTATAGGTGTATTCACAGCTGCAGCATATGCTCTACACTCGTTAAATTTGCATCTTAAGGCCTGCGAGTGTAGGGGATTCCTCCTCGTCAAATGCTCCCAATGACCCTGAAACAGGAACGAAGTCTACCCTGACCCGTGCAACTGACACTTCCAGTCCCACCAATTTCTTAAGAGGCTAATATTCTCCCTTAACGAGCCAATGTACGTATTTGTACACCTTTATCATTTTTTCATATGCCCCACACGTCTTCACCATTCTTATATATAGAGTTTTTTTTTTAAATCAGGGATTGTGACGAGAGTGCGATGGAAAGAATGGCCCACAGGGTGGCAGTGCAATCTGGCGCTTGTTCGACTACGAGCTGTAGGGGGCGACTCGGGTGCCTGTCTCACTTCAAAACTTTGCTCTGCTGTGTAGGAGGACTGTAAATCTACAACCCACTTTCCTCTTCTCCTCACGATCAAAATCTAGATGTGCCTTTTGGGAATTCAGGGACTAGTCACATTACTATCGATTGGGTTGTACCCTTATACAATACTTCACTTGCGCGCACCCTCCACGTTGCGCAGGAAACCCTTGAATACTTTATCTAATTCTAAATCAAGGAAGTTCGTTAATGACTCACTCAGATTTCTCCTTTAAGGATCGGAAAAGCCCATTTACTTATTTCATAATCTCCTCATGAGCCAGCCAGACCCCCTCCTCCGCCCGATGTCGTACCTCGACTCCTAAAGGGGAGAGTTAGTCAGCCGACCGGATCTAAACTTGGGACGTTTACTGTCCGAGTGTACCTCTGAGTGAAACGCTGCACCCTCGGTCTCCTCAGTGCAGCTCCCGGCAGGGGCTGTGTGACAATTTGCCTTTAGCACCTCTCCGCATATCGCCTCTCTCCACCTCTTGGTGCTTTATCCCGCGAAGGCGAACCTCCCTTTCCTTTTGTTCTGCTCACACACTCGGAATGCCCCGCTCCTACACCAGGTCCGACTGCGCCTGGGCCCCCTCAGGGATGTTTTCCGTTGTCACTTCTTCCTCATCGACTCAACTGTCATGCGCTGAACAGGGATTATATTCACTCTTTATTGCTTAAAGTGTCCACACGGTGGCAGTGTCTTCCCTTTGTTGGTTATTATCGGCGGTATTGAAAGAGAATGATAATGGACGTGACTGAACCTTGGCTGCACACAGAAAGGCTGAGGAGGATTTATTTTCACACGTTAATATTTCTGATTCCCCTCAGTATCACCTTCGGAATAAGAGTATGCAGGGCACTCCAGCCTCGATCACTTTCTCACACGTCCCCTTTTCACACGGACTTTTGCTCCTTTTCCAACTTCATTGCCAAGGCTTTTATTCTTAACTTCAAGACGCGGCGAACGATTAACACCAATGTCGTCCCCCGCTCAGCCCAGCTCTTCTCATGCGCTTCCGCAGCTCACCTCACGAACTATCGCCATGTACTTGGGTCTCACTCCTTCCCATTACACTCGAACTTTCACCTTATCCTGAGCTCCGCTCAGCTCTTAACATTAGTTTAAACTGCTCTCCTCACGATATTTCACCAATTTCAATGCTCTTCAACTCGGGTCTTACTCCTCTTCACCAACTCAATTTCATTAGAACGCCCGACATAGATTATCACTTCACATGCCTCAGTTGCTCATTTCATGGACTTTCTCCTACAGAGCTCTTTTTTTCAACTTCATCACCAAGGCTCATAATTTCACTTCAAAACGCGGTGGGAACGATTAACAGCAATTTCGTCTCCCGCTCCGCTCAGCTTTCCTCATTAGCTTCTGCTGCTCACCTGACGAACTTTCTCTCCGTTCAAAGTTCATCCACTCGGGTCTTACTCCTCTTCAGCTTCTCAATCTACTTGGAACGCCCGACGCAGCTTATCAACTTATTTCTTCATTTTATTTTCCTTGTCCAAGCTCAACTCATTCCAGGGGAGAGCACCCCACTGACCCTGGCTCAGCTCAGTTTCCTTCGTCGCCACAAATGTAGTGAAGAATGTCCACACGTGGATATATTTCTGGTGTGTTTATTCAGTAACAATCACCATAAGGTGCTCCCAGCTTGACAGGACTGAAAACCCCAACATTCTAATGCTGCCTTCAGGGACAGCTACAGGTCATACCAAGTGGGCAGGAGAAGGGAGGGGGGAACAGGGAAGTGTGGAAGATACCAAGTGCCAAGTTACAACAGTGAGGCTTTAAGAGGAGGGAGTGTAGGTAGAGCTCTGTGATCAGAGTGACAGGAGAGATTCCACAAGGAGACTAAGGGAGCAGGGCTGCTTTTGGTTTCCCAGTCTGGCCCGGACAAGCGTTGTTACGAATTTGGATCCTAAATGGGGATTATGTAATGGTCCAGGCACATGGAAGGGGTGGCAGGCTAGGGACAGTTTCAAGCTAGTGGATATACGCAACTCGGCTTTAGCCCAGGTTTGGCTCTTTACGCTTGGAGAATCCTATTGCACTCCTGTAGGAGAAACTAACTGTGGCCTACCCTCATCTCCTTGGGGGCTCTGGTCCTGAACCCCTTCATCATTCTCATTTCAACTGCCATTACCAACCCAAACCTTGCAAATAGAGGGCTAATGTTAACCATGGTGCTACCATGCAGTTATTTTAGTGCTAACCCATGCAATAAGACCACTGCCCACATCATTACAGGTCATGTGTAATGACATGAATACCACAAACTTGAGTCCATGTTCCTAGTGTTGTACAATGATTTCAAGCTAGACTGTCACCATGGAAAGCAGATTTGCTTTGGAACATAAATCAAAAGTTGATTTAAGCTTTCATTGAAGTAAGAATCAACGGCTCTATAAATTTCTGTTCTAAGCAATATGCTTGTTGTAAACTTTAAACTAGCCCAGTAAAGCAATGGGTTTGTCTTGCAGAACAAATGGGCCTGCACATTGCAGGGGGATTGTAAGAAACATCAAGTGTTCATTATCTAGAACTGCTGATTTTCAAAGGACCAAAACAACTACAAAATCAGTATTGGGCAAAGGAGGGCTTCTTTTGTGCTCTTCCTGGGTAGAAGTGCTATTTATCCAGACTGCATTCTGTCTCTGAAAGTGAAAAGGGCCAAGAGCAAAGTGGGCTGAACTTTGCTCTATAATGTACTACACCTGTCACCGTGAGACAAGTATAGAGCGGAATCTCATCACCCCCTGTCCCCAAGCAAGCGCACAAAATGCAGGGGCATACATTGGTGGAGAATGCGATGGACTTGTAGAGTGCAGAAGAAAGAAGCCCAAAGAGCGAGCATGGTAGGCAAAGGCTAGTTGTAGTTGGGAGTTCACCTGGTTTAATGACTGGAGTGGCAACATGACCAGGTATTGGTGTGACCAGAGTAATCCTTTGGATAGTGACTAGTGTGGGTTGCTGAAAAGGACATCTACGGCATGGCCTACAATGGCTGTGTAATTGAGAATTGGCTGTTGGGTGTGTCTAGGCCAGTGACCAGGATTTTGGGTGTAGCATTTAGGTTAGATTTGGTTTCATTTTTTTATTTTTAAAATGGATGAGCACCCCCAACTTTCTGGCTGTGATTGTCAGTTTGATAGCCCGGTGGAACTACTCAATGCAATACAGGTGCCATTGCCTCCCCCCTCCCCTAGGGTCCGTTATTAACTGACAGAGAACCTAACTTTTGATAAGTCCAATACGGTACTTTTATGTGTGCTGCAGAAGAGTGAGGACTCTGAAGTTGTAGGGTGTGTTCTGTTGGCAGTTGTTACTCTGAACCTCCTGCAAAAGGCTTTTTCTTTTACTGGGTGGGGGGTTGTTGGCAGGACTGGTTGAAGTTGAGGAGATGGGTAGTGGAGTTGCACAAAAGGTAGGCTTGAGTTATGAAGTGTTGTGAAGGAGTTTGCTTATGTTTAAAGTGTATGGGTGAAGGGTAGAACATGAGGGCAATTTGTCTGATTTCAGCAATGATTGAGCTACATGAAAGTGTTTGTGTGCTGAATAATTGGTATATTTATTGCTTGTAAAGTATAAGGTAGAAGTTTAACTTGCATTGTATTTCGGAGTGGGTGCACCTAGGTATTTTAGGATGCTTGGGTGTTGAGTGAGATTTTGTTTAGATACATTTTTAGTCTCATTTTGTTGTGGTGTTAGGCTTCATTTTGTAGTGACTTGAGGGTGTCTTCTTAATGAGAAGGGCTGGTGGGTTGTGAAGCAGAAGAAGAAAGGGGCTAGAATTGGGTGTGATAATCATCTGAGAATCTGAGTGGCTGATCTGGTTTGGAGCATTGGTTTTAGGTTAAGTGGGGCAAGGTTATCCCTTATTGGTGAATCAGAGGAAGGTCTGAAACAATAGAATAAGAGTTGAAAGGTTTTAGTGTGGGGTAGAAAGTGGAATTTTGAGTAGGCAGAAGGTAGCTGAAAGATTTGGTTGTGAATGTGGGTGATAAAAAATTGGGTTTCTGGTTGGCCGAGGTCTGCAACCTGGAGCAGCAGGAGCTGCAATCCTAGTCCAGGTAAGTCACAACACATCCTAAATTCTGTGATCACCTTCTGGTAGCTTGGCACAGCAGTCTGGCTTAGTTTAAGAGGCAATGTGGAAAGTATTATTGCAACCCGTTGAACAACATGGTAAACAAAAATTGGAAATGGACTAGGTCTCATTTATTTGATTGATCGTTTGGCTTTGTAAATGGCAATGTGTTTTACCCATGTGTTATGGAGTGCATGAATGCATATGTAGTGGAATTATGTGGGTTGGAATTGTTTGTGGAGCAGAATGACGCACATGTAAGGAGTGTGGCAGAAGAAAATTGAGAAGAGCAGTGTGAGGCACAAGGCCTGAGGGAGGAAAAGAGCAGAGTGAGGCACAAGAATGAATGAATGAATGGAGGGAGGAGCAGAGCCGCGTGAGTCACAAGGACGGAGAAGAGCAGTGTGAAGTATCGGGGAAAGAGGAAGGCAAATTATGGCCCCCCCTTTTTTTTTATATGAAAGATGTAGGAGCAGAAAATTCGTTTTTGGAAGTTTTACACAGCGTGAACTAGACCCGAAGGTATCGAGCGCTTTACAGAAGCACCAGTTGCATTACAGATGGACACAAATATTTGTTTTCTTAGGCACAGGGAGATTAAGTGATTTGCCCAGAATCACAGTATGTTGATCGTCCCTGCCAAGACTCCCAACCCAGTTACCCAGCTTATAGGTCAACTGCGCTAGCCGTTAGTTCACATACTCTTTCCAAGTTTGCTATTGAAACACCTAACTAGTACAAGAACAAGTAAAAACATTAATCCTTAACTATAATGTATAAAAATGCCTCAACTTAGAACCACGAATTAAATGTTTGCTTCCCCTCCTCTCCAAATTCTTGTACCAATCCAGTAATGCATCGTACTTAAGCGTTGAGAAATTTAAGAGGAAGGCACTGGTTCTTATTGTGCCTGCCAGTGAGACAAAGCTGCACATTTAATCCTTTGCCTCTCCGCAGAGTGCACAGAGCAATAGTTCCCATTTTAAATCTGAACTACACAGGAAAGTGTCCACACATTATGCAGTATTATGAAGCTTAGGCAACAGGAGTGCAGTGAGAGCCCAGTTATGGAACCATAATCTTTTTCATTTTTTTACAAGGCACCGCTCGCCTTTAATACCCTCTGCAGCTTCACTTTTGTAGAACGGAAGTTTGCAGAGTCTGAAAATTACAGTATGCTATACTGCATGACTGCAACAATCGCCCGCTAAATATGAAACCTCAGTAAAACAAAACATACTTGTGGATGCACCACAAAGAGAATCACAAAGACCTATATGTGAAGTAAAGAGTAAGAAAACACATGGATCCTGCAACTTAAAGCAGCATGAATTAGTCTGTTAATAGAAATAAGAAAACAGACCACTTGCACAGCATTTCCTTGCAGAGAGATATTGTTTTTTTTAAAGAGCACTACTCCAGAGAAAGTCCTGGTGTAACCGGCCATAGTATACCCCCAGGTGGGAGTGTACCCGGGGTTAAAAGGGCCTATGCTAGATTATACTTGGGTATATTATGGCCTGGGCCAATTTATACGCTGGGGTGTGTTAGGGCCTAGGCCAAACCATACCCCCATGATATCAATAGTGTTGAGCGATATACACATGAAATGGTACATTTTATTTAAAACTCAAAACCTATGGAATTTGATTGCTTCAACCAGAAAAACTCATCAGAAAAAATAAAAACTTCCACAAAGATTGGATCTGTATCATACTGCTCCGAAGTGTGAATAACTTAAAATAAAAGTACATTTCTAACACTATAATGCTCTCAAGTATAAATGTTCAAAGTTCAACACTGATATGATCATTTTGATCATGCTTGTTTTCAAGATAAAGTGCATGTTCTGTTTAATGTACATTGAGACTTGTGGAATAAGTCTACCAATCCATGTAGTCAGACTTTTGTGTGGATGACAATGTCACAACTCAATAGATTAGCTGTGGCCATGATCTCAGCTCCGTTGCATAGACTCGATCATGAGATGCCAGAGGGGTTTACATATGCATTCAAATCTTGGTTCAAGTAGTCTTTGTTTTTTTTTGTCAAGACAGTCTTCATGTGGTGATGACTTTAACTCTGAGAAGGGAGTGGTTGTTTTCTGATCCTGTCAAGATATAGCTGACTGCCCGGAAGTTGTAGTTTCATCACCTTTTGTTTTATATATACCCTGTGGTTGTCCGAGGTCCCTTGTTCTTCCAAAGTCTACAGCCTTACCAAAAGTAAGGCCAAGTGTGGGGCTAAGTCTGCCGGGTCTGGTGGCTCAGTGGACTAAAGCAGCCACTGCAGGGGCCTGTGTTCGACCTCATGGTCACAGGTTCAAATCCTGAGGTCACAGGTTCAAATCCCGACGGGTCCACTCAGCCTTTCATCCATCTGAGGTTGATAAAATGAGTACCATTGAATTTAGTAGTAATAAACATCTGTTCATCGCCAGGACACCTACGGGTAATCGTGCGCTTTACAAAATGCACATGTTATATATAAGATACTTTCTTCCTGAACTTGGTAGTGGGTTCCTTTGGGCATTCATCGGCAGTCACTGGGATAATCATTGGGGGACTGGGGTGATACTGGTAAAGCTTAAGGTTGGTGGCATGGTAGGTGTTGCTTAGTACCTTGTCAGTCTTATTGTTCTGTTTAACCCGCCCCTTGGTCAAGGATTCCACAACTGTTGAGGGTCAAATCCAGTGTGGTTCCAACTTTTGTATTCAAGTGATGAATACAGCACAGACACTTTAAACAGTGGAACCAGCAGCAATGTCTTTGCTGTTGTGTCGGTGATCAAAGGCATGCTACTGGTGTTCCTGGGCAGAGTGGATATTGTTGTTGGCGATTGAACGGAGTGTCATGGATGATTGTTAATTTAACCAGAACATCACAATTGACATCTGAAGGAGCATGGGACCCACAGTATCATCTTCTGAGATTTTGAGGTGAATGGGAATCTTCCGTCCACACATGACCTCAAATGGAGTGCACTTGGTTGAGGCATGCACAGATGTGTGATATGCCAACACTGGGGACTAACTGATCCCAGCTGTTCCCTTGGTCATTGACTAGCTTACTAAGATTATTTTAAGTGGGGCCTGGTGGGGTATAGTTTAGGACACTTTATCTCCCATGTATACTTTGCCCTAGGCCAAACTATACCCAGGTTTAAGTGTCCTCTTTCATATGGGGCATATTGTGGCCTGGTCGGGTATGGTCTGACCCAGTCTATTTTGAACCCCGGGTATTGTTTAACCTAGGACACTTTATGCCCTTGGGTATACTCTGCCCTGGGCCAAACTATACCCAGGTTTAATATAGGCAGGGGTATGTTTGGCCTGATTCACAAGCCCTGAAAGTGGAAAGGAACTGGAGAGTAAGCAGGCTTATTGCTGGATTGGGACTGAGTGAGGTGAGGATTATGTGTGGGTGGGAGGGAGCTTGAGCCCGCAGGCTGCCTGCCCTGGATCTCATCTGTTTTCCACTTCATTTCCTAGAGCTCCTAGAACGGTGGTAAATAGTATAGTTTTGCGCTGTTCTTAGTTTTTAATTAGGAAGAGGTCTTGGTAGAATAAAGTTGGAATGCGATTCTCTATCCTATTTTAACTTTTCACATACAATTTTCTTTGTTGCACTGCACCTACCCGTCTGACCAGATCCTTATGATTGTTCCTTGTGTTGGCATGTGTAAACCATGTGTCCACAGACGGTACTACTTGGTCTCAATGATCTAGAGACACTGTACCCAGGACGGAGGGCCACATGAGAATATTGGTCATACATGATATTGATGGGAATCCAACACAGGTGTTTATTTTGCGAACACAGGGGCAACCATCTTCTGGATGACGCCTTGAGCTGGTACTCGTACTAATTTGAGACCATAGCTCCTTTCCTGATACATGAATCAGAAGTTAGACCCATAGGTTTTTTAGGATGAGCATATTCTGGTATATAGGGGATACAACCTATGCGTGGTCTTTAAATATCCCTTAGGCCCTCCCTAATGATGTGTTTACAGACTAGCCAATTAAAAACATGGGCGGAGCTTTCACTGCATACTTCATTACTGCATGCCTCGCAGAGCGAGCAGTGCATGAGCCCTGCCGCTGTAGGCTTGACCAAAAAAAGACTCCTTACCTGGTTATAAAATAGATTATGGATTTATAAATAAAACGAGCCTAAAATAATACAAATCTAACAAATTGAGTGTGTGTGTGTGTATGTATATATCCGATACGATCCCAACCACTTCCAGAAGAGCCCCTGGCGAAGAAGGAAACTCCGGCCTCTGCAGCAAAGTTTTTCAGGCAAGAAATACTTTATTTGTCACCCCTCACGACGACGAGTTTCGGGCTATGCAGCCCTTGATCACATTCAGCTTAAACTGCGCCATTTTTTTTCTTTATATACATGTGGTGAAAGTGCACACCTGGGTTGCATTACAATAGCATTCACAAGGTTAAAAGGCAGTGTAAAAAGACTATATTAGCATGATGTGCATAGTATTTCTTCTATACCTGACATCAATACATGCTGTAATCGCTATTAAAATATTTATAAAATACTTCAAAATGTTTGTATGTTGCACACACATTATTAGTTTCCTAAATTATAGCGTTTTTTACAAAAACTGATTACTTGGATACAAAACATTTCTATCTGGATAAATCCATATTGTATCAATGTTACTATGTAACAATACATTACTGCGCTACCCTTGTGCATAATAAGTATAACCGGATAAATCCAGGCAACCAAGTACTCAGTGAAAGTGCATAGTCCAAACAATTCCTATTATAAGGACTAATAAGACAGTGCAAAAACAGTAGTGTGCAAATAAGCATAAAGAAGTGCAGTGCAATATTAAATATAATAAAACCTTGATTAATATTATAAAATACAATATACAAATTTCATAGCAAGCATGTATTGTAATTAATCAATAATAAGATACTCTGTCCGGGTAAAATATTAAAATTGATAAAATTATTCAAAATTTGCCTTATTGCTAAAAATCAGCATATTATAAAAATAATAATCAAGATGAGGTAACGAAAGGGTACTGACTTGCTGAGTGGCAATGCCATTATATAAATGATATTATTGAACAATGGACGACCATCCCTCCAGCACTCTGGCCCGACGTGTTTGGGGAAATCCCCCCCCCCCCCCCCCCCCCCCGAAGCGTGAAATTAAGACACTCGGTGTGTGGCTCGAACCAGAGCTTTCTATGAAAACACAAGCAGCTAAAACTTCGGGCACCTGCTTCGGGCTCATGCGCACGACCCGCAAGATTCTCCCCTTACTGCCACCAACTTCCAGGAAACTGCTCAATCAGGGACTAGTACTGTCCCGCCTGGACTACAGCAATTTGGTCTACCTGGGAGCCCCTGAGGCCACCCTAACTAAGCTCCAGCAGACACAGAATGCGGCGGCACGCCTGCTCACCAACCTCCCCTCCAGAATGTCCGCCAAGCCGGCCCTCAAAGCTCTGCACTGGCTCCCTGTGCGCCAAAGGGTGCAATTCAAAGCGATGTGCACGACACATAAGCTGATCAACGGATCTGGTCCGGCGATCCTCAGCAAAATGATCACCCCCTACACAGCAACCAGATCCCTACGATCCCAGAATGAGAACCTGGCCAGCATTCCTAGATTCAAAAGAACTCGCACAGGAGGACGACAATTCTCCGTTCAAGCAGCTGTTGGATGGAACGCTCTTCCCCACTCCCTCAGACTGGAACCTAACTACCTGGCATTTCGCAAGAAATTAAAGACACATCTATTCCCGAAATATAGTCCCTCTATAAGTGTCTCTCCTCTCCCCCTCAACAGGATCACAAATCTTATAGCGCGGGGATGCCCTTGGGTCACCAGGCGCTTTAGAAATCGTTATTAAATTAAATTAAATTAAAATTAAAATATGGCAGAATAACTGTTTTAAAACCAAAATTACTTTGAAAATGGTGGGCAAAATATTATGACCCTACAGAAAAGTATGCATATCTTCTGTGTTGTTCAATCCCTGAGGCCACTTGCTGTCAAACTCTAGTATTAATTTAGTTTCAAGTTGTCTAAGTTGACGCTCTCTGTTACCACCCCACTTAGAATTTGGAATGGCACTGACAACATAATATGATAGACAATTAATGTCCTTGTTATGACAGTGCGTAAAGTGCCTGGCTACAGGGTAGGCAGGGTCATTCTGCAGTATTGCCCTTATGTGCTGCAATATTCTGACGTGCACTGGCTGCTTAGTACTACCAATATACTTTATATTTATACACTTCCCTAGCTAATACAGAAATTCTGATGTAGTATGCTTAGGGAGGTAGGAATCAGTGCCCCATGAGCCAACACTAGATAAAGGGTATTTGAGGGTCCAGACAACACCAGCACGGTTGTGCTTCCTCCTTCGTCTGTGGCTTTCGTGTTAGTGACAAACACAGAAGCCATGGACGAAGGAGGATGCACAACCGGGAAGTGTATAAATATAAAGTAAATGTCTATACACATTGATAAAAATAGTATCATCACACTATTTTGTACATACACCTTAATACATCTTTTTATTGTGGAAAGACATTAGTGAGTGACAGGGGGATCTGACCCTGGTCCTGACGAAGGGGCATGGCGCCCCGAGACATGTTGACCCGCACAGGAAAGTAAGCCCATTAATCCGCTTTATCTTTCCGAATCACAATTTCTAACAATACCAGCCAGTGTTTATTAAATAGTTTTTCTATCACCAGGCCAGGTATTTTTTAACACCACTTATTTATATCGCCCCTGACCCCACTGTCACTCACTCCAATTCACTCACATAGCACTTACATTAAAAAGTTGCTCCAGCGTAGTCGCTTGTCGCAGCACTGCCCCGTCCCGCAGCGAGGCGGGAAGACCCAGATGATGAAGTATGACACCAAGGGCTCTATTGGTGTGTGAGGGGTATTTTAACACATTTTGTGTATTCCATCAACAGGATACACACTGACTTTATGTGAGGTGGACCTTGTTGATTAATAGTACTTTTGGAAGAGGAGGACGTGTCCACCTAGGTGCCACCCAGCACCACCTCTTCACTCCCCCCCCCCCCCCCCCCTTTTTGATTTTCCTGCCAACACACTAAACCAGGACATGTAGGCCGCCATCTTGTGACTCGATAATTGAGTCACAAGAAAAGAGTAAATGAAAAGTTGAAAAACAAGAAAAAGGGGCAGGGTACAAACACCCTGACCCCCTAGGCCTGCTCAGGGTGTCCCACAAGGACCCGCAGGGTTCAAAAAGTATTATCAAAAAATTGTCAAGATTTGCGCTGGGGTCAAAAATCCGGCAGAAAAAAAATGAAGCTCTGTCCCCGGAGGCATGCCTCTTTAATTAGCAGGGGCCCCCCAGCCCCGGGACAGCCACCTCCCTGGGGCTTAGTTTATTGAATGAGGAGGGCTTGTGGCCCTCCACAGCCCTGGGGGCCGCCACCTCTCCAGGACTCTCATATATTAAAAATAAAATGTGTGGGAGGCTCGAGTCCCCCCCACACCTCCCGGGGACCACCACCTCCCCGGGGTTTTGCAAATAAATGCGGGCCAAAACTCAAGATTTGGCGCATGGGTATGTGTCTTAAAATGACCCAAATGCTCACTTCGAGGGCTTAAAACTTGTTTATTCACTGCGGGAAGTGATATAAACAACATTTAGAGTTAATTCATGTTCATGCGAGAACGTCTGATTTTTCATGCATAACGATCGATGACCTGCGACCTGAGGAAATTGCTCTCAGATGATGCTAGAAATTGGATTTCTGGTTGGTTAAGGCTTGCGCCAAAGCCATGTAGAAACCAACACTCTAGTCAGGGCAAGGGAGTTGCACGCTAAAGATAACCCCTGCTCACCCTCTTGGTAGCTTGGCATGAGCAGTCAGGCTCACCCCCTTGGTAGCTTGGCATGAGGAGTCAGGCTTATCCCGGTGGCAATGTGTAAAGCATTTGTGCACGCACCCAGCAACAACATCCCAGGCACACCTACAAAATGAACTCCAAACCAGGTTATAACAAAATAGCCTTTGTATTCTCAAAACACATAAGAATAGTAAACACATAATATACATGACCACTGTCTGAACCATCACAAAGTAAAAGTAAAACATGTCATAATTGTACAACCAGTAACCACTGGTATCACAGTACTTAGCATTAGTCTGCAACATCAACTACATTATGCACAGCATCACATCAGGCGCGAATTACATTCTGTGCCAACCTCACCCGCATAAACACATTATGCAATCCTCTCACATTAGGGGCATAAATCACACAGTGAAACATAATCTCACCAGCATAAACCATAACATGCAAAACAACCTCATAATCATACACATATTTATAGGTATAGAACGGATGCATCAAACATAGTCATACATTACATTTCCTAGCACCACATAATCATATTAGGGCCTGGCACCTTATCATCCTAGCAATCCCCTGGCCAGCAAGGGGGCTCAAATGCCCTATGTTCCAAGAGTCAGGGTGCGTTGCCAAGGCAGTGGATATCCAGGGTGCGCACTCTGCACAGACCTAAAAGTTGCAGCTGCCCACTACTTGCTGGGCAGCTGAGAATATCCACTGAGGGCCTAAACAGAGCAGCTGGCACTAAGTGCTGCACAGTTGTGAATACCAAATGGAGGGGGGCACTGGCACTGACTGTGCCCTGCACACAAATATGCCCCAAAACGTTTCAGCTGCATGGGCTCTCGCAGGACAGCTGGGATCAGCCATAAAACCACGGGCACCACAATGCCTCTGGACCCCCACTGCGGACCTATGCAAAGATCATGCCCATGTTGGAGGGCAGGCACCAACAATGTGCCCCGCAAATCCCCCAAGTCACATTTGCCCCCTTGCAGGTGGGGACCCGCTATCTAAATGGCCAAAAGGGAAGAGGAAAAGCATGGGCCCCTATAAAATAATTATACCCATTGTTGGAGCCACGCAGGCTTGGGGAAACAACTGGGTCCCAGGTTGGAGACAGCAACAACCAGATGGCGATCTTTGCGACCATCCTCCCCCTCTTCCAGGTGGGGGTAGGCTGAAACACTGCCACTGTGGATACTCCTCTAGTGCCAACCTCTGCACTAAGTTTACATGGAGGCCCCTTTTACTGGGGCTCTGTACACAATCCCTAGGCACCGACAGTGTGCCAAGCCCTCGCTGGACTCGGCACCAACACTGCTTACGGGGAGCACAAGATCTGCTCCAACCCCAGCCTGCACTCACCGGGATGCCTTGGGACTCTGCTGGACTCTCTGCTCCTTCACTCAGCATGCGGGCATCAGGAGAGCCCCCAGTCCTTGGGGACTCTCTATCCTCTTTGCTGCAGGAACAGCCTCACTTCTCCCAGTCTCCTCACAGCCTGCAAGACTCCCTCCATGCCTCACCTCACTTTGCCCGGTTCCCCTCCTGGGACCCGGGGCTCCTGTTGCACATGCAGGGCTACCCCTGGCACATGGGTGCCCTGCCCCAGCATACTCCGCCTCTCCACTTCAGCCGGGCCCCTCCTGGGACCCTGGACTTTGTTTTTCAACCCCTTGGAGGGTGGGTAGGCTCCCGTCCTATCTTCTGCCCTGATTTCCTCCTCAGCTGTGCTGCCATTGGCTGGCCATATTAGCTCCACCCACAACCAGGCAGGTATGCTGGTAGCGGCCCGGAGAAGAGGTTTCAACAGCTGCTCGGGCTGTGGAGGTGAAGCGTAGGGTGGGCTCCTGCTTCAATTCAGCACAGAGCGGGGTGGGCACCCACATAAAGCAAAACATAAGCGGGGTGGGCACCCGCATAAATCATGATAATCACTGCATCCAAGCGGGGTGGGCACCCACCGAAAGTCATAACGGGGAATCCCTGTGATGGGGATTCCCTCCCCAAGGGCTGCAGCTCAACACTGCCCAGCCCCACGCTTCTCCCTTTCAGGGGAAATTAGATTAAAGCGCTCTCAGGGCGCTAGGAGCACCAAAAGTCCTAAAGTTCCTGGGATAAAGAAAATAAAGGAAAAGGTCCCAAAAGTTCTTTAGGTATCAAGGGGCCATGCAGGGCCCAGGGAGGCAAGCCTTCATGGCAACCCCACTATGCCCCAGCAGGATTCTGGCACAAGAACAGCACCCTTTCATGGAGACACAGCCCCTATATTTATATTAGCAACTTCCTTTGTGTAAAGGTGCAGGGTTTGGGGAATCAGATGCAACTGGTTCAAGGGAGCTTTGGAGCACTTTGTTTTGCTCAACTTCTCCTTTGTCAGGTGGGGGCTCAGGGATTAGACGCACCACAGGGGGCAGAGCCGGCATTGTGGAAGGAAGGCACAGTCCTATTCAGGTCCAAGGTGCAACTCCTCCCTCCCATCTACTTGCAAACTCCCCTATTCACCACTGGGAAGACTCCCCCTGTCTCCTGAAGCCACCCACACCTCTCAGCTCCTGTCAATCACAAGTCAGACATTTAATTCACATCAGACAGGCAGACACACAGTACACAGAAATGCCAACTTCTAAAAGTGGCACTCCCCCAACAGTCACCATAAATCTGCGCACACCATCGTGCAGCATTTATTCTCGCGAATTCATACATACTAAACCTGCCACTGCACTCCTCTCATACCAGGAATTACCATGGGCACACATATCCACCATGCATTCCTATGGGAGCGCTGGCCCATCTTGTCAGAAGGCAAAGACACTCTTACCGCCCAGTGGTCTTGCAGAGGAACAGACGTGGCGTAGTTGAATAGTACTCCACACCCTCTACAGTGAAGTAGTGTGGCTCACTGGTTAGAGGCGGCAGACCCGAGAGCAGAGGACGGCCTGGGACCAGGGTTCGATTCCCGGCGCGGCAGGTTTCCGGACCAGGGTCAGCGGGCTCGATAATTCTCTCGCCTTGGTGCCCACTCTGATCAGCGATCACACTCGGCAACTCTGGGCACTAGCTTGCCTCATCTTCACCAACGGCCCCACCAGACCGCCGGGGATGCCTGGTCTCACCCTGGAGATACCCATTAAGGGACCATCTCTCAAGGAAGCCAGGAAGGGTTTTGCAGCGGTCAAAGCGCCTTGGGACCCTACGGGTAAGTAGTGCGCTATATAAATGCCAATACATTTACATTTACTGAGTCCCCCAGAGACCGTGGAATTCACACGACTCCCAGTGACTCCGCAGGGGGAAGGGGGAGTGGATTAAATAACAAAAGACAGAAGAGACTGCACTTTAGCTAATCTGGAGTTTCCTTGTTCAGCCCGACCTGCAGACCAACTTCTTCAGGAAAACTAAAGACATTCAAAATTAGAGATTAGCACACTCCTCTCTATTCTACTCTAACTATGCTACACCTATATTCAATCTAATTACCCTTGCTTTCTGTGCTTTTGCTTCTCTTCTTATTGTCTTTATTTCGTGCCTCTTCAATTGAAAAATACCTACAAATAAACTACATTTATTATTACTATTCTAAACTTATTCACAAGAATTATATTCGCTAAACTCATGGATTCTTACCATCCTTTTCTTGAAGAGTTCTTTCTATGTCTTCCTGACTAAGTCACTATTTATGGTTCCTAATATCTGTTGCACTTACTAATCTAACTGTCCCATATCTAAATTCTACCTACAAGATCTACTAATTACTACTTTAGTAACTCTATATTTCTAATTGAAGCTCTTTCTTTTCCAGGTAACGTTGCAGCTGTCACAGGTGAGTGTTCAATTCGAACTTCTTTTTATTTAAAAATGCAAGAATCCTTTGAACAGTCTTTAAATCAATATCGTTTTTCTTTCTATAAAGGTTCACTTATCTGTTTTCTTCTCTTCTTAATTCTGCAGGAACTGCCAGATGAAGAGGGGTTCAGGTAACTCTCAGGCGAGCATGCTACGCAGAAAGAGTCTTGAACTCCGTACTCGAAACTCATGGGACACTCCTTCACACGTTTACAACACACACACGCGCGAAGAAGCTGCTGAAAGACTTCTAATTCCGGTCCTGAAACTTGTGAGACACTCCTTCACACGTTTTAAACAAACGCGCAAAGAAGCTGCTGAATGCTTCTTCTCTGCAAGCTGAATTCTCCGGAGGCACCCAAGAACTCGACCGGCTCCGAAAATTCCTCGTGAAGTGCCCAGCTCAGAATCAGCGCGCGCCTCACCTCAGACTCTGTGCACCTGTGGCTCAGTTAAAGACTAGACCGCAACCCAACCAGATTTGAAGCGGCCATCTTGGAGTTCAATTTACTATGTAAAGATTGCCAAGAATGTTTTTGGGGGCAAGTCTTTGTTTTAAATACTGCTGAAATTCTGTGCCCTTTATTAGGAGTCCTGACAGTACCCCCAACAAAGACGGTCCTTCCATTCTTGGTTTGTTTGGAAGTCTTTGGTGGAAGGATTTACCCAATCTAGGAGCATGTCTGAGCTATTCTCCCAAGATTGTTCTTCAGGTCCGTAACCCTTCCAGTCCACCAAATAATACAACTGCCCTTTTAGTCTTTTAGAGTCTAGAATCTCTATTACTTCATATTCAGTTCCAGTCTCAAAGTGGATTGGTTTTGGTGGAGTACTCTTTCTTAGTCCTACTGCCGTCTTTTTAAGCAAAGAGACATGGAAAACTGGATGAATTTTCCACTTCTTGGGTAACTGTAATCGACAAGTCACTGGATTAATTTTCTTGTCAATGGAATAAGGTCCTATGAATCTAGGTAGGAACTTCCTATTACTCTTTAATCTAAGATTCTTAGAGTTCAACCAAACATTGTCCCCACTTTGCAAACTAGAACCTTCTTGTCTCTTTTTATCTGCACAATCTTTATATCTCAGTTTAGCCTGTTCTAAATTTTGTGTGGCTGATTGATGTACTTCTAGATGTGTCACTAGCTCTTGTACTGCAGGGACTGTAATCTCAGTGCTACTTAGTGTAGAATTAGGATGTTTACCATAATTTAAGTAGAATGGGGAATACCCTGTCAAAACATTCTTAGCATTATTATGAGCAAACTCAGTGGCCCACAAATAATCTGACCATTCACCATCCTGTATCCAAAGGAACAACCATAGATATTGCTCTAATTCTAGGTTCACTCTTTCCGTCTGTTTCAGGATGGTAACTGGTGGACTATCGAGCCTCATTTCCCAATCCTACTAAAAAGGCCTTCCAAAAATGCGACAAATTGTGCACCTCTGTCCGAAATGATTACCTTGGGAACTCCATGAATTCTAACTATGTGTGCACTAAAATGGTATGCTAACTGTTTTGCAGTTGGAACCCCCTTCAAGGCCAAAAAATGGGTCATCTTAGAAAAGCCATCCACTACCACCAGGACTGTATCCTAGCCATGGCTAGTAGGCAGATCCACTATCAGATCCAACGTGACTGTATGCCAAGGACCAGGAGGGGTAGGAAGTGGCTGCAAAAACCCTTTTGGGGCTGCACGTTCCGATTTTCCCTGTGCGCAGATTTCACACGTTTTTACATAATCTTCAATGTCTGCAATCATTTTCGGCCACCAATAATGTCTCTTTATTAATTCTTTGATTTTAGTTTCACCTTTATGACCTGCCAATAGGTTGTCATGACATTCCTTTAACACTTGACGCTGCAGTCTTTGTAGTAAAATTTATTAAATTGGCCTTTTCATTCAGTACACTCTGTTCCTTTTTCATAAGACAATAGCATATAAATGCATCAAATTAAAAATGTGTGCTTTAATTGTTGTCAAGTTTCAAATGCAGAATTCACCAAATTTTTTCCTCAGCTTGACCTGAGCATTAACCGATCCGGATTATCTGCCATTTTAGCTGCGCCCCATTGATTAACATTAGCCACGCCCCCTCATTTGCTATGTTAGCCCCCCCCGAAATTAATTCCTAGTTGTGCCCCTGCATGCATGCCACCTCTTCCAAGCAGCCAGCCCAGTGCTTTTTATTTCTCCCCCCCTTCTATGCCTGTGTGTAAGCCATTAAATTGAAAGGAGAGGCGGACTCCGCCTTTACATTGTTACAGGCTGTACAGCTTTTACATAGACTGCACCTTTAACCATGGCGGTTGCCCATAGGCTCTGACTTAATCACATTAATGAAATACACTTTGAAGTTGTACCTCAGAATGTACAATAATATGCTCCGAGATCTGCACTTATTATTTTGTTGCTTTAAGCCTATATTGCGACACTTTTGCATGTCCTTTATCGATCTAAACTGTTCATAATAGTACTGACAGTCTTGATACATGAACTATGCTCCTGCGTCTTGAGGTTCCAGTTCTTTCCGGTAGCTATTCAAGGAGAGCCAGCGGGAGTAATGTCTGCAGTTAAAATCAATTGTAATGCACTGCATTCCTTGGTTCGAATCCCTTTATTGTGTCCACATCTGGGTCATGAAGTCTCTAGGCTGCTGATAAACCACCATATTGCAAGTCAGAAGCTGAACAACCTGTAAAAGATGTCATTCTGTTTCTGGTGAAAACCTTTTCTTCTGCTGTGTAAGTTATAGCACAACTGGAAGTATCTACTTGTCTTTTACTGTCCATCTGTGTCCTGTGCTTCTTTGGTCTATGGGTTGGAGCCCTCATTTGGTTACTGCAACAACATTTTGAGGCTTGTACTCTCCCCACAGTCAGCCTGACACCCAACCCTTTCTCCGCTTACTGAACAGACCCTGTTAGTAACTGGTTTTCGTTTCAGTTAACATCAGCCAATCTGGTCTGTCAACTTTCAGTGCGCGATTGGCATAGCCAATAGGTCTCGCCTTTAGGACCTTATAAGCAGTGCTTTAAATGGGCCGGTACTCACCGGTACTGAGTACCGGCACTTCCTAAATTTATCACTTTGAGTACCGGCACTTCTCTACTGCCCGAGGAGAGTACCGGTACTCATGAAAAGGTCTGCTCGTGGCTGTGCTGTTGAGCCGGAATGGGACATGTCACTGGCAGCCGAGTCGCCGCTTATGCAGCCCTCTCCCGCCCATCAGAGCCCCAGCTGAGCTATTCAGCAGGGCTCTTTTATATAATGCCCGATGCTCGCCGTCATGCTGTGCTTGACAGAGCTGGGTGGAGATTCATTTTACCTGCTAGTGTGCGCGCGTGTGATTTTCAAAGCGCAGCACTTCAGGTAGTGAAAAGTTAAGTCAGTGCAGGGTAACACTTTGAACATAAGAAATGTTATCAGACAAAAGGGCGGCGGAATTTCACACGTCCTTTCTCTTGATCTGATGGTTAATGCCCAGACAATGCGATCGAAGAGGCCCCTGGAGTGCTAATCTAACTGTTTTCTGCACTGAGGCGCCCACCTTCCTAACGCCAAATGCCTCAAGGTATGTTTCTTATATGCCCAGGCTGTGGCAGGATGTTGCCTTGCGTGCCAGCCGGCCCCAGTGCACCCATGAAATTCCCCTGCTGCATGGAGTTGAAGGAGGAGGCCGGTGTTCGAGAATCCATCACCTGCCCACCTCCTCCTGACCTCTGCCCCAGACTCACCACGCCATTGTGAGCCTCATGGTGGCAGCAGAGGGCACAGGCAGAGACACTGCAGCAGGGCTCGCCATCTGACTCCCTGAAGAAGAGACAGGCTAGAGATCCACGCGGTGCCAGGCCAGCAGCTCCTCGGTGGATCGTTCTGACAGCTGTAAAGAGATAATTTAATATTCTCCTGCTGCTGACATTTAAAATGTTTGTTACGAAAATGATTATGGGGCTCCAGCACGGCAGGGGGCCTTGCAAATGGGCACACTAGAGTTGTCTGTCTGGGCTGAATATGCCCTACGTTTTGTCTAAACTAGCAGTTTTGCTGATTTATTAGTAGTGCAAAGTGTTTACCATCCCTGCTTGACAGTGACACTACAAAGCAGCACCCTTTATTTTCTCAGCACAGTTAGACGTTCTAAATCAGAGATAACTTATGGGATTATTGTTGCCGCTGTCGAGAAGTCAGAGTTTTCTCTACTGACAGTTTGCACTATGACCATTGAGTAGCGTAGATGGTTAAAGTGCCTTCAAAAAGGCATATTGTATTGTACTGTATTGTATGTAGATAGCTCAGTGAGTTGCTGTTTTTTCACAGAGATCCCTTTGTTATATGTGGTTTGGCCGCACCTGAAGCTGAGGTTGGGGTGGAGGGTGCTGATTTTTATTGAAATTAAATAATAGCTTCAAAAGCACCTGCTGCCGAGTTTGACTTCCTTGTTGCTCAAATGAGTGCAATTTCTGATATTTGTCTACTTCCATTGACTTCATACCATGGTTATGCTCGCTATAATGTGCCCCTCTAAGTGTTACACATCTAGTTGTTGCCTGACTCTCGTAAATCCACTGAATCTATGAAAATGTCACACATACGCAATCTGAAACATTAGCAGCTCGACTCAAATGTGTCATTTTTTTATATTTATACGATTCCCTCATTTTGCTAGTGAGAAAGTGTCACTCATATTGTGATGTCACTCATAATTACAATGAAAATATGAAAATGTCACACATAGCAATCTGAAACCTTGGCAGCTCTGGGGTCCATTCTGGCCCTGTGCTGTCAACACATTCACACTATCCTCTGCATTTGCGTAAACACAGAAATCCTGGCAATCCCATGGCAGTGGCAATTAAAAAAGCCATACTGAAGAGTATAACATGGCTTTTAACATGCCGAAATCTTTTGTGTGTCTGCTTATGTTTGTCTGTTTGCCTGCATGTGTAAGCCTGTTTTTTAGAGAAAAAAGTGAGAGAGAAAGAATCAAGAAACTCTCTGGAGGTATTTTAAAGAAAATGGGTGGCCCTTTGTGTGTACATGTCTGCTCGGCGACAAAGGTTCATAAATAACGTAGTAGGGAGGGTTGGTGAGTGAGTGAGTGGATGGGTGGATGAGTGAGCCAGGGTGGATGTGCAGATGAATGGATGGATGAGTGAATGGATGGGTGAAAGAGGGTGGATGATTGGATATAAGGGCCGATGATGGGTGGATAAGTTAAATATTGAATGGATTAATGAAAGGTAGAGGATGGATGAAAGGGTGGATGGTGGATGAGTGAAAGGAGGGATTGGGTGAAAGTGTGGATGGAATGAAAGGGCGGATGGTATTAAGGAGTGAAAGGGTTGATGGATAGATGAGCGAAAGGATTGATGGATGAGTGAAAAGGAGGCTAAAGAGATGGATGAGTGAAAAGATTAATGGATAGGTTTACGGAAGGATGGATAGGTTTGGATATGAAGGGTGGACAGACGGAATGGTGACTGAATGATGGATGAAAAACTGAATAGACAACAGAATGTAAACAGTAAATGGTGAACATCAGCAGGTAAATGGTTGGATGAAAGGATGAATGGATAGATCGATGGACAAGACAAGAGATATCTTCTGGGGAGGGTCATGATGATTTGCCTGGTGCCATAAGAGCTTTGGTTCGAAGTGGGGATATTTTCAGTTTCTTCCTACTCACTTGCTCAAAAATATATAGTATTGTGCTAAACAACAGCAATTAACAGTATGGCATTAAGAAGGTGCAACTATTGAAAAAAAAAAAGGAAATGTTAACATATTATTGCATTTCTCTTTCATTTTGTGTAATGAGTTAACCTGCTTTGTTTATATAAACACATTTATCATGTGTTTTGGTGCGTGCTGCAACTATTATAGAAGTCGTAAAGTATCATCATGTCCTGCCCTTAGCCCCGCCCCTAGCCCCGCCCACTCACTACAACGCTTGCGCATTTTAATGAGTACCTGCACTTATTTTTTCCCATTTAAAGCACTGCTTATAAGTATTATGTTATGCAGCACAATATCCGTGGTGCAACAAAATTAACTGTTGCATAGCTAAACACTTATAAGGTCCCAAAGGCGAGAGCTATTGGCTATGTCAATGCTTGTTTAATCAGCTGTGACCAAGAGTGGCATTTTATCTTAACTTTAAAACTGGATGTACTGTGTTTTATCTGAACTTTGCATTGGAATGATGATTTTCCTATTGCATGATTGTATCTTATATGGTTGTGATTGCTTCAGAATAAAGATGTGTTAGTGTTATTATGATTATTATTATTATTACCAGTACCATGTTTCTACAAATAAAGTTGGTCATGAAATGTTGCAATCTGCACATAGTGTCTTCAGACAAAATATATTTGAAAGTAACCTTATTCAACATAAGCCCTGAAATCATAACTTCTAATTAACAGAAGGAATTATACTGAAAATGTACATGTAATTTTAGATGTCATATTTTCACATATACTTTCCGAATCATAGTTTGATATTAGTTTATAAAACGTTACCTAAACATGTAGACAGATCTAATAGTTTACAGTTGATGTTTGTAAGCAACACCGGAATCTCTCTTGATATAAATGGCACTTTCTAGGTTCACAGAAGGAAATTGAACACATTTGTTCCCTGCTCAACAGAGGTGAGATCGTCATTTTTGCTCTGGGAAAAGGTCAGGCGTGTTGGCTACCGACAGGATCACTGCCCCTGCTACTGTGCCACCTCTAGACTCTGTCATGTACTGCATTCTTGAGTTACAAACAGATAAAAAATATAAACCAGCAGGCATAACTCACTGAACTCTGCTGATTGATTGTGTTTAGTCCTCGTCTTTTGTCTTCATTCTGTGGTTGTGCTCTGTCATTTTAAAGCGCTTGTACCCCGTTCTGAGGGGCCGAAGCGCATCGGACCTCAAGACCTGGATTAATGATGGTGAAAGATAAACAACGAGGACCAGAATGCAGTTGGAAAAGGTGCCTGGAAACAATCTCACCTAAGCGGCAACGTTCTTCACTCCAGAAGCACAGGTGCCCGTCGGAAGCACCTTCAGCCCCTCAACAATGCTGTCGGTGTGCATTCCAGATGTATATTTACAAAAAGAAGCTTTTTAAAAATATTTTTTATATATTCAATTCCCAACGTCTATGTCGGATAAAAAAGTAGAGTTGATTTTTTTGTTTTTTTGTTTAAAGATAAACGGAAATCCCGGCCCCACAGACGGCCCCGCGGCGCGGCTCCGCCCACTCCCACAGGTTTAAAAGCCCCTCGGGTAGCGCGTCTCCAGTACTAACCTTGTATTGGCTCTGTGCTGTTTGTGCGGTCGGTGCTACAGCAGATTTTCTATTGTACTTTTTTTTCGCTCGGCCTGTTATCAGCATGGTGAGGAAGATCAGGAGTGTGGTAAGTCTCTTGTTAAATCTGCGCTGTGGAATTATTATTCTTTTTCTGGAGAGGCCTGGAAGGGGGTTGGAGAGAACTAGTGCTCGTTTGTTCAAACAAACCACCTATTGAAAGCGAGAGGGGCGGAACTGCTCACTTGGACAGGTTTTTCTTTAAATTGTGATTCCTCGTAGTAGTAGGAAATTGTTTCTCTAATTTGGTATTAATTAGTAGAGGTGAAGCCCAGCTCGTGGTACTGTTGGAATCTTGAGTTTTTATGTGGCTTCTGCTTGCCTCCTCGCTCTACCCTGGATGTGTGATCTTTGGGGCTAGAGCTGGCGACTCTCGGCGTCGGCTCCACATCCTGTGATTCCCATCAAAGCCTTCGTCTCACCCGTGTGTACGCAATGAATGTGACCTAATGTAACTGGTGTTGATGTAAAGAGCTCTAAATGAAACCTCCAGAAACCAGCATGGCGGTAAAAGCAACGCCTTAACCTAATGAAATCCAATGAATACCGATTGACTGGCCGGTTTGTACAAAGTGAAACCAGAAAACATGCTTAATTATGTGACCTTGCGCACCGTTTTCTTCATTATCGCATGTATATGAAGGCTCTTTGAAAGGTGGGTTCAGACCACAAGTTGTACTAATACCTCTTTGACTTGATAAAACTGCGGTTGCTGAATAATCTGGGTCCAGTACAGGGTGTAAATGACTGGCCTCTCTCTTACTATTTAAACATGCACCATTAGAGAACTATCACTCGATACATTCTTATTGATGCGGTGTCATGAGACTTATTTCAAAGCCTTTCCATGTTCAAGAAATATACGAATTGAGTTTTGAATGAACTTTATCATATTTTAAGTGATGGTTGTTGTATGATTTACTTAGCAAACCTTTTCAGGGCTCGGCTCGTGCTCTGAGATCCGAGCGAGACCCCTGAGTCTGATCTGCCAGTTAATTTGTTGCCTCGCCTGTCTCTCTTAGGCGCAGCTGCCAAGTTTCTCCAGGCTAGCAACTAGTTTGAGCTTTTAGCCAATGGGATCGCGAGCGCGCAATAAACCGCATCTTCATGTTCATAGCCGTGTTTGTGACTCCAGTCAGTTTCAGGCACATTGGGCTTTAAGGGGCGTTGGGTTAAGTCTCCGCAGGCGACTGTAAGTTAATGTAACTGTTCTAATAGTCCCGTGTGGCTAATTGTTTATCTGATATTTTGCCAGTCAATGGCCAGTTTGAAGTTTCTTTTTGACCTTCCCTCTGCTGCTAGGCGCTTTGTTTTGAGTTGGTCTGGTCCTTAGTAAACCCGTTCCCATCACTCTCATCCATGGGAGAGTACTGATTAGATACGTCACAAGTGTGGCTTTTACTCAGTGTCCTAGGGCCGCCCCTAACGTTTGGTTCTCTAAAGACCTCGTGAAGTCTGTAATAAACAGCACCCTTTTAGATATCGGAGTCTCGGCGTAGAACAAGGGGTGCATGTGGTGGGTCCCTGCACATTCCTCAGGAGTAACCTGAGGATCCTGATTGTGGCATGTAGATTAGTCTCAATGCAACTTCGAGGCTCCAAACATAGGTGTGTGAAACTCACTTAATTTGCTTTTGCAAAATTGTGACTCTGCAAGGTACATAAAAATGTTTCATTTGAACTTGACCTGCTTCTCCTCCTTGGGTAGTGCTAAACAAATGCTGCAAACAAGAACTTATTTCTGGTTATACGTTCTTAAAAGCAAAGATGTTGCAGGAATTGCTCCACGTGGTGGAATGCTATAATTTAGCACTAGGTGAATTCGTAAAAGATTAGAGTTGTATTGAATATTACCAGGACCTGGGGGCATATATCAAGGGGGTTTATCTCCGCTTTTTGGGCTTTAAAAGCCAAGAAAGCGGAGATAAAATTATCTCCCTATTACCTAGCTGTCGCTAACACCAGTTAGCGACAGCTAGTAGGAGATGGCGACCATCTTGGGCCCCACTTTGCATGTCAGTGAAATTTATCACTAATGACATGCAAAGTGGGCCTGCCAAGATGTTAGCGACTGAAAACAGTCGCTAACATCGCTATCTGCTATTACCAACTTTTGGAGATATTCGCGCTAAGCTCGAATATCTCCAAAACCTAACACCTGCCCTGAGCAGTTCCTAGCCATGTTATCCAATGGAAGGTGGATAACATGGCTAAGAGCATTAGCTCGGTAATGCATGAATATCGCTGACTTTTCAGCGATATTCATGCATTGCGGCGATTTTTATCGCATTTGCGATAAACCTTGGTAATACCAAGGTTTATTTGCGGTAAAAATCGCCGCAGCTCAGCGGTAAATTTATGTCTCTAACCAAGCAATAGCGATGATTATCGCTATTGCTTGGTAATATGCCCCCTTGTTCCTTATGCCAACTAGTGTACGTTGTAACTTGCAGGTAGCAATCTGTCTTGGGGTGAAACTCGTATGTAAAACAATCCAGGGCGATTTTCTCGTATCACTTGTTTGCAGCTCAAAAGCTGAACCTTGGCTGGAGTGCTCTGTGTAGGGCAGGAGGCGGGCATCTGTCATGGCTGCTACAGGCCAGATGAACTACAAAGGTAATTGGCAGAAGTCTTTCTAACTTCTCAATGATTACATTACCAATCTGTTCATTTTTTTTTCCAGGCTCAGTTTGATGACATACTGGCACTGTCCCACTCGAAGCTGGTCGTTGTAGACTTCACGGCGTCTTGGTGTGGGCCATGCAGAACGATCGCACCTGTGTTTCAGGTAAGTAAGTCCCTCTTTAATGCGATATATGTTAGGACCCAGTTATCGAGGCATCCCCTGCCGTGTGAAGGACTGCAAATAGGTCTGGCTTTGTGCCCTGCTGAATCTGATGGGGAGCCTGACCTCCCTATGGCATCACCAGTCCCCATAAATGGGATCGGCAGCCTTACAATCCACTGCACTTAGTGGAGCCGCAGCGGGTAGCGAAGGGTTGCCCACAAGGTACTCCAACTCTGACTGGCTCTCCTGCTATGGAGGACATGCCCGGGACAAGGGTAGCCCTGTCTGTGGCTGGGCCACCCCACTTGCTTCCTATAATCAAGAAAAGAGGGTTCCCGATTCGAATATAGGCAGGGTGGTCGGGGGAATATCGTGGAACCAGAAAAACAGGTGACTATCTGCCACCCTCAAGGTGTATTTTCTAGTTCCCCCTCACTTGCTTCATCTGAAAGGCATTGTAACTATTTAGACAGTGGCTCCTCTCGGCTCGTACGCTAAAGGGTTTACCCCATCATAGTACAGCAAGCATTAAAGTGCTGAAGTTTATAAACTTTTATAGGAGGACCCTGGGGTGCGAGGGAGAACATTTGAGCAGCATGTGAATTTTATAAAATCATTTCCTTTCTGCCTCCGCATTTCAGTGGCACCAACATTTGAACTTTTATTACTTCAGTGCACAGAAGTTCTTTTTAGGTCTGGTGAGCTCTTTCTTTGCCTTGCACTAAACAAACCTTTTTAGCTGACCGGATTCGTTCCTCACGGATGCAGCAGCCTCTGCATGTGCTCTAAATGTTAAGGGCAGCATCTCTTATCTCCTCTCACTGGTGAAATGCCCTGGCTGTAAACCCCAGACTTCACAGGGGGTGCAGACTGAATGAGACACACGGGCGTCTACAAGTGAGAACGTGTACAGACTGTTTGTTACAGGCAGTCTTCGTTTTCGGTAGTACCCACAACTAGGGGAAAGCACTTTGCCTAAACCCCGTTTTTCCGATGACCTTACTGGTATCACTTAAGTGATTTGCTCAAAATCACAGAATGTTGTTGAGACAACAGCTGAGACTCAACACTTTATTCCCCAGGCCTGATGTCGGCTGTTCTGTCTAATGAGCACTGCAACACATCCTCTCCCCCCCCCCCACGACCACCTACTTCTCCACTCAAATTAAGCATACAAAGCACAAGTTTTGAGACATTTTCTATAGCGCAGCATCCTCCTACTTAAGTTAAGGGGTCCCAATATGCAATGCTTGGAGAAACTGCATAGCTTTAGCCATACCTAGTTTTGCATTGCCATTGTTTATTTTAGTTGTAACCAGTGATTGAGTTTCCACTTTTTGTATTTTAAAGACTGCGGATGTCTCACTGCACTCTATGCCAGTCCACTCTACTCTTTACCACTCTATACTACGCCACTTTATCTGCACCGCTCCACTTTCTCACTACAATATAAGCAGTGCCACCATACACAACTTTACACCACTGTGCTTCATACCACATTTGCACTACACAAATTCACACCACACATTACACAACTAACCATTACAATCCACATAATTGCACTCAAACCACAAACCTCCACTCTATAACACAAGCTTAAAAGACATTGCCATTTACAACGTCAATAGCTCTTAAATAAAAAATGCAAGACCTATTGCTTTGCTAATGTTTGTTTCAGTGGATAACCTGCTGCTTGCCTACTCGTCCAGTGAGTTTCTGTCCACCGCGCTTTCAGTTTTGAAGTGCCCCCCCCCCCCCCCCCCCCGCCGCAACACACTATACAAACATCAGTCTTGATTTGAACCGTTCACACAAAGCGGTTGTAGTAACAAGTAAAGAAATAGCAACCTTTCTTTCCCCAGAAGCCTTACTGGGTGCTGGCACCTTGACTCTAAAGTGCCAGTTTATGCACTAACACTGCAACGCGAGCGAGGTTCCTGGCTACTGCTAAAATAAACTCATACCAGCGGTCACCCGCGCTTTGTAATTTTTTTCTTGCTGACCAAGTCAGGCCACTTACATTTAGACCCTGTGCTCCTGTCCAGGGTGGCCCTGCTCTCAGTTCACACGATTTTTTTTTTTAATTATTTTTTTTTAGCCCCAGTGTTGATTTCTGTCTAACATGGTAAAGCACAAGACCACCTACGGTTGACTCCTCTAGACCAACATAAGCTCTCCTGGACTGCTTAAGGCGCGCGGTGGGAGTAGTCTCATAAGGCACTGAGCAGGTGGAGCGCCATCTGTCGCTCTCCTGACCTTCCAAGCCCTGCACCAGTCCGGCTTGGTGTGCAAAACTGTTGTGGCAAGTAACGACCTAGATGTGCAGTCAAGTTGAAGCAACCGAGCCAATACCTGCTGGCTCCTTGGATTAAATCCACATTTAAGGAAAGGTCCAAAGCCGTGAGGTAGGACCACAATTTTAATAAACGGCCTATAAAAGTATATGGAGATTCACTCTCTGCTCCATCCCTGGAGCCAAACCTAGAGTGGATTGATTGCACTTTAAGTGGGAAACTCATCACCAGGTTCAGGTTAGGATTAGTGATGCGGGAGCTTGGCTTCCTGCTTGGTCAACTTGAGCTCTCAATTTCTGATCTGTCCATGTGATCCTGTTTCATTTCACTATCTATATCTATAACAAATATTGTCTATAACAAATATTGTCAATTAACACTGTTAACAGGGATTACAACTTCTAGATCCCTAGTGTATCTGAAACCGCTAGAGTCTCCACGAACTGTTAACATCTGTTCTTAAAGTGCTATTAGTAGACTGAAATCATTAGTTTTTAACTTAAAGGTTTTATCCTGTGATGGAAGCTTTAGGCACTTTATTGTACCAAAATTGTATGTTGCCACTATGCCCTGCACTTTACATGCCAGATAAGTCTGTGGAATTTACTTCCTTGACACATTAAATAACTGGTGTAATTACAGAGAATTGCAAGTTTCTGGCTTTTAGCCAAGGTGTTTTAACGCTTTGTATATATTTTTAAGTGATTGTTATGGCCACACTTATGAGTAGATTTTATTTTTTTTGTACGCAGGTAGGACAGTTCTCCATAATCTGCCAGGTCCTCAGTTTGTTTAAACCCTCTGAGACTCATGGCAGCATGCCTTAAAGGCTGCTCTATCCTAGACTAGTTGGGGTGACAGTTACTTGCATTAAAAGGTGGTAAAGATGAGTTTTGGACAGAACATAGCCTGAAGGTTGTAAGAATTCTGCAATACATGGATGCAGAGATCTATCCACCCATGCTAATTATCAATGTTTTGAATTTAACTTCTGTATTTCGAGGACTTTTTGCTCTCAGCAAACACTTGCTACATTGACGCAAACCTTCATGCTCTTGTGCTATAGACATTTAAGGCGGTAAGATTTCCACACATTTCTTCAGTACTTCCAATGGTGTCCTTCCTGCGTCCTGCAGGACCGCATACTAATGTGTTCCATCGTGAAACCTTCATTTTACTCTTCTGCAAGTGGGGGCTCCAGAAGGTAGAGCCTACTTATGGATTGGGTACTGATCAGAGAGAGGACCTGACTCTACACTTCATAGGCATGTCCTCTGTAGTGCACTGTTATCAGCTCGCTGAAGGGTCGATTCATAAATGTACTTGGAGATGGACAAGGAGGCCCAATTGATGCAAATGCTTAAAGTGCGCCCAAGTCAAACTTCGATACTAATTTGTTAACAACTAGAGGCACAACGAGGCTGCACCTTAAAAGGGCCCTTTCTACTGTGGTCTGATTGCCATGAACTCTTTTTGATTGAACTGGTTAATTGTTAAACTTCGGATAGCATGTCTGTTTCTTATTATTGTGAAATTATTTACTCGTCCCGTGTGCATCCTACTTCGTGCTGGTGTTTGATGGTAAATAAATGCCATACATGAGTTTGAGTTTGAGTTTGAGTTTAAAATTACTTTTAGAGCGCACGTATACCAGCGGTTTCTTGGCGCTATAACTAACATGGATCCGGGGCTAAAAGGCTAGGAGAGCTAAGGAGTGTTATTCGAAAGACTTTGTGAATAAGTGGGTCTTGAGGTGTTTACGGAATTGAGAGTAGAGAGTGATGGTACGGAGTTCAAGGGGAAGGGAGTTCCAAAGGGTTGGGGCAAGGGTGGCAAATTTAGAGCCTCCCCACTTCTTTCTCCGGTAGCGTGGGATGGTGAGGAGGGATTGGGAAGACGAGCGGAGTTCCCTGGTGGGAACGTAAGGAACGATCTCGGAGGAGATGAACGCTGGTGCCAGGCCAAGTCGGGCCAGGAAAGTGATGGAGGCGAGCTTGAATTGAATTCTGGCTCGCACGGGGAGCCAGTGTAGAGATTTCAGAAGAGGGGTAGAGTGGTGAAATTTAGGAAGTTTGAAGGCCAGGCGGGCCGCCTGGTTTTGTATCTGCTGTAGGCGCCGCAAGCTATATGCAGGAATGCCGGCATACAGGGCGTTGCCGTAATCCAGGCGGGACACCACCATGGCCAGGATGATACGTTTGGAGAGCATTGAAAGTGAAGAAGTGAGACACCCTGCGTATAGTGCTCAGTGAAAGGAAAGAAGATACCACAGAGCTAACCTGGGAGTGAAGGGTGAGTTGAGAATTGAGTTTTATGCCTAGGGTTTTGACAGAGGAGGAGGGTGCAGGAGAGGGGCCAAGAGATGGAGGCCAGAAAAGAGAGGACCAGGGGCTGGATGAACCGCCCGTCAACACCAACTCGGTTTTGTCGGGGTTAAGTTTGAGGTGATTGTGGTTCATCCAGTCCCTGATATGGAGCATGACAGATTGAAAGTTTAGAACAGAAGAGGGGGAAGAGGATAGATTGAAAACAAGCTGGAGGTCATCCGCATAATTAAATACGGCGACCTCCATCTGTTGGAGAGAGAAAATCAGAGGAGCGATGTACAGATTAAACAGGAGGGGGGAGAGGGAAGAACCTTGGGGAACCCCGCACTGAACTTTCCGGACGTCCGCTGTGAAGTCACCCAGGCGAACGGCCTGGGTGCGGTCGCTCAGGAAGGAGGATAACCAGACCAGGGCGGTCCCCCCGATCCCCGCCGCCTTGATACGGGAAAGTAAGATGGTGTGGTCCACCGTATCAAAGGCGGCTGAGAGATCGAGGAGCACAAGGGCCTGGTGCTGATTGGTATCCATACCCTCCCTGAGGTTGTCCAGGACCGAAATGACAACGGACTCCGTAGAGTGTGCGGGGCGGAAGCCGGCTTGGCGAGGGGCAAGGGCTCCATGCTTCTCCAAAGGAGCTCAGAGCGCAGGTGACATGGCGCTCGAGCACCTTGGCCAAAAATGGCAAGAGGGAGATGGGGCGGAAATTGGCAGGGACAGAAGGGTCTTCCCCGGGTTTTTTCAAAATAGGCACAATAACCGCGGACTTCAAGGGGTTGGGAACAACGCCTTGAGCAAGAGAGCTGTTAAGGAGGTGAAGGGGAGGGTCTGGGCAAGAGACAAAGATATGGCGGAGAATGTGAGCCGGACAGGGGTCAAGCGGAGAACCAGACTTGACCAGAGGCACCAAGGAGGTCAAACATTCCCTAGTGATGAAGGGGAGGGTGGTGAGTTCACCCTTGGGAGGGGGACATTGGGGGTCAACAAAGGAGGGAGAGGGGGGAGGGATGTTGGCCTTGATGGTAGCAATTTTATGAATGAAATAATTGTTAAGGGAAAGGCATAGTCTTCGGACGGGGCGGGCTTAAGGGTAGTTCTGTCCGAGAACGCCAGGTTGTGGACGATGGTGAATATCTCCTTAGACTGGTTTTCCGCAGCTAGAATTTTGGAGGAGAAATATGATGTTTTGGCCTCCAAGATGTCTTTTTTATACTGGATAAGGGTGTTGGTATACTCAGTTTTAAAGTGGGGCAATAGTTTCTCCTCCATGCCCGCTCCGCGCGGCGTACTTTTAGTTTGGTGGCCTTAAGCTCTTTGTTGAACCACCGATTGGCGTCCTTCTCACGTTTGGAGGTGATGCGCTTGAGCGGGGCAACGGAGTCGCGGCCGGAGGAGAGCCACTGGTCTATGGCATCAACCTGGGAGAAGGTGGAAAGGCCCTGTAGGGAGGGGAGGGAGGAGGTGAGAAGGGAGGAAAGATTTTCCAGGTTAACTCGCCCCCATGAGCGTACCCAGGTGTTTTTGGGGTGGGGGAGCTTAGCTGGGGGGTGGATAGGAAGGAAAAATGAAATCAGGTGGTGGTCAGACCAAGAACAAGGTGAAATGGAGAGAGATTCCACAGGGCAGTTCAGGGACCAGATCTGGTTAAGCGTATGACCTTTGATGTGGGTGGGGGAGTGAACATGGGATGTGAAGTTGAGGGATTGAAGGGTTTCGGAGAATTCCTTAGAGGACGGACATTCGGCGGGGTCGGAGGGCCAGAAATTAAAGTCGCCAAGGAGCAGAATGGAGGAGTTATTGACTGTAATGGTGGCCAAGACTTCCAAGAAGTCAGGGAGAAACTGTAGGGGGGATTGAGGAGGGCGGTAGGTAAGAAAGCAAGTCAGGGGGGGAGAGGTGGAAGTAGTGCGAATCACCAGAAATTCGGTGGTCGCAATGTCAGGCAGGGATAGAGTTTTAAAGGGAAGATCGGTACGTGCGATGACCGCCACGCCACCCCCGGCTCTGCCTGAAGGGCGGTCCGCCCTGAGGGCATAGTAAGTGGCCGGTAAGGTGGATAGTAGGGCCGGGAGGGAGTCATCGCAGAACCAGGTCTCAGTTAGGAAAAGAAGATCTGGGGCATGAAGATCCAGCAGGACCGAGAGTTCATGAGCATGGGCGACAGCGGACCGGTTATTAAGGTAGAGCCGTGAGGGCTTTGGGGGTTGACGAAGGGACAATGTTACAGAGCGAGAGATAGGGGTCAACTGTGGAGAGAGGGAGGAGAGGGGGGGCGGTGGGGGAGAGACCAAAGGAGGAAATGCGAGAGCAAATGGAGGCCGTGATGGGCCAGGGACCCTGGAAGCTGCGTAGTAGGTCCGGGGTATAGGTGATGAGCGGGGCGGAGTGACGTGCCCCTAGTCCCGGCCAGTCGCGGACGGGCGCAGATGGGCTTGCCTTAGGCGCGCCTTCGGCGCGCAATCGTCGCGCCCGCTGCGCTCGTCCGCTGCGCTTCCTCCCAAGACACATGAAATGGTTTTATTCGTATGTTCAAAGGTATGAAGTGTATAGTGTGGCCTGACGCATGTTTCTTAGCAGGTGTGAGTGTTTCCATGACGAGCATAACTTTGATTTTCATTATATACTTTCTGCAGAAGATCAGCACTGAGTACCGTGGTGTAGTATTTCTGAAAGTGGATGTTGATGACAGCCCGGTAAGTGAAACGGAGCCCTTAACACCGATACTGTGGTCAGTAAATGTAACTTTGCGAAACAGGGAGGCCCCACGCCCACCCCACTAAAAAAGAATTGAACTACAACTTGGAGTTGCCACTTGTTAGCCCTTAGCCAGAGAGATCTGACGCAGGCTAAAACAAAGTAGGGTTGCGTTTAGTTTTAAAATTCTTCTTAATTTAACATTTTCGCGGTCTTGGTTTGGAACTTCTTCTCTGCATTCCCAAATTGAGCAGAGCGGTTTTGAGGAGACCTACGAAAAGCACCTTTATTTTAAAAGTATTTTTTTTTTAGTCTCCGTGCACAGGTACTGGCTGAATTAACGAGAGGGTTACATTAAGTTTCTACAACCTGAGCATTTGAGTCCCTTTTTCTTGGCTGGCTTGGCAGTCTCCACGACTTGATTTTAAAATGTGTGGCCAATATACTTCTGTACTTCGAAGATGCATTTGCATCAACCTCCATTAACCTAATGTAATGAACTGCGGTAACTGCATCTGAACGTGTGGCATTCTACAGGTGCTGATGGTGACTCCTGGAGTCGTGGTTTGCGTGGCTGGGTGTGTAGAAGGCATGACACTCCCGAAAAACTGTCATTTCAATTATAACATTTACCATTAAAAGAATGTGCTTGAATTATATTGTCGTGTCTTCCTAACAGGTGTTGGCCGAAAGATACAGAATAGAAGCAATGCCCACCTTCATTTTCATCAAGGATTTTAAGAAGATATGTGTAGATTTCTGCTTTTCTATCACAATTTAAAGTTCTTTAAACAGCAAATTAAGACCCCCGCTATCAGCTGAACCCTTTGTTTCTTGTGGAAAACTAGAATTAAGTGCCACACAATAAGCAATGGAACTAAAATACCCGTATTGTGGTTTCTGACTCTTTAGCTGCAACGTTGGCTAGAGACCAACTAAGCTTCTTGGACCTTCATGGCATCAGCATTTTATGAACTGCTCCCTTTACGTCCATGGTACTGGAAATGGACGGGGGGGGGGGGGGGGGGCGGGGGGGCTCCTGTGCAAGTATATTGGAGGTCCCTTTCCGCTAATTTGATTCGGTGGATAGTTGAGGCCGCTGGGTGTGGCCGGTTATGCAAAGAAGCTGCTTTCTTTCACAGGGAGAAAACCACTAGAACATTTTTACAGATCTCCATTCGGATGTGTAAGGGCTGAACAAAATTGAAAAGCAGCAAGGTTTACATTGTGTGGTTTTTTTTTGGGGGGGGGGGGGGGGGAGGGAGTTTAAGCTTTTAATTTTTTTGTTATTTTTTTTTTATTTTTTTCCATAACAATTTTTCCGTGAGGGATTGTAATATGGTAAAGAAAATGTCCCACTCACTCACTGAAGTGAGCTGCGAAGAGCACTGTTAATCTTTTAATAGTATTTTCATACACCAGTTTACTCTTAACATTTGAGACGAGGATATTTTGTCCTGTCCTTGAGCTGTGATGTTGGTGTCTACAATAGGTTGTAGCTTATTTTCTCTTTTTTTTTTTTAGGTTGCTACAGTGAAAGGAGCTAACGAGGCTGCAATCAAAGCAAAACTGAGGGCACTTAGCTGATTTTAACACTTTTGTTGTTCTGCACTGTGGAAATCTGTTTTGTTCTGTTCTAGGACCACAGCAGATATGAAATTGTTGGAACTCGCATATTATATATAAACTTTTATTTAGATTAATAAACCAGTAGTATAGCAGGCCCTTTTAAGGGGCTGATTATTTAGGCATTAATTTATTTTTCTAATAAAAATATTTCACTTAACATCCCTTCCATCTACTTGATTTCATCAGTGATATTTGTGGTGTGGGGGGGGGCAGCAGTCTGCTTGACAGGCCTTTTATTTCCACTGAACATTCCTCGGTGCTCTGGAGCCCTTGGAGGCTTGTTTTTGAGAGTCCTGGTGCCTCTAACTTCCCAGCTTCCTGGGGCTAATTGGAACAGGCAAGGTCAGGCTTCAAGAGGAGGGAGTGTAGGTAGAGGTCTGTGATCAGAGTGACAGGAGAGATTCCACAAGGAGACTAAGGGAGCAGTGCTACTTGGAGCTTGTTTGCCAGGGCTGCTTTTGGTTTCCCAGTCTGGCCCGGACAAGCGTTGTTACGAATTTGGATCCTAAATGGTTATTATGTAATGGTCCAGGCACATGGAAGGGGTGGCAGGCTAGGGACCGTTTCAAGCTAGTGGATATACGCAACTGGGCTTTAGCCCAGGTTTGGCTCTTTACGCTTGGAGAATCCTATTGCACTCCTGTAGGAGAAACTAACTGTGGCCTACCCTCATCTCCTTGGAGGCTCTGGTCCTGAACCCCTTCATCATTCACATTTCAACTACCAGCACCAACCCAAACCTTGCAAATAGAGGGCTAATGCTAACCATGGTGCTACCATGCAGTTATTTTAGTGCTAACCCATGCAATAAGACCACTGCCCACAGCATTACAGGTCGCGTGTAATGACATGAATACCACAAACTTGAGTCCATGTTCCTAGTGTTGTACAATGATCCAAGCTGGACTGTCACCAGGGAAAGCAGATTTGCTTTGGAACATAAATCAAAAGTTGATTTAAGCTTTCATTGAAGTAAGAATCAACGGCTCTATAAATTTCTGTTCTAAGCAATATGCTTGATGTAAACTTTAAACTAGCACAGAAAAGCAATGGGTTTGTCTTGCAGAACAAATGGGCCTGCACATTGCGGGGGTTGTAAGCAACAGCAAGTGTTCATTATCTAGAACTGCTGATTTTCAAAGAACCAAAACTACAAAATCAGTATTGGGCAAAGGAGGGCTTCTTTTGTGCTCTTCCTGGGTAGAAGTGCTATTTATCCAGACTGCATTCTGTCTCTGAAAGTGAAGAGCGCCAAGAGCAAAGTGGGCTGAACTTTGCTCTATAATGTACTACACCTCTGTCACTGTGAGACCAGTATAGAGAGGGATCTCATCACCCCCTGTCCCCAAGCAAGCGCACAAAATGCAGGGGCAAACACTGGTGGAGAATGCGATGGACTTGTAGAGTGCAGAAGAAAGAAGCCCAAAGAGCGAGCCTGGTGGGCAAAGGCTAGTTGTAGGCGGGGGTTCACCTGGTTTAATGACTGGAGTGGCAACATGACCAGGTATTGGTGTGACCAGAGTGATCCTTTGGATAGTGACTAAGTGTGTGTTGCTGAAAAGGACATCTACGGCATGGCCTACAATGGCTGTGGAATTGAGAATTGGCATGTCTAGGCCAGTGACCAGGATTTTGGGGTGTAGCATTTAGGTTAGATTTGGTTTCATTTATTTTTAAAATGGATGAGCACCCCCCAACTTTCTGGCTGTGATTGTCAGACTGATAGCCCGGTGGAACTACTCAATGCAATACAGGCGCCATATCCTCCCCCTATGAGTCCGTTATTAACTGACACAGAACGTAACTTTTGATAAGTCCAATATGGTACTTTTATGTGTGCTGCAGAAGAGTGAGGACTCTGAAGTTGTAGGGTGTGTTCTGTTGGCAGTTGTTACTTTGAACCCCCTGCGAAAGGCTGTTTCTTTTCACTGGGTGGGGGGTTGTGGGCAGGACTGGTTGATGACAAGATGGGTAGTGGAGTTGCACAAAAGGTAGGCTTGGGTTATGAAGTGTTGAGAAGGAGTTTGCTTATGTTTAAATTATATGGGTGAAGGGTAGAACATGAGGGCAATCTGTCTGATTTCAGCAATGGATGAGCTACATGCAAGTGTTTGTATTGAGTGATTGGTATATTTATTGCTTGTAAGGTAGAGGTTTAACTTGTTGTATTTCGGAGTGGGTGCACCTAGGTATTTTAGGATGCTTGGGTGTTGAGTGAGATTTTGTTAGTCTCATTTTTTGTGGTGTTAGGCTTCATTTTGTAGTGTCTTGAGGGTGTCTTCTTAATGAGAAGGGCTGGTGGGTTGTGAAGCTGAAGAAGAAAGGGGCTAGAATTGGGTGTGATGAGAATCTGAGTGGCTAAATTGGTTTGGAGCAATGGTTTTAGGTTAAGTGGGGGAAGGTTTTGCCTTATTGGTGGATCAGAGGGATGTCTGGTGAAGCAATATAATAAGAGTTTAAAGGTTTTAGTATGGGGTAGAAAGTGGAATTTTGATTAGGCAAAAGGTAGCTCAAAGATTTGGTTGTGAATGTGGGTTATAAAAATTGGGTTTCTGGTTGGCCGAGGTCTGCAACCTGGAGCAGCAGGAGCCTCAATCCTAGTCCAGGTAAGTCACAACACACCCTAAATTCTGTGATCACCTTCTGGTAGCTTGGCACAGCAGTCTGGCTTAGTTTAAGAGGCAATGTGTAAAGTATTATTGCAACCCGTTAAACAACATGGTAAAAAAAATTGGAAATGGACTAGGTCTCATTTATTTGATTGAGCGTTTGGCTTTGTAAATGGCAATGTGTTTTACCCATGTGTTATGGAGTGCATGAATGCATATGTAGTGGAATTATGTGGGTTGGAATTGTTTGTGGAGCAGCATGACGCACACGTGAGGAGAGTGGCAGAAGGAAATTGAGAAGAGCAGTGTGAGGCACACGGACAGAAGAGCAGCATGAGGCACAAGGCCTGAGGGAGGAAAAGAGCAGAGTGAGGTAAAAGAACGGAGGGAAGAGCAGAGCAGCGTGAGGCACAAGTATGAAGAAGAGCAGTGTGAGGCAAATTATGGTCCCCTTTTTTAATATATAAAATGAAAGATGTAGGAGCAGAAAATTAGCTTTTGGGAGTTTTACATAGCGTGAACTAGACCCGAAGGTATCGGAGCGCTTTACAGAAGCACCAGTTGCATTACAGAGGGACACAAATATTTTTTTTCTTAGGCACAGGGAGATTAAGTGACTCCCAACCCAGTTACCCAGCTTATAGGTCGACTGCGCTAGCCGTTAGTTCACATACTCTTCCCAAGTTTGCTACTGAAACCCCTAACTAGTACAAGAAGCAAGTAAAAACATTAATTAACTATAATGTGTAAAAATGCCTCAACTTGGAACCACGAATAAAATGTTTGCTTCCCTTCCTTTCCAAATTCTTGTACCAATCCAGTAATACATCGTACTGCAAGAGTTGAGGAATTTAAGATGAAGGCACTGATTCTTATTGTGCCTGCCAGTGAGACAAAGTTGCACATTTAATCCTTTGCCTCTCCGCAGAGTGCACAGAGCAATAGTTCCCATTTTAAATCTGAACTACACAGGAGTGTCCACACATTATGCAGTATTATGAAGCTTAGGCAACAGGAGTGCAGTGAGAGCCCAGTTAAGGAACCATTATTATTATTATTTTTTTTTTTTTAAAGGCACCACTCCTTTAATACCCTCTGCAGCTTCACTTTTGTATAACGGAAATTTGCAGAGTTTGAAAATTACAGTATGCTATACTGCATGACTGCAACAATCGCCCGCTAAATAGGAAACCTCAGTAAAACAAAACTTACATGTGGATGCACCACAACAGAGAATCACAAAGACCTATATGTGAAGTAAAGAGTAAGAAAACACATGGATCCTGCAACTTAAAGCAGCATGAATTAGTCTGTTAATAGCAATAAGAAAACGGACCACTTGCACAGCATTTCCTTGCGGAGAGATGTTTTTTTAACGCGTACTACTCCAGAGAAAGTCCTGGTGTAACCGGCCATAGTACTCCCCCAGGTGGGAGTATACCTGGGGTTAAAACTGCCTATGCTAGATTATACTTGGGTATATTATGGCCTGGGCCAATTTATACGCTGGGGTGTTAGGGCCTAGGCCAAACCATACCCCATGATATCAATAGTGTTGAGCGATATACACATGAAATGGTACATTTTATTTAAAACTGTAAACCTATGGAATTTGATTGCTTCAACCAGAAAAACTCATCAGAAAAAATAAGAACTTCCACAAAGATTGGATCTGTACCATACTGCTCCGAAGTGTGAATAACTTAAAATAAAAGTACATTTCTAACACTATAATGCTCTCAAGTATAAATGTTCAAAGTTCAACACTGATATGATCAAAATGATCATGCTTGTTTTCAAGATAAAGTGCATGTTCTGTTTAATGTACATTGAGACTTGTGGAATAAGTCTACCAATCCATGTAGTCAGACTTTTGTGTGGATGACAATGTCCCAACTCAATAGATTAGCTGTGGCCATGATCTCAGCTCCGTTGCATAGACTCGATCATGAGATGCCAGAGGGGTTTACATATGCATTCAAATCTTGGTTCAAGTAGTCTTGTAGTTTTTTTTGTCAAGACAGTCTTCATGTGGTGATGACTTTAACTCTGAGAAGGGAGAGGTTGTTTTCTGATCCTGTCAAGATATAGCTGATTGCCCGGAAGTTGTAGTTTCATCACCTTTTGTTTTATATATACCCTGTGGTTGTCCGAGGTCCCTTGTTCTTCCAAAGTCTACAGCCTTATCAAAAGTACGGCCAAGTGTGGTGCTAAGTCGGCCGGGTCTGGTCGCTCAGTGGACTAAAGCAGCCACTGCAGGGGCCTGTGTTAGACTTCATGGTCACAGGTTCAAACCCAGACGGGTCCACTCAGCTCTTCATCCATCTGAGGTTGATAAAATGAGTACCATTGAATTTAGTAGTAATAAACGTCTGTTCATCACCAGGACACCTACGGGTTATCGTGCGCTTTACAAAATGCACATGTTATATAAGATACTTTCCTGAACTTGGTAGTGGGTTTCTTTGGGCAGTCACTGGGATAATCATTGGGGGACTGGAGTGATGGAGAAGCCTCTGCATACTGGTAAAGCTTAAGGTTGCTGGCATGGTAGGTGTTGCTCAGTACCTTGTCGGTCTTATTGTTCGGTTTAACTCGCCCCTTGGTCAAGGATTCCACAACTGTTGAGGGTCAAATCCAGTGTAGTTCCAAATTTGTATTCATGTGATGAATACAGCACAGACACTTTAAACAGTGGAACCAGCAGCAATGTCTTTGCTGTTGTGTCAGTGATCAAAGGCACGCTACTGGTGTTCCTGGGCAGAGTGGATATTGTTATTGGCGATTGAACGGAGTGTCATGGATGATTGTCAATTTAACCAGAACATCACAATTGACATCTGAAGGAGCATGGGACCCACAGTATCATCTTCTGAGATTTTGAGGTGTATGGGAATCTTCCGTCCATACATGACCTCAAATGGAGTGCACTTGGTTGAGGCATGCACAGATGTGATATGCAAACAACACTGGGGATTAACTGGTCCCAGTTGTTCTCTTGGTCATTGACTAGCTTACTAAGATTATTTTAAGTGGGGCCTGGTGGGGTATAGTTTAGCTTAGGACACTTTATCTCCCGTGTATACTTTGCCCTAGGCCAAACTATACCCAGGTTTAAGTGTCCTCTTTCAGATGGGGCATATTGTTGCCTGGTTGGGTATGGTCTGAACCAGTCTATTTTGAACCCCGGGTATTGTTTAACCTAGGACACGTTATGCACTTGGGTATACTCTGGCCTGGGCCAAATTATACCCAGGTTTAATCTGGGCAGGGGTATGTTTGGCCTGATTCACAAGCCCTGAAAGTGGAAAGGAACTGGAGAGTAAGCAGGCTTATTGCTGGATTGGGACTGAGTGAGGTCAGGATTATGTATGTGTGGGTGGGAGGGAGCTTGAGCCCGCAGGCTGCCTGCCCTGGATCTCATCTGTCTTCCACTTCATTTCCTGGAGCTCCCAGAACGGTGGTAAAGTAAAATGCAATGCAATTTCGGGTTCTGGCATTGCTTTTTAAAAAATGCATGTTTGGCTAAAAAAAAGAGTTGAGCAGCAGCACAAAAGTAAAGAAATGGTTACAGCCGCCATTGTGGAACTGGTTCGGGTTCCAGTATTTAACCATCAAAGTTTGAGAAAAGAGTTGGGTGTCTGCTCAAAAGTAAACAAAGGGGAGTGGCTGCCATTGTTGAACTGGTTCGGATTCCTGCTTTGTAAAGAGACTGTTTCATTTTTAAATGTTAAAGTGTGAAATAAGTGTTGGGCGGCTGCTCATTGTTGAAGGTGAAGCGCACGGCACGCCGCTCTGTTTGTAAAGCATTTAAAATTGAAAATATGTATTTGGGCAGCCACACAGAGGAAAAAGTGTGGCAACCATTATTAATAAAAGTGTGCTGCAAATAAAAAAAAGAATTTGCAATGCAACAGTACTTGCATTTATGCGAGACCTATTGCATCAGACAATGGGAGGTGGAAAGCCTGGACAACGAGAGGGAGGAGGAGGTATAGAAAAGTAGTGCTCACAGTCCACATAAAATGTACCCTACTGTGTAACACTCGAAGTAAAGGGGTCAGTAGCCATGGAAGGGTACAAATGACGACATGGCCATAATAAGGAGGGACTAACAAGTCTCATGATCAGAAGGCAGCATTTACGACAGACAATGACACTAGCCAATTAAAAACATGGTTGGAGAGTGGTCGGAGCTTTCACTGCATACTTCATTACTGCATGCCTCGCAGAGCAAGCAGCGCATGCGCGCTGCCGCTATAGGCTTGACCTAAAAAAATTACTCCTTACCTGGTTATAAAATAGATTATGGTTTTATAAATAAAACAAGCCTAAAATAATACAAATCTAACAAATTGAGTGTATGTATGTATATATATATATATATATATATCCTACTGGCAGTCGCCAGTAGGTAGTTATAGTTAGGATTTTTTTCAATGTTAAATCTCAAAATTCTATTTAGAATAACTTTGGCGCCGGTTGACGAATCTGCCTGAAAATGGCCTCGTCGAGCTCTGGTCCTTCCCTGAAAGTTTGGGTGGGATGCGTCAAGCGGGGGCCGAGATAAAAGAGGGGGTCCCAAAAAGCGTTTTCCCCATGTTAATTTCCATAGGGCGGTCGACCTCACTATTAGCTCGAACCGCTGAATGGATTTACACCAAATTTGGCAAAATTGTAGGGACTGGTAGCCCGATGTGCCTTTGCTATGTCTCAAGATATGTGCTCCAGTGGATTTTGAGTAATTTAGGTTTAAAAAAAAATATATATCTATGGCAGCGCCCCGGTACGTGCGCCGGGCGCGCCACGTGACTTGCGCACAGAAAGCTGATTGGCTCTCTGGTGTCTGTAAACATTCCAAACAGTCCGGAGCGGCCGCCATCTTGTGGCTCGGTAGGATTGAGACACAAGAGGTGGCAAAAACAAAGGGGGAAATGACCATAAGGGGGCAGGGGTAGACCCCCCCCCCTAACCCGCTAGGTTTGATGTGGGGGTCATAAAAGGGCCCCGCAGGGCATAAAATTATTTTTTTCGATTTTCGCGGGGGGAGCGCCCGGTACGCGCACCGGGGAGCGTACCATGGGGGGGGAAAGAGACAGTTTTTAAAAAATGTAGCATTTTCATATAAATTGGAGGTAGTTCTGAAAAGAACTGTTTTTTTCTCTTTGTTTTATATATTTTTTTTTTGGAACATTTTTTGGGGGGGATTTTTTGTAGTTTTTCTGGGGTGAAACAAAAGACAGGGAATTGCAAACAGCTCAACTGGAGCAAAAAAATAGAAAAAAATTAAAGTTGCTTGCTGCAGTGATGGTTGTCTGCAGCTCGATTAAGTAAAGTGATGCTCTGCTCACCATACAATATTGTTTTGTTGCCATATATGCAAACAAATTTAAATTTTGAAAACTTGGTTTGGACATTAGGGACCATCTCCCTAGCCTCTGCACCCGATGGAGTGGGTTGGTTGGAGGTGCTGGAAGTAGAAGGATGGGGAGGGTTCTGGGTCAGTTCCCTGACTTCTGCTCTTGAATAATTGTTTGGGTGCTTCCTCTGCATATGCCTTATCATTGTGTGGTTCCCAAACGAATATTTTTTGTTTGGGTCCCCTCTTGACAGTTCTTGGTCACAGATGAGGCAAGTCACCTTTGCTGCATTTACTTTTTTGGCACCCCTTGGCATTTTGAAAAACTCCCAAATAAAATGTTCTTTCGGTTTGTATGGGGGATTGTACTCAGGCAGATATTGCCTCTCCTCCTCTTCGTCGTCCTCTTCTTCATGACCACCAATGTGGTCTTGTGGTGGTTCTTGTGGTGGTGGTGGTGGAGGTGGTGGTGGTGCAGATGCACCTGCAGCTGCTACTACTGAAGCCATTTCTCACAGAATGCAGGTCTTCTTCACTCCAACAAAGTGAAAATGAGGAAAAAAGGTGGGGTCTTTCATCATTTGGAAAACTAAACTGTTGTGAACCAATCAAAAGTGTTATTTTCAGGTCACATGACCCGACGCGCCCTGGAGCGCGTCGCGTTAGCGCGTCAAATGCTTCCAGGTGCGTTTACGCCGTGCGTATCACGCGGACGCGGCTACGCGATACGTCACGATCATGTTTTCGTTCGCGACATTGGCGCTAACGGGACGCTTCCCGGTTCGCGCACCGGGGCGCTTCAAACAAGTACGCTCTCCGGGGCGCTCACCGGGCCGCGCACCGGGAGCGCTCCAAGGCAAAATAAAAAATAAATAAATAAATGTAAAAAAAATGGGAAAAATTATAGGGACTGGTAGCCCGATGTGCCTTTGCTATACTCAAGTGTTTTTTACGAAAATTAACTTTCAAAAAAATATATATTGTGCTGCATTGGGCTATATATATGTTAGAGCCCAAATGTAGCCCAATGTAGCCCAAAGATGGCCACCAGAGACCAAGAAAAAACAAATGTAGCCCAAATATCAGCCATATGTAGCCCAACTATAGCCCAATGATAGAATGTACCAGAGTGTTCTAAAGAACAACTAGAGCGTTAACAGTCTTACTTATAAAGTGAGACTTATAGTTAGGAATTAGCATTTTAAAAAACCTATGAAATTCACTGAAAAAACCATAGGTTTCACACCAGTTACAGTTAGGAATTAACATTTAAAAAACCTATTAAATTCACAGAAAAAAACATAGGTTTCACACCAGTTATAGTTACCTGGAAATTTTACTGACATAAAACCATTGAAATTCCACGTTATAGTTAGTTGGACTCACTATAACTTGCGCGCCTGCAATGCACTGCCGACGACGTCACATATTACATCACTCATGACATGGTCAGTGACATCACTCATGACATCACTGATGACTCCATCCTTGTGACAGTGACAGACCTCCTTTCAGTGTAATGTAACCCTTGAAACACATATTCAAAAATAGAAACTAACATTTACAAAAAAGTGGAGATACCTATACCAGTTACAACAACCAATTCAGTAATTCCACCATTTATATACACATCCACTCATTCACCAACAGTTCTATATAGTCATTCATACATATACTCACTTATCATATGTAGTGAGACACCTTTACATCCGTTAACACACCGACAGTCTTCCAAAAGTTACTCACACACATACTCACACATGCAAATAAACTATTGAACATCTATTTATTTGCATATACAGCTATACACACACTAGCACATTACTTCTAAGGAAACCTACACATACTTATTCTCTTAAACAATCACTTATAGAAACACATACTTATTAAAACAGGAACTCTTTCAATCTCTCGCATATACTCACTTATATACATCAATACTCACATATATACATCAATACTCGCATATACTAGATTAAAACATATGTAGTTACTCATAAAGACACTAGTGAGACAGTCATTCACTCACTAACACACACATATATACACTAACAGTGAGTTAGTCATTGATGCATCTATGTGCTAAGTAACACCCCCACCAAACCATACAGACGCTCATACTGATACTAAAAAAACATCTAATAACACATATACACACACATGTAGCGACTCACCAACCCATGCAGCCACTTATACACAAAGTGAAACACTGATACAAACATTTAAATATTTAAACAATACTCGCTAATATATGTATTCACTAAGATACACTTAATAAGCCAGTTAACCAATCATTTTTTTTTTTAAACATCCATTAAGACACTTATTTAAACATTTATTCTTCCATCGACCTTTACATATACATATATAAAACATATCTATTTTTTCAGAAAGACACACATTCACTGGATGGTGTCATCAGTGATGTCATGAGTGATGTCACTGACCATGTCATGAGTGATGTAATATGTGACGTCATCAGCAGTGCATTGCAGGCGTGCAAGTTATAGTGAGTCCAACTAACTATAACGTGGAATTTCAATGGTTTTATGTCAGTAAAATTTCCAGCTAACTATAACTGGTGTGAAACCTATGGTTTTTTCAGTGAATTTAATAGGTTTTTTAAATGCTAATTCCTAACTATAACTGGTGTGAAACCTATGGTTTTTTTCAGTGAATATATATATATATATATATATATATATACACACAATCTCCTACTGTCGGTCGCCAGTAGGTAGGATCTTGTTTCTATTCAAATAGCATTTTTCTTTTGCCAATATCTTTGGCGCAGGTTGAATATTCTTCGCATAATTTTCAAAACTAGTGGGGCATTCCGGTCAGCTCCTGTCCTGTTTCAGGGTGATTCGTCAAGCAGGGGCTGAGAAAAAAGGGGGATCCCAAAATGTGTTTTCCCCCTGTTAATTTCCATAGAAAACGTTAGACAAAGCTACAGCCTGAACTGAATTACACCAAATTTGGTAAAAAGGTAGGTCTTGGTTCTGAAAGAGCACTTTTTGTTAAATGGTGTAGATTCCTTCAGTAGTTGCTGAGAAATTAAAAAAATAAAAATCTGAGCACCGAGGAGGATTCACTAACCCTCCTGAGAACAAGCTCAATTCTGATTGGCTGCCAACACACTAAACTAGGACGTGTAGGCAGCCATCTTGTGACTTGATAATTGAGTCACAAGAAAAGAATAAATGAATAGTTGAAAAAGGTGCAGGGTCATACATTCACCCCAGTACAAGGATCTGGGCCAGGGGTGAATGTATGACATTGTTCTACATTCTGTCCATCAACTGTGTTTTTTGCAATTTGTACCCCGAGTGTGCTGGGTATATTCAGATGTGAGTCCCAGGCTCTCCACACCACTGGAGTCAAGCTATCCAGGCTGAATGAAGGCTGATAGCCAGCAACCGGTCCTTGGATGCTTGATTCCGGTCTGGGAAAGACATGGCTTGGTAGTTCGGACTGGACTGTTCCCATGGGGCACAGGGTCAGAGCTGATTTGCATATAGCCAGTGTCTAACCCAGGGTGGTGTGGAGTGCAAAAAACCGATGGATTTAGTCCCAGATCCTTGTACTGGGGTGAATGTATGACATTGTTCTACATTCTGTCCATCAACTGTGTTTTTTGCAATTTTCACCCCGAGTGAGCTGGGTATACTCAGACGTGAGTCCCAGGCTCTCCACACCACTGGAGTCAAGCTATCCAGGCTGAATGAAGGCAGATAGCCAGAAACCGGTCCTAGGATGCTTGATTCCGGTCTGGGAAAGACATGGCTTGGTAGTTCGGACTGGACTGTTCCATGGGGCACAGGGTCAGAGCTGATTTGCATATAGCCAGTGTCTAACCCAGGGTGGTGTGGAGTGCAAAAAAACGATGGATTTAGTCCCAGATCCTTGTACTGGGGTGAATGTATGACATTGTTCTACATTCTGTCCATCAACTGTGTTTTTTGCAATTTTCACCCCGAGTGTGCTGGGTATACTCAGACGTGAGTCCCAGGCTCTCCACACCACTGGAGTCAAGCTATCCAGGCTGATAGCCAGAAACCGGTCCTTGGATGCTTGATTCTGGTCTGGGAAAGACATGGCTTGGTAGTTCGGACTGGACTGTTCCCATGGGGCACAGGGTCAGAGCTGATTTGCATATAGCCAGTGTCTAACCCAGGGTGGTGTGGAGTGCAAAAAAACGATAGATTTAGTTTGTACTGGGGTGAATGTATGACATTGTTCTACATTCTGTCCAACTGTGTTTTTTGCAATTTTCACCCCGAGTGTGCTGGGTATACTCAGACGGGAGTCCCAGGCTCTCCACACCACTGGAGTCGAGCTATCCAGGCTGAATGAAGGCTGATAGCCAGAAACCAGTCCTTGGATGCTTGATTCCGGTCTGGGAAATACATGGCTTGGTAGTTCGGACTGGACTGTTCCCATGGGGCACAGGGTCAGAGCTGATTTGCATATAGCCAGTGTCTAACCCAGGGTGGTGTGGAGTGCAAAAAAACGATGGATTTAGTCCAGATCCTTGTACTGGGGTGAATGTATGACATTGTTCTACATTCTGTCCATCAACTGTGTTTTTTGCAATTTTCACCCCGAGTGTGCTGGGTATACTCAGACGTGAGTCCCAGGCTCTCCACACCACTGGAGTCAAGCTATCCAGGCTGAATGATGGCTGATAGCCAGAAACCGGTCCTTAGATGCTTGATTCCGGTCTGGGAAAGACATGGCTTGGTAGTTCGGACTGGACTGTTCCCATGGGGCACAGGGTCAGAGCTGATTTGCATATAGCCAGTGTCTAACCCAGGGTGGTGTGGAGTGCAAAAAAATGATGGATTTAGTCCCAGATCCTTGTACTGGGGTGAATGTATGACATTGTTCTACATTCTGTCCATCAACTGTGTTTTTTGCAATTTTCACGTTGGAGGGCAGGCACCAACAATGTGCCCTGCAAATCTCCAAGTCACAGCTGCCCCCTTGCAGGTGGGGGGCTGCTGTCTAAATGGCCAAAAGGGAAGAGGAAAAGCATGTGCTCCTATAAAATAATTATACCCATTGTTGGAGCCTCGCAGGCTCGGGGAAACAACTGGGTCCCACGTTGGAGACAGCAACAACCAGATGGCGATCTTTGCGACCCTCCTCCCCCTCTGCCAGGTGGGGGGAGGCTGAAACACTGCCACTGTGGATACTCCTCTAGTGCCAACCTCTGCACTAAGTTTACATGGAGGCCCCATTTACCGGGGCTCTGTACACAATCCCTAGGCACCGACAGTGTGCCAAGCCCTCGCTGGACTCAGCACCAACACTACTTACGGGGAGCACAAGATCTGCTCCAACCCCAGCCTCCACTCACCGGGGTGCCTTGGGTCTCCGCTGGACTCTCTGCTCTGCTCCTTCACTCAGCATGCGGGCATCAGGAGAGCCCCCAGTCCTTGGGGACTCTCTTTCCTGCGGGAACAGCCTCACTTCTCCCAGTCTCCTCACAGCCTGCAGGACTCCCTCCATGCCTCACCTCACTTTGCCCGGTCCCCCTCCTGGGACCCGGGGCTCTTGTTGCACATGCAGGGCTACCCCTGGCACATGGGTGCCCTGCCCCAGCATACTCCACCTCTCCACTTCAGCCGGGCCCCTCCTGGGACCCTGGACTTTGTTTTTTGACCCCTTGGAGGGTGGGTAGGCTCCCGTCCTATCTTCTGCCCTGATTTACTCCTCAGCTGTGCTGTCATTGGCTGGCCATATTAGCTCCACCCACAACCAGGCAGGTATGCCTGTCTTCTGGGTCGTGCTGGTAGCGGCCTGGAGAAAAGGTTTCAACATCTGCTCGGGCTGTGGAGGTGAAGCGTGGGGTGGGCTCCTGCTTCAATTCAGCACAAAGCAAAACATAAGCGGGGTGGGCACCCGCATAAAATCATGATAATCACTGCATCCAAGCGGGGTGGGCACCCTCCGAAAGTCATAACGGGGAATTCCTGTGATGGGGATTCCCTTCCCAGGGGCTGCAGCTCAACGCTGCCCAGCCCCACGCTTTTCCCTTTCAGGGGAAATTAGATTAAAGCGCTCACAGGGTGCTAGGAGCACCAAAAGTCCTAAAGTTCCTGGGATAAAGAAAAAAAAGGAAAAGGTCCCAAAAGTTATTTAGGTATCAAGGGGCCATGCAGGGCCCAGGGAGGCAAGCCGTCATGGCCACCCCACTATGCCCCAGCAGGATTCTGGCACAAGAACAGCACCCTTTCATGGAGACACAGCCCCTATATTTATATTAGCAACTCCCTTCGTGTAAAGGTGCAGGGTTTGGGGAACCAGATGCAACTGGTTCAGGGGAGATTTGGAGCACTTTGTTTTGCTTAGCTCCTCTCTCCTTTGTCAGGTGGGGGCTCAGGGATTAGACGCACCACAGGGGGCAGAGCCGGCATTGTGGAGGGAAGGCACATTCCTATTCAGGTCCCAGGTGCAACTCCTCCCTCCCATCTACTTGCAGATCCCCCTATTCACCACTGGGCAGACTCCCCCTGTCTCCTGAAGCCGCCCACACATCTCAGCTCCTGTCAATCACAAGCCAGAGATGTAATTCACATCAGACAGGCAGACACACAGTACACAGAAATGCCAACTTCTAAAAGTGGCATTTCTCCAACAGTCACCATAAATCTGCACACACCATCGTGCAGCATTTATTCTCACAAATTCATACATACTAAACCCGCCACTGCACTCCTCTCATACCAGGAATTACCATGGACACACATATCCACCATGCATTCCTATGTGAGCGCAGGCCCATCTTGTTAGAAGGCAGAGACACTCTTACCGCCCAGTGGTCTTGCACAGGAACAGACGTGGCGTAGTTGAATAGTACTCCACACCCTCTACTGAGTCCCCCAGAGACCGTGGAATTTACACGACTCCCAGTGACGCCGCAGGGGGAAGGGAGAGTGGATAAAATAACAAATGACAGAAGAGACTGCACTTTAGCTCATCTGGAGTTTCCTTGTTCAGCCTGACCTGCAGACCAACTTCTTCAGGAAACCTATAGACATTCAAAATGAGTGATTAGCACACTCCTCTCTATTCTACTCTAACTATGCTACACCTATATTCAATCTAATTACCCTTGCTTTCTGTGCTTTTGCTTCTCTTCTTATTGTCTTTATTTCGTGCCTCTTCAGTTGAAAAATACCTACAAACAAACTAAATTTATTATTACTATTCTAAACTTATTCACAAGAATTATATTCACTAAACTCATGGATTCTTACCATCTTTTTCTTGAAGAGGTCTTTCTATGTCTTCCTGACTAATTCACTATTTATGGTTCCTAATATCTGTTGCACTTACTAATCTAACTGTCCCTAAACTAAATTCTACCTACAAGATTTACTAATTACTACTCTAGTAACTCTATATTTCTAATTGAAGCGCTCTTTCTTTTCCAGGTAACGTTGCAGCTGTCACAGGTGAGTGTTCAATTCGAACTTCTTTTTATTTCAAAATGCAAGAATCCTTTGAACAGTCTTTAAATCAATATCGTTTTTCTTTCTATAAAGGTTCACTTATCTGTTTTCTTCTCCTCTTAATTCGGCAGGAACTGCCAGACGAAGAGGGTTTCAGGTAACTCTCAGGCGAGCGTGCTACGCAGAAAGAGTCTTGAACTCCGTACTCGAAACTCATGGGACGCTCCTTCACGCGTTTACAACACACGCGCGCGAAGAAGCTGCTGAAAGGCTTCTAATTCCGTTCCTGAAACTCGTGAGACACTCCTTCGCACGTTTTAAACAAACACGCAAAGAAGATGCTGAATGCTTCTTCTCTGCAAGCTGAATTCTCCGGCGGCACCAAGAACTCGACAGGCTCCGAAAATTCCTCGGTGAAGTGCGCAGCTCAGAATAAGCGTGCGTCTCACCTCAGACTCTGTGCACCAGTAGCTCAGTTAAAGACTAGACCGCAACCCAACCAGATTTGAAGCGGCCATCTTGGAGTTCCATTTACTATGTAAAGATCGCCAAGAATGTTTTTGGGGGCAAGTCTTTGTTTTAAATACTGATGAAATTCTGTGCCCTTTATTAGAAGTCCTGACCGTACCCCCCAACAAAGAAGGTCCTTCCATTCTTGGTTTGTTTGGAAATATTTTGTGGAAGCATTTAACCAATCTAGGACCATGTACGTCTGAGCTATTCTCCCAAGATTGTTCCTCAGGTCTGTAACCCTTCCAGTCCACCAAATAATACAACTGCCCTTTTAGTCTTTTAGAGTCTAGAATCTCTTTTACTTCATATTCAGTTCCAGTCTCAAAGTGGATTGGTTTTGGTGGAGTACTCTTTCTTAGTCCTAATGCAGTCTTTTTAAGCAAAGAGACATGGAAAACTGGATGAATTTTCCACTTCTTGGGTAACTGTAATCGACAAGTCACTGGATTAATTTTCTTGTCAATGGAATAAGGTCCTATGAACCTAGTTAGGAACTTCCTATTACCCTTTAATCTAAGATTCTTAGTGTTTAACCAAACCTTGTCCCCACTTTGCAAACTAGGACCTTCTTGTCTCTTTTTATCTGCATAATTTTTATATCTCAGTTTAGCGTGTTCTAAATTTTGTGTGGCTGATTGATGTAAGTCTTCTAGATGTGTCACTAGCTCTTGTACTGCTGGGACTGTAATCTCAGTGCTACTTAGTGTAGAATTAGGATGTCTACCATAATTTAAGTAGAATGGGGAATACCCTGTCGAAACGTTCTTAGCATTATTATGAGCAAACTCAGTGGCCCACAAATAATCTGACCATTCACCATCCTGTATCAAAAGGAACAACCTTAGATATTGCTCTAATTCTTGGTTCACTCTTTCTGTCTGTCCGTCTGTTTCAGGATGGTAACTGGTGGAGTATCGAGCCTCAATTCCCAATCCTACTAAAAAGGCCTTCCAAAAATGCGACAGAAATTGTGCACCTCTGCCCAAAATGATTACCTTGGGAACTCCATGAATTCTAACTATGTGTGCACTAAAATGGCATGCTAACTGTTTTGCAGTTGGAACCCCCTTCAAGGGCAAAAAATGGGTAATCTTAGAAAAGGCATCCACTACCACCAGGATTGTATCATAGCCATGGCTAGTAGGCAGATCCACTATCAGATCCAACGTGACTGTATGCCAAGGACCAGGAGGGGTAGGGAGTGGCTGCAAAAACCCTTTTGGGGCTGCACGTTCCGATTTTCCCTGTGCGCAGATTTCACACATTTTTACATAATCTTCAATGTCTGCAATCATTTTAGGCCACAAATAATGTCTCTTTATTAATTCTTTAGTTTTAGTTTCACCTTTATGACCTGCCAATAGGTTGTCATGGCATTCCTTTAACACTTGACGCTGCAAGTCTGGGGTGGGTAAATACAAGGCTTCTTTGTAATAGGGAAGCTGGTTTCGAATTTCTCTATCTGGTCCATTCTTCACCCAATCTTGCATTTCTTTTAAATCCATTGCTTGAGTTATTTGTTCATTCAAAGCTACTGACACTGTGGAACATATGATTTTTGAGCTTGGTATCAAAGCGTCGTCTTTCTCTAAAGGCTGAGGACTCTCAGTTCCTCTTTGCGTGCAATAGAACAGGGGCGGACGTAAAACGCTTCTTCAACAGTTTAAAGGCTTCTTCGGTTTCTTCCGTCCATTCAAAACGAACTCCTTTCCTTAACAGCTTGGTAAGTGGTAAAATCTTTTGTGAAAATTCATTAATGAACCTCCTGTAAAAGTTTGCGAATCCAATGAAGCTTTGCACCTCTTTTACACTGGCTGGAGATTTCCAATTTACCACAGCTTGGATCTTCCGCTCATCCATAATCATTCCAGCAGGGGATAAAATAATTCCCAAAAATTCCACTTCGGTGACACTGAAAGCACACTTCTCCAGTTTCACAAACAACCGATTTTCTCGAAGCCTTTGTAAAACTCCTCTAACTTGCTCTGAATGCTTGCCCCGATCATTGGAATGGATCAAGATATTATCAATGTAGACGATCGCACATTGGTCTATGTAATCCCGAAGGATGTCATTGATAAAGTGCTGAAAAGCTGCCGGAGCATTGCACAGACCATACGGCATTACTTGGTATTCGAACAATCCAAACTTTGTTCTAAAGGCCATCTTCCACTCATCGCCCTCTCTCATTCTGACCAAATGGTATGCACCTCTTAAGTCCAATTTAGTGTATATTTGGGTACCTTTTGACTTGATCCAAAAGGACAGAAATGAGAGGGAGTGGGTAACGATTCTTCCGAGTGATTTTATTTATCGCACGGTAATCTATACAGCTTCTCAAATCTCCTTCTTTCTTTGGTATAAAAAACAAAGGAGATGATACAGGGGATTGAGAGGGCCGTATGAACCCATTGGCCAAATACTTATCCAAATATTCTCTCAAATTTTGGTGTTCTTTCTCAGTCAATGCATATACTCTGCTACATGGTAGATTAGCTCCAACTTCCAAATCGATTTTACAGTCATACAATCGGTGAGGGAGCAATTGCTCTGCCTCTTTCTCATCAAAAACATCCGCATAATCCTGATACTCCAAGAGTATTTCTTGCGAATTAATGACACATACTGTTGCATCTGACGAACATAAAGAATGAGCAAGGTTGGTTTTACCATGTTGAATAATGCCTCCAAAACAATTCTCTTGACAATACTCTGAGTTCAGAGTTAAATTTCGAGTACTCCAGTTGATTGTGGGGTTATGCTCAGTTAACCATGGTAAACCCAATATTAACTGAAACTGTGGAGCATCAATTAAATTGAACTGGATTTCTTCTTGATGACCATCATGGAATATCATCTGCATTGGCTCTGTGTGGCTAACGATGGGTCCTGAAGAGAGATTTCTGCCACTTGTACATACATGTTAGAAATGGGGGTCTCTAGTTGGCAGAGGTACGTACATTTGTCCAAATAGGGACCCTTCCTTCTAGTCAGGGTAAGGGGGAACACATTGTAGATAACCCCTGCTCACCCCCGTAGTAGCTTGGCACGAGCTGACAGGCTTATCCCAAAGGCAATGTGTGAAGTATTTGCACCAACACCCACAGTAATCCAGTGAAACACCACAAATGGATACCACACAGGTATTAATAAAAATAGACCTCTTTTTCTAAAATGAGGCAAGACCAAACGACATAGATTCCCACATACACCATAAAGCTTTTAATGTAAAAAGGTTCTCTTGTAGTGTTCTTCCATCAATCAAGCGTGTAATTCTAGTTTTTGTTCAGTAATAGTTATGGGGCCAAACAGTTCGGTAATCATGTGCGATCAGCATGGATTTTACGTGTGCATGTGTCTGGGGAGCGAACCAACAATGCTTCTCCTCAGTTTGAGTCTCCTCTCATGTATCTCTCACTGACTCCACAGTGAGCGATGGTGCTGATCTGCCCCCAAAGCTAGGAGTGTGGATTCAGCCAACTTCTACTGTTACCGGATAGAGCCTAAGCCCCTGTCTCAGTGGGACTCTGAGAGTTCTTTTTTGTCGAACACATAGGGTCAAGCCCTTTTTGGACTGTGAAGGTACACCAAAAAATCCATGTAGACCAGTGTTTTCCTGGGCTCTTAAACACAAAATGTCACTCTGAAGTCTTAATTTAATGATTGCCTTCCTCCCGTCTGTGCTACTGCCAGATTAAAAATTAAAACCTGTAAATTACCGTCTATCTGAGTCCAGCTAGATAAAGGAACACAATGATCACAGATGCTTGGAGGGCAAGCATTATTTGTGGAAGACCACAAATTCTGCACAATCAAAACATGTACTCAGGCTACCAACATATGTGCGGAGCCACTCTACTGGTAGTGATGCTTAAAGCCCTTTTTTTTTTAACTGATCACATACTATCTGGCAACAGCTCCACTGTAATGTCGGGCCTAAAAATGGTTTAAGTTGTCCGAGACTACAGCAAGAATAGTACAATGTTAATTATTGCCTCGTGTAGAAATCTGCTGCCAAGTTGCGTTTACCTCCTGCTCTGCGACCAGAGCCATCCTCTGCAGGGCGCTACTGGTGGGCGCTATCTAGTGAGTGGCACTCGCACTCTCATTAACCTGGGAGCTGAGAAAGCTGTTTTAGCCACAGTGTAATGAGAAGGTGCAGACGCTGTGGCACCGGTGCATGCAATCGACGACGTAGCAGCTCAATGCTGGGGCATGATGGTAGCTTGAAGAGGTGGATAGCTCTGCCACAGAGCAACATGGCTCTTCACAGCATGCCCCCAGGCACTGATGCCAGGCCAACATGCCCCCTGAGGTGGCCAGAAATGTGGCTTCGGCAGCTAGCAAGTCTTTGGTGCGGATGATATAGCCTTGTAGGGTGATAAAGCGGCCTGGCAGCCAACCTCACCCAGCTGCTGTTGCCCTTCTTCCTGAATAATTTGCAGATTGTGCAGGCCCTTCTCACCCCCTGGTATCTTAAGGTTGTTTTCGGTGCCCACCTCTCTGCTGTGCATAGACTGGCCTACAAGCCTCCCCTTGCACACAATGGACTGCCCTTGCATCATTTGAGGTCCTTGGCTGTCCCTGCAAGAGGTGGACCCTTTGCGCCGCGGCCTCGCCTATCCCCAGAAGCTCCCCCTGCAAGTAGTGCAAATCTGACTCCTCCTATGGGCTCTTCAGCTCTCCCTGCTGACATTCTCCCTGCTGCTGTTGATGGAGCAACACCAGACAGAACAACTCCAATAACTCCTCCACGCAGGGCTGCTTCATCCTAAGAGGCCCTGCCCTGCACTCGGTGGGTCCCCTGTAGCAGCAGATCAGAAAACAGAAGGAGCTCTGCTGGGGACTGGCCAGGCAGGCCGCTGGCACCTACACGCTGCAGTCTCCGCTCTAAGATGCACCTGATATGATGAGCCGCTACTCAAAAACTGGCACCTTTACTAGCTGTGCCACACCTGGTGCTGCTAGAATTACTGACCCATGTATTTTGGTCCGCCATACTTCATTCAAGTCCTAAGGCAGAGAAATCGCTCACTGCGCTGGTCACATGCATCTCTCTCTCTTTACTGTGTGTGGCTCTGTCTTCAAAGACCCAGAAATAGAACAAGGTCAAAGTAAAATTAAATATGGTTTTCTAAAACATGAGTTTAGCAACGTCTGCAAACCTTTCAGTGTAATATAATCCAACGGGAAAAGAGCGTGCATGACGCATGGCCGGAACAGTAAATTAACATTAGTAACAAAAAAACCAGGGCAGCCTGTCATAAGCCCCGGTGCTAGCAATTAAGTGCCAGCTCAAAATAAGCACTGGTTAGTGGACTGTCAGGATGGCTGAGTGGTCTAAGGCACTTTGTTTAGGCCACAGTCTCCTCTGGAGATGTGGATTCAAGTCCCATTTCTGACATCTCTTTTGAAGATATCATCTCCTTTATTAGGTTACTCCACCCTATTTTGTGGCTTTGAAATTCCTTGTTGAAATTGCTTGAGCCAGGCAAGAGGTGGCTGGTGACTCAATTTCAAAGTGGCTTTAGGCTTTTCAGGTGACCGGTGAATAGCGCTTTCTCTTTGTATGCCTTAAAGATCTGAATGCATTCTTCATAGGCACTGCTTTACATAGATTGTTCAAAGATCAATTGAAGTGCTTGTAAAAGGATAAATAAATTGAGGGCATTCCTTTTCAGTACTCCACCTGCATGGCTGCCTGGCCTGTAAAATGCATTGCACATGCAAGGAAAGATGGCCTTTCAGCTCGCAGTCCTCTCTGGAGACATGGGTTTGAATCCCGTTTCTGACATGCCTGTGGTTACTCTACTCATTTTCTTGAGAGAGGGAAATCTGATCATTTACCTCACAGGGGCTTATGTGCTTGTCCTCTTGGAAGAGTGCAGTGGGGTTTCAGTTTGCTCTAGCCATTTGTCTCCTAAACTCTGTGTGTTTCCATTTCCCAATCTCTTTTTCACCCTTTCATTAGGCAAGCCTCATGTGGTCTGGATGGCCGAGTGGTCTACGGTGCTGCGTTAAGGCTGCAGTCTCTCCTGAAGATGTGGCTTTGAATCCCACTTCTGACAAAACTTTAAATCAATTTACTCTCTGAGTTCCTTTAGAACCTCAGCTAGAAATATTGGCAATGTATATAACATCCAAATTAGTACAAAACTTCAGATTCAATTGTAAATGCATTTGCCCACTTCCATCTACAAGCTAGTATGATATTCTTCCAGCACCCGTGGTATTTTATGTGTTTTTTGAATTGGAACTTTAAACAGACCTTTCATTAAAGAAATGGGTTTCCAATAATTAGATTTTTAACTTTATGTCACAGCATTTTCATATGCTTCCTGCAAGAGATGTTTCCATTAAGGAATGCAGAGCAAGGGTGAAAGAGCAAGAATGATACAGAAAGTGAGTGAGAAGGAGTGTTAGGGAAGGAGACAAATACAGAGTAAGTGAACGGCAGGTTGACAAGGAAGAGGAGGCTGGCACAGGAAACGACCTGCTTCTCCCTGCACTTGCCCTCCCGCCAGTCCCTGAACGGCCATGAACATCCTTTCTATGCAACGTTAGTAGGCAGAACTTCAACCACCAGCAAGTGAGGATGAGTTCCAGCAAGGATATAGAAATCCTGTTATGACTCTCATGACTTGCTCTTTCTCACTCTGGAGGTTTCCCTCCAAGGCCCGAAGCTCTACCAGCGGTGTGTGGGCTGAGTGAAGTTTCTTTAAGAAAAATGAGTTGCGTTTCCCGTCCTTCTCGAGGTTCTTGGTTCTGGTCTGGAAGATGATTTTCTTGGATTTCTCCCTAAAGTGCTCTGTGAGTCCTTTCCGGGTTGCTTCCAGTTCATCATCCATGTCCCATCCCTGAGCTTGAGTTGGTACAGTTGCTGCAGTTTGGTCTACAGCTTCCTTAGCGACCTCTTCTTTTCCTGTGCAGCAGCTCTGCTTGCATCCTGAAAAAAGCTCCAAAACCTGTCCTTCACCCATTCCCATCAAATCATGCTTTCCTTGCTTCTTTGGAAGCGGAAAACTTGCGGCAACAAGCAGAATGATTTCTCGCTGCCTGCGCTGCCTGAACATCGAACTCTGAGCCCCAGAGTGCTGTGAGCGGGGGAGAGGACAGAATCGGCGGAGATGTGATGAGGTAGCCTACAGTACTCGATACCGGGGATCCGTTGTGGGCCTATGCAGGGCTGCCTGCGGCCTTTGCGACTCCGTGGTGCGGCTCGGCGGGGGAACGAATGCAGACCTGACACCACCGCATTGACACCGTGAGTGAAACTACAGATACCAGCCAAGGCTCATTTCACTGGACGCAGTTCTCCCTGCCTTTGGGCGCCATTTTCAGAGCGGAGGCAGTGAACCTGCCTGGTTCGCTGTGGTGCTGTAGAGGAATGAGCCTGGTTGTACAACTGAGCTGGCGTGGCGGGTGCAATCCGCTGTACTGTTCATGGGGCGTGAGGCGGCTTTCATAACCTCTTGGAGCCCTTTGCTGGGTGTGCGCACTTCTGACTCTAAATGCTGATCGATTAGCCCGGCCTTGCTCATATCCTTTTGGAGGACTGGCCGGTGGTCTGAGGCTCGTAGTGAGTATTGGCCGGTCGCTGCTTTTGGTTCACTGTCATTCTTTGTGCTGCGGAGGCTGGTGGTTGTGCTCCCAGCAGATGCGCTTAGGTGTGCAGCGCGCTTGACCTCTTGGCATGCGGGCAAGGGACAGTGAGCAGATGCAGATGGAACTGTGAGGTGAGACGCGTTGTGGAGGCGAGGTGTGTCGGAGCTGCTGGCTGCCTACCTTGTGTCACTGCTAGTTGTAATTCCTCCAGTGGGGCACCGTCTGGGCCGCCTCACCACCCCGCTACACCCGCTACAACAAAAGAACCAAGCCGTGGAGGATGCTGGTGCTACATGAGTGACTGATATATTTTGGTTGCACGCCGTCAAATGGAAGAAGTGTGCTGTGTGTGGGGCACGAAGAGCCATAGGCAGGGAGAGAGCAGCTGAACCCCTGGGTTGCTGAGGTGGTACATTTGCCGAAGGTTCAGCTTGGGCATGCAAGATGCCAAGCAGCCCAAAACTAGTTTTGATCGAAGACGATCCACTAGGCAGATGGAGTCGGGTTTGGAATCCGCCACAGGAGGTTCTACGGAGGGACCTTTAGGTGATCAAGGAGAGGACATTCGCACACTTATGTTTGAAACTTGGTCCAGCCTTCATATCATTGACCCCAAATTGGACACTTTAACAGCCCAAATGCAATCTGTGAAACCCAGGTCAGAGTCCACGAACATAGATTTGACGTACTTGAAAATAAGCAGTCCGACTTCCATGAGTTTCAGATAGAAACGAAGGACCAGCTGTCGCAAATGGACAGGCTCTTGGGGGTGATCCTTGCCAAAAATGAGGATTTGGAGGCGAGGTCACTTCAAAACAATCTATGCATCATGGGAGTTCCGGAGACAACGGTGATCACCAAAATGGAGGTGTATGTGGCAGATTTGTTGCGAGACATGTTACCTGCGCATCTTTTGCCGGTCTTCGCGGTGGAAAGTGGAGGTGGAAACTCAAAACATATCTCTTTACGCTGCCGTAAACTAAGCTAACCTTCCTTACCTGCAGCTGAAAGTCAATAGTAACTGTACAGTGGAAGCAAAAGCGCAGAGATATCCCTTCGGGAATTGAATCAGGCGCTTTATAAGCACATAAATAAATAAATAAATAAAGGGTCCATCATGCTTTAGGACCCAGACCTCCGGTCCTGGCTCCTCCGCGGCCCATACTGGCAAGAATATTGAACTATCAAGACCAGGATATGGTACTACGACAGGCACGTACAATGGGGAAAATAACACATCAAGGGAACCAGGTCGCCTTCTACTAAGACTTCATTCCGGCGGTGCAGGCAGCCAGGCGTGAATTTCTGCCAGCGAAACAAATCCTGCTGCAGGCGCAGATCCCATACTCATTGCTTTATCCCGCTAAACTCAAAGCCTTGCATGATGATACTGCCCCATTCTTTACAGACGTCAAATCCGCTCTGAAATTTGCGAAGCATGTGGGCGGCAAGCGGAACAAGCCCAGTCCCAGATCAGAAGACACAACTGAGCACCAGCTAAGTGATAATGACTGAACATCGAGTTACTGTGCCTTATTGTTATTCTTATGCATACAGTCCATAACATCTCTTGAAGAACAGTTTTGAGCTTGGGTGGGAGGGTATATTTGGGGTTATGTGAAAGCTTAACATTCTATTCCTCTCTATTGACAACTTTGTGAATTATTGCTTGGGAATGTTATTTGTGTTAGACTTCACAGGTCACTACCCACTGGAGGTATACGGGGATAGGTGTTTGTCTTGGAAACAGGTGTCTCCTTCCTCTTGAATGGTTATTTTGGTTGCTGTGGCTGTGGGAGTGGGAGTGGGGTATATGCTTGTAACTGCAGGAGGTGAAATGGGGACATGTATCCTTGACTAAAAGCAGCACATTTATTATTTTGTCATGTTGCAGGTTTGTTTCCCTGCAGTTTCTTGGCCACCATGCTAAGGTAGGGTAGTAGGCCGGTACTCATTCGTCCCCATGGGAGTTTTCCCGACATTATGCTGTTTTCTGTTTTATTGGGGGGGGGGGGGGGATATTTTTCAACGTGATTGTGGGGTTGGTGTGGGTGTGGGGGAGTGGGCGGGATGTGTTTTTCATTGTTTTGTTGGTGTATTGCCTTGCTGTTTGAGGATGTACACAGAGAGGACTGAGACCTTCACATATCGTACGAGGTACAGTAATAACATACAATTGACCTTAATGTGCAACACGAGTCCAGAGTAAACTGTCTGACATGGAACATAAGAGTACTAAATGACAGTAGGAAATTCCGATTGGCACATGCATACCTCACAAGACACAATATTGATTTATGCATGTTACAAGAGACTCACTTACGTGCCCAGACCTCTTTGAAACTCAAACATAGGAGATGGGGATCCACATACATGTTGGTATATTCAAACTACTCCCGGGGGTGGCGGTGCTGGTTAGACGTGGCCTTGACTGGAGAGAAAGAGAGGTGCACACGGACCCTGATGGATGATACATTATTTTGCTGGGCTCAATGGGAGGTATTTGATTAACCTTGGTAGCAGTGTATGGACCTAATACAGACTCCCCTAGTTTTTTCCAGGATGTTTGGGCTAAAGTAAAAGCTACTGGATGCACCACGATTTTATGGGGATGGGACTTTAACGCCATACTAAATTATGACTTGGATAGGGAGGGCACGGCGAGGACGCACCACCCTGGGGCTGGTAAAGTCCTGAATGCTTTATTGGAGGATGGGGACATGGTAGACGTTTGGCGCCTGCGTGACCCACTGGCTAGGGAGGGTACTTGCTTCTCTGAACATCATAGATCATGGTCTCAGTTGGACTACTGGCTGGCGATGAGGGATGTGGCCAGCTGGGTAGTGCAGGTGAAGCACCTATCTAGAACGTTATTGGATCACTCACCATGCCTCCTGACAATTGCTTTACTGGACGGCGCATAGAGGGCGTTTTCCTGGAGGCTGCCCCCACACGCGCATATAGATGAGGCGTTTAAGGAGGAAATCCGCACTGATATAATTGACTGCTTTACTCCTAATATGGGGTCCGTTGACTCTGAGGCCTCGTTATGGGAGGCGTTCAAGGTAGTTATAAGGGGACAGTGTATCTCTAGACAAAAGGGTGTCCTTAAGGCGATTAGACCCACCTTACGTAATATCGAGGCTCAAATAAAAGACCTGGAGACGCACATATATTCTGAGAGCGAACCTGCTCTCTTAGCTGAGTTGATAGAATACGATGATGAGGCGCAAAAGGAGGTGAAGTTTCTTGGAAAATATGTGGAAGCACGTAGATATGGGGAAGGAGACAGACCGGGACAGACGCTTTCAGGTATGCTTCGAGCCCGCGGTCCACCGCTTATGTTCCCGAACTGATTGACAAGGGGGTGGCTATGTCAGAAGTCCATTGGCTATACTTACTGAGTTCTCGTCTTTCTATGCCCATTTATATACAGCCACACAAGCCGAATGTCTGGAGGGCATGCAGGATTTTCTAGATTCCCTGGTACTGGTTTGGTATAATGACCGACACAGGGAGTATATGCACCTACCGTTCACAGTAGAGGACGTAGCTCAAGTTATTAAAAGCTTGCCATTGGATAAGGCCCCTGGGTTGGACGGTCTGACGACTGCCTTCTATAAAACCTATGTAGAGGAGCTAGCGCCTAAACTTTTGGCGGTATATGGGGAAGCCCATGAAATGGGTATACTACCACAAACTATGCAGGAAGCTATCATCATAACCTTGCTAAAACCAGTAAAATCTGAAACTGACCTTGAGTCATATAGACCACTGTCGCTCATCAATGTATATGTTACAATATTGGCAAAATTAATAACGAATAGGTTGCAACCCCTGCTCCCCATCATCGCCCTACCAGATTAATCAGGCTTTATACCTGGGAGGTCTACCTCTCATTACCTTAGAACAGTCTTTTCGGTCTTACATTATTTATACCCAGATCAAGATGTACAGGCGGTGGCGGTTTTCCTAGATGCAACAAAGGGCTTTGACTGGCTGGAATGGCCCTATCTGTTCAGGATTTTGGAACAAATGGGGTTTGGCCCCCTCTTTATCAGATGGATCAGACTGTTATACACGGAACCGATGGCTAGGGTAAGAGTGAATGGCTTTGTATCTGACCCATTTCAGATTACGCGGGGTACGCGGCAGGGGAACCCATTGTCCCCCATGTTATTTGCCATTGCGATGGAGCCTTTGGATGCACGTATTAGACAACACCACACAGACAAGGGTATAGGCTTTAGTGCCTGGAGTCTTTTGATCTCACTCTATGCAGATGATGTCACCTTGTATATTCTGAATCCTGAGCGGAATCTGGACACAGTCTTAAGAGAATTAATCAGATTCAGTGGTTTATCAGGCATATCTATAAATTGGACTAAGTCGGTGGTGTTTTCCCTGACAGATAAAACTAAGGCGGTGGTTTCAGAATTCCTGTTACAATGAGATGAGAAAGTGAAATATTTGAAAATCTGGATTAGCCGGGATCTACAAGAATTGTGGAACCTTAATTACGGTAAACTCATTAATTGGTTGGAGGAAAAGGTGGTTATATGGGCTACACTTCCACTGTCACTAGCAGGTAAAATTGCACTGGCAAAAATGATTGTTCTGCCTAAATTTTTATATCTCTTTGTGAATCTACCAATCATACTTACCCAATCTTTTTTCAGGACATTGCGCTCTCTGTTAATATCTTTCATTTGGGCGGGAGGCCAGGCCCGGGTGTCATGGGAGCTGTTATCTTTGCCGCTTAAGCAGGGTGGATTGGGCGCACCCAATATGAAATTGTATGCATTCTGCGCACAGGCACAAGGCCTGCACTACTGGGTGCACCCGACGCCCTTTCAGCCACATGTGGCTGTGGAGACAGACGCGGTGACGCCTGTTCCGCTTCGGGTGGCGGTGTACCAGACCTATAAACGTCCTACAGATTGTATCGACACTCTGAAACTCTGCGATGATCTTGAAATGGGTTACGGAGGCGGGCGGGTGCTCAGATATTATATGCTCCTTCTATCCCACTTGCACAGAACCCTATGTTAACTAACATCAAAGATGAGATAACCAAAATAGTAGCGCAGACAATGTCACTCCATACATTTGCAGATCTCTACCCGGAGGGGATGTTTAGAGAATCTCCGACGGCGGTGGAGGGTCAGAGGGCATCTTTCGGTGAGACGTTCCTATATCACAAAATTCGGGATGCCTGTCATAAATTACACAACAAATTTACTTCACAGCCACCCCCCTTGACTGCCTTGGAAAACCTACCGAGTACACCATCGCCGTGCAAGCTCATCACCAGACTCTACACACATATGCAGACTGATGCCCCCGTGACGACACCTAGTGCTCGACATAAGTGGAACATTGAGCTATCACCCCCCCTGACTGATAACCAGTGGTCGTACTGCTGTGCTGAAATGACTGAGCTATCCCCTAATGATAGCTTCATCTGATCCATTTCAAATTTATTTATTTATTTATTTATTTTTATTTTTTTGTGTCCTCATTTGTCATGACCTCCATCCACACAAGAAACGCCAAACGCCACGCTTGTCTGTCTTAAGGTACAATCTCGATCTATCCTCCTTCATAACCTCTTCCAGACACGATTTTTGCGGTAGGCGGAAGACCGGCCTCCTGAGTGAGAAAAGGAGAGACTCCAGCCAGCGGTGTGCAACCTGAAAGACCCGGGATTACGTACGAAAAAGGCCACTTCCCAAACTCTTCTGGACACTACTAAATATAATCATCGGACCAGGGGAACGAAAAAGAAAGAAAAAAAAAAAAACCCCGGTCTTCTTATCTCCAATTAATTAACAAATCCCAAAAGGACAGATTTCTTTTGCTGCATGACCTAGCCAAGTCAGATTTTGATGTTTCGTACAATGACGTTAGCCAGGCTGCGTGTGATGGAGCTTTAGCTTCCACCCAAAATTTGCATATTTGTCGCCTTGCCAGAATGATGGAATAGAAAAGAAATTACTTTGCCTGCCCACTTAGATTTTCCTCAATTCCAAAAATTATTAATGGGAGAGTAATGTTGAGTGAAGTACTTAGAATTGAATCCAAGATAACCTTTACTTCTTCCCAAAACAACATGATGGCATCGCAATCCATAAACATGTGTATGTCTGAAGCTGCCACCAGATCACACTTGTTAAATTTCTTCCCTGAAAGAAATTTAGAGAGCCTCAGAGGAGAAAAATAGGCCCGATGCAAGGTGAACAAATGGTTACGTCTTAACCAGGCTGGCTTTACTATTTTATAGAGGAAAGAAAAAGATCTCATCCATAGGTCCTCACACTGGGAGGCCAGCTCATTCCCCCATAACTTTTCTGGCAAGACGAATTCCCTGTCCGCCTCCTCCACTATGCACCAATACCATATTGCCACCTCTTTGCCCCTTCTCGTTTTTCAACCAACTGCTGTTCGAACTGGCAGTATTTCCCCGGTTGAAGACCCTTCTTGTTTACCGCTCGAGCCCAACTAGCCAACTGTATATATTTGAACCTAGATAGGGCCATACCCACCTTATCCCTCAGCACCTCCCAGTCTAGTACCCTCCCGTCTACCAGCAATTCTCCCCATCTGTGTATCCCAGCCTCCTTAAACGAGATTGCTAAACTATCCTGCATACAAGGTGGCAGCCCAAGAGAATCCCACACCGGGGCAAAATTAGAATAATAATGTAAACCAACTTTCTTTTTAATCTGGACCCAATTTGATATAACGGACTGCAAGGTCTTTAATCTGACTTTTTTGAAGTATTTCATGTCTCCAAACTTAAGTAGAAATCCATCCGATGAGATATCCACTCCCCCTAACATAGCCCTAAACATTGCCCCCATAGGTGATGTTGCGGGGGATATAAGAAGCATCCTAGAGTAAATCAGCTGAAATGCCCATGCATAATATAACAGATCTGGAAGTGCCAGCCCTCCCTTTTCCCTCCTCCTTCTCAGCTTCTTCCAAGTCAGTCTAGCTGTTTTTCCGTTCCAAATAAACAAATGTATTTCTCGCTGACTTTTTTTACAATTTTTTCAGTTCAAAAGTCAAGGGGATAGAATTAAAAATAAAAGTGAACTTTGGAAGAATGGTCATTTTGATTAAGTTTGTTCTCCCAAAAATAGAAAGTGGCAAAAATGCCCAAGATTTCAGGAGTTTCCCACATTCCTTGGCAACACGATCTAAGTTGGTTTGTGCCAAATTTCCTATTTCTTGAGTAATACGTATACCCAGGTATCTCATAGATGTTGTGAGTGTTAACTGTACGTTAGGGGCGTTCCAACACATGATCTCTGTTTTACTAACATTAATATCATAGCCAGAGATTTGCCCAAATTCTTCTGCCTTTTTGATTACTGTTGGGAAAGCTCTCTGCGGATCCGATGTATAAACCAGAATATCGTCGGCATAAAGCGCTATCCGCTTCTCCCACTCATTGAATACAAAGGGGGGGATGTCATCTTCCTCTCTTAAAACTTGAGCAAACGGCTCTATGTAAAGATTAAATAAAAGCGGAGAGAGCGGACAGCCCTGTCTGGTGCCTCTGGTGATATTTATCGGATCCGTTAAAGTACCATTGACTAACAATCTGGCCGTAGGGGCCCTGTATATTTTCTCGATGACCCGACAGAAAACCTCCCCCAGCCCAAACCTTCTCATCACCTCCACCAGATAGGGCCAGTTGACCCTATCAAAGGCCTTGGTGGAGTCTAAGGTCAAAGTAGCCAATTGAAGGGAGAATGTGGATACAATGCCAATCGCCCCTACCAAGTCTCGAGTGTGGTCCGCCAGCTGGCGTCTCCTTATAAAACCCCTTTGGAATCCATTTCAGATTTTTACATAGATATTACAGAACGCCCATTGGTTTACATCGAATGGGGTTCAGAGATAATGACTGTTGCTGGCGCTGTGGGCGGCCAATGCCTCTTTTCTCCATATGGCATGGGAGTGTCCGGCCATTGCCGATTATTGGTCCCAAATTTTTACGTCTGTAATCAGATCCCAGGCCTGACGGTGTCCCCATCTCCATTATTGGGACTGTTATGATACGTTAAAGACACACAAATTAAAAAACGCAAATTGCATGAGCTATTGCTGTTATTCACCACACGCCAAATAGATCTTCACTGGGGAAGAAGGAGGAAACAAAATGGAACTGGGGTGTCATTACACCACAACCAATTGCACAGCTGAATTACCCGCTTTGGCGATAATATTCCTTCATAATAATCCTTGTATTCCTTGTTTTTCATATTGTTCATTCACAAATTTTATAAACTTTCCTTCTACCACTTTCTGGGTCCACACACAGAGTGTTAAATGCCATTTTTGTATTTTCTAATGTTCCCCCTGTGTCCGTCCGGACCTCTTGAAAGAACACGGCTGAAGCAAAGATTCATCTCGGACAGCATTTTACTCAATAAAAACCCAATGCATTTCGGACCAAACGCCCTTCGTTTGGCCGCCATAAGTGTGGCAGGGTATGCTCAGACGTGAGTCCCTTGCTCACTTTGCCACTGGATTCAAGCAAGCCGGGCTGAAGACGGCTGGAATGCCAGAAACCGGTCCTCGGAAGCTTGTTTCCGGTCCAGGGAAGACATGGCTTGGCAGTTCGGGCTGGACTGTTCCCATGAGGCACAGGGTCAGACTGATTTGCATATAGCCATGTTTGAACTGGGGTGGCAGAGTGGGCTAAAGAACGGAGATGGATTAAACCCAGATCGTTTGACTGGGTGTGAGTGTTTGATTGATTCAGATGCTCCGTCCAGCACCAGCCCCTTTTGTACCGCATTTTGGCCGCCATAAGTGTGGCAGGGTATGCTCAGACGTGAGTCCCTTGCTCACTTTGCCACTGGATTCAAGCAAGCCGGGCTGAAGGCGGCTGTAATGCCAGAAACCGGTCCTCGGAAGCTTGTTTCCGGTCCAGGGAAGACATGGCTTGGCAGTTCGGGCTGGACTGTTCCCATGAGGCACAGGGTCAGACTGATTTGCATATAGCCATGTCTGAACTGGGGTGGCAGAGTGGGCTAAAGAACGGTGATGGATTAAACCCAGATCTTTTGACTGGGTGTGAGTGTTTGATAGATTCAGATGCTCCGTCCACCACCACCCCCTTTTGTACCTCTATCACATACGGCAGCACACATGAAAGTGAGAGAATTGCATTTAGGATTGTTTATGTGCAGGAAGGGACAACTTCCTACACATAAACCACCCACCCCTGCAAACAGACACCCTTGCACTCTGGTGCAAGGGTGCCTGTGTTGGCGCTAAGTTGTTAAACTTAGCAACATCGAAGGGTGAAAAGCAAGGCTGCACCATATACTTGTGAATATGGTGCCGCCTTGCGTTTCTGAAGTGACGGAGACAGGCGTTAAGCCAAGAAGGCTAACGCCTCTCTCTGCCACTTCCTTGAGAATATCCCCCTGGGTATTTTAATTACCACTGCATGTGCTGGGAGTGAAACACCATTCTTAGTGACAGCCTGCAAACATTCCCTCTACCCGCAGGAGCCCTCATGTGACCACACTTCCCAACTCCCTCATATGAGCCCCTGAATATTAATGCAAAGAGTGCCTCGTTAATGAGGCCTACCTTAAGAGTGCAACCCCTCCTTCGAGCTCACAAGAGGGCTTAGCAAGTTAGGCCTGTCCTCTACTAACCTGGTTCAGAGGACATCTCAAGCACCCTGAAGACTTCATCATGTTGGCGCTACAATACCCCACCCTAACATTAGCCTTGTCTAAGGGATGCTTTTAAAAGCTGTCACTGTGTATCCAACGGGCCGGAGTTTCAATCTTGATGCTCACAGTGTGATCCTCTGCAAACGCATAAAGTAATTTACTTAACTTAACAGATATGAACGCGCCTTAAGGAAAAAATAACCTACAATACTGAACGCTATGTAGAACTCTAGTGTTTACTATTGGTAGCGTCTACCGGGCAGTGGCGGCTCGGCGTAAGAGTTCTGCAGGGCGGTGGACGGGGCAGGGGAGGGGCAGGGTGGTGGTAGTGAAGTCCGACATTCAATGGACAGGAGTAAGGGAAGTAATTAAATAAATAAAACAATTTACCTTACTCGCACTGCATCGCTGAGTTGGCGATGCAGCGCGCGCATGGTAAATTGTTTTTTTCTAATGAATTACCTTACTCCTGTCCGTCCTATGTGGGACTTCACTACCCCCCACCCTGCCCTTCCCCTGCCCCGCCTCACCACCCGCAGCACTTCCACAGCGAGCCGCCACTGCTGCCAGGGTTCGCAATTAAGGGGTGCATGCACCACTGGAAATACCTCTTGTGTTAGGAGAGTTCAAATACTAGCCTTCACAGACCCCTTTCGCGCCTGAGGCCTCAACCTTCCAAGCACAGCGCCTGGGAACTAGCCCTGGACACAGCAGAAGAGCGCAGCAGAAGGGTTCTCTGTGCACCTAAATAATAATATGCAGGCATGTGTTATGTCGCAGCTGTGACATAACGGCTGCGACTGGAAGAGTGCCCTGACCTGTAAGTTCCCACAGGGGAATCAGGTTCTGCACCCCTGTGCTGACCGGGCCAAGTAGGCTGGCCCTGGTTGTAGGAGAGTAGGATCTGCTTACTATGGTTACCCCCACTTTTTGCTGGTGTTTCATTGTTGTTCGACTTTAGTCTGGCTGGGGCCCTGCTATCCAGGACCCCAGCCTAGCTGCTTCCTCTCCAAATTGATTGCATGTACATTAGGTACACTCCAGATTGGTTACTGGGTTACCCTTTTGAGTCCCTAGTATATGGTACACCAGGTACTCAGGGCATAGGTACCCTAGAGGCCTACCAGGGCTGCAGCATGTATTATGCCACCCCTGGGAAGCCTTCTCTAAATGGCACCACAGGAGAGCTACTGCCGCCTGGGTAGGGTGGTACATGCCCCCCTTATTAAGATATTGGTTACCTATATCTACCTTTAATCACTGACATAGATAAGCCTATCAGTCAGTCCTATGGCAGGCCTTATCAATCCTGAATGCATGAGCTGGGCCCCTCTGCAGCTTTCGGAGCCTATTCTCTGAGGCTGTTCTGTGATGCAGCCAGACAATATACTCTTAACTGCACTATAACCTCGCGGTAAATGCTAACTTTGGAATAGCTACATGGAAACATGTTGTGTTTGGTGTCAACCATTTTGGAATCCTACCCCCCCGCCAGTCCTGGCAGCAGGGGTAGAATTCCACCCTTCCAGAGGGAGAGACATGTACACACTGGTCTGCCCGGTAATAGTTTAAAAGAGCCCCAGCATCACAAAATGGATGCTGCAGCAACAGACACAAGTCTGGGCTTCTGCTGAAACTCTAGCAGGGGAGGCTTGGTCAATAGGTTTCCTGTCACAGGGAGGTGTAACCACCTCTCAGACAGTCTTTAGGGTATTGGGGCTGGGTGGGTGCACTCTGAGAGTGCATTGAAGTCTGCACTGGGGGTACATTTGGTGTCCCTGTGCATAGTCCAGTTACAAACCGGTTTCAGGGACTACCAGTCCCTGCTCTGGTGCAAAACTGGACAAAAGAAATGGGTGCAGCCACGCCTCTTTCCAAACTCTCCCATAGGTGGGTCCCCAGAGTATGTCCTACTCCTTTCTTCAGTATAAGTAAGGGAACCCTTGCAACAGGGCTTTAGATTACACCTGGACGAAACTCTGAAGCTGAATCCTGGAACTTCGACGCTCTACTAAAGACGAGAGGACGGAAGAATCTCCCTTGGGGTCAAGGAGTGACTCCCCAGTTCAAACAGGCACCAACAAAGTATTTGTCGGTTTGCAGCTCGGAAGCTCCCGCTGGACACTGAAGTATTTGCAGCCCAGGAAGAGGATTTCCAGACTTCTCGAAGGCCGACCCGAGTCCCCAGCAAAGCTGAGACCCGCAGCCCTCACGAGTGACGTGGAACCGGAACCCCTGGACACCGTTCACATTAGCTAGTGCATCAACTTTCCGAGCTTTCCCAAAATTGTGCATTGGGTTACTTGGAGCCCAATCACCGAGCACCATCTAAGATTATGGGCCTACACTCCCCAGAGTGTTCAGTGAGCCCGCTTATTGCATTTCCGCTTGAGGCTCCTTCACGATCCCTGGTCCATCGACAGGTGGGTCCCCACGAAGGCAACTCTACTTTTCCTTGGGGTCCCCTGGTTGCCCCAGATGTGCCCTAACTCCCTACCAAGTGGTGAGTCCCTCAGACCTTGCTGGTCTTCACCGAAGCCTTTCTGCTTGGGTTGCTGTTGCCTAGGCTTGTTGGATCCAACTCGGAAACCGACACAGCAGTACTCAACATCCTTTGTGGGTCAGCTCAAATACAGAACCTGGTCATCATCGACGCCTCCTGGTCCTCGTGGCTGAAGAGTCAAGCTTCACCTTCTTCACCTGAAATCACCCGACATCAGTGGGCATCCGCTTATCATCTTCCTGGTCACTGGCAAGTGACCCAGACTCTGTCCCCTCTGCTTTCAGGTTCTTATCATCTTTGATCCAGGATTGGATCACAACGGACACTTTCCATTTGGACGCCAGCAGCACTTTGCAGCAGATCGCCATTGAAAACGACATCGAAACCCGACACGAAACTACACCTATGCACCCGGCGTTCCTGGGTGAGGTAACTCGAGTACTCCGGAGCCCCCGTGGGTGTTGACTCTAGAACCTCCTAGTTCTAAAGAGGTTTGCTCTTCTAAGTGTTCTTTATCTTTAAAATTCCAACCGTGACTTTCCCCATTGAAGTTAATGGTGATTTGCAGCTGTGCTTAGACACTGTACGCGCCCCCGTTGGTCCCATGTGTTATTATTACCTTGGATGGTTCCTTGTGGCCCCAGCGGTTCTAAAGGCTCTATGCATTGTATTTATGCAAGACATGGTTCTTACAGTACTTTCTTAATATATGGCTTGGTACGCCCCTAGGGCTCAACGTATATTGTGCTAATTTACTGTGTGTTATTGAGTTTACTGAATGTACTTTTGCCTCTAGCCGCATAAAGAGACTAGTGGGATGTGTTTAGAATACATACATATATTTTATATATATACCTGACGTGGTTCTCCTTTCATTTGATCATTCATGAGATTATAAACTGGTAAAACAAGCTGCTTTACATTCCTCCAAGACTTAGCCTGAAGGCAGCGCTCCACAGCTACCACTAGGATAGCTTTCTATGAAGGTTGTCTTTAACCTACCACCAATAAGGGTCATTTGGACTGGTGCAAGGTGCCCACTAGAATTGTGGACAGCATATGCCAGGCCAATTTCTCACACTGGTCACGTGATGGTGATCTAATAAGGTCACCACCGTGCACGTGACATCAAGAGACGCGCGTACACGGCGGCAAGTGAAACCAACATACCTGGCTCCGTGTCTTTTTGTCCAGCTGACCCCTGATCGACCTCCAGACACAGTCCCACCTGTGCCGGGGTCTTAAACATAACATTGGCGACAAGGGTGGGCATGTTCCTGCCGTGCAACTGTATTGGGGCAGCTGCGTGTGCTTCCCAATAGCGCCGCAGTGCTCGTGTCCCAGCCATCATCACCCGAGGCTGCGCGTTTAAGCGCTGTGTCCCACACGCCAGATAACATCGATTTGCTGCATCTTCTCAGCGAGGACAGACACTGAGGTCTGCACTTGAACATTCTGCCGGCCACGTGCATGCACGCTGAACTCCACCAAGAGGATCACGCTGTAGGCAGCAGTAGACCGCAGTTTGCACGCGGCACGGCCGCTCTGGTGTCCTGCTATGTGTTCTAATGCAGCAAGTAACGCTGCAATTACAGCCAGCTGTCCTGTTGAGTCTGCAGGCCCACAATCCATCCAGGTCTCCTGTGGGGCCTGCAAGTGCTATTCTGGTGCAGTCAGCCTCACAGTGACAGGGCAGCTGTGTCACCAGCCTACACCCTGCATTTTGCTCAAGGTAACTGTGCCCAGGGCTTGCAGGGTGCCCTTGCTGTGGTGAGTTCGCCCTCAGCACACGACTGGGCAGCCCCTCAGCTCCACTGGGAATATCCAAGGTCGTAGTGGGAAGCGTCGCTGCAGCACATTGCACTGAGAAGCCTCAAGATGTCCAATATTCCGCCAATTGAACCGATTGAACATTGCAGGGGAGATAAGTCCTATTCTGACCAATATCTTCAATGAAATGTTTCTGACAGGGACATTCCCCAATAGCTGGAAAGATGCAATTATCCTCCCTTTGTTAAAAAAAGCCAATTTAGACAACTTCATTACTAGCAACTATCGTCCTATTGCCAGGCTTCCTTTTCCTGCCAAAATGGTAGAGAAAATAATGAATAACTAACTTACTCAGTTTATGCAGGATAATGAGCTACTTGATCCCAGCCAATTTGGATTCTGCGCAGGGTATAGTACTGAGACAGATCTTATCAAGGCAACTGAGGAGGTCAGAGCGTTAATGGATAAGGGTGGTGCCGCTGCTCTGATTCTCCTCGATTTATCTGTGGCCTTCGATACTGTGCACCATGGTACATTGCTTATGCGTCTTGAAGACATGGGGATCAAGGGCCAGGCCCTTACTTTATTAGCATCCTTCCTGATGAATAGGAAACAGACTGTGGTCCTTGACCAGTATCATGCTGCTCCTTATGTACTACCATGTGGGGTTCCCCAGGGCTCATCGCTTAGTCCCTTATTGTTCAATGCATATGTGTCTGATCTTGCGAAATTGATACAGCAGTTTCGTTTTAATCTAACATCCTACGCCGATGACACTCAGATCGTCGTTGGAGCATATACAAATATGCAGGCCCCGGCACTACAATTTCAGCACTGTATGAGGGAAATTAGTCTTTGGATGGGAAGACACTGTCTAAAACTAAACTCGGATAAAACCGAAGTGATAATCTTTGGTAATCTCCAACCCAACTGGGACAGACTGTGGTGGCCAACTTAATTAGGACAGACTCCTGAACCAGTAAAAAAGGCCAAAAACCTTGGAGTGCTGATAGATAATAAACTTAAGTATGCGCAACAAACTAATGCTACAGTCTCAGCCTCTTTCTACTTACTGAAGAAACTTAAAAAAGTCTTACCATACATTCCAGATGATCTTAGGAAAACAATTGTGACTACATTGGTGTTGCCCAAACTTGATTACTGTAACAGCTTATACATCGGCTTACAGAAGCAACACCTAAGGAAATTGCAGATGTTGCAAAATGCTGCGGCAAGGCTTCTATTGAATATACCTAGGCATCAATCTGTTACAGAAGGAATCCGTAAGCTATATTGGCTACCTGTGGTGCAACGCGTTAAATTTAAGGTACTCTGTCTTGCCTATAAAACTTTGAATGGGACAGGACCGGTACCATTGAAACAACTTTTTTCATGGTATCGCCCAGGCAGACAATTAAGGTCTACAAATACCAAACTTATGTCAATCCCTAGAATTCGAACTGTGTGCTGGGGAGGTCACAGCACCTCTCACTGTGCTGCTAAATTATGGAATACTCTCCCCGCTGTCATGAGAGATGTTAATTCTCTCCTTGCTTTTAAAAAAAAGCTAAAGACCTGGTTGTTTTCATGATAATTTCCCCCTTCTTTACGTTCAATAGGTCTTACTATAGTTCAGCGCCAAGACACCGTAAGGTATTCGTGCGCTTTAAAAGTCTTTTTAACATTAACATTAACGTTCGTGATTGAGGGACCTCCATCTTCCCAAACTCCCAAGTGGAAGGAGTGGGTGGAACGCCTCACTAGCTTCTTTGAGGCCACGAAAGTCCACAAAGACCAAAAGAGGGCCATATTGCTGCACCTAGGTGGGAAGGACATTCATCGTATCACAAAGACACTTGTGGAGGCGACGCCCAAGACTCATCACACCCTAATCAATGCACTCACAGGATACTTCGAACCCATGGCTAACCAGGACTACGAACGCTTCATTTTCCGTCAGGTCAGACAACTGCCAGATGAATCCCTCGACACAGACCATGCCTGACTCAAGAACTTGGCATCCACGTGTGGGTTTAGAGATGATACGGAAGAGATCCGTGGGCAAATTATCCAAGGGTGCGCCTCGGCGAAGCTCCGCAAACGTATCCTGGAAGAGTCTGGCAAGCCGCTAAGGGAAATTCTGACTCTTGGGTGCACAAAAGAGTTGTCCAAAGCCAGAGCAGCGCACATGGAGGCGGCACTGAAATCACCAGTCGAAGCGGTGAACGCAGTTACCACGAGACCGGCAGACAGACGCAACAGGAAGCCATGCACAAGCAGCCCTCAAGGTAATCAGCGATACTGTGGATACTGTGGAGGCCCACCTCACAAAGCAGTCGATTGCCCAGCGAAAGGCAAGAAATGCGGCAGGCCCAACCATTTCGAAAAGGTATGCCGCTCAAAGCAGTATAGAAAACCTAAGCCGCCGGTCAACTTGGTGCCCGAGGGGGGTGGTGAATCGAGTGACATGGACGAGGACGAGGAAGAAGAAAGAGTGGTACAGAAGTTGCACATGATCGGAGCAGCATCGAGCCGTCGCAGGCGGCTGCCCCAATGCCGTATTTTGGTAGGATCACACGAGGTTACACCAGTCGTGGACACAGGAGTCACCATAAACATAATGGAAGTCGCTCTATACGAATCCATGCACACAGCACACCCTCTCCAATCCACAAAGATCACTATCTTGGTGTATGGGCAGGACAAGCCGCTGGAGATGAGAGGGAAGTTCAAGACCACTGTATCCCATGAGAACCGGTCGGTCACGACCATGGTGTATGTCACAGAGGATGGGCAAAGAATGCTCCTGAGATGCCGAACAGCGGAGGACCTAGGTGTAGTGACCTTTGCATTCGGAATTCATCAAGAATCAGTCCAGCACATACTCATGGAGTTCGTGTCAGTCTTGGAGGGGATAGGAAGGTATCGAGGAAAGGAAATACATCTTCATATCGACCCCACGTTCCAACCCGTAGCCCTGCGACATCGGTGAGTGGCCTTTCATCTAGGCCCATTAGTGGAACAAGAACTGATCAAGGTGGAGAAGGCCGGCATAATTGAGAAGGTGTCTGGCCCCATGCCTTGAGTGTCCCCAATAGTCATTGCAAAAATGCTGAAGCAACCCGGGGCTGTCAGAATATGTGTAGACATGAGGTTACCGAATGCAGTTATCTAAAGAGAGTGGCACATCACCCCAACCATTGATGTTTTGATCGGAGAGATGGCAGGGGCGTGCTGGCTTTCGGAGCTCGACCTGCGGTCAGGGTATCACCAGCTGATTCTGGATCAGACCTCCCAGAACATCACAACTTTCTCCACTCATGTAGGCCTCCGGAGATACACAAGGTTGAGCTTCGGAATATCTAGCACTGACGAGGTGTTCCAGAATGTCATCCTCGAGCTGATCATGGACATTCCGGGAGTCATCAACGTGAGTGATGACATCATGGTACATGCCAAATCTATCCCTGAGCATCACGCCCACCTGGTACAAGTTCTCCAGAGAATTAGAGACGCTGGACTAACACTACACCAGGAAAAATGCGAATTCCTGAAAAATAAGCTGCAATTCTTCGTATATACTTCTCGGCTGAGGGGGTAAATCCTGACCCTGAGAAGGTCAGAGATATCAAGAATGCACATGCCCCTGTCAACGTCACAGAAGTCCGCAGCTTTCTTGGCATGGTAAATTATTGTGGGTGCTTCATCAGAGACCTCACGACCCTCACCCAGCCCCGGAGAGAGCTTACCAAGGACTCAGTCCCATGGGTATAGGGTGAATCACAAACCAAGGCATTCGAAGACATTAAAGATGCTCGGTCCGCCGCCCCCACCCTGGCGTTCTTTGACCCACAGAGACTCACGCTGGTTGCAGTAGACACAGGCCAGAAGGGACTGGGGGCAGTAGTAATGCAATGCCATACTGCTGAAGAAGACTGGGCCCCTGTGGCTTTTGCTAGCCTCTCGTTCACTGACACCGAGCAGAGGTACTCCCAGATTGAAAAGAAGGCTATCGCTGTTCACTGGAGGTGCTGTCACTTCCACCTCTACGTTTACGGCAAGCCGGTTGTAGTAGGTGTGGCACAGCAGCCAGGGTGACTGATGCCGGATGCTGGGGATCACGGTTCGAACCCCGGCACCGGCGGCAGGGGTCTGCCCAGCACAATGTGACTTTGGGAAAAGCTTGCTTAATCTTCCCGATGGCCCCCAGCGCCGGGAAACATACGGGTAGCTGTGCGCTTTACAAATACAGGATTGTAGCCACTGACCACAAGCCACTGCTAACTCTTTTCTCCGGCACCTCATAGGAACCTCCGCTGAGGATAGAAAAATGGATGTTGCAGTTGCAGAACTACAACTGCCGAATTGAATACCCGCCTGGAAGCTGAAATACCGCTGATTATTTATCGAAGGAAGGCTACGGCCCAGGAGGAGGAAGATGCCGCAGACACAGAGGAATATGTCTGATGCATCACAGAAAGGTCATGTCCTCTTCCCCTCTCAATGGATGAGCTGAACAACGAAATGGACTGGGATGAATGCTTGCAAAGAGCCAAGCATGCAGTGAAACATGGCAACTGGCACAAAGCCCGGGAAGAATAGAAAATACTTACAGTGGAAGCCCGCTGGATACTGGAGAGTCTGTATAACGTCTGTGAGGAGCTGACGGAAGACGCCATAGGATCTCATGCGAAGACCCTGGTGGTGGTTCCATCATCACTGACCGCCAGTGTTATTCAACTGGCCCCTAGCGAACATCAAGGAATGGGCTAAACCAAGTCACGGTTGTGAACCAAGTTATGGTTTCCATTAATGGACGAGCTCGTGGAGGCTGCCGTCTGGGAATGCCAATGGTGCCAGGCAACTGGAGTAAGTCCAAAGCCCGATCCTGAGATCACCGAGCCGAGACCCCAACATCCTTGGGTGAGTGTCAGCCTTAATTTCGGAAGCCTGCCGGATGGGAGACACACCTTTGTGGCCATTGATGTTTATTTGAAATATCCGGAGATTGAGATTGTCACCTCACTAAGTGCTGCAGAAATCATTCCGAAGTTGGAAAAGGTGATAGCGACACACTGCATTTTTCAAGAGCTTAAAAACTGATAATGGACCGCCTTTTCAAGGTCAGGAGTTGGCTTCCTATCTAGCTTTGCTGGGCATTAAACATCCACTGATCACGCCTCGCTGGCCGCAGGCCAACGGAGAAGTGGAGTGGTTTATGCGAACACTAAATAAGGTCATCCGCATAGCCCATGAACGTCACCAGCCCATAGAGTTAGCTCTATTCACGTTCCTGCGAAATTACCATCAAACTCCTCACACCATGACAGGTTTGGCCCCAAGACACCTATCAATGGGGCGAATGGTCACTGACTCCATTTCCCATCACCCCCGGTGGTGACTGGCCCATCCTGATGATCACCGGATAGATGAACAGGGACAACGAGTGCATGAGCAAGTCAGCCAGCGTCGAGGAGCCCAACAGGAGCTTCTGGAACGAGGAGAAAAAGTACTGCTCAAGAATCGCGTAATAGAAAGTTCCATCTCCCATATGAAAGACTCCCCTGGACTGTTGTCCGAGTGAAAGGCAAGAGGGTCGTGATCCAGCGAGGTGAAGAAGTTGTAACAAGGAACATTTCACAATTCAAAAGATATCGCATTGGCAGACAGAGGAACGGAGGGACTGAACCGGGTCCCCGGTGTTATTCCTCCTACACCTAGTCCTGCGGAGGAAGCTGATGACTTATCGCTGCAGCCCCTAGAGGCAGGCCCTCGCGAGTCAACAGACTCTGACACCTTGGTGCCGGGGACTGCCCAGTTACTCACCGGTAATACTCATTACTCCGAGTCCTGGTATCCCCGTCCCATTCCTTCACAGTGAGCAGCTAGTCTGCTCCACAGAAACCTATAACCTAGCTGAGCTTTTGCACTTCCCCCAATATGGCGTCACTATCACGTGACAATAAAGGGGGAAGTGCCTCAAAGAAACATCCTGAGAATACCAAAGAAAACAAACCCAGAAAGCGAAACAATCACCCCAAAACCACAAAGCAACCCAGGGGGAGGGAAGGGCTCAGGAATGGGACGGGGAGACCAGGACTCGGAGTAATGAGTATTACCGGTGAGTAACCGGGCATTACCTCCTCGCCCAGTCTCCCCGTCCCATTCCTATACACAGTGAGCCCATACCCAAGCACACAGTGATTGTAAGAAAACAACAGACCAAAAAGTGCAAGAAAACAGGTCCATTTTAATCAACAAAAAATAGTACAGGTTACAAATCCCGAACCGCAGACAGGACATGAGCACCAAAAGCAGCAGAGGCTGCCATCCCCAACTGAAGACGGTAATGCGAAACAAAAGTATGGGGAGAGGCCCAGGTGGCAGCATTACAGATGTCTCGCAATGAGGCCCCTTTGAACATGGCCCAGGAGGAGGAAACGTCCCTGGTCGACCTGCCCTGAACAGAAGAAGGGAGAGGACAGTGGGCAGACTCGTAAGCAGAAGCCACGGCAATCTTGACCCAACGGGACAAGGTGGATAAAGAAGGACGAAGACCCATCTCAGAGAGGCCAAAGGTGACAAACAAGGAATCCACCTTACGGAAACCAGAGGTCCGATCCAAGTAGATGCGGAGAGCCCTCAGCCCATCTAACGAATGGAGGACCACCTCCTCAGGAGAGGCAGGATCCGAAAAAAGACCGGAAGAACAATATCCTCCTGACAGTGAAAGGAAGACAACACCTTAGGTAGAAAAAACAGACTGGGACGGAGAATGACCTTGTCATCACAAAAGCGCAAAAAGGGGGGAGAAGCCATCAAAGCCCCAAGCTCACCAACCTTACGCCCAGACGTAATGGCCACCAGGAACAGGACTTTAGCAGAGAGGAACTTCAGGGCCACGGAGTCCAAAGGCTCGAAAGGAGGGCCCGTCAAAGCCCGGAGAACCAAGGGAAGATCCCAGAGAGGCACAGGAGAGCGAGAAACAGGACGCTGAAGCAAAAAACTCCTCAGAAGGTGAGCCACCAACGGGGAAACAGAGGACACAGAGGAACTCCTAAAGGCAAGAATGGCAGCCAACTGCGCCTGCAGGGAAGAAACCGCAAGGCCCAAGACGAAACCATCTCGCAAGAAGTCCAACACCCGGACAGCCTCACAAGAGTCAGAAGATAGACCCTTCCCAAGACACCAGGAGGAGAAGTGCTTCCAATGACGGGCATAGGAACGCAAGGTAGAAGGGCGCCGAGACAGCTGAAGGCAATCCGCAACCTCCACAGAGCAACCCTGACCCAGTAAACTCAACCTTTCTAGTGCCAAACCCCCAGCCAGAGGCGGCGCAGGGAGGCAATCCCGATAAGAGGAGCCCGCAGAGGGGAGGGACACAGGGAAAACCTCCAATGAGGGCAAACAGAAAAGGTCAGGAAAAGGGGAAACCAAGACTGACGAGACCACACCGGCACCACCAGGAGAACCTCCGCCCGATCCAACCGAATCTTCTGGAGGACCTGAAGAATTAAGGCAAACGGTGGGAAGGCAAACAGCAGGCCCGACGACCATGGATTCGAGAAGGCATCGGTGGCCCGCGCCAACCGTGAGGGAACTATGCTGCAAAACAGAGGCAGGAGGGCAGAAGCCTCCGATGCAAAAAGATTCAGCCAAGGACGGCGGAAACGGAGGATAATCTGATCGAACAGAACTAGGGACAGACACAGGGACACCGAGGAGTGGAATACCCTGCTCAAAGAATCCGCATGCCCATTCTCCATCCCCGGAAGATAGACCGTAGTCAGAGACAGGAGATTCAACTCGGCCCAAAGCTCGACCTTCCGGGAGAGGAGAAACAGAGACCGACACATGCCCCCTTGGTGATTTACATAAGCACGAACCACCTGGTTGTCGGTCTGCACCGAGACCGCCCAACCCCAAAGGAGAGGAGCGAACCACTGCAGAGCCAACCAAACCGCCCTAGCTCTTTCCAGTTCGAGGACTGGAGGGACTTGAAACGGGACCACCGACCCTGAGCTTTGGAGGCACCCAGCACAGCACCCCAACACAAGGCACTGGCATCCCTGGACCTCACAATCACAGATCGAGGAGGCAGGAGATCGAACCCCTGGGAAAGAGACTGAGGGGACAACCACCACTGGAGATCCGCCCGAATCCCCAGAGTGACAGGTATCAGAGTCTCGTAGTCCAGGAAGGCAGGATCCCAGTGCGACAGGACATGATGTAACAGGGGATACAGATGGAGCCTGGCCCAAGGGAGGATATGCAAAGTGGACGCCATTTCCCCCTGACTCCGCAACCAGATTTGGGCAGACACCCGGGACTGGGACAGAAGCCAAGAAAGGCGACGAAACAAAGTCAAGTGGCACTCCTGGGAGAGGAACACCATGCCCAGGTCCATGCGGAAGAGAGCCCCCAGGAACTTCAGGGACTGGGAGGGCACCAGGGAGGACTTCCGGTGGTTGATGAGGAACCAGGAGAAGACACACCTGGTCCACATCCGACAGAGCCTGAGAAAAAGAAGGAGAGATAATCAACCAGTCATCCAGATAGGGAAACACCTGTAGCCCCCTGGAATGAAGAATACCCACCAGAGGGTCCAAGAGCTTGGTGAAAACCCTGGGCGCCGAGGAAAGGCCGAACGGGAGCACCCGGAACTGGTAGTGAAGGTCCCCCACAGCAAACCGGAGAAACCACTGGTCTGCCGGATGGACAGAGACGTGCAGATATGTATCCATCAGGTCCAGGGATGCTAGGAAGCCGCCTGGAAGCAACAGAGGCAGGATGGACTGCAGAGTCACCATCTTGAACGGCCGATGGACAACGAAGCGATTGACCCGCTTCAGATCCAAAACAGGACGAAGATCCGAAGTATCCTTCTTGGAGACCAGAAAGAGGATCGAATAGCAACCCCTGCCCCTCTCCAGAGGAGGAACCTCCACAATAGCCTTCTTCAGCAACAGGAGCCGCACACCGGCCAGCAACGCCTCCCTTCGTAGAGGAAGACGGGGCAGGGGAGTCAGAGCGAAAACCGGAGGAGGAGGAGAGGAAAACTCTATCCGGCAACCTCCTGACACAGTCTGAACTGCCCATGCATCCTGAACCGACAACCACTGGGCAAGGAAGGATTGGAGGCGACCACCAACCGGCAAAGGCAGACAGTCATTGGGAAGAGGTGGAAGCGGCGGCAGCAACACTGGCAGGGGCCCGGGACTTGGTAACACCAGGTACCCCCCGGCCACGAGCCCTGCCACGAAAGGGCTGTGAAGCGCCACGAGCAGGAGGTCCAAAAGCACGACGGTAGCCAAAACCTAGCCCCCTAGAAGGTGGGCGGACTGGAGCCACAAGCTTGCCGTTCTCCGCAGACTGCTTGACCATCCCCTCCAGCTGATGACCAAACACCTTGGAACCCCCAAAGGGCAGCTTAAGGAGGACCGACTTCTGGGAAGAATCAGCCTTCCAGGAACGCATCCAGATATGACGTCGTGCAGCGATGGAAGCACCAGAAGCAGCCGCCGCCGCCCCCAAATTGTCAAAGGAAATATCCGACAAATACCGCACCCGCAACTCCATCATAGATAAAAGCGGTGTGGCATCCTCGCCGTCCTGCAACAGAAGGGACAGGGACTGAAAATCCTTGAGGAGGGACTGGACCATGTAGTTAGAATAGGCAGTCGCCCGGAGAGAAAAATTAGAAGCAGCATAAGAACGCTTCACTGCCCCCTCAACACGCTTATCCACAGAGTCCGCAGGAAGGGCGTCATCCGAGAGGACCAAACCCTGAGATGAAAGACCAGCCATTAAATTGTCGATCTTCACAGCCTGAGGAAACTCATCAGAAAAACCTTCCAGAGGGTAACGCCTGGACAAAAAACAAGGGAAGGCGGACTTATCCACCTCCTTCCACTTGTGAGCCAGCACATTGTGCACAGCCCCGTGCAAAGGAAAAGAGTCAGCAGCAGGCTGGACATACTGCGTAAAGAAATCAGCCTCCAAAACATCAGCAACGGGAGGAGAAAATCCCAAAGAGTCCCGGACATGGGAGAACAGTTCAGCGAGCCCAGCACCCTGAACAAAGCGCCCACGAACACCCTCATCCTCATCAGGACCCAGCTCCTCATCAGGAACAGCCTGTGGATCCACCGAACAACGAAGCACCTTGGGAGGAGGACCAGCTGTGTCCCTAGCCAGGAAAGCAGCAGCGACCGCCTCATGAACCATCAGGCGCAGGGCATCAAGAGGAGCAGCAGAGTAAGAGGACTCAGAATCCATGTTCAGAAAACCAGCAATGTCCCAAGCACCAAACACAGGCAAAAACTAAGGACAAAAACCAGAACACAAGGACCCCATTTAAAGCAGCTGTGAAGTCCCGAGGACCCGAGCTCCCATGGGACCAGGGAAAAGGGGCCGGCATAAGAGCACAGCCAGCCGCTAGAAACCGTCCCCATGAAGCGCGCTGCAGCACCAACCCAGCAATCCCCGCACGCTAAAGCAGGGCGCTGCGGGACCGTGAAAACATATGAAAAACAGCAGCTGAAGCAGGCCTTGCATCACAGGTGAGGGCGCGAGGCAGAGACGGCCGCTGGCGCGAACCGCCAACAAACCCAGGCAGAGCGAGGCAGCACGGGGGCAAGAAACAGAAAGAACAAAGGCGGCTGCTAAGGCAGGCCGACCAACAATACAGCAAATACAAAGATACAAAAACAGGGAACTTACCCCTAGCTCAGCTAGGCAGCAAGGCGACCGCCGGCAGAAAAAAAAGAACAGGATGTTTCTTTCAGGCACTTCCCTCTTTATTGTCACATGATAGTGACGCCATATTGGGGGAAGTGCAAAAGCTCAGCTAGGTTATAGGTTTCTGTGGAGCAGACTAGCTGCTCACTGTGAAGGAATGGGACGGGCAGACTGGACGAGGAGGTAATGTGGAAGTACCAAAAAACTCCAGAGGGTCGGTGCATCCGGCCTCGAGTGAAGGGGTAGACGGAGAGTCCAGTGGTCGGGGAGTATCCCAGTATAAGATACTACGCAACCCTGAGCTGAGCCAGAAGCTGAAAGACTACTTCAAGTAAGACTGTTCTTTTGTTTTCGTGTATTTAGGATCAAGAGTGAGGGTCCATGTTCCACTTTTTGAGTGTTATTGAATTTTAATATATTTTCTGTTTTTGGGAGGAATATTATGTCGCAGCTGTGATGTAACAGCTGCGACTGGTAGGGCGACACGACCTGTAAGTTCCCGCAGGGGAATCAGGGGCTGCACCCCTGTGCTGACCGGGCCAAGTAGGCTGGCCCTGGTCACGAAATGGTGATCTAACAAAGTCCCCACCGCCCACGTGACGTCAAGAGACGTGTGCACGCGGCAGCAAGTGAAACCAACATACCTGGCACCGTGTCTTTTTGTCCAGCTGACCCTCGATCGACCACCGGACACAATCCCACCTGTGCCGGGGTCTTAAACATAACAGCATGCACAAGGAGCACGAGGCAGCAGCTTGTGCCAGACGCACTCCTTGCAGGTTCACGTGCTCCCCCGCCTCCTAGGAAGTGGGTGCAGGTTGGTACATTCTGCATGCATAACACCCCTTGAGAGGACATGCAGGGCCCCAATGACCCATGCCTGTTGAAGCCTCCTGCAGGTCCCGGCATTACCAATGCCACAGCTTCTTGAAGGGACGGGTTTGGAGGGTTCCTCAGTTCCCTGCATATCCCAAGCCGTCCCATCAATGGAACACAGACGGGATGCAATGGCACAATGTTTATTTGCTGTTGAATAGTTTTATAAGGTGCTTGAGGATGGAAATGTCCCCTAGCAGGAAGGTAATATTAAGGGCTGCTCTCTCCGTTTTGGGCTGATGTGCTCCATCACTTACACCCCCTGGAGCATTGGTGCCCCTGGGCATGTGCCAATTTTTAAGACACTCCCTTGAATACAAGTAGAAGAGGGCTGAGATATACAAGGGGCAACAAGTTTTGTGAGACAAAAAAACATAGATATTTGCATATTTATCAGCACACGTGTGAGTGTGTTAAAGCTTCTGAAAAATGTATGAAGCACTCCCGAGCTGTGGGGCACATTACCAAGCAATAGCGCATCGCTATTGCTTGGTTATCGACAAAAATGTATCGCCGACCTGCGGCGATTTTTATCGCAGATAAACCTTGGTATTACCAAGGTTTATTGCAAATGCGATAAAAATCGGCCGCAATGCATGAATATCGCTGAAAAGTCAGCGATATTCATGCATTACCGAGCTAATGCTCTTAGCCATGTTATCCACCTACCATTGGATAACATGGCTAAGAACTGCTCAGGGGCAGGTGTTAGCTTTTGGAGATATTCGCGCTTACCGCGAATATCTCCAAAAGTTGGTAATAGGAGATAGCGATGATAGCGACTGGAAACAGTCGCTAACATCTTGGCACACCCACTTTGCATGTCATTAGTGATAAATATCACTGACATGCAAAGCGGGGCCCAAGATGGTCGCTATCTCCTACTAGCTGTCGCTAACTGGTGTTAGCAACAGCTAGGTAATAGGGAGATAATTTTATCTCCGCTTCATTGGCTTTTAAATCCAAAAAAGCGGAGATAAACCCCCTTGATAATATGCCCCTGTGTTTCTGGCTGAACAGATGCAGACAAAGGCGCTGTAAGAGTCCTCTGCTGTTAAACTATCTCTCATGTTAAGCATCAGACTCCACTTGGAATGGCTGTCGTGTACTAATGACTAGCTGCCGACTTTGGGACTGGGGAATCAGGTTCGAGTCTCGGCGTGGTTCAATATCCTGTTTATGTGGGCAAAATTGGCAAATCACTTAATCCCCCGGTCCCTACCAAAAAATTAACGTGTCTGTGTGAAACGTAACTGGTGCCCGTGTAAAGCACTCTAATACCTTCGGGTCGAGTTTGCGCTATATTAAAAGTGCAAAAAAACAAGCAGCGGGACACCCCGGTCTAAAGTCACTACATAGCGTGCGAGGAGCAAAGGAAATACATAATACAATAAATAATGATAAAAACAAGCACTGACTGAGTTGCGGGATGGCCGAGGGAGCTTCAGCAAATAAGAAGTGCTGTGCAGTGGGTAACGAAACTTGAGCCCCCCCCCCCCCCTGCAAAGTACATGGAGGGGCCCCCCACGCTCTGGACTCATTCAGAACCACTCAGACCAGGGGCCAGCCACTTACGCACATTGCTGGAGTGGGCCCTCTGGAGCTTGCCCCCCACCACCACTGATTGTTCGGGGGGCTATTGTTATGTTAGTGGTGAGAGGATAAGTGAATGAGTGGGTCTGGCAGCTCAGTAGACTAATGCGTCAACTGTAGGGGCTTGTGTTTGACCTCACAGTCACATATTCAACTCCCGGCGGGCCCAGTCAGACTTTCATCCTTCTGGGGTCGATAAAATGAAGACCATTGAGTTGGGTAACAATAAACATTTGTTATGCAAAACCAAGATACCCTTCTGCATGAACGTGTGCTTTACAAATACATATGTTATGTGAGAGGATAAGTGAGAGGATAGATACATGGCGAGATGAAAGGATGACAGAGTAAAGGGACATTTTAGAGTATGGATGGATGGCTGAGTAAATGGATATCTGAGGAAGAGTGAAAAGATGGTAAAGTAAATGAAAATCTTAGAGGATGAGTAAAATGGCCAATGGATAGAATGGTGAACGATTGAAAGTTGGATGAAATAATGATTGGATGACAGAATGTAAAGGTGAAATGATTGATAGCAGAAGGTGGATGGGAGGGTGAAAGGATGAATGAATAGATGCTTGGATGAAAGACAGAGGAGCACTTCTAGGGTGTTTTGGACTCACTTGCTGCGCTTTCTTGGTGCCATCAGAGCTTTGGTTCGAAGTGTAGGATATTTTAATTTTCTGGCTACTCCGTTACACACAGGCATGTTTCTCACTCTGCATTCACCCAGCCCCTCCTCTTTCCATGCATTCAGACAGACGTGCCTCTAACCCTGCATTCACACAGTCACACACTCCCCCTGAACTCAAATTACTCACCCTCTAATTGAGCGAGCATGCCTCCAACTTTGCACTCATGTGGGCACACCACCCACCCAGTTCCCACACAGGCACACCACTCACCCTGCATACACACACTGACATCACTCACTCTCTGCTCACATATGCAGCCCTCTCCCCCTGCACTCACATGGGTAGACCACTACTCACTCGCAGAGGCACACCCCTCCTTGTGCACCCACACGGGAACATGTGGTGACGGTCTAGCTTATCCTGAGTGAGGGCCGGAACCGGAAGGGGTGAAACGGAACCGGAAGGCAGCCATGTTGTTAGGTGCCGAGCCGGCAGAGAGAAAGGCGCACTGCCCCGGCGCTCCGAGGAAATAAACATGTAGAACACATACTGAGGCTCCGGGTATATTTTCAGCGGCAAGCAGTATTCCTACAATGGCGACGAGGCGGGACACGGCGAGGAAGCAATAGAAGCACCTGGAAAAAAAATTGTTGACGTGGAAAACGCCGAATAGAGCCCACACTTAAATAAACAAAATAAGAAAGGAAGAAAGGGAAGCTAACCGCCACTGAGATGTGGGGCACCCTCGGAGCGTGGCAGAGGACAAGCAGTAGCGCATAAGGCCGGCGCTATACAAAGCCCGCGAAGCGTCCCACCACCCGGGTAGGCAACAACACACACACCCTCCAGAAGACACAAGGGCGACCAACCCCGCAGCAAGGGCAGACTCGGGGACAAGCGCTCACGACGCGCGCTAGGCAAACCGTAGGGCCAGAGACGAGGCCCAACCCTGAAACAAGGCGGGAAGAAGGTGCCGGCGCACAATAACACCGCCACCGACCCACTGCTGCAAAAAGCTGGCGGAACAGCTGGGGCAAGGTGAGGAACCTAGCACAAGGCACGAGGCTGGTCGGCAGGCAATCATGGACACCGGAGGTGCAGCAGGAGGCGCACATTACGGACAAGACCAAGGAGAGGACACGGACGCCAGGCAAGCACCTGGCAGCCCGCCCGGTCACAGCGTTCCCGCCCAGGAGGCCCCAAGGGGAAGGGAGAAAATGGCGACACTGTCTACTTCCCTTGGCAAACATGATGCCCTTCCTCCCAAAGAGAGGAGAACCCACAATGCCGTGGGAGGACTGGAAGCGATACTTCCTGAATTATTTGGAGGCTCTGGAGAAGTGATGCAGAATATTCCAGCAAAAAAAATCCTCCTACACAATCTAGGACCGGAAGGTTTGAGGGTATTTGACAACCTGGTGAAAGTCAAGAGAGAAGCTACGGACACAGATGTGTTCAGACACGCAATAGAGGACTTGGACACGCACTACAGGCTTGTGGTATGTGTGGCCATAGACCGGTGCAATTTCTTCCAAAGGAATCAGGAGAGTGGAGAAACCATAGATGAATACGTCGCGGCATTGCAAAAACTGGCACTGACATGCAAATTTGCGACCTGCACGACGAACTGGTAAGAGATCAAATTATCATGCATACGTCAAACACGACGATACAAGAGAAGCTATGGGTGAATGGCGATGCCCCCCTCAAGGAAGTTTGGGCCTTAGTCAAGAAAGCAGAGTTATCTAAAAGATGTGCGCAAGCGGCCAGAAAAGACACAGGGAACACTCAGGAGGTGTGCAGAGTGATGGTGCACAACAAAGGAGACAAAGCCAAACCACAAGGACCACCTAAGTACCAGCACAACCGGAGAGGCCAGCAGTATACAAGTGCGTCGCCCAAGACCAGTGGGGAGAGAAGGACGAGTTATTACAGGTGCGGGAGCACCTCGCACTTAGGCAATGACAAGGTGTGTCCAGCGTTTAGAGCGAAGTGTGCTTTCTGTGGCGTGTTTGGACACTACGAGAAAGTGTGCAGGCGGAAGCCCAAAGGAGCGGCGGTTAAATACATCGACCAAGGCAGTCCAGAGAAGGACGAGACGCAAGCTGAGGAGGAGTACCTCGAAGAGGTCTTATATATAGATGCCCAAGTAATGGATGTGGATTGCAAGGGATCCAACAAACCAGTACTCAACATGAGCATAGGAGGCGTGATGATCGACATTGTAGCCAACTCCGGAGCACCGATCACGATAGTACAGAGGAAAGTGTGGGAAGAGAGGTTCCCGAAAGAAATAAAAGAAGAGCTACGGACAATGGATTTGAGCCCAGTCACCTACACAGGACAGAGAATACCCATGTTGGGGTATTGCCCATTGCTATTTGAATTCAGAGGGCGCCACGCAAACTGTAAGCTGTATGTGGCCGAGAAGGGGCCCTCAGTACTGGGATGGAAAGACCAGGGCGCGCTAGGAATTCAACTGAATCCCGGTGGTATAGAGAAGGTACTACTGATGGACACGGAAAGAGGACAAGAAGGAGAAGCATGGAAGAGAGAATACCCACAGGTGTTCAATGGGAAGATTGGAGAACTGGCCAAATTCAAGTACATGATACACCTGAAGGAAGGAGCCACACCGGTGAGCCACAAAGTCCGGAACATTCCATTCCGCTGCAGGGAAGCGGTGCAAGAGGAATTGGACAGGTTGGAGAAGGGAGGCGTGATTGAGGCAATCGAAAGTGCGGAGTGGTTGTCCCCCCTTAGTGGTGGCACAAAAACCCAATGGGAAGGTGAGGCTATGTGTGGACCTCAGAGAACTCAATAAGAACATCCTAGTAGACAAATTCCCACTCCCACGAATAAATGAGATGCTCGCAAGGACCAAAGATATAAAGTGGTTCTCTACAGTAGATCTGTCATCGGCATACCATCAAGTGGCACTCCATCCCACGTGCAATTACCTCACATCCTTTATAACACCGTTCGGGTGTTATAAATTTGTAAGAATGCCGTTCGGATTGGCGGCAGCTGTGTTTCAAATACTAATGCACAAACTATTCAAAAATGTGGAAGGAGTGCAATACTTTCAAGATGACATTCTCATAATGGGGAGATCGAAACCAGAGCACAATGAGAAATTGCACACCGTGCTCAGAGTGTTACAAAACAATGGTCTCACCGCAAGTGGGCGAAATGCAAGTTTGGGGTGTCATCAGTGACGTACTTGGGACATGAGATAAGCGAGAAAGGAATTGAACCCAAGAGAGAAAACATGGAGGCTATAAGGAAGGCGCCAAGCCCCGGGAAGAAAGAAGATGTCAGGTCATTCCTCGGCATGGCGGAATTCTATAGTAAGTTCATCCCGAATTTCGCCACCAAGGCACACCACATGCGCCAGCTGTTGAAAGAAAGGAACGGATTCAAATGGGGCAGAGAGGAACAGGAAGAATTTGAGGCCCTGAAGAAGGAAATGAGCGAAGCCATACCACTCAGGGGTTTCGGCCAGGAAGCGGATCCATACTCACCACGGATGCCAGCAACCGAAGCCTAGGAGCGGTGTTGATGCAAAGATCAGGCAGAGGGGAGGTATCCACGATCTGTTTTGCATCCAGAACCTTGGTCCAAATGAAGAAAAATTCAGTGTTATCGAGAAAGAAATGCTAGCGGTGGTATGGGCGATGGAACGCTTCCGACAATTCCTATGGGGAGCCAAGTTCCTGGTTCGCACAGACCATAAGCCGTTGATAAAAGTACTGACATCAAGTGGGCATGCGCATGCCACCCCGAGGATAGCAAAGATGACCTTGAGGCTCCTGGATTATGTATACGAGGTGGAGTACCTGCCAGGACCCAGAAACAAAGTCGCGGATTTCTTGAGCAGGGCTGCCGCCAAAGAGTAAGCAGAGGACCAAGAAACCCCGGGATGGGAGGGGTACATGGTCGCGACTATGCAAGACATGGAGCAGGTCATCAGCGAGCAGAAGTGGGCTGAAGCGTACAGAAATGATGAAGACATGGAAGCTATAAAGGGATACGTAATGCATGGGTGGCCGGAGAAAAGGCACCTGGAAGAGAAGATGAAGAAATACTGGGAGGTGAGAGAAGAATTGTCCCTAGGAGAGAACCCCATATTTCTAATGAGGGGAGACAAGGTCATTCCTCCCCAAGGACTGGTGGGACATCTGTTGGCGATTCTGCATGAGGGACACCAAGGGATCACGAAAACAAAGGCCTTAGCGAGACAAGCATACTGGTGGCCAGCCATTGATGCCCAGGTGGAAAGGTATGTGAGGAACTGTGACTCATGCTCCAAAGCGGACAAGACACAAACCATGTTGAGACCACGATTGGAAAATTTTCCTGTACCCAACGACCCATGGGAAATGGTGTCCATAGACATTATAGGACCCATCTTGAACATTGAAGGAGTACAGAAATATGCCATAGTGTTAGTGGACAGGTACTCCAAATGGCCTGAAGTGGAGGTGAGAGAAACAGTGGACACTGAAGCGGTGCTGGCGTTCCTAAATGCTATCTTCGTGAAGGAAGGAATCCTCAAGATAATTACATGTGACAACGGGCCACAGTTTACATCAGCCAAGTGGGAAGCATTCATGTCTAGTAACGGAATAGAAGTGAAGCACACTCTCATATACCATCCAGCAGGGAATGGACTAGCGGAACGCTTCAACAGAGTCATAATGGGAACTATCCAAGCGGCCATAAGCGATGGACAGGATTGGGAAGAGGAGCTGCCCAAGATGCTGTGGGCATACCGCATTACACCAGGGAGCACAGGGAACAGTCCCTTCAAAATACTAAGGGGAAGAGAGCAGTTTACAAAAGACAACATCGCGTGGAGACAGATGGTAATACAGAGCAAATGGTCAGCTGCGATAGTGAAGAAGAATTTGGAGAGAGCACAAGAGACTTATACTGAGCACTACAACAAGCGACGGAGTGTGCATGAAGTGAGCCTAGAAAAAGGAGACTGGGTGAGAGTGAAGGTAGCCACATTAAAAAGGAAGGGAGAAAGCAAGTTCACGCCACCACTTCAAGTTCTGGAGCCATATACCCGATCAGCGTTGTTGAGCGACGGCAAGGTGTGGTCGCAGGACAGGATGGCGAAGTGCAACAAAATCCTGAGGTGGGAAAAAGAAGGCAAAACAGGAGCAGATGTGGAAGGAGCGAGAGGTGAAGTCGGAAGTAGGATACAAGAATACGTAGGAAGAAGGGAAGAGCAAGTAGAAGGAACGGAGAACGAGGATTGTGGAGTCAGAGAGGAGAGTGCTATGGGAAGTGATGCAACGGTGAAAGGTAATGAGGAAGAAGGGAACAGAGAGAGACAGGAGGCAGCCGGAAGTGACAAGAACGAGAGACACGAGCTACATACATTCACCAGGACCCCAGGTGGTAGAAAGGAAACAGAGGGGGTGAGAACGAGAGCAGGACGTTTGGTGAGAGTACCTAAGAAGTTCGAGAACTTTACCATGAGCATCCAGTAAGACTTATTTGTGCAAGTAGTGTGAATTGTTTAATGTTTAAAGGGGGGACATATGTGGTGATGGTCTAGCTTATCAAAGGTTCAAAGGTTTTTTTTTATTTGCATAATTAGTTAAAATTATTACAAAATTTGCATAATAAAATAACGATACAAAATTTATTTAAAAAATTACTAAAATTGTTGTCTCTCGGCTATTGTTTTGTTTGGGGGCGGGGCTTGTGAGGTCCTAGGGTTAAGCACGCCCTGTTTGCCCTGTTTGCCCACGAACTGGATGGTCCTCATATTCTATTAGGTCTAAAAGTTTTCTTGCTTCTGCCAAGAATTTGACTCCACGGCATACTAGGATTATGTTGGAACCACCGAGCCAGCTTGTGACTGCGTGTCTGCAGGATCGAATGTTGAGAGCATTAAAGATGGGTTTCAATAAGAGTCGTCTCTGACTTATCAGGGCCGGACATAAGCAGAAAAGGTGGACAAGTGTTTCGGTGTTGTACCCACAAAGGCGACATTGATTCGTCTGGTGTGATGATTTCCAGGACGGTAGTAAATCCTTTGTGACATGCATCCCCATCCGATAGGCTGTAAAAGACTTTTTTAGGTGACCACTGAAGTGGGATGTTAGATATGTGTGTGTTTTTGGGGTTGTGAAGCTGTTCAGGATGGTCCAGGCATGCCGCCGTTTTGCCAATAACTCTTTGTCCTCAAAAAAAGATTTCCATTTTGCTGCTGTATTGGCTGATTTTTTTAGACTTACTTTATCTGTCCCTGATTTCCAAGCGACTGCTAGCTCTAACTTTTCCACGCAGAATGTCAAATACTTTCCCCAATTGTTCATGGATTCAGTTTCCCCTCGTTTTTTAATTTCCTCCCAGCTTAGCCAGTCCAAGGAGTCTGGATCTGCAGATCTAAGTTTGTGGCAGAAGTTCACGAAGCCGCTCATGCTCCGGAACTTCTGATTTTGCAGTCCAAATTCGAGCCTGACTTGTGCGGCTGAAGCAGATTTGGGAAGATTGAAGACCGCTTTATAAATTTCGCAAACAGGAGGACCAAGAACCTGAGAGATGTGTTAGTTCACACTCGCCCGAAAAAAAGACCCATCACAACCACCATAAGAAACATCAATATGGCCCCTGTAACAGGTCACTTTCCATGTGGAACCTGTGGAGTCTGTAGATTTACCAACACCACAAAAACTTTACAACTTACGGACGACTTCGTTTGGACCCAAAGGCAGCACACAAATTGCAACTCCACGCATGTGGTGTATCTTGTGTCATGTCCCTGCCAACAGAAATATGTAGGCATGACCTGTCGTAAGGTCAAAATACGTATAGGAGAACACAGGAGCAGCGTGAGACTAAAGGAAAGCACAACCAAACTCTGCACACACTTCGTGGAGGCAGGTCACACATGTGATGACCTAAGATGGACAATCTTGGAGATGCTCCACGAAAAGAACAATAACGCTGAACAAGTCCTTTTCGAAAAGGAACAAAGATGGGTAAATCGACTTAAGACCCATATATCAGGGATGAATGATAATATTCCATGGCACCAGTTTTACTAACATCACCTGGAATTTATTGACTCTGCTAAAACAGATCAAATCATATATATTCTCCCATTCATTCAATACCAACCCGATAAAAATTCCATACATTTTGGTTTTAGTCCCCTTTTCTGCTAGTCTCCAATGACAGAATCTGTATAGGGGCGATATTTCATTTTATTTCATTGAGACATCTATCGTTTTGTCACCATTATTATTTTTGAATGTTCCGGCAAGTACTTATATTTACTGTATGGTTGCCGACCATGTACGTGATAACACGGCCAACATTCACAAAAATAATGAGGGCTTTATACTGACGCTAAATAGTGCTCTGCCGGCCCTTTAAAAGATTGCCATCTATAGAGTATACTCGCCTCTCAGTACAAACCCCTCGTTGATTTTTACTCTATTTAAAGTGGAAGAAGAAGGACCTTACCACTTCCCAGGGGCAGAGTCAGCACTAGGAGCTATTGCTCTTCAACACGCGGGTAAGAATGGTGTCCTGCTTATTTTCTTTATTTTCTTTGCTCGTTTTCTTTACTTGTAATAGTTACTAGTGGCTTAATAAGTTCAACTTAGCTTTACCACCTAGCGCTCTGTTCTGTTTTGTTTTATCTCTCTAGCAAATGCCACGTTAATTGCGACTCTCTTTGCCACCTGATGCGGAGAGATTAACCAGTAACAAAGGTATTCAAAACAATGCATTGCCATTATTTTGCTACGTAAACAGCCTGAATTAACGCTTTTGAAATTCTTATGTTTAGAATATCATCATTCTTGGTAAATACAGCAGAAACTGTTTATATGTAGACTCAACTCAGTATCCCAGTGTAGATCAGCCCCTGCGCGATAACTGTAAGATATCTTATTTTGTGTTGTCACAACCGGCTAATTACTCCACACACTCTATCGACAATGCTGCTCTAAACTAGGACCTGAGCGACCACAAGGTGCCCCGGGTAATTCCTATACACAGTGAACCGACCTACTTTTTTGTTCTTCTCTTTCTAGCTCTAGTTTCATTTCAGTGCCCTTATTGTGGTGCACGCCATATAGAAATAACTGTTTGTGAATAATTCAACTATTTATTTCCTGGCTAACTACAGAAATTATTTGTATGTGCGCTATATGCCTCTGTTACTGTGACATTTAGAATCCAAATGTTTATCATTTTTTGTTTCCATAATACAGGAATCTCAGTATGAGAATCTCATACACCTTATTGAACACTACACTAATTGTGTGAGTATTAATTTTTGTCTTTTCCTGACGAAAGCTCTACAGACCCTTGCGGGCCCAATAGAGCTGAAACATGTTGACCTACCTATAGAGACATATGGTAATCCAGTAACTCGATTACCTAATATACCACTATTCTTTTTTAATTCACAGTGTGCATCTTCTTATAATAAATTTTGGTTTAGATGTTACACTGTTTTTTATGAACCTATTTTTGGCTCTGCACACTATCCCTCTGGATTTGTCCCCACAATTTCTGGACACTTCTACACTCACCAGAGGTTGCCTCGGGTGAGGCAGGCATATAGCACGTTATTTGACAACCCGATGACTATGCCATGACGTTAGAGAAGGGGCGGATAAAAGATACACCGCAACATCAAAATCACAGCGTCTATGAGGGTTGTCAAAAATAACCAATGGTTATTGTAGATACAAGTGTCCATTCCCAATTTTTTATTATTATGGTACCTATTCAGGGGAACTGAATGGACGTGAATTCCTCTTCCCTCCCTTATGATAAAAGACGGTCTAGCTTATCCTGAGCGAGGGCCGGAACCTGAAGGGGTGAAACAGAAACGGAAGGCGGCCATGTTGTTAGGCGCCGAGCCGGCAGAGAAAAAGGCGCGCTGCCCCGGCGCTCCGAGGAAATAAACATGTAGAACCCATACTGAGGCTCCGGGTATATTTTCAGCGGCAAGCAGCATTCCTACAGAACATCCTCCCCCATGCACTCACCAAGTAGGCATGAGCGAATTTTGCGGATCTCGCGTTCGCGAATTTTGCGGATTTGCGGATTCGCAATCCGCAAAATCCGCGAATTCCCGCGAATTTGCGGATTTTTTTTTTTTGTGTTCGCCCGTGTTTCTGCCAGTTCGCGAGGGTTTTGTACACTTTCGCAAATTGCGAACTTACCTGTCGGGTCGCAAGTTTCGCGAACTTGTTGTTTCTACGTGTCCAGCCTGTTTGGGACACTCTTCTTCATCACTGACACTCTCTGTCACCACTGCCACTCTCTGACTACTCATGCCACCCTCTGGCCCACCCATGCCACCCTCTGTTTCATCACCACACCCTCTGGTTGTCCAGTGTACATTATTTTCGGCAAAGCACACCTTCCCTGCCTCAAGTGACCTGAATTAATTTGGGGCTGATTAATGTGTCACAGAATATTTTTTTAGCTGGCACCTGCTTCCTTAGTGCGCCCTGATTAGTGATCTTTTGCACTTGCTAAGTGCTTTCATTGTTGCAAAATTAGTTACAACACCTGCCCTGCCCCAACTGACAATAATGAATTAGGGGCTGATTAATGGATTTTAACTTCCAGCCTGGCTCCTGCTTGTCTCCCTTAGCTGTAATTCAGGACCTTTGTGGCATATGTGTAACTATTCTGAGGTTCAGAGCAGGGTCACATAATAGTTTCAACTGGCAACTGAACTCTGGAGGGGCCCCTCAGGAAGCACTACAGGAAATGGCTACTAATGATGAGCCTGAACTTTTGAACCTGGTAAGTAGTTACTTTCAGTTTTGCTAAGATCGTATTTCTGCAATTTTGCACTTATTCGCGGGGCACGAACTCACGCGAACAGTGCGAGCAGTGCGAGCAAAATCCACTGCTCGCGGATTTGCGGATTTTGCGGGAGATTCGCAAATCTCGCGGATTGCGGATTTCCCGAAAATCCGCAAAATCCGCGAGCGGAACGGATTTTCCGCCCACCCCTATCACCAAGGTTTATCTCTCATCATGCATTTACAAGGGCTCAAATATCCCCATGCATTCTCCTTGGCGCCCATGCATTTACAAGAGCACAGATCTCACCATGCACTCACATAGGCTCACCTCTCACCATGCACTGTCGCACACTCTCCTTTCACCATGCACTAACATAGGTACGCCTTTCACTCTTCATCCACACAGACTTCTTTCTCACATAGGCGTACCACTCACCCTGCATGAACATCAGCTCACGTCTCAACCGGCACTCACAGAGGCACACTCTGCATTCATAAGGTCTGAAGTTCATTCACAGAGGCCCCCCTTTCACACTGCATTCACACGGCTCAGCTGTCCCTCTGCACTCACACGGCTCAGCTGTCCCTCTGCACGCACGTGGGCTCAAACTTTATTTGGCACTCGGACAGGTACATCATTCACCCTACGCTCAGTCACACCTCTCACACTGCATTCCCAGCCACATCTCTCACAGCCTCCACTCAAAGACATATCACTCACCCAGCACTCTCACCTGGCACTCGCAGTCAATCCTATCACCCTGCACTAGGTCACACCTATCACCCTGCACTCACAGTCACACCTCTCACCCTGCACTCACAGTCACACCTCTCACCCTGCACTCACAGTCACATCTCTCCGAGCGCCCACGTGCACACACATGCCTAACACAGACGCTCTTCGGCGGAGGTTTGACTTTCCACGAGGAGCCAAGGCTCAGAGCAGCTTGTTTTGGTGGAAGGAAAGTATACTCTTACAGGATTCATAGCCTGGGGTTACTTCAGACAGCGCCGCCTTTGAGACAGCTGCTGCCTCGAAATCTGCCACGAAGAAAGCATAGACACTTCAGGGCAACAGGACCCCCGACCTCACACTTAGCATGCATCCCACAAATAACACACTAGACACCAATGTTACATTGGGAATAAACTGCTGCAGGTTTATTTTATTACATTACAACGTTATGTAATCATAGTGGGTTATCTTACGGGCAATCCAGGGGCAGGCCGCATTCTCGCCACCTGCCCGCCTGATGAGCCAGGCAGCACCGTGGCGAACCACCATGTGCTGCCCCTTATGGTAAACATAATACTCACGCCCCTTGCGGGGCGTACTAGGCAAACCCCCGGTTGCACAGGCCCACAACCGCCCGAAGGGCGAATGGGGCGCCGACACGTGTTCCCGGAACCTCCCATGAGTCCCCAGGTCTTAGGCTCTGGCACCCCTATGTGCCCGCTGAGGTCCAGTGCTGAATTTCTCTGCTTCCGGATTGCCCTGTAACTCCGCCTGCAACGAAAATTAAAACATTTAAACGTTCAAACTGTCCTCCACAAGCTGACACACAGGGTGAGAGGTCGGGAGGGAAAATGTGTGTCCCCCCACGAGGACACTACGACGCGTCCGGTGCAGAAAAGAGGCAGAGAAAATGGTGAGGGGGGCTTAAGTACCCTTCGCCCTGCCTGCCGCACCGGACGTGACCACCCAGCTCCTCCTAGCTCCCCTCCGGACTCCGCCTGCCCGGGGGAGGAAAGAGGCTAGAGAGGGGCGGGGGGAAGCCCTCTGTGTCTAAGGGGCCGCCCTCCTGATGGCCACTGCGTGGCCTCGGGCAGCCGCATAGACACTTCAGGGCAACAGGACCCCACACTTAGCATGCATCCCGCAAATAACACACTAGACACCAGTGTTACATTGGGAATAAACTGCTGCAGGTTTATTTTAATACATTACAACGTTATGTAATCATAGTGGGTTATCTTACAGGCAATCCAAGGGCAGGCTGCATTCTCGCCACCTGCCCGCCTGATGAGCCAGGCAGCACCGTGGCAAACCACCATGTGCTGCCCCTTATGGTAAACATAATACTCACGCCCCTTGCGGGGCGTACTAAGCAAACAATAATAATAATAATAATAGGGAGTCTTGTAAAGCGCTTGGTGACGCACAACGGCGTGTCCCCGCACTGAGAGAAGTGCGAGGGTTAGCAGAGGAGAATACTTGAGCGTGGGGCAGCTACCTGGCGTACAAGAATATCTTTAGCTTCGCTCTAAAGATGGACTCTGAGGGTTCCAGACGCAGCGCGGTGGGGAGTTTGTTCCAGCTTGAGGCTGCCAGATACCTAAAAGAATTGCCGCCCATCCGAGCTTTGAACACTTTGGGAATGGACAGGCGCCCTGAACCAGAAGATCTAAGGGAGCGGGCGGGTTCATATCGTGTCAGCAGACCTTGCAGAGGCCGAGGTGCCCTGCCATTAACAATACGATGGCAGGTGCAAAGCGCTTTAAATTCCACCCTGCTTCTCACCGGAAGCCAGTGCAGGGCTTGGAGCGCGGCTTTAGACGCTGATCTTCTGGGCAGTCTAAGAACCAGGCGAGCTGCGGCATTTTGCAAGACCTGCAGGCGACTCAAATTCTTCTCCAGAGTCCCTAGGTAGAGTAGGTTGCCGTAGTCCATTTTGGACGTTACTAGTGCATGCACTAGTGTTTGGCGGGCTTTGATGGGAAGGAGCTCCAGAACCTTCCTGAGACTCTTAAGGATCCCGAAGCAAGAGCCAACCACTCGATTAACCTGGGGACCGAAGGTCGGATTGGTATCAAACCAAACACCTAAGTTCCTCGCCTCCTGGCAGAGGATAGGTGCCGGACCCAGGCAGGGTGGCCACCACGCCGACGTCCAGGCCGCTTGGTCTCCACCCACCACCAGCACCTCAGTCTTGCCTCCGTTGAGCTTGAGGCAGTTAGCGGACATCCAGGCATCGAGATCTTGCATGCATGCTCTGAAGATGTCCGCTGCGAGACTGGGTGCGCGTGATAGGGAGATGACCAACTGCGTGTCGTCGGCGTATGACACCAAGCGCAGACCGTGGCTCTCCACTATGGTGTATTCTAATCTGAAGGGGGGAGGTGGAAAGGAGGATCCTTTCAGTTTCCAAAAAGTCTACATTAATCAAGAGAGAAAGGATCACTTGTCCTGTACAACCTTTAGGCCTGCAGGAGTTGGTTGGTTTGGCGTCCCAAAGTAAAAGACCCTCATGCACGTGATGGGTATGGTGGTGTTCAAGCGGTATATCTTGGTTCTCCGCTGTATACGTCACGTGTGTGCATAATCATAAGGTCATTGAGTTATGCAGCCTCCACCTGGAGGATCTTACCCAAGGTTGTGCCAGTAGTGAGCCAGTGATAGGAAGTCAATAAAAAGGCCCGGAAAACCAGATAAAAGGTATTTATTAGGTCTGGGTTCGGGTCTGAAGAACTCTATAGGTGTGCACCTTTAGATATGTTATGCGTCGTAGATGCACTCAGAGTTATAAAGTTAAAAATATTGTGAAGGGGGAGTAGGGAATGGTCAACATGTTTCTGCCCTTTCTGTCTTGATTAGGGCTTACAGGCATTCGTCAGGACCGTTACGTGAATGAGGTGAGGGAAAAAAAATTAATAAAGTGCTCTCAAAACAAGGTGATCAGAAAATAGGATTAATTAACCTGTTTTCTTTGAGTAAAGGTCTCAATGTACCTTGCGCGTCTATTGTGATCGCTTCTATCGGGTGCAGGGCCCGGGATGGACTATTATGTCCGCTCCTCGCGTCTACGCTGAAGACGCTGCTCGCTGTCACCCGGAAACAGTTGGTACTGTTTCCGGGTAGATCTTTCTATGACCTTGGGTAAGATCCTCCAGGTGGAGGCTGCATAATTCAATGACCTTATGATTATGCACACACGTGACGTATACAGCGGAGAACCAAGATATACCGCTTGAACACCACCATACCCATCACGTGCATGAGGGTCTTTTACTTTGGGACGCCAAACCAACCAACTCCTGCAGGCCTAAAGGTTGTACAGGACAAGTGATCCTTTCTCTCTTGATTAATGTAATCTCCACTATGGTGGCCACCGGGGCAACGTACAGATTAAAAAGGGTAGGACTCAGGGACGAGCCCTGCGGCACTCCCTGGTCCAAGGCTACTCGCTTGGAGTAGCAGTCACCCTGTCTGACTTGGAAGCCGCGGTCAGCCAGAACCGATTGGAACCACTTTAACGCTGCACCTCCTACCCCTCCTCTGTTCAGACACTGTAGCAAGATGGAATGTGCTACAGTGTTGAACGCTGCGCTCAGGTCCAGAAGAATCAAGGCCATAGTATGGCCCTCATCTACGCCTTGCCTGATGGTTTCAGATGCCATAAGGAGAGCTGACTCTGTCGAGTGCTGTGGGCGGAACCCAAACTGGGTGGGATGTAGAAGGTTGGTATCTTCCACAAATTGCATTAACTGCAAATTAGCCACCTTCTCTGCCACTTTGGAGAAATAAGGTAGTAAGGAAATGGAGCGTAAATTCTCCAGCTTTTCGAGGCTGATGTTGGGCTTCTTACGAAGGGGGAGCACCACAGCTTGTTTCCATTCCCTAGGCAGCTTACTGGACCTGAAAGAGACATCCAGCAGGTGTCTAATATAAGGTTCAAGTGCCGTCAGACTGTCCCCCAGCCGTTTAGGAGATACTGGGTCCCGTGGAGAGCCTGATTTCACTGACCTACATATTCTGATCAGATCCTCTGCTGGAGGGCAGGTCAGATTGAGCAGCAAGTCCTGGCCATCTGCCTCTTTTATTAATTCTTCAAACTCACCCCTGAAGAGGGTCGAGCAGGGAATGCCGAATAAATTTTGGCTACTTTGTCGCCAAAATATTCTGCAATGCGATTACAGGTGTCTACTGAGCAGTCCTCCGTACCTGCTGAGAGCTTGGGGATGGTTAAGGATTTGTAAACACAGAACAACTCTTTCGACGAGTTCTCTGCATCCAGGATCCTGTCGGCATAGTGGGCAGCTTTCACTATCCTGATCAGGTTATGATATGCCCGTCTATTTACGAGATATCGCTCTCTTGCCTGATTGTCATAGGCTACCCTCCACTGCCTTTCTGCTCGCTTGCAGTCCCTCTTAGCTCCACGCAATTCCTCGTTAAACCAATGTGCCGTTCTCTGTTTCCGGCCACCCTCCTTCGTCCGGCCAAGAGGGGCCGCGCGATCCAGGGCAGCCGTGATGCGGTCATTGAGTAGTTTATTAGCTGTCTCCGCATCAGTACCTCCGGGAGGGCCCTCCGCGGTAAGAGCCATATTAAACTCTGACAGAGAGAACTTGGCCCATTTCCGTCTTTGGTCGTTGAGGGGGGTACTATCTGTCTCCTTGAGTTTTGGGAGCTGAATTACAAATGGCACCAGGAAGTGGTCGGTCCAGGGGAAAGGCACAGGCAGCGCCACTGCGACTGCATCCCAGTTCGCAAATATCGGATCTAACAAGTGTCCGTGCTGATGAGTCGGAGACTGACCTTTTAACTCTAATTGTAAGGCCTGAAGGTCTTGTTGGAACTCAGCCGCTCCTTTATCCTTCTGATCCTCTAGGTGCATATTGAAGTCACCAAGGAGCAGAAACTTGTCTCTCCGTAACGCTGCCTCCGTAACACTCTCTAAGAGGTTATCTTTAAACCTTGGCAGGGGTCCCGGGGGACGATAGATCAAATAACCCTTCACCGCGGTACCCCCATTAATTTTAATGGAGAATGCGCCGGCCTCGCTTTCAGCTATTTGGACTAATTCTAGATGACAGGCAAGCTGCTGTTTAAAGGCAATAGCTATGCCCCCCCCTCTGCCCTTCGGTCTATCTAATCTCACCATCGAGTATTCCTCCGGTAGTGCCTGAATAATATAAGGGTCAGAATAAGCATCCAGCCAAGTTTCCATGAGAAATAGCAGATCAAGTTGTCTTTCAGTGAGTAGATCTTTGATGTCAAACTTGTGGCAGCGTAACGATCTCACGTTAAGTAGGCCGCAGGATAGTGAAGGGCTGCCCCTTGTCTCCTCTATCGCTGTTTTAAATGAGTATTCGCAGTGTCTGCACCCTCCTTCCTTCCCTGTGTTTATGCTATGCTGGCCGGGGACACAAGTAATAGTGGAAAGACTTACAAGGTCGTCTCTACTCCATTGGATTAGACTGGCTGAACCAGGGGTTGTGGCCCTGGGCCGTGTCCGGTCGCGGACGGGCGCAGACGGGCTTGGCTTAGGCGCGGCTTCGGCGCGCCCCCGGCGCGCCTGCTGCGCCGTCTAGTAAAACAACACATTATATAGTGGGAGGAGGGTGGGAGGCCGGCGCAACTAGAGCGCTGCCTCACCCCCACCTAAGATGACGCCCACCCCCGTCTGCCACCGGCTCTAGAGTCAGCTGGATGAAGCAGAAAAGACTGGAAGAGTGTGAAGGGGTGTCAGTGAGTCGGTAAGCACATTAAAATCACCAAGTAACAAGCCCAAGCAAAATTTATAAAAACGAGTAAACAGTATTAAAAAGTAATGCAGCAATCACGCTTTTCGTACAATTCTTTACTAGCAGCTCGCAGCCCTAGTTGTGCTCGCTAGGGAGAGCTACAATGGGCAACGCGGCCGCCAAAGATCCCCGTTTAAGTATCCTGGGAGGGCGGGAGGCCGGCGCGACTAGAGCGCTGCCTCACCCCCACCTAAGATGGCGCCCACCCCCGTCTGCCACCGGCTCTAGAGTCAGCTGGATGAAGCAGAAAAGACTGGAAGAGTGTGAAGGGGTGTCAGTGAGTTGGTAAGCACATTAAAATCACCAAGTTATAAGCCCAAGCAAGATTTATAAAAACGAGTAAACAGTATTAAAAAGTAATGCAGCAATCACGCTTTTCGTACGGGCCTGTGCAACCCCCGGTTGCACAGGCCCACAACCGCCCGAAGGACGAATGGGGCGCCGACACGTGTTCCCGGAACCTCCCATGAGGCCCCAGGTCTTAGGCTCTGGCATCCCTATGTGCCCGCTGAGGTCCAGTGCTGAACTTCTCTGCTTCCGGATTGCCCTGTAACCCCGCCACAGCCCGGCCGGCGGCAACCGCCGCCCCCCGGGCCCCCCACTACTTAGCTTCCTTCCTACCTGCAACCTTTGTCCTTATGTCTTGCAATTAACTTTTTCTCAGTTAGCAGAGTCCCTAATACGGGATACTAACACGTTTTTATACTATTGTAGCTTAAACTTGCTTACGCACAGCCATCCCAATAGCAACCAAGAGGCACAGCCTTAGACCAGTACTTGACCGTAAAGTCTAACTGATTATTAGTGCAGACATAGTTTTCATACTCCTTAGTCCATGAGATAATAGGCTCACTTGCACACTGTTCACCTCGCACTTCTGGCCTTCAGCCTTACCACTGCATGGCAAACCGAATTGTGCCCCTCACTAAGGCTTAGGAATGAACACATCTTCTGAAATATGAAGACGATGCAGCGCGTGTATCCTGGGGTACCGAGTGCCGCTTTCCACATTAAACTCTATGTACCTTATTGCATAATTGCTAGCCGCTGACTGAAACTCAGTTGAGGCGCCCATAAACTGAGCTCTGCCCATGCGCCCTAGACGGGACATCCGCCAACCGCGCACAACTCTGCCAAAACATGGCATTCCGCCAGGTACAGAGACACCTCTCCCAAAGCATCATCCATCTAGTGCTATGTATGTCCTGACTACACATAAATACCACTGTCAGAGCCTTCAGAGCGAAATAAAAGAATGAAAAGCTGTGGGGTAAGCTAAAGGGCTCGCCGTCCCAGCTACTCCATGGATTAATTGTCTGATCACCATCATCAGGAGCGAGCCTCCACCCAGACCTGTCCATCTCTCTGATAACTAAATAGGTTATGCATGGAAAACGAAGGAAATTACATAACCATATGCAAGATGTTTTATATTTTGCAGCACATTACAGAATGGCGGTTGACAGGCTGATGCTGGTCTTTGTCGTTTGGATGCCATTGCTTTCTTATTTCGTAGTCTATAGGAAAATTAGGCTTAAAATTGCACACTATTCACCTCGCAATTCTAGCCTCTGTCATGTAGTGTAGTTCCTATTTTCCCTATAGGCCCTGCGCATTGGAATAACATAACCAGCAGTGTAGACGTAGGACTGAGGTCTTCTAAGTCTCTACTGACTATGTTAGACTTAATTGGGTTTCGCGCCAGCTAGCTCAGAGGTCACTGGAAACTTTCTTGACTGAATAGGAAGTGATCAGCTTCCCTGGGTCAGACAAAAAGGGATTCAGCTTCCGACAACCACATAAACATGACAACTTTGCTCCCTCGGAATAAGAGTAAATCTCTAGAGTCGTGTGAAAACATTAGACAATTATTTCACTCAGCCAGACGTGCGTTCTTAGTTTCACCAGGATGCAGAGAATGGAGAGACGGGCGTTTTCAATAAAAGATATTATTTATTGAGCAGTCTTCCTTCTTATGCAAGAGAAATGAATTGCCACAATTGCAATACTTGTTATAAAGTAAAGTGCGTACATTGAAAGGAGTATTACGAAATAATACTGTAAAAGCATTGATATGGTTTCTTAGCCATAAGACACTTTGAAATGGTTAAAATATATACATACATATATACATTAGCTAACATGCTCAACTGGTGCTTCTAAATACGCCTACCCCGGTGTACCTGACCTAAGCCTAATACTGGGAAAGGGTAAATAAGTAGCAGTTTAAGTTAAGTAGGTTTTTGACAAGAATCTGGTTCAAGAATTCTCTCTAAGGGTTTAGTCAGCACTGTACCTTGGGAATAGAATGTAGGAGGTCTGGTATCTCTCTCTCTCAGGACTCGATATCCCAGTCACCCGCAAGGGTAGGCTGGAACCGCCAGAGGCTGGATTTTCTCGGCAGGAGAAAAGACAGCGTCTTTCTCAGCGCGTCAAAGAGGAGGGGCAGCGTCCGTAGGCTTCTCGCATCTGCTGGGCTCTCAGAAAGTAGACAGCTGCTCGGCTCCAATATTCACCACCGCGTGTTTGCTTAAGGCAGCGTTGGTATATTTATACCTGAAAAGGTGCCGGGTTTGACGTAAGGGTGGACATAAGACGTCAATAAAGATGTCACCAAGAACTGGCCGTTCTTACAGTGCTTCGCAGGAGTTCTATTACAAATCAAAACAAAGCTAACGGGGATTTCCCAGGTTGCTGCAGGTTTGGTTTGTTGAAAGAACTCGTTGTGCTTTCTAGGAATCTAAGGAAGTGGTGCTTGCCGTGCTAGGGACTGCAAGGGAGATTTACTAAAATATGGATCTGATTCTTATGCCATTATATGGATATTAACGATTATAGGCATGTAAGAGCATAAAACGGTAATATTGATTCTGGTTCCTAGATAAACACACAACACCCACTCCACAATTTAATGTCCATCAATTATTAAAACTAAGCAATAAAGGTGCATGTGTATTTTAACCCACCCCAAAATACATTTTGCATTTGAAATGGTGTAAGCGCAATATATGAGAAGATCATAGGTACTGTACGTATTTCAAGCAGGATAATCATTCACTTAAAAGCTGTATATATATTTAGATGAACGATTTGCGAAAATTACACATGAAACGTCTCTTAATACAGAAAAGAAGGGCGAGACTATTTCATCACATATAAAAGCAATTGCTGTAGACGCACTAGAGGCTGAGGTAACATTGTCTCTAAAGTTCCTAAAAATAGAAGCTCTGTTCTTTATGAATAGTTCTACCGTAGAAAGAGTTCAAGTGCCAGAAAAAGTAAATTTTGGGGATTTTTGGGAAAAAAGTAATTTCGTATGCAAGGAAAAAAAAGTTCCAAATGTTTTCAGTAGCTTTTGTTTGTCAAAGCTGAAGGCCGAATTCAGAGTTCATGGGAACGCTGTGTGCCGGTTTGCATAAAAGTTATTCTTTTGGTTCAGGCGAGAACATTACTTCAGATAGATGTGCAAAAAATTGGTCTACATATTCAGGTGACAGTTCGACCAAGTTCGATAACGCTGAAATAGCGCAGCTTCTGCATGGTTGCTATCATCGATGTTAGATTCAGCAATGCTCACAGAAAGTCGTACCTGGGTAATGTTGCTCTCATTTCTTGCTTCACTCCCACCTAATCGTAGTGGTGAAGTTTCAACGAATGCCGTCATCAGGATTGGTAACTGCTGGGGACAACACGATGCATGAGCCGTTACAGGACTCAGCAAGGTATCGATATCCATTGGTACTGCTGATTGTAGTGTAAGACAGGTGTCCAACACGCATTCTTCTCCGCATAGCATACATCGAAGCACAGGTAGGATGCAATTCTGCCATATAGGTCTGAATGAAAGAAACCAGGTCATATTCAGATCTCTTAGCCAAGCTAATCCAAGGACTTTAGTTATGCGGTCCCGATAGCGTATAGCTAGGATCGTTTCTTCCATTGTTGCTGGAGTTTTGTCTGAGTTTTGGCTTGCCATATCGGAGCAGTAGGACCAAAAAGAAAATGCCTGCTACGAGTCCCAAAAGTAGTGGAAGGCCGCCAAAGACAGAATGGACAAAATTCGGGAAGATGCCCAGGACTGCTTCGAAGGGTGTTAACAGTCCCGAAAAATTGTCTTAAATACATGTGCGATACCACTGGCATTTGACATGTTTAGGATTTGGCTTAGCATTTCTGCGAAATGCACGGGGCAATTTGTTGATAAAAGGGTATGTATCCTTGCTTTCGCCTTGCAACTTGCAGATCATACGTTTCTTTTGATGATTCATAGGCACTGTTGTCTGTAAAAGCACAGACTTCATTCTGCTTAAAGTATCAATTCGTATAGAAGAGATATTCAACCGAGGCCAAATCGCCGCCTCTGAGTCTTGAGGGCCATTTGGATACAATACTTGCATACAGCAAGTGACCATGGAACTAACGCTTATAAGATATGCTTTCCCTGGCACCAAGCCACAACAGCTGTGATCCGTTATTAGAATGTAACTCCCGTTAGAAAGCTGTCTAAAGAATGGCTCTATTTGTGTTGTAGGTGTGCCGTGCTGGTGGCATGAAAGGTTATTTGAAGTCCCCTCACAGGACCCATGCAAATTAATACCTTGGCACAAAAGTATACCGCTTAGTGTCTGTTTACAATTATTACCACTAAGAAATACATTTTTGTCCTTGTCATTATAACATGTGTGTGTATAAGGTAATTTCCATGATGACTTAATGTACCCTTTACCCAACCTTTCATATTGGCCTGCTGGTATATACTCCTGGCATTTTTTGAATTGGAAAGTTGTTATCGGAATTGTGATTATTCCGTGTATTATCCATTCAATGACCGGTCTTTCTGACATTGTCAATGGTAATCTCTCAAGTTTTTCAATGCTCAGAATCGTATAGTCTGCTCCTTTCTGTGCCAAACTGATTTGTTTATCAGTAAGGTTAAAGATAGAGAATAATGACGTTGTGTTAATTAAACGCCATGGCACATAGCCAGAACACAGGTTTTGCAACGTCCAGCCTAGCTGTACAATAGAACGTAATTGGGACTGACCATGTTGTAACATTAGCCCTGATCTATTATATCAATGGCAGAAGGTACAATACTGTCCAGTGAATATATTCTGGAGGACAGAGTCATTAACCCATTGTCCACAACAGAAAGCGATTTTTCCAAATTAATACGATCAATTTCTCGTATTTTCTCTGCTGTTTCAATTTGCATTACTTTCCATGCCTCGTTGTATGCCGCATATACACTAGCCGCTATAAAACGTTTTTGACGCTGTTTGTGTGGTCCCATTATGAAATCACGCAAGTCAGCACCGTCCTTAAGTAAAGTCAAGTGTTGCTTAATTTCTGCCAGTGTGGATGTGTGTAGCCATTCTAGGCATAATTTCCCTACACTGTATGTTGTTACTATCCCTGGATGTTGTCTCTGGAAATATCTCGGGTCTGGTCATTTTTAACCCCTGTGTTTTACTCAGGAATCTATCTTGACATTTGTTTGTGTCTGTTGGCCAGATTAACCACTTTTTCCATTCAGTATCTGTTCTGTTTTGATGTAAAATTTTGGAGATGTCTATCTCAATTTCTGTGGTTGTGTTGATATTGGCTTTGGAATAGACGGTTTGTTTAAGTCTTTTATCTTGGCTAGGCCAAGACAGGTAGTCTGTTGAATTGTGTCATTCAAAAACATTATTTGTTCTGGGATCATGCAGGCCCGAAATAATGCTTCTAATCCTTGTACCTGCCATTCTTTTGTTCCCCAGATTGTTTTTGTTTCAATGTTATTTTTCCAGAAATCAAAACCAAAAGTAATAATTTTTTCATAAAACATTTCCGAATAAATCAGTTTAGTATTTGTCAGCATGTGTTTTGTCCCTGTTTTATCTAACAGTTTGTAAAAAAAAATTCTGCATCACTTGTGTTAAACCCTGAAAAGTATGGGAATTTCTCATAAAATGTTTTTGAACTGCTTTTGGGAGGTGTTGCACAATGTTCCCATTGATTATATTTAAAAATAGTTCTAGGTTGAGCAGATTTATGCAAATAGTGGTGTGCATAATGGTTATAGCAAAACATCTGTTCATAGTTTGATGAACCCTGCAAATAATCATGTTCTGTAAATTTTGCTTACATTACTAAATAAGACATCATATTATTAATGTTCTCAAAGTCCCAATCATCAGAGAATGTACTTGGTTTAACAAAGTCACTTAATGAAACCTTGAATTGATGTGGATATTTCAACAGCTCGACCGGGCCATATATTTCGTAATCCGTTTTGTCCCAAACTACCCCGCCGGGTATTGGAATGGCTGTCACATTCACTGATGATAGTTCTCTTTTCTCGATGCGAGATGACTTGTGTGGCTTTAGGACCAAGTTGATGTTCTGACTTGCTGTGTCCATTGTACTGTATTTTCCCTCAATGAATTTACCCAAACAAAGTACCATGATGAGCCAAAGCAGGAGGAAAAGTACACCTAACACAATCCAGAATTCAATCCATGGAGAAATCAGATAGGTTTCTTTGAGTTGATGAAAGAGTTTTGTTGCTTTGTCTTTAAAAGTTTTTGTTGCTGGTGTTTCTTCTGGTTCGCTTGGATCTACAGAAAAGTTATCGAAATTGATAAAGTAGCCAGATGCAGTTCTGTCAATTGTTGGAATTGTTTTTTCGATTTTTCTTTCATCATTATATTCTGAGGCTACATCGTTGTAGACTGGTGTTTCGTGACGAACTGTTTCAATTTGGGTTTCAAGAGGTACAAGTTCCATGGCATTGTTGCATAGTCCTTTTTATTTACTGCAGGTTTATCGAATGTGATTAGTCTCTCAGTTTGAACCTCTTGGATTGTAGCAAATTTAGGTATTCTGCTATTTCTTGGGAGTCCACTGGGCCTACTACTTATTATTGGCCACATGATTGTGGTTTTACCAGGTCGATGGATACAACTCGGTTCTCCTTTTTACCAGCAAGGGGCGGTAGTACAACTGATCTTCTTCCGTTGGTGGCTAAGACAGGTACTGCTTTTCTGTAAGAAGGCCCAAATTCCTTCTTTACCGCGATCTTTTCTCTGACCAGATCCCCAATCTTTGGAATCCAGACAGGTCTTGCTGGGACGGTGGTGTTTCTTCAGTGGTTGTTGGCTGTTGTTTTATCTTTACATTGCTCAGGGCTTTTCTTGTTTCATTTAAGTCCTGTAAAACAGCCAAACGATCTTTGATGTCAAAGCTTTTTTGCTTATGTTCCACCACTGAAGCCTGACTATCTAAGTCCTGAATATACATTCTAGTTCTGAACAATAGTTCGTACGGGCTGAAACCTTTTAGAGAATTTCTTGGCAGATTGTTAAGACTACGTTGGACACTTATTAAATGCTGGACCCACCCATCACCCGAACCTAATACCTTTGCCGTTATAGATTGCTTTATGTCTCAGTTTTTTCTTTCCACAATCCCGTTTCCCTCAGGATGGAAGGGACAAGAGTACCGCAACCCAATGCCCATGCTGGTCATAGCCTCCTTATAAGCTCGAGAGCTAAAAGCAGGACCCTGGTCAGAATGTAGCATGGCTATTGCGTATGTGCCGATAAAGACTCGCAAATCTTTTATAACCGTTCTGGCATCAGCCGAGCGCTGGGGCCACATCCAAATGAATCTCGTACAAGAATCCACTGCGACCATTATATATTTATAGTTACCATCCCTCTGTAAGGGACCACAGTGGTCTAGGTAAACACATTCTAATGGTTTATCTGAGATTAGAAGGGGTGTCTGCGCTGGTCGTTTCACTGTTGATACTTTCATTCTTTGGCATATTTCGCATTCGAGGACATATTTTTTAGTTTCTATTCTCATGCGCGGCCACCAATATCTCTGTTTTAGTAATGATATTGTGGCGGAAATACCAGCATGTGCAGAAGCGAGCCCTTCGTGTGCCGCTGTAATCAGTCCTAACCTGTGTTCCATGTTTGGAATTACCCTATCTCCCACTCCAGGGTTTCAAGCAAAAGGAACAGAGTTTGCGTCAATTACGTATGTATAATTGAGTGGATAGTTCACGGGTAGTGCTGCACAGTCGCCTTTCGAAGACGTTTTTACCGCCAACATTGTTTCCCCGTCTATGTATTTTTCTGAACGCTTTTTTGCGGCTACGGAAGCCGGTTGAGTTGCATCCGCTGTGGCTGTATTAGCCAATGAATTCCCTGCAACATGAACGCCATCACGTTGATGACTCAGAGTGTGTATCACGTGAGTCTTTTGTAGTTCTTTCTGTAAAAGAACTACCTGTTTCCAAAGCATTTTATGCTTGATTGTGGCACCTGTGTCATCTTTGTAATCGTTTTGAATCCAGTTCTGCAAATCATTATTGTAAGATTTGACGCAGAAATGCGAATCGCACACTATTAGTGTCGGGAATTCACGATCGGCATTCTCAAGCGCCATCTTTAAAGATCTGATTTCAGTTCGCTGAGCCGAACAGTTTCTTAGTGATTCAGTTTTTGTTATTGTTGGTCTGAATTTACCACAGAGCCAGCGACCTTTAACAATCGCGCAGGCTGCATTGTAGGATTTATCTTCTACATTGGAATGTTAGATTATACAAGAGTACTGTTGGAGAGGCAGAATTTCAATAGGCAGAGGATATTCTTCTTCATATTTCAGCTCATTCAGTTTTTTCATATTCGGACCATAATAGTGTGTCACTTTTTCTGTATCAAGAGAATTTTCCCACTGTATCCATTTTGGATCTAATGCCACGGTAGGCAGATTGACTGGGCTGAATAGTGCCTCGAAGGCTGATTCTGCTGTGAAAACAGTTATTCTTTTCCCTTGTGCTAGGGCTCTTTCTCTTGCTACAGCAGTCTGAACTGCCTTTATCGTATTTTCTGTAAGACTGAATGTTTTTTCTGCTTTTGTGTACAAATGTGACTGTAAGCTATTGGTACCGTTTCTCCCTCATTAGAGGTCAGGTACGTGAATCCGCATCTTCCTGGGATGACTCGGATTACAAGATTACGTGTATTGTCACGTGTTTCTAATTTTGTTTTAGCTAACATGTCTGTTTGCAGTGATCTCAAAATTTCTGTGTGTTTCTGAGTCCAGTTGATTGGTTTGAAATCAGGTTTTATTAATTCTTAGAGAGGTTTAATCCTCACTACGTAATTGAGAATATAAGTTCTTCTGAAATTCAGGAAGCCTAGTATCGATTGTAGATTCTTGAGTGTTTTAGGTGCTTGGAGTACAGCACACTTCTCTAAAAAGTTGTCTGCCAGGCTTTTGCCTTCACTTGATAATTCGTATCCTAAAAACAGGACCATTAGATGGGCAATTCGTGACTTTTTAAAGTTGAATTTGTAACCCTCTGCTGCGAACCCAAGTATTATGGTGTTCACTCTTTTCAAGTGAGTATCCAAGTCATCGTCTGTGAGATAGATGTCATCGACATAAGATAATGCCTCATCGTCATATATTTGTAGTAACTCTGTTACTCTGGCTGAGAATAATCCTGGGCTATTCTTGAATCCTTGTGGGAGTCGGCAGAAATTTTTCTGCTACCCCATTATTGAGAAAGAGGTCAGATACCTGCACTCAGGTGCGATATTCTGACAAAAAAACCCATTAGAAACGTCTAATGTTGTTTTGTATTTTTTTGCGAACTATGTTATTCATTAGTGCCGCACTGTGCGAATTTTGTACCGCAAATGTTTTGCAACCTGAGTTAAGGTGTATGTAGTCCAAAACTAGACGATACGAATTGTCTGGTTTGGACACAGTAAATAAAGGATTGTTCATTTGGGAGGTGCATGTTTCAATCACCCCTTGGTATTCAAGTTGATCTAAAATCTCCCTGACCTGTTTTTTAGCTTCTTGCTTAATTGGGTACTGCCTTTGTGCAGCTGGTTGATTTTTTAACTGGATTTTGTGAGGAGGGGAGTCTTCGTCCCATCCTACATGATTTTTATAATAATTTCTTCGCCATGAGGGCACTCCCTGACAAACTCTGGTGGCCAGTCTTTTTCAGCTAATAGGATGTCATAGCCTTTTGAGAGATTATCCCAAAACAGACCCCTAATTTTCCTAGTCTTATCTCCCTCTATACGTAGTGTTATTTCGTATATTTTATGAGGTTCGCTAACTCTGGTATCTGCAGTTTCCACTTGAATGTATTCATTTGTGTCCACCGTCTCCAGATGATTCATCAGGATCTTGCGAGCTATGCTGATTTCTGCTGCGCTGTCTAGCATTGTCTGTGCCCACTCTCCGTTTTTCAGCTGTGTCCTCAGTATTCTCGGCATGTTCGATTATTTTAATACTGGCTACCTTCTTTCTGGGAAATTGTAATTTTTTACTTTGAGCAGGTTCCTTGTCTTTGGACTTGGCGTGCTCTTCCCTTGGATCCGACCGTCCTCTTCTTTCCGATTTCTGCAAAAAAGATCGAGAGGGACGTGTATCGATGCTTTGATATCTGTCAGGTTTCTTTAGATTATCCCTATTCCTAAGGTTGTACCTTTTCTCAGAGTGCTCCCTTTGGGGAGACTGGTGTTCTCGAGTTGGAGTTCTTTCTCTCCGTCGAGGAGACCTTCCTCTGGACTGGCATCTTTTTTCTTTGGAACTGGATTGTTTATTTCCATCCCAGCTCTTTTTTGGAGTGTTTACATTATTTTTAATAAATATTTTCTCAGGATTGTCAAGTAGTTGGGGTTTTACCGGTTTCCCACCCAAACTATATCTAACTAGTTCTTCATACGATTTTTCTATGATTCTGGCAAGTTCAATTGGTTGTCCTGTTATATCTATTTCCTTCGATTTTTGGTGGATCGCCACAGTTGCTGCTTCTCCTTTTATGTTTGCTAGTAATATAGCTGAGACCTGCTTGAAGTCTTTCAGTAATTTCATACCCAGAGTTAAAGCAGGTTCTGGACCGTATTCATTTTGAATCTGTCTTAGTACATCTGGTATTACCGCCAGAGACGGAACACCGTGTGTTTTTGTGTAAATGGAAGCAAAGACTGTACCCCAAGTGTCACAGTCCTCCACATGTGGTGCGACCCCCATTGGAAGGCAGATAGTCAGAATTCTGTGTTTCTCACTAGGGGTAGTATTCGGAAATACTGCCTCTATCTGAGTTATTTTTTGTGCTAGCCAGAATGGAATTTGTTCCCGTTTTGCGGGCGTTTTACCAAGACATGATTGTATGTTCTGTGGTGTAATTTTATTTGTGTTCCCCTGATGAGGGGTCAGCTGTTGAATGTTAACTGCTGGTTGGATTGTTGTAGTCCTCATTACATATTGGACTAACTGTCTGTGTATTTTAATTAGAAATTTTAGCTGGGCTAAAAGTTCCACGTCTGACATTTTTTCAATGCCTGGATGTGGTGTGTAGCTGGCTAGAACCGGCCAGGTTGCTCCTGGTCTACCTAGTGGACCGAGCCTGGTGATGTGATCATTATGTTTTAGGGCGCCTTTAAACCAGAGCAGGTGCTCTTGGTATTTTAATGGGATTTCATTCTCCTCGAAACGAGTGTATTCATCTGGAGGTTCCTCTATTCTGTAATAGTGGAACTCGTGTGTTGTAGCGTTTGCTGCTGGAAAGTTTATCCATGAATAGAATACCTCTGTCTGCCGATATTCGTGTGCCTCTATCACGAAAATGACTGTACCACCTCGTGCTGTCAGTCCATTTTCTATAAGTTTTAGAGTTATAATTCTACGCCTACCCTGGTGTACCTGACCTAAGCCTAATACTGGGAAGGGGTAAATAAGTAGCAGTTTAAGTCAAGTAGGTTTTTGCCAAAAATCTGGTTCAAGCATTCTCTCTAAGGGTTTAGTCAGCACTGTACCTTGGGAATAGAATGTAGGAGGTCTGGTATCTCTCTCTCTCAGGACTCGATATCCCAGTCATCCGCAAGGGTAGGCTGGAAACGCCGGAGGCTGGATTTTCTCGGCAGGAGAAAAGACAGCGTCTTTCTCAGCGCGTCAAAGAGGAGGGGCAGCGTCCGTGGGCTTCTCGCATCTGCTGGGCTTTTGGAAAGTAGACAGCTGCTCGGCTCCAATATTCACCACCGCGTGTTTGCTTAAGGCAGTGTTGGTATATTTATACCTGAAAAGGTGCCGGGTTTGACGTAAGCGTGGACATAAGACGTCAATAAAGATGTCACCAAGAACTGGCCGTTCTTACAGTGCTTCGCAGGAGTTCTATTACAAATCAAAACAAAGCTAACTGGGATTTCCCAGGTTGCTGCAGGTTTGGTTTGTTGAAAGAACTCGTTGTGCTTTCTAGGAATCTAAGGAAGTGGCGCTTGCCGTGCTTGGGACTGCAAGGGCGATTTACTAAAATATGGATTTGATTCTTATGCCATTATATGGATATTAACGATTATAGGCATGTAAGGGCATAAAACGGTAATATTGATTCTGGTTCCTAGATAAACACACAACAGTCATACCACAGCTTAGAGGACCGAATTGTGCCCATCACAATCAGCTTAAGAATGAATACCACTTCGAAATTTCGGGGGAGCCTGTCCGCCCTAGGTAGTATGTACATGGGAATTACCCCAGGGAGCCTTGACAATCCCCAGGGGGACCCGGCAGCGGAAGCCCATACCAGCATGTTGGCTGCCGTTAGCCGGCCTCTCCAACTAACATAACAGAGAGAAAGACATGTTAAAACAATGCAGAGCGTGATACCTGGAGTACAGGGATGCCGCTTATCTCGTTAGTATTTGTAATTTACCTGCCTCAAAGATGCCGTGGATTCCAAGGGCTCCTACGCTGTGCAAGCCTATGTAGACCTGCTGACAAAGTTGGTCAGGGAAGAGATCTCAAAGCCCGGGAAAGTGTGCAGCTGAGTACGGGCCACCCTGACTACTATTCATGAAGGGCAACTGGTGGGGCCAACACTGCCCCCCACCCGACAGAGGCTCGATTACCGGTCAGTACTCCATACCTAAAAAGTTCCCCAAACGCTCCCATGCGCTCAGAGGGTGACAACAAGCCTGCGCCCGACATATCTAGCCAGATAAAGCCAACGGCTGGCAAGGGGGACCCCCTGTCCTAAAAGCCAGACAGAGTTGTGCCTGAAATTGAAAGACTTTGCCCCGCACCAGGAGCCACCAACCTGAAACTAGAGCGCCGGTTCACTTACTGCTGGAATAGCAGTGACGGGCCCTGCCGCACATAGTAAGTTCGGGCAGGCTTTCTCACCCAATGAGGTTAAAAGTTATCAAGAGACAGGTGGGTACCCCGCAGCGCTAGGCGGGGAAAAGGAAGTGCCCCCTCTCTCTACAATGGCATAGGTGGGCTTCTATTCATGAATGGTGTACTCGTGCAATATATTGTGCCCCGGCATTAAACCCCAGCAACATGACGGGGAAGACAATAGCAGAGCCTAGCCATGCAAAGCTTGAACACAAATAGACAGGTAGTACATCATGGCATAGCCCTCCTACAAGCCCTAACAAGGCTGCAACCAATAGCCCGCTAGTACCTATGCTAAGGAAAATGGCCAACTGTATACACGTACTACCCCCTAGTGCCTGTCAAAGGACATGCCCCAAGAACTGCCGGGCGGTCATCTCTTAACTTGCCCTAGTTCGAGGCTCCCAGGACCTGCTGTCCAAGTGACCCTGGGTGTAAAACCAACTCCTCCCCGGATCGCTTGCAAGCGCAAAATAGCTAGCCCTCCGCCAGCGAGTGTGGCATGGGCATGCCTGAATCTAGTGAAGACTGGCAGGCATGAATTTGCAGTGCTTATGCTATACCATGCCCTACATACACATGCCTGAGATAGTATAGCAAGGAGCCTGCTGAACTTGGGAACCAGTTTGCTGTCACTTTCCACTGTATGCTACCCGGACTTGCACAAGTGCGACCACTGCTAGTATTGTGAAGACCGTCTGCCTGTAATGCAGCCTCGTACCTCTATTTGTACTTTGACTCTAGAACCTACCCACATGTCACTATCTCCTTCTGAAAAAGCACTTTACCTCCTGCTTGTAATATTTGGTCGTGCATGTCACTATGTTCCATGTAACGTCGCGTGTGCTAAAAGAAGGTGTTCAATGGTGCTCTCAAATAACCATTCTGTCCAAAGAACGTACACGGAAAGTATGTCATAGTCTCCCCCTGTCCCTTACGAAACCAAGTTGCAAAATGTCGCAAAGGACAGAGGAAGCCACTGTCTCCCATGTGGGGGGACCCCTACAAATCCCCTCGAGATTACTTGCCTTGGTCTTGACCAAGGAACCCTACCTGCTGGCCAAAAAACCCATGTTAGAGAACCAACCATGATCTGGTAGGATAGGGGCTCCCGAAAGTGCTAACCCTAATTCCCTAATGCGAAGCGCACAGACCCCTTCGAGAAAGGTCCGCGCAAACTGGGGCTAACTAGGATAGAGTGCATGTTTGTCAGCAGCAGCGTGTTGCACCCTGCCCCCATCGCGCTAAGACCTATCAACCTGTAGTTGGTTCAGATGGCCCCCGTGAGAGTAGGGCTGTACTACAGCGCTGATCCTGCAGGTGAGACATAAAACATCCATAAGCAGCCCTGCCCCCCTCACAAAACCAAAAATGTTCTCTACGAACAGGCCGGGGCCCCCAGTGCCCCCCATGCTACCAGGATCCAACCTGAATGTCCGGTACGAGAACTAGTTAGTCCAGATAAATACTTGGAGGGAGTGGGGAGGGACAAACCCTTGAGTAGCGCAGGGCTATTGTTTATAAGTGTCATGAAACGGAGTTAACAGGAGGTATGCTAGGACAGGAAAAGACCCTAGCACTAATATGTTTAGATAGGCATGGTATAATCTCGTCCCCTACCAACTTACCCTGGGACACAACCTCGTCCAAGGCCAAGTCAATGGACTCGCGCCACGTGAAAGCACCTTGAGACCCTTCCGGGTGAGTAGTGCGCTATACAAGTGCTATGATTGATTGATTGATTGAGTGAATCAACTATAAGGCAAGACTCCTCTTTACAGAGACACCATAGACACAGCCTAGTAGACACGCACCATTTCCCTGTTCCCCCATCCAGACACAGAAAGCTTCTCTGTACTGCCACCACGAAGCCAAGTATGGTCAGTGCCGTAAAAGCACCCTTGAAAATTCCCAAAGCATCCACGTTCCAGCAAAACACCGCTGACGCAAACAGAAGCCTCCCAGGACCCTGGGCATAACAATGACAACGCTGGCCCATACTTGCAAAGTAATATCTCAACGCTGTGCTGCGCAGGGAAGGAAAACGGGCAAATACAAAGCTGTGCTATTGCGTGGGAAAACGTGAAATAGAGCAAAATCTGCCAACTTTGCCCCGTAACACACCGTAGACGAACGTACCATACTGACGAGCCTCGGCCAACAATACCAAGTTGATCAAATCAGAGATATATTACTGATCCTGAGGCATCTTCAAGTACTAAATTCTCAAACCCTGGCCTGAAAACCAGGTAATTGCAACGATGTCGAGCGAACTTTCACCACTACCACTCATCCCAGCAGCACCCCCCCCCCCAACCCCCGGGCCGTGAAAATAACATCCGCTGATATTTAAACCCAGCAAGTGCCACGGGGGCAGGTGTCTTTAGTATAATCCACGTGAGCCTGTTGGCGGTGTAAGTGTGGTCATAACGGCGAGAGGGAATGGCTCGCTTGCATGAGCACCGGTTGCGATATCATAAGGCCCGGGAGATTCGATTACATTCTCATAATTCACTTTTACAATGGTGCGATTCGACCGGGGTTCTAGGAGCACTTTGCAATGTCACCCATTGCCTAAACCTACAGGCGCGGGGGAAAAGTGCCTATTCTATCAAATACTCATGCTTACTTAGATATCATAATCACGCTTCCAACAGATTAGTAATTCACGCTTCCCAAGCGTGTAAGGAAAATAAAATGGCCCCAAACCGGCTACAGCCGACTCCCAGAAACGAACCCGGAACCTATAGAACAAATGACAGAGCTCACTGCACTGAACGGACACTATAGTTCCCCTTAAGAATAAACAATAGCGCTTGATCGCTCGAAGTGCTAGGAGTGCAACATGCGCCCCGGATGCTTCTTCGTGGGTTGCTCACAGGATAGCAAGCTGCTACGAGTCCCCGAAATACCGCCTTTGACCACAACCTGCGAGGCCGCGCGCTCATTACCCCGACTCTCAACCTCGGACAAAACCCTGGACTCTTCCTAATCGTCTGCTCTAGTACTGAGTGCGCTTCACAAAAGGCACAGAAAATAATTGTGCACAGACGCTTTCGGGTAAAGTCTGCGCTATATAGAAAATGCCTAAAAAACATAAAATCAATAAAAACCTAGCGATCGCACCAAAAGACAGGATAAAGCGGAAGCCCGCCTGCCCGGTGGAAGGGATGGACCACTGACCCCCTCCCAGGGGGGGAGGTGGTGGGGGAGGACATAAATGGCCGACGAGCTTTCGCGCCATTTCCCCCCATTGCCAAAGACTAGTAAAATGGCCACAGAGAGGGGGCGCCATAACACTACCGTCTATGTCCACCCCGTCTGACCACCTGATCGCCCCCCACACTCACAAAGTTACCACATGGTGGTAAGCCGGAAAGCGGGGTCGATGAACCTAAAATAACCTTCGTGAGGGTTGGTTCCTGGTGCGGGACACTGACGGGGGCCCTAGTGATCCACACTATGCGCCAGCTCACCACAAAGCAAACTTGGCCCGCTGAAACACACCGTGTGGAGAAGGTACCGATGGAAAATAGATTAAGTCACGTTTTAGGTTTATAATAATTAGACGAAAGTGACACCTTACTTCTGGCATAACTTACGCATCCATAAACGAATCATTGCGAAATTAATTACAGCTTGCAATGAAATCTGGAAATAAGTAACATTATTGGTTAATCTAACCAATAATGCGAGCCACCCAGGAATCGAACCAGGGAATTGCTGATCTGAAGCCTGACAAGTTGCGACTGACTGAAATTACACTAAGACCTCTGGACAAACACCCACCGACATGCCCCAAACATAGGAGGAGAGAGATCAAAGAGACGGCGCCACCCTGTGTCAAAAACCTCCCGCACCCCGACTTAATTAAACAGCCTCTTTGCCTACTCGAGCGCCACGGGCATCCATCAAAGAATACATAAAAGCGGGCCCATAACGTGACCCCAAATGCCCGCGAACATACCAAAGCCGTGCGAACTCCCGAGGTGCAGGGCAGGGGCCTTGCGCACGGACCCGCGGCAAAGGCACCTGCACCCCTGCTACCCCCTTGGAAAGAAAGTGCCATCACACAACCTAATCATCCGACTCACCGCATTAGAAAACAAGCCAGCAAATGGCGGAAGCACCGCACCCGACGCCAGACCAGGCCTCCGGACGACCTCCAGAGGCACACCAAAAGGCATTAAGGTGAGGGAAAATGTGTGTCCCCCCACGAGGACACTACGACGCGTCCGGTGCGTCAAAGAGGCAGAGAAAATGGCGAGGGGGGCTTAAGTACCCCTCGCCTGCCTGCCGCACTGGACATGACCCCCCAGCTCCTCCTAGCTCCCCTCGGGACTCCGCCTGCCCGGGGGAGGAGAGAGGCTAGAGAGGGGCGGGGGGAAGCCCTCTGTGTCTAAGGGGCCGCCCTCCTGATGGCCACTGCGTGGCCTCGGGCAGCCGCATTCTTGGGACTGGTACTTTCATTCTCTATCAGCCGCTGCCAGAGGCCTAACAAAATGTGAGAGGGCCCCTTGCACGATGTGCTCAAGGGACCCCTCCCACTCAAATTAGTAGGGGCTGAGGGCAGGGTCCCCCTCCTGTATGGGTAAGCCTCGGGGTCCCCGCACTGCGGGGGTTGCGGGGCCTTTGTTACGCCCCTGGTGCTGTGAATGAAAGCAGGCACTGGACTGGCACTTCGTGGGAAGTTTAACAACGTCCATCGAACGTTAAAAAAAGCGTGGAAAGGGGCGCTTGAAAAAACCAACAAAGTAGTTCATAAACAAATAGATACTAACCTACAGTGTAAGGAAACTGTAGTTGGCCGGTGCTCCTGGCATACAAATGGAAGTTATGTATCGGGAGCACCGGCCAATAAGGAACGAGAGAACCAATAGGAAGCAGCAGCTGTTATTACACTCTGTCTAGTGTAAACTGCAGGTATTGTAGACAGCGCATGCGCTGATACTCGACCTAAAAAAGAGTTGACCATGCCCCATAACTGCAGGGTCTTGAAAACACTGGTGTGTACAGTAAATTTTGATTTACGGCTAGGCAAGATTGCTACTCTTCAAAAAGGCAAACAAAGCACACGTTATTAGTGTTTGCTCACACTTCATCCAAGGGAAAACCCAGACATTAATTGCAATTTAAATAGTTTGTGCAGTATGTCTAAGATAGGGCCAGCACTGTGTGCCCTAATGCCTAGTAGTAAGAACAAGCATTGGCACAGCCAGTAAGTCTCGTCTTTGGGACCTTGTAAGTATTCGGCCATGCAGGACATTATCTGCTAACTGCCGCACTCCTTGCTTAGCATAGAAACTGAGAGGAGACTACAGGCTCTGAAAGGCTGGGCAAGAGGTAAATAGCAGCAGAGTACATTTTGCCATAGAGAATTATTCAATAATTTGTAACAGGCATTCAGCATTTTGCTTATATGTTATATCCCACTGTAAAATAAAATAAATGAAAGTTTACATATTTTTCAGCTTAATAAATAGTAATGATAGAAGGGAAAGAAATAGAGTGCCAGGAACCAACATATATTAAAAAGATAATAAAGGGGGGAGGAGCTTCACGCGCGTCCAAGATGGCCGCGTGAGCTCGGGGCTCCCGGGACCCCCGCCGCTACCGGGGATATCCTGATTCTGATCCTGTGCTGGAGTTCCGAAATTCGGCTGCTGAGGAGAAGCAGCGCTGAATGTGACGATCCGCGGCCGAATCCGCTGCAGTATCGCTAAATGGCAGCGTGTGCAAACTTGGGGCCTAAGTCCTGTTGAAGCCGGGGTCTCAAGTTGGGTCCGACCCTGGCTGGAGTTAGTAAACAGCGGGGCCGGTAACCGAAAGTCGCCGGTCTGGCCCCACTTCGGCCCGTTGTGACTCCCACCCAGCTCACACGCCACCAGCGAGGTGAAGGGAGATTTCCAATCCTGCTGCGACTGCCGCCCTGTCCAATGTGAACTGTATCACCCTGCAGTGTGCAGGGAGGTAGACGACCAGAAGTGGAGTGAGACTCCTGGGGTTTCGAGTGGGGCCAGAGTGTTCCTGGTTGGCGGAGCAATCGCAAGGTGCTGGCCCCTGGTGATGGGGTAATCACCCCCCCCTTCTTCGTTTTTTGTGTGGACCCGGATGTGGCGCATCAGCGCGGTTGGTGAGCCCTGCTGCCTGATGGTAATCTGAGAGACTGGGCCAGGACTGGTCCCACAAATCCGCTTCTTGTGCGGTGCAGCATGGGCCAAAGAGAGCTCTTATCCCCGCAATAAAGGTGAAAGCTGTGAAGGCGGAGACATAAGGGGGACAGGTAATGCCGGAAGCACCCTAGCTTTAACGTCAGTGACACGGTTGTAACAGACCTATCCGTGGAGAGGGTGCCCACGTACTGGTAAAGGACGCTGTGGCATGCCATTGGCTTAGTCCGGACCATATCACCGAGAAGGGGAACAGCCACATGTTGCGCAGTGGGATTGGTGCCGGTTGATAAGACACCGTCTTAATGGGCCCCCACAACGGTGACCTGACAGCGATCGTGACTGGAGAAGTGGTTGCGGCGCAGTGCTCTGAGAGCTGATTACCGTGTGGCGGGGGTGTCAGAGAGCCGATAAGAGGGCGAGGCGTCTACATTGGCCTGACTGGTCCCCCGTTCCCCTGGCTGTGTTGTTGGCGGTGGGTGTCGGCCTAGGCAGCGGTCGTGGGTGCCGCCGGCCGTCTGTGTCCCCCTCTGCTACCGCTGTAGCGCGTTTGCACGATCGAGTGGCCGGCCTCATCCCCATATTGCGATGGACCGCTACACCCAGCCCAGGGGCTCGCCTACGGGATCCGGACGAACGCTGGACGGAGGTGCAGAGGCCTCCGGTTGTGCATCCGAGCTCACGCTACACGACGTTATGGCAGCCATAGATGGGGTTAAAACGTCTCTCGGTCAAAAGATGGAGTCGCTTGACCACAAATTGGACACAGTGACCATAGAGTTTAATCTGATCCGGGCCAACCTCACCAAAACGAGTGAGAAAGTGAAGTCGTTAGATATCAAAACGGCGAGTCTGACGGACGACGTGGCGCAGTTGCAGCAGGAGGTTCGGAATCTCACAGCCTCAAGTGAGATTGCGGGCCGCCGGCTGGATGAGTACGAAGGGAGGGCCCTGAGAAACAATGTGCGTATCACAGGTGTCCCAGAGAGGGCTGAGGGTCAAGCTCCGGACCTATTTGTGGAGGATGTTATACTCAATCATCTGAAACCCAAGGGGCTGGGAAACTTCTTCACTATAGAACGGGCGCACAGAATACCGGGAGGAAGGCCGCGTCCAGGGGCCCCGCCTCGGCCAATGATTGCGAGGGTCCTCAATTTCAGAGACAGAGATGCTATCCTGCAAGCCTCTAGATTGGGAGGTCGTTTAAGATTCGAAAACTCTACCCTCAACTTCTTCCCAGACTTCACCCAGAGGGTCCAGAAACAGCGACTAAGCTTCCTAGGAGTCAAGCAGCGACTTAGAGATAAAGGATTTAAGTATGCCATGCTGTTCCCTGCTAAGCTGCCAGTCGAGGCTCAGGGAAAGGTCTGGTTTTTTGACAATCCCGAAATCGCTTCAGACTGGGTTGACGGCCTTCCTTCACAGATGGAATCACAGAGACCAGGCGACGAGGATGGAGGGGGCTCACAGGAACAGGAATGATGAGTAATGCTATAGTCAGTGGTGTGGGATTCTGCTGTGGGGGGCGTGGACAAGACATTCTTGAGCGCTGCTTCCCTAGATAGAGACTTGATACCGGTGTAACAGTCCTGGGGGGCGGGGTGGGGAAATGGGGGCGCTGTACTTCTTCACAATTCTACATTTAGATAGTTGGTTAGTTAGAGTATGGGGCGACAGGCACACTGCGAGTTGGGGTTTGGCAAATGCCGTGAGCAGGGGTGCGGGGAGGGGGGAGGGGGGTAGGCGTGTTGTTGTATGTGTTGAGGTGTGATTGTGTTTTTTTTTTTGTTTTTCTTTTGCTTTTTTCGTCTCAGGTGATAAAAATGTGTGTCTGCGCGTGTTACATGGGTACTGTGACGCGAGATAGCAGAGGGTCAGGGATGAAAGTGTTGAGTTGGAATGTAAATGGCCTGGGTGATAAGATCAAGAGAGGGATGGTTAGTCAGCTCATCAGGCGACATTCCACGGACGTGATACTACTGCAAGAGACGCATTTAGTCGGCAATAGATGCTTAGCCCTCCACAAGGGAGGGTATAAATTAGTGGTACACGCTGGATTTAGAACCGGCTCCAGGGGAGTCGGGATTCTGGTCAAGAATTCCTTCCCCTTGTCTGTGCGGGCCACCTGGATCGATCAGAGGGGCAGGTACGCAGGTGTCTCGGGGCAGGTAGGGGGCCGGACAGTCACTCTTTTGTCTATTTATGTACCACCCAGCCTCCAGACTGAGACTTACCATGATTTGAGCAATGTCTTCCTCTCATTACCCCTTGGGGATCTAGTTTTGGGTGGTGATTTTAACTGTGTGTTGGATGGTGAGATAGATCGTAGCCCACCCTGTGCGCTTAGGCAGACGCAGAGATGGTTGTCCGAATTTTTGGACGCTCTGGGGTTGGTGGACTGTTGGCGAGTACGTAATCCGACGTCTATGCACTACACCCATGTCTCGGCAGCACACAGCAGTCTGTCCAGGTTGGACTATGTGCTACTTCCGGCGGTGATGGCGCCCATGATCCATGAGGTACGCTATCTCGGAAGGGGAATTTCTGACCACTCCCGGCTGTGGCTGGATCTCACTCTCAAATTGCCAGCGGTTGGCAGTGTGGCTCCAATTGGAGCCTGGCAGTTAAAGGACCCTATTATTAAGAGAGAGGTCCTCCAGATGTCAGATCGTTATTTCATGGAGAATAAGGGCTCAGTAGATTCCGCCCTAACCCTGTGGGAGGCGTACAAGACTGTAGCAAGAGGTGAAGTGTTATCCTTAGTATCAGGGAAGAAGAAGAGGGGCCAGGCAGAGGTAGCTCTGAAAGAGGCGGAAGTACTGCGTATGGAGGAGAAGATAGCTCAGGCGCATACGCTGGCGGATCTCCATCTGCTGCGTCTCCTAGAGGAGGAATATAGAGAATTAGTTAGGAATAGAGCAGTGACTCACCATAATGCTGTTCAGAGCCGCATATACGAACATGGCGATAAAGCTGGCAAACTGATTGCTTGGCTTGAGCACGGGGAGCGGGCTTCTAGACTGGTGCCGGATTTGGAAGGGTCAGAATCGCACATGATCACGGCTCCACAGGCGGTTGCAGACGAGTTTTCTGAATACTATCAAAAGGTCTATGCGGCCGGCAGCGACTTCACGGGAGCGGAGAATTGGGAGATGATTAGGGATATAGTCATGCCTCGTCTTTCAGAGGAGGACAAGAGCTATCTTGATTCCGCACTGACGGATGACGAAGTCGCCCAAGCGATTAGGCAGATCAAATCAGGCAAAGCGACGGGCCCCAGTGGGATACCTATTGACCTATACAAGTTAAACTCGAATAAACTAGCCCCTCATATTTGGGCCATGTTCATGGAGAGTAGGGAGAGTGGGGAACTTCCCTATGATCAGCGGGTGGAGAACATAGTGGTCATCCATTAAGCAGACCAGCCTAGGACACTGTGCTCTTCTTATAGGCCCATATCGTTACTCAACGCAGAGCCCAAAATATTAGCGAAGCTTTTAGCCACCAGATTAGTCAAGGTGATTACGTCTTTGATTTACCCGGATCAATCCAGGTTTATGCCACGCCGTAATATGGCGCTCAATTTGCGCAGGCTGCACGGAGTCCTCGGGGGAAGGGCTCCAAAAATCCACGAGAAGACGGCGCTGGTCTCCCTTGATGCCACAATGGCCTTTTATAGAGTAGAGTGGCAATATTTATTTGCAGTATTGGCAAAACTGGGCTTTGGCAGTGAATTTATTAGTTGGGTGCGCTTATTGTACGCAAAACCCCTGGCTAGAGTAGTTGTCAATAATTGCTAGTCCTGCGACTTCTCATTGGGGAGAGGCACCAGACAAGGATGCCACTGTCTCTGCTGCTCTTCGCACTTGCAATGGAGCCATTGGCAGCATGGATTAGATGGGATAGGTCGATTCGAGGTTTGCGGTGGACTCCTGACTGGGAAGATAAGATCTCGCTATATGCTGATGACGTGCTGCTTTACCTCACTAGCCCCAAGGAGTCCTTCCGTAATTTCGTAGATGTGTTGGCTATTTTTAGCAGATACTCTGGACTGGCCATCAACTGGGCCAAGTCGGTGCTGTTTGTACGGGTGGGCAATCCACCGATGATCCCGCAGTCGTGCCCAATTCATGTCGAGACGACAGGATTTAAGTATCTCGGCAAATACATCTCGCTTAACCCCAAGCTGCGATATGACAGTAACCTGGCTGCTCCGCTAAGCAGATTTAGGAAAGATGTGGAGCGCTGGAAGACCCTTCCCCTCTCTTTGCTTGGAAGAGCCACTCTCTTCAAGATGATGGCGCTGCCCCGGTTTCTGTACGCCTTACAAAATTCGATGGACCCGGTGCCGGCCGCATACTTTAAAGAGATAGAAGCTCTCCAGAGGCAACTTCTCTGGGATGGCGTGGCCCGCATTCCTTTCAACAAATTAACTCTTCCGTGGTATGATGGCGGAATAGGACTTCCAGATTTGCCGAGGTACTATTGGGCCTCGCAATTGGCTGCAGTGAATCACATTGTTTATGGACTCCCGGGAGACCCGGGCTACGCCATGGACCGGGGTCAAGCCACCGGTGGGATGATGGATAGAGCCCTGTATTCTAGGCCTGGGAGATTTCCTTTGACTGGTCCGACTGCACATGCAACACAGGTATGGCACGTGGCCAATAACAGTCTCGGGTGGGAGGGTATGTTGACACTGGCCGCCCCTTTATTGAATTCTGAGATATTGGGCAGTCTGTGGAAGAGCAAGGGATTCGATTGATGGGACCTTTTTGGAAATACCTGGAGAAAGGATGTGTGGGGAAAAGACTCAGTGCACACGTTTGAGTCCCTTGTAGAGCAGTATAGTTTACACCAGAATGAATATTTCCGATATTTGCAGGTGAGACACGCTCTCACCACACATGTCCCCAAAGGCACGGAACTCCCGGAGGCATCTCCTCTCGAGGACCGAGTGCTAGATGGGCATATTCCGGAGAAAACTATTTTATTGATATATCGGAAATTGTTGAACAACTCCGAGAACCCATTGGTGAGAATTAGAGCTCAGTGGAGTGCGGATGGGCTTGAACTTTATGACGAGGATTAGGTGGAGGCGGTGTCTTCCTCCAAGGTAGTCGCTATCCAGATGCGGCTCCGATTGGTGCAGCTAAAGATATTGCATAGATCCTACATAACGAGGCCCGTCTGGTACGAATGGGGCAAGCTGAGAGTGGACTTTGTGGGAGAGGATGCAGTGCAGTTGGCACCTTGATACATACCCTCTGGCATTGTGATGAGATACAGGCATACTGGGTGAGGATTTACAAGGAGCTGAGAGAAGTGTTGGGGGTGGAGATGCAGCAGTAGGCCCGGAGATGTTTGTTGAATGAAGGGGAACCATCCAATCTAAATGTGTACCAGAGGCAGTGGGTCACGCTAGCATATATGGTGGCCAAACGCAATATCGCTCAACTTTGGGGAGCCATCAAGCCGCCCTGATTCAATAAATGGGCAGAAGACCTTGATTGGCATATGTTTCGAGAGAGGTCAGTGTTTGTGGCTAGAGGCTGCCCGCATAAGTGGGATAAGATCTGGGGGGCGTGGAACAGCCACCGAGGGGGCATCTGTGAGCCGCCCACGTCAGGTTTAGACCTGGAAACACAGGAATCCACCAGACCCTAGTGTTAATTGTTGTGTATTTGATTCTGTAATTTACCACATTGACTCATGCGCTGTAACCAAATTCATTCACCTGAGAATTATTATATGTATTTTATTTGATTTTGTTCAATAAAAAGAAATAAAAGAAAAAAAAAAGAATAATACCACAGCAACAGGGCCGGTCGCCTAGGTGGGTCCAAAATGCCAAAAGGTAGGACTAATTTACCCTATCCACCAAACAAAAGCAGGTATTTATTAAGGGCAGTAACAGAAGCCAATAGAAGAGAGGGATGTTTCTTCCACCACACATACCAGATACAGCATGCCTCGCAGATCAGCGCATGCACGCTGCGCTGGTCTTGACCTAAAAAAAGCCACTTTTCATGCAAGGGTGTAAGAAGGTATTAGAGTGCTTTACATGAGCACCATTTATGTTACATAAAGGCACATGCATTTATTTTTAGGCACAGGAGATTTAGATTAGGTGAATGGGTCTGGGCATGTTCTCCACGCAGGCTGTAATGCAGCCTGCATGAAGAACATGCAAAGTGCGCCCCAATAGTGCCGGTCAAACAATCATGTGCACTTGCATAGTTCCCACTACTCCTCGCCCTGCTCTGAGAGCAGAGCAGATCTGCTCTTCCCTGCAGAGACGCCCCAGCATGAAAAAAAATGATAATAATGTAGAGTTATTATTGTTTTATATTCCCTTTTCTTTACTGCAAAAAGCAGTGGTATGACGCTCCTCAACCAGCTCTTGACCACCAGTGCCCGACTAGGATGTGTTGCTTTGCCCTTCATCATCTCTACGTGCCTCCCGGACCATTTTCCTTAAAGGAAAACTGGATGTATTTTAAAAAAAAAATTAAACGTTTAAGTTTCATTTTTATGTCGAGCCTAGTGTCAGCGCTGCTCTGCGAGGCATGCTATATTCGGTCTGTGAAGTATGGCCACACCCACCACTTGTAATTGGTTCCTTCCTGTGCCTTTCCAATTGCGTTTGTTTTGTGTGGTGAATTAGTGGCATTTGTCCCTCCTTTTGTTGTGTTTGTTACACCCATGGTGACTGTTACATGGGTAATTTCGCCTCAGGGCATTTTATACTCGTGGTACACTCTTTTTTAACTTTTGGTCGGAGCACGCCATGGCGGTGATTGACAGAGCGGAGGGCCTGCTGGAAAACACCTACCAGCAAAACTACGAGCTCTTCAGTGGTTCCAGCTTTCAGAAACATGTATTTTTTTTGTATTTGGTAAAAAGAAAAAAAGAATGGATCAACACATCCAAAATAGAACATCAAGTATACAACACAATGAAGTAAAAAGATCACCATATCCTTAGTACTCACTTACCACACCTTGAAGTAGTACTGTGAAAAGACCACATCAGAAACATAACACATATAGGACCATGTCTTGTCTATTGAAATCCATTGAAGGGATTTACCAACTCCCTAAAAGGATCCTCCTTAGAAGTGCAATAATCACTGATACATACACCATAGATAGGAAACATCTATCTTCCTGTGTCAGAAAGTTTTAGGAGGAATGAGGAACAAGAACACTGTCACCTGTGAGCTCTGAGGGGTATGCCAAAAGTAGATGCACTCCAGAAAAAAAAAATATATAAAAGTACTGCAGCACAGAGTAATGGAAACACGTAATCAGCAGAGACTGGATACTTGTTCCGGTTTCTAAGGCAAAAAATAAAACGTAAGAGCTGCAACTCCATGCGTCTCTGTACAGAGGGAGTATATCCGTTTAATGTTCCAGAGAAAATCAAGGCAATGAAGAGAAGACTCCTGGGCATGACGATCTGGCTTTCCTACTGAACGTGATGCACAGCTTAACAAAGCTCCCCAATAGTGAAAGCAGAAGGAGGTTTGGGGGGCAGCCGACCTTAGGAGGTCTCCCCCCAGGTGGTTTGGGAGGGGCGGGGGGAGCTGCCCCCTGCTTCCTCCATTTTGTGTATGGGCTCTAAAAGGTAGCCCAATAGTAGCCCAACTATAAGGACGGCGTGCACTCGCTCCCAGCCCCCATTTTAGGTTTGATGACCTGGTGGCTGGGAGCATTGGTGGTAAATTTGTTTTTCCCCTCCCTCCCTATTTTCCTTGGTTTTTTGGGGAATTTGCTAGGTAATTTTTTTGCATTTTTCTCCTTTGCTGGCTTTTATTGGGACAGGTGAGCAAGGGGTAGCATGTAATGTCGCTTGGAATAGGTGCTGTGCGGAGGTTATGGAAAGTTTGCCAGGGTCGGCAGAAGTTTTCGGGTCATTGTTGAAGTAATTTTATGGACAGGGAAAGGGTAGGCAGATTTTTTTAAGTTTAGTTAGACAAGTTTGCGGATTTACTATTGTAGAGAGGCAGGCATAGGATGTTGGTTAATTGAAGTGTATAATGAAAGGGTATAATTTTACTGCAATGCTTTGTATTGTTGTTTAAATAGGTGGGGGTATGTACAGGGGTTCGTAGGGGCAGGGGGGCAGGTATTTGGATGTATTAGTGAGGCTTTAAGTTTTGTAAGGCAGTTGCCAGGGATGTTCATTGTGATGTGCACCGATTATAATAAAGCAGCCTTTTTCACACAAGAAAATAGTCTTGTCTGGTCTGCTCTCCCCCCCTCCCTCCCAATGCTCCCTGCAAGGAGACCTCTCATAGTCCTCAGCAGGTCGGGATTCCACACACAGTGTCAGCGAAGAACCGAACACAGAGAGATGAACCGTGAAGACAGCTGACCAGAGCCCAGAGGTAATGAGACTCATTAGCATGCCGGCTACGAGAGCTTGAGAACCAAAACTAAACACAGGCAGACCAATGCGGTGGATAAAGGTTTGTGCGGCACGACCAGAGACACACTAAAAACAATCAACCAACCACCGGGACGAAGGGGACCCCAAGGCCTTATCAAGACTGCAGCATGCAGAGTGAGGGAAGCTTCATCTACCTCAGCTAAGCCAGACAGGAAAGACCAGTTGACGGCTGTCAAAATAAATCAAGCAGAGGGCAAGGCCGACGTCTTGGCACAGAAACTCTTAAACGATTTAACTTGTCAAGAATCGCAGGAAGCCATGACACAACAGAATTTGACTTCCTCCCCACACGACGACTTGAAAATATTTCTCCATCCCCAATATGTCTCACAGGGCAAGTGGGACATCCTTAATCGCAGTAATCTTTTAAAACTTTGTGCCAACATCTCAGGTCTAGAAACTATAAAAACAACAGATATCGAAAGCGTTTCCTTCCTCACTCCAGGACCAGGCGAGAGCAATGAGATCACAGAACTGCTTTTTTCCAACCTGGATATGGCTCAGGCATTAAAAAGAAATAAGAAACAACTGGAAGACTGGGGCATAAAGATCACGAGTAGGCCTGCGGTAAAATATCCAATGCCCCTGAAACATTGTTATTCGAAGCAACAAAACGCCTCTCCGGAACCGGACTTTCAAAGAAAGACTCGAGTGCTGGAGTTACCCCATCCATTGCCAACAGCACGATCCATTCTTCACGGGACCAATAGCGGCACGAATATAAACAAACAAGTGATGGCTTAATTAAAGTAACCACAAATCCGGGCAAAGGCACTCGGTTTTGCTCAATAGAGAATAAAACCAGCGAAGACTGGTCTTGGGTGCCAAGGGCCTTAAATCGCAATTCCTAACTCCAGTTTCTTGGTAAGCAAGAAATTCCACCAGTACCCGCAAACGGAGCCTCCAGCCATGAATAAAAATGCGACAATTAGTACTCAGAGTGCAATTATTATGTCCTGGAACGTAGCAGGGATCGTAAAGTTAGTACAAAACCCGGCGACACTGCCGTTCCTTGAAGGAGTGGACATAATTTGCATTCAAGAAACGTGGGCCATTAAACCATTATCAATAAAAGGATTCGCGGAATACTGTAAACCAGCCATCAAGGAGAATATATTTGGTAGACCATCTGGCGGTATTTCCATATACATCAGGCACTCTCGGAAAATACAATTCACAGAAATAAAAACATCGTCAAACATGTTCATGGCAGGCATTCTGAAAGGCTTTTCATCGAGCAAGGGCCCACTTACAACACTCTTAATCAATGTTTACTATAATCCTCATGTACCGAGAGCCAAGGACAAGCTGACTCAGTTAATATGCCACATAGAAAATCTTCTCCTACAATTCGCTCGTATGGAATCAACAATACTTGGGGATTTTAACACCCACAATATTGGGGTTGGGTCAGTCCAAAGTAACAATTCGTCAGCTACAGAGGCCTTTAATGCCCTAATGCTTTCTTATGAGCTGCTATCAGCACACTCTCTACTCTTAAGGGACACACCAGGAGCCCTTTGCCTGCCAACGTACAATAATCAGACTACTATTGATTATATTTTACTAAGCAGTCAGCTACAGAATCTAATGACAGGCTACAAAGTTGAACAACGTAATGAAAGCGACCATGCCGCACTAACAATCACATTAAATTTTACAGCAGACAATCACTATACGTTACTACACGTTGGGTCAACAAATGGAGCTGAACAGTTTACATTGGTGAGAAGGATTAAATGGAGCACTGTGCCAATTAACAAGTTTGAGGAATAGAAAAAAGAAAGGGCCGATGTACTACAAAGCGGAAACAACAGGGGTGTGTTGGACCCGGCACTTTAGGCAGGTTCACCTCTAGACTTTTTGCTTTTTCCTAGCCTGTTTTTGGAACCTGGTGTTGGTGATTTTAGGCCTCTGTGTATGTATGGTGAGTGACCTGCCCTCCTATAGGAATGAATGGGGAATATGTATGCCCATGGTAGTTCCTGATGTGTGGGGAGTGCAGGGGCGAGTTTGGTATGAGAGAACTTGTGAGATTGAATGCTGCTTAATGGTATATGCGGCATGACTGTGTCTAGTCTAGAAGTACCACTTTTGGAAGTTGGCATATTTGTGTAAGTTGTTGCTGGCGTATGATTGGCTGGTGAGCCTGGGTCAGGAGTGCCTGGGCCTGCTTGTGGATTGACTGTCTGGGTTGAGGATGACAGGGTCTGCAGAGCCCCCAGGGGGTTATCTGAACCTGCCCCGTGGATGAAAGGCAGCATCTGCTGCCAGGAAAGTGGGAGGAGATAGCATCTGATAGTGAAGGGCTGTGCCTGCCTGACCACAAAGCTGGCTCCACCTCCTGCTGGGCGACTGTCACCTCTGTCCCTGATACTGAGAGGAAGAAGGAAGCCAGGAAACCCCCAGAGCCCCAGAAACACCCAGAACTGGTTTGAACCGGGCTCAGGGCCCCCTTTGCACAAAGACTTCAAAAGACTTCAAAGGACTTCAAAGACTTTTTGGGGTATAAGAGAAGGACCCCTGACAACAGATTTTCAGATTCTACAATCAAGAGGAACCTCTGCCAGAAGAAGGACTGCTGAAGGAGCTGATGGAAGATTGCCTTGCTGTGTGCTTTAAGGGCTGACCTATCCTGCTATCCAACTGAAGAAGAGGAGAAGAAAGGGACTTTGCTGTGAGCTGTGACCCTGCCTGCTTGAAACTGCTAAGACTTTGCTGTGTGCTGTGTCTGCAACCTGAATCTCCAAGGGCCTGAGAAGAGCTGGCTCCCTGTCTGCAACCCAGGAACATAAAGGTTGCCCAAGGACTACAAGAATCTGCTGTGTCCCCTGAAGCTGCTGTGTGGCGAAGAGATCGTGAAACCCTGTAGTTTGCCTGCTTAGCGCACTGGCTGCTCTCTAATCTGCTTGAGGGCGCCGCGCTGACCCAGCCTGCTGCGTGGCCAAGATCGACGTGTTCATCGACACGTGTGTGGGGCAGACCGGAGACTTGTGGGCCTCTTCAGCACCAGGAGCGCTGAAAAACAATTGCTGGCCGTGTCACCGTTGCAGCCCGGGGTCAGTAACCCCCGTGAAAGTGCCCCGTATCATTCCGGTGGTTGCGTCCTAAAGATCGAGCCCGCCGCGCTCTGATTGGGTGAGAGAGCCGAGCCCCCTCACCAGAGCCGCGACGGGATTGGCTGATTTAGCGGAGCGTCATCGGCGAGGCCGCGCTGCCATTGGTTGGCGGCCTCGCGTTCGGAGGGGCTCGTCTGGAGAGCCGCGACGGGATTGGCTGCCTCGACTGAAGCTGCCGAGGAGCTGAGGAATCGCCGTGATCACCGCCGGGACCGGGGAAGATTGACCTGACCTTGCCGAGGGATTTTGCAGAGTGCTCCAGCCCCCGGCCTGCCGTCTCTGCTCCCCGCTGCTCCCTGAAGGACTGAGAGCGGGCGGAGAGCGTCCTGAGACCGGCCGGGCTGGAGCGCGAGTGAGCGTTCACCAGCGAGGTGCGCCTGCGGGCCTGTAGTGATACCGACCACGGGGAAGGGAGTCCCCCTCCCCCCAGTATTCCGGTGAGGCGCGCTTAAAGCGCTTAGGGTCCCTGACACTAGGGGCTGATTCTCTGGGCAATTTGCGACGCTGGCATTGTTGTCCTTGCTCGTTTTGAGAGCTACTTAATTGGAAATCAGTGGCATTATTTATACTGGCTGATTGAAGAGACTTGAGACATTCTTTTTGATAAAGAAGCTTCCTGATTATAACTGCAACCATAAGATTAAGAGCAACATATTATTGACCAAGTGATTATCGTGCAACTGCCTTATTTACATTGCTGAAACTAGATAAAGTTATATATTTTTATAAAATATACTTACCTGTGTGGTCTCAGTTTGTGGTGGATTGGGGATTATTGTTGTGTTGAGTGCAATTAATATACACATTGCCTTGGGGGATAAGCCTGCCTGCTCGCGCCAAGCTACCTAGAGGGAGAGCGGAGGTTATCTACTGTGTGTATTCTTTCACCCTGACTAGAAGCAAGGGTCCCTACTTGGTCTAAGGTACTTACCTCTGCCAACTAGAGACCCCCAGATCTAACATTGGTGGACAGCGGTGCGGATTTTGAACTAATAATTGCACTTGACCTACAGTGATTTCTTGTACATCACTAGTCTAGTTTAGCAGCACAGGTTGTGCAGGATTTTTTCTTTTTGGTGAAACCTTTTTGTTGGAAAGGTTAGGAAGCATCATGTCTCAGAAGGAATCCCTTGCTGGGTTCAGTGCCCAATCCCTATTCCTGTCCCTGTGTGGGTAGATGGAAGAGAGGGAGTGTGGGGGAGAAATGACTAGCTCAGGAGGGTGGTTATCGCCTGAGTGTAGTGTGTGTCTGATCCCCCAGTATGGTAGGATCCAGTGGTGGCAGCTTAAATGTGTCCAGTGCGTGTGAAGTCCCATTCCCAGTTCCCAGAGTATGGTGCCTGGTGCTCAGTAAGAGGGGTACAGGTTGTGAGTCAGAGGCAGTGAGGAACTGTCTCACCAGTCTGGAGGGGGAGTGTGTGGATGAGTGGTGTCTTGAACTGGAGGAGTTGGTGTGAGTTTTTTTTAAGGAGCTTGCACGTGAGGTGTACCTCTGCTGGTGTGCAGGAGGTCCTGCAGAGGCACTGGACAAGAAGGTGGATGTCTGGCGGTGTGCTAGATGTCTTGCAGAGGCATTAGGGAGTGATTCTAAAAGGAGTGGCTTGTGTATCTGATGATCCTGTGAAGGGGAAGAGGTTCATGTGTAACCCAGCTAGGTCCCAGTAGTATGGTAAGGGTGTAGGGGCTCACACCCTGTCTCAGTGGAGGCGGAGTGAGTGTGGGACGGTGTGTCCCACGTTGGCCTGAAACCCTATCTCAGGGCCTGGAGGGTTCCCTAAGGGAGCGCCAGGTCAGGGGCCTAAGCTGTACATAGGTCATTTGAGGAGGATCTTCCTGTGTCTAGAGGACGGGGAGTGTCTATAACCAGAACTCCGGCGGTCCTAGTGTTGGGCAGTACCGCTCCTAAGTGGAGGGTGCAGAAGTCCTGGCTCTCTGAGCATTTGACAGTCTAGAGTGCTTGACCATTTGTGGGGCCTCTGGAGGTCGTTCCCCGAGGAGGGGGGAAAGCCAGGTTGGGGTTGTGGCCTGACCTGGAAGGAGTACTGAAGGAAAATGTGTCACTGATACGCCGCTGGCGTGTGCTCTGTCTAGCCTGGGACATACTGAGAATTACCCTGTGATAGGGAGTACTGGAGGAGAGTGTGTCGCTGATACGCCGCTGGCGTGTGCTCTGTCTAGCCTGAGACATACTGGGCCTGTAGTCATGGAACTGGAAGGGGGTGCAGAGGGGCGGTGTCCTTACTTCTGACCCCGGTGCAACCTGAGGGTTTAGATCTTAGGTTGGGAGATTAGGAAACTTCTAGGTCAAGAGGAATCTCTGCCAAAGTGGATCAGCTGAAGAGACTGAGGGGGCTGCCCTTGCTGTGTGTTCTGGGGCCCACATGCAGTTTGTTGTTTCCACTAAGGTAGAGGAAAGGGGACTTTGCTGTGTGCTGCTTCCCCCCACCTGCTTGAAGAGGGACTGTGCTGTGTGCTTTGTACCTCTGAAGTGAAATAGTTTCCAGGTGGTAGACCAGTGAGGGAGTGAGGTCCTGATCTGGTAGGAGAATTGTGTTCTGGTGAATGCTTCCCTGTGAGGGTGCGGGAACCCAGAAGTAGAGGTAGGGAGGGGCATTCTTGCCCGTGACCTCTGGTCAGCCTGGGGGTGTGGACCCTAGGCTGTTGGATCAGTGGTAGTTGTAGCTACCCTGAGAGAGAGTGGAGAATGGCTATTGTGTGCCAGGGGTTACTGCCCCCCGCTCTGTGGATTGGTTAGGACCTGTGATTTGGATGGTCTTGGCTGTGGATGACTAGGGAGTACCAGTGGGGTATCCTAGTTGTGTCAGAGAGTTATTGTTGGGAGGTAACCAGGTAGGTTCAGAGTGGCGAAAAACCGGAGGGTGTCCCTGCCGTGCGGGTCCGTGTCCGTGTTTTGTCGCCCAAAGCAAGGAAGCCCATCAGTGTAGTGATTGGTCTACCCTGCGTTTTGGCTGGAAGGGGGTTGTGTTGGACCCGGCCCTTTAGGCAGGTTCACCCCTAGACTTTTTTGCTTTTTCCTAGCCTGTTTTTGGAACCTGGTGTTGGTGATTTTAGGCCTCTGTGTATGTATGGTGAGTGACCTGCCCTCCCATAGGAATGAATGGGGAATATGTATGCCCATGGTAGTTCCTGATGTATGGGGAGTGCAGGGGCGAGTTTGGTATGAGAGAACTCGTGAGATTGAATGCTGCTTAATGGTATATGCGGCATGACTGTGTCTAATCTAGAAGTATCACTTTTGGAAGTTGGCATATTTGTGTACGTTGTTGCTGGCGTATGATTGGCTGGTGAGCCTGGGTCAGGAGTGCCTGGGTCTGCTTGTGGATTGACTGTCTTGGTTGAGGATGACAGGGTCTGCAGAGCCCCCAGGGGGTTATCTGAGCCAGCCCCATGGATGAAAGGCAGCATCTGCTGCCAGGGAAGTGGGAGGAGATAGCATCTGATAGTGAAGGGCTGTGCCTGCCTGACCACAAAGCTGGCTCCACCTCCTGCTGGGCGACTGTCACCTCTGTCCCTGATACTGAGAGGAAGAAGGAAGCCAGGAAACCCCCAGAGCCCCAGCAACACCCAGAACTGGTTTGGACCGGGCTCAGGGCCCCCTTTGCACAAAGACTTCAAAAGACTTCAAAGGACTTCAAAGACTTTTTGGGGTATAAGAGAAGGACCCCTGACAACAGATTTTCAGATTCTACAATCAAGAGGAACCTCTGCCAGCTGAAGGACTGCTGAAGGAGCTGATGGAAGATTGCCTTGCTGTGTGCTTTAAGGGCTGACCTATCCTGCTATCCAACTGAAGGAGAGGAGAAGAAAGGGACTTTGCTGTGAGCTGTGACCCTGCCTGCTTGAAACTGCTAAGACTTTGCTGTGTGCTGTGTCTGCAACCTGAATCTCCAAGGGCCTGAGAAGAGCTGGCTCCCTGTCTGCAACCCAGGAACATAAAGGTTGCCCAAGGACTACAAGAATCTGCTGTGCCCCCTGAAGCTGCTGTGTGGCGAAGAGATCGTGAAACCCTGTAGTTTGCCTGCTTAGCGCACTGGCTGCTCTCTAATCTGCTTGAGGGCGCCGCGCTGACCCAGCCTGCTGCGTGGCCAAGATCGACGTGTTCATCGACACGTGTGTGGGGCAGACCGGAGACTTGTGGGCCTCTTCAGTGCCAGGAGCGCTGAAAAACAATTGCTGGCCGTGTCACCGTTGCAGCCCGGGGTCAGTAACCCCCGTGAAAGTGCCCCGTATCATTCCGGTGGTTGCGTCCTAAAGATTGAGCCCGCCGCGCTCTGATTGGGTGAGAGAGCAGAGCCCCCTCACCAGAGCCGCGACGGGATTGGCTGATTTAGCGGAGCGTCATCGGCGAGGCCGCGCTGCCATTGGTTGGCGGCCTCGCGTTCAGAGGGGCTCGTCTGGAGAGCCGCAACAGGATTGGCTGCCTCGACTGAAGCTGCTGAGGAACCGAGGAATCGCCGTGATCACCGCCGGGACCGGGGAAGATTGACCTGACCTCGCCGAGGGATTTTGCAGAGTGCTTCAGCCCCCGGCCTGCCGTCTCTGCTCCCCGCTGCTCCCTGAAGGACTGAGAGCGGTCAGAGAGCGTCCTGAGACCGGCCGGGCTGGAGCGCGAGTGAGCGTTCACCAGCGAGGTGCGCCTGGGGGCCTGTAGTGATACCGACCACGGGGAAGGGAGTCCCCCTCCCCCCAGCATTCCGGTGAGGCGCGCTTAAAGTGCTTAGGGTCCCTGACACTAGGGGCTGATTCTCTGGGAGATTTGCGACGCTGGCATTGTTGTCCTTGCTCGTTTTGAGAGCTACTTAATTGGAAATCAGTGGCATTATTTATACTGGCTGATTGAAGAGACTTGAGACATTCTTTTTGATAAAGAAGCTTCCTGATGATAACTGCAACCATAAGATTAAGAGCAACATATTATTGACCAAGTGATTATCGTGCAACTGCCTTATTTACATTGCTGAAACTAGATAAAGTTATATATTTTTATAAAATATACTTACCTGTGTGGTCTCAGTTTGTGGTGGATTGGGGATTATTGTTGTGTTGAGTGCAATTAATATACACATTGCCTTGGGGGATAAGCCTGCCTGCTCGCGCCAAGCTACCTAGAGGGAGAGCGGAGGTTATCTACTGCGTGTATTCCTTCACCCTGACTAGAAGCAAGGGTCCCTACTTGGTCTAAGGTACTTACCTCTGCCAACTAGAGACCCCCAGATCTAACAGGGTGCAATAGGAGAATGGGATCAGACCGCTCGCAACCTAGTAATACAACTTCAAGGAGGAACAATAAATAAAACTCATCCACACCACTTGCACAACTTTGGTCATATCCCCACAATTAAAGAGAGTGTGAAACAATTAAAAACTAAACAAAGGGCTTACCAGAAAACGGGCTCAGCATTGGCTAAAAGGCTACTTCAAGAAACAGCAAAACTCCACTCGAAGAAAGTTTGGGCCGCAAAATGGGGCTGCATTGAGACGAAATGGCTAAAGATCTTTGACCTACTGAGACCCGGTAAGTCCCAAGAGGTTTGGCAATATCCAAACACCTTAAATCAAGGAGGTAACCAGAGGGAGAACTCACTTGATGCTGACACCTGGGCAGCCCATGTGAAAACATTGTACAATGAGGAAGGCAGCACAGCTCCACCGAATAAAGATCTGGACGAGGCGGGACAATCGGCCAACATTACCCATCCTATACAAACTGTGGACCAGCCGGCTCTCCCTGTAAAAAAGGTAGTTAATAAAATCTTTAAAAAGATTAGATACAATGGGGCACCAGGACTTAACGGCCTGCCTGGCTCCCTCTTCAGGGAAGACACAGACTTTTGGACAGACAAACTGAACACGCTATACGCCGAATGCCGACTGATGGGGGATGTCCCTGATTCTTGGAGAGGTTCGCTACTGCACCCAATACATAAGAAAGGGCCGAAATCCAATCCTCAAAACTATCGCATGATCGCCCTGCTCGACATCGAGGGTAAGGCCTATGCAAGTACCCTTCTAGTGGAACTCTCAAACTGGGTCAGTAATGAGGTCCTTCTGCCCTTTTATGAAACAGAGTTCAGACCCAGAGCCTCAACAGTGGACAACATTATAGCACTCTCATATCTAGCGCAGAAGGCTGTGGCACGAAAATCTCTGCCGATTTTTGCTTGCTTCATTGATTATACAGCTGCATTCGATGGCGTTGACCGTTCCATCCTCTGGCAGAAATTGGAAAGCTGGAACATTAACCCCCCTTTATTACAAGCCATTCGATCATTATATTCAAGAACTTGGCTCAGAATCAAACTTTCAAGCACCGCTGCCTCAGAGAAAATTGACACTAACCGTGGCCTGAAGCAAGGATGGGTCTTAGCTCCGATGTTGTTCAACCTATATACCGCAGACATGGGCCAAGCCCTGACTGGAGCCTCATTAGCAACCCCAAGGATTGGACACACTAAGATCCAACTACTGCAATATGCCGACGACTTGGTGCTCCTTGACCATACTAAAATTGGCCTACAAAAAGCACTTACGGCCCAGGCAAATTACAACGCCAAGAACAAACTAATTGTTAACCCATCCAAATCAAAAATAATAATTTTTGAGCAGTATCCAAAAAAAAACCTGCCAAAATGGAGGATAGGTAAGCTGCCGTTGGATTGCAAACAAAACTACAATTACTTGGGAGTTTGGCTTAGTGAGACAGGGCGCCCAGGAGTACACCTCGATAAAAAACGTGTAAAAGGGAAGAGCATTACTTACGCCCTTGGTAAGCGTATGCTACCTTACACAGCCCCACAACAACAGCAATTCAAAGAGTCATGAGGGCGAAGCTAATACCTTCACTTAACTATGCACAACAGGCCTTCCCAGGAAAATTACCAAGAGTGCTAGAAAAAATCCACTGCTCGGCATACAAAATGTTATTCTATCTACACGCCTGTACTAGAAACAATCTAGTGCGGCTAGAATTCGACTTGAATCAAAAAAAAATTGGAAGAGATGGCTTCCATGAGCAAATATTTTTTCTCACCATGGCGTTGTCAGAGAACACATTGAAGTTCATCATAAAAAGCATTTTTCTGGAACCAGACAACCCCTGGTCAAACAGCCTCTCTGCCGCCAAAGAAGCTCTGAAGCTCATAGTGGAAAGCTGGGACCCTGAGTTAACTAAGTACACCGCCATTAAAAGTGCGATAAAGAAACAGGTTCGCCTTTGCTCGCGCACCTCTGACCTGGAATCATTGGAAATAAGAGGCTTTCATGAGTCCCAAAGCCTCCCACATACAGAACATATCCCCAAACTCCATCTTCCCCAGGCGGTGGGGAGACAATCCCTAAATAGGATAGTAGTGTTCAGATTACATCCTCTCCCCCTCAAAGAGCTATACCCCTCGAGGTCGATACGGATGGGGTACTCGGAGTGTCGGCTATGCAAATATAAACATGAGAGTTTGGCCACATTTTATTTTGCTGCCCGGTCTTGTGTTCTGAGCGTAATCTTTACCTTAAGCCAATTTTACTTCAACAAGGGATCAGATCCACAAAGGAGGCTGTTTATCACCTGTTTACACTGGAAACAGTGAAAGATATGGCCATGTTCGGCAAATTTATACAACAATCACGCCAGAAATTGATGGACTCTTCCAGCTAGGTAACTGGACCAGTACCTGCACTGATTTCTCACACCACCGAGACTTAATAGCCCATCCCATTGAGACCAGGCAAGTTTGATGGGTGAGCACAAATGGACTAATGAATTTAAGATTTTAACAATGCTTATGTTTTTAACTATTTAAGTTTTTTGTTGTTGTTAATAATGGAATGTTCTTCTCTATTTCGTTGTTTTATTTTAATGGTTTTGAGTAACCACAAATACATGTTATTCATTCATTCATTCATTCACAGGCAGAAAAGCAGTGGTATGGTCTTCTAGGTAGCTACTGAGGCTATAGTAATCATAAAGGATTGTCAAGCACGGTTCACTCTGGGTGAGGTTTTTATACCTAAAGTACAGGTGATTCCAATCAGAACGCTGGAATGCTTTACCCAGATTTTCTGGGATATGTAGTTTTCCCTGCCACCACTCATTCTCCCCCCAGTCAAACCATTATAGAGAAGGGAGGTTTAAGAATGTGCTCTCAGTGTGTTTAGCCTTCCTCTCATGCATACTACCATGACAGCCCCACCTCTCTCTTCTTCTTAGTCCCTCTCTTTCTGTCTCGCTCATCCTCACTTGCTGAAAACCATGACTTCAGCAGACTGCTTTTACACCCCTCTCTTCTCTTCTACCATCCTTCAATCATTCCCCTGTGAAATAGATCCACAAACGAAAGAAACACTTTTGCTGGATATGTCGTCTTTTTCCATCATTTACTATTTCAAAGTGCAGCCTACGGGCGGTGGGAAAAACAATTCAAAATACTAAAAGTAACTAAATAAAGCAAGACAGAGTGACCACATTAGTTTTAGTCACACCCAAACACATTAGTGCCACTTTACAGAGTTTGCTAGTGAAGTGCTACTTTCGTTTTCTCATCTTTCTGTGAACAACATTGTTTTCCCCAGGCGGGGAGTGCACCATTCCTGGAGGTAGAGCAATACCTGGTTGATGTATGGAGTACAAAACGTTCAATGTGATCCTTTTCAGCTGTTTTCCTTATTTTAGTTTATTAAGTGTTTACTGGGGATGTGGTCTTTTTAAACCACACTGCTTACGTTTTGTAAGAATGTACGCAATGGACATTGAAACGGGTCCTGTAGTCATGTCCTCAACTTTTCAGGCAAAAACACTCAAATGATTTCTGAATAATGTGTGTAAAAGCGGTCAGGCAACCATGTTGTACCTGCCTACATTTCACACGCTTTACTTAATCTTGCCTGCCTATGAGTGTTTGCTTTTTCCTGGATATAACTTTATTTCAGGCAGCATATTACTCTTGTCTAGTCCATAATTTGAATTAAGTTGCATCCTGCAAGACCTCAACGTCGGAACTTTGATCCATCCAAAGTACTCTCTCAGCTGGGCCTGCATGAGCCTTGTAGCCGGTCTGCCCTCTATGGCAGTTGGCCTGAACATTGGATTTGCCCCTGTCCAGAGTGACCTCAAATAATCCTTAGCGCTATTGACTTCTAAGCACTAGTTTTTGATTTAATCTTTAAAAATTCATGCCTCTGGTTCTACTTATTGGATTTTTGTCATTTTGGTCTTCTTTTACTCATAAAATGTATCTCTTTTTGCTCTACCTGGTTGGAGAGTTTCTGTGCTGTTTTCATTGTGTTACTGTGTATGTGTTGCACAAATACTTTATGCATTGCCTCTTTAGATAAGCCTGACTGTTCTGTGACAAGTTACCAGAGGGTGAACACAAGTTACCTTTTGGTGTGTTTCTAGCCTATCAAGACTAGGATTGTGGTCCCTTTTTGGGCAGGGTGCATATCTCTGCCAATTAGAGACCCAATCTCTAACAGCCTTTTGTCCTACACCTTTACCCTCCTGGACACAATGGCATTTGGGAAGTTTGCTGTGAGCTTTTCAGTTGGTGCTTCAATATGTTGGCCTCCTGTTGGTCTTGTAGCTTGAATAGCAATTCTTCAGTTCTCCTTTGGATCCTTCATGGCACATGTGTAGGGGGATTGTGCTAGTATAGGGAAAATAGTTTTCCAATTGGAGAGCTGTCTCTCTGCAGCAAACAATGTATCTTCTGCATATCATATGGCTGGCCATTGTGAACAGTCATGGAGGTGAGGGCATCTTGAAGTTGAATTCCTAATGCCATGATGGCGTCCCCTATTCCCTGTGAACTGTGAAATATTTTTGGTCCAGTCATTGCCCTCAGCAATGCAGGAACCTTTCGAAGCTCTTCTCTTAATGGCTGACACCACCTCTCTGACAACACTACAATGAGTAGCTCATCAAATTAAATATTTTTCTTGAATTCTGGAACTAAGAGCTCTGATAACAAAATGAAGAGGATTACCAATCCACTTTGAAGAAAACATACATTACTGGACCTGTGCCAGTGGATCCTATACTCCCCACTCTACTGATTTGTGAACATAGGCGTTGGATGGATGCAATGAAAGCTACACCAGGCAAGGAAAATGTAACCCCCCCTGCTGCAATTGGGTGGTAACTGTGATCAACAATCATGGGTCAGTGCTGCTAAGCTCCAGTGCTACTGCACCATTTGCCCCATTGATAGGGGCATCACTGTGTGGGATGCTTTCTTGGAACAGAGCTGTAAAGATTACCTGCGCCAAAACATGATTACACAAAAAATTGGATGGAATGAGCTACTCGCACTTGGACCTGGGAAATTCTGGCTTTAGGCTTCAAAGCTTAAAAGAATGATGTATAAGTTACCAGGTGCATGTGTGTGTAGTTTATCAATGTTCAGGAGTTTTCTTTGAATTCTGAGACTTGTAGTAGTGATTTAATGATGGGGACTCTAGTCCCCAGAATGCTGTATATGTTCCCAGGTGCATGTGTGAGTAGTTTATCCAGTTCAATAATTTTCCTTGAATTCTGGGACTTGTTGTAGTGACTTAGTGATTTAGTGCAAAGAAAACAACCTGGACTAGATAAGCTACATAGGCATCGATCTGGGAAACTTAAGAGTTCTGCTTTGGTGGAGCTCCCTTCTGCCACACCAGTGAAGTGGGAATAGTGACCTAGTAAGGGCGCCATGGGCCCTAGTGAATGGAAGGAAAATTGTCTACTTAAAAGGTAGAGGTAGTTATGAGGGAATCCAAAAAGTTACACTTTCAAGTGAAATTCTCATGTGAAATAATTGATTTGCAAGAATGGAGTCTGCAAGTAGGTACAATGAAGGACGCTGCTTAAAGCTTGTGAGGGATTGGGGTGGGTACAATACCCATTGGGCATTATCAAAGTCCATGAAATGGACCCAGTGTTCACTCTGAGAGCGTTACAGGATACATGACTCATCTGAAAGCATACACCTCTGTTCAGCAACTGAAGGTCATAAACATATGACTTTACCAGAAGGTAGGTACTGGGAATACTCACTCACATATTAGCAACTGGCCCAAGGTAAAAACAGACCACAACCCTATTGTCTTCCTGGGGTATCCGCAGATATTGGAGTAGTTGCCTCACTCACTTATCATGACATGCTTCCTCATCAGCGCCTATCCCACACCCTAGTAGGGCAGACTCAACCAGGATAAAAGTTCTTGGGAGTTCTTAGATAAATTTGAAACTGGATCATGCAGGGATCCAGAAAAATGTTGAATAAAAATACCTCCAATTGGATATTGAGAGACTTGAGATACATTCCAGAAGGAATAATTTGAAATTTTTAAAGATTCCTGAAGGAGCCGAGAGTGGGGATGTCAAACTATTCATTTGTAAACTTCTTAGAGATGGGATACTAAAGTACAGGCCGGATATAGACCTTGAGGCCGAAATTCAGAGAGCCCATAGGGACCCTTACAGGCTACACAAGGAGAGGAAAGCGCCTAGAAAAATCCTGGTGAATTTCCTAACCTATACAGTAAAGGAGCTAATTTTGGGTAGAGCACTATCTGACACAACTCTTCAGGTAGACTCCACTAAATAACCCGGTCAGATGTAAGGAAGGCCACAGTGCAAAGGCAGTGGGAGCTGGGGAACAGGATGCCTGACCTGAGGAGCCTGGGTGCCCAGGTTCAAATGAAATTTCCTGCATTCTTAAAAGTTGTCTGGAGGAATAAGACTCATAACTTTTTATTGCCCCATGAAGTTGATTCCTTCATAACTTTAATGAGAGAGAACCTTTAGCAGAACTCCCTAGCGGAGTAGAACTCCCTAGTGGAAACAAAACGAAAATAAAAGAGAGAAATAGAGAGAGAAAGAGGAAAGGGAGCGGGTAGGGGACAGGGGCAAAAAGGTGGTTGTTTCGAAGCACTCAGGAGGGGGAATAAAGGAAAAAGGAAAAAAGAATAGAGTAAAAAAAATGAATAATATTTACACACGCACACTGAATTTGAAAAAAAAAAAACGTTATCACTAGTTATTAGACACGGCAAGGGAGGTACTAGCCTTACACACAGGTGCCCGTCTTTCCTTTACTAACCGGCGGGAGTGATCTAGGTCTGATCACTGGAGCCCCAACAGATGACAAGATCGCCAATGTAGGTATGGGAGGGGTTCCTCAGGGGTGGTGGGTGGCCTTTAGGGTGGCAGGGGTAAAAAGGGGATTTTTTTTTTCTTCATATACATGTTAAAGAATATAGTGGCTATGGAAGGGAGCGGCGATTTTGGATTCAGCTGATATGGTCAATATGAGTAATAAAATTAAGTTTATTAGTTGGAATGTTAACGGCCTAAGAGACAGGAGGAAACTCTCCAGGGTCAAGGAATATTTATTTAAGTCTGAGGCGCATGTAGGTTTGCTGGAGGAGACCCACTTAGAGAGAAGGGAGTGTGAGTCCAGGCTGGGAAAGTCTAGGTGGGTCCAAGAAATCCTATGTTCCGACCACAGTGGCAGTACGAGAGGGGTGTTAATACTGATCAGAGCCAATGCAGGTATCAGGGTTGTTAAATATGAAACTGATCAGTCAGGAAGGTGGTTGGTGGCGTCCCTACAATGCCAGAGCATTCCTTTTGTATGCACGGCATACTATGGCCCTAATCAAGATCTCCCAGGGGCACTCCTGAAGCTTAGAGCCAGTCTTTAAGACCACCCAGGGCCTGTTATTCTAGGGGGCGACTTTAAATTGATCTTGCACGATAAGCTGGATCGTACATCTAGAGTTAAATTTACGCCCCCAGTGAAATCCCGGAGGGAGCTTAAGAACCTAGTTAAAGATTATAACCTCGTGGATGTTTGGAGAGCCAAAAACAGCACGAAAAGGGACTTTTCTTTCTATAGTCGTAGGCATGGTCACCACTCCAGAATCGATTTCTTCCTTATTGACCAATCGTTACTCGCCTCTGTAGATACGACCGCATATATTCCAGCTATTCTGTCGGACCACTCGACAGTAGAGTTAGTAATTAACTTCAAAGTAAAAGAACTGCACAGGAGGTGGACTCTAGATAGAGCTATGCTACTAGAGGAAGGGATGAGGATTGAACTGATAACTCTGACTGAGGACTTCTTTAAAAATAATAACGGCTCAGCTACCCAGCAAGTGGTCTGGGAAACATTTAAAGCTTTCCTGCGAGGCCTGTTGACTACTTTGTCGATCGGAAAGAACAAGATGAATAAAAAGAAGAAGGAGGAAGAGCTCCTCAAAATTAAATCAAAAGAGTTGGAGCTTCAGGCAGCCTCAGCTAATCAATCCAGCACTAAATCCCTCTTGCAAAAAGAGCTAGACAGCCTGCGGGCAGACTATCAAGCTGGCTAGGATAAGGTTCTCAAAAGTAGATGGGATGCTAGTAAGCTCCAAAAGTAGATTGGATGCTAGTAAGCTCCAAAAATTTTCCTACGGGGAGAAATGCGGTCGTCTCCTCGCATGGAAATCCCGGATGGACAGAAATTAAAATCAGATCCCTAGTCTACTCCTTCGAAGCCCTGGTATAATCTCACACGACGACGAGCAAATTAGGGAGGAGGCTGAATCCTTCTTCCAAACGCTATACACCACTAAAATCAATCAATCCCCTCAGTTGATAGAAAACTGGTTGAGCAAAATACAGCTTCCCTGTCTGTCCGAAGTCAATATTAGCTATCTCTCCTCGGACATAAAAGAAGGTGAGGTAAGAATCCAGCTAATGAGAATGGCTAAAGGGAAGTCAGCTGGGCCCGACGGACTCCCTGTAGAAGTCTATAGGATAATTATGAATCGAATAGTACCTGTCCTCACAACCCTGTGTAATAAAATCTTCATTGAGAGGGAGCGCGCTCCCGACTCATGGGCAGAGGCTACTGTAACCTTAATCCTGAAACCAAATAAGGACCCTTCAAAAATCGAATCCTATGGACCAATTTCTCTGCTAAATACAGACTACAAAGTTTTCGCCGGGGTGTTAGCAGCCAGATTGGCCAAAATAGCTAAAACAATCATCCATCAAGATCAGAGGGGCTTCATCCCGGACAGACAACTTAATGAACTGACATATCAAGCCATCGCAGCGATAGATGTTGCAGTAAGCAAGGAGCTACCATTGACCTTGGCAGCGGTAGACGCCGCCAAGGCGTTTGATCAGGTAGACTGTCTGTACCTATGGAAGGTTCTGGCTGCTTTTGGCTTTCCAAACAACTTCATAACCGCTATGAGGTCCCTATACTGCTAAGTGCAAAGATTCTAATCAATGGTCTTTTAGCTAAGTGGGTACCAATCGCCCGTGGCACTAGGCAGGGCTGTCCATTGTCGCCTCTGTTGTTTGATTTGTACATAGAGCCTTTTGTTTGTTTACTTAGATCTGATTTGGCGTTTAAACCTTTTAAGATTTTTGATTTAGAGTTAAAATTTGCGTTATATGCAGATGTCCTTCCTATGTTCACCTCAAACCCGGGGGTTGCCCTGCCCAGAATGGTAGTCCTAGCTGAAGAATTTGGGGAGGTCTTTATTCCATAAATAAAGATAAAACCGAAATTATGGAGTGGAACCAAGAGGTTAGCACGGTGGGAGCTAAGTCTAAAATGAGGTACCTGGGGGTCCTTTTAGCCCATAAAATCGAAGACATCACTAAAATCAACCTGGACAAGGTTTCTAAGGATGTCTGTGCCCTAATGCAAAGATGGTCATCCCTCCCTTTAAACATCTTTGGGAGGGTTAATTTAATTAAGATGATCATCCTTCCTAAACTCAATTCAGTAAACTTTATTCGGAAACATGTAAATCATGTCCATAAAAGTACATACATACAGAAAACATGTTAAAAATTTCCAAGACAGTCGCAATCACTAAGAAAGAAAATACAGTAGAGTACATATAATAAATTGAATAAGACACTTAAAAAGATTTAGAATGAGTAAAATGTAGTATAAAAAATGTTAAAAAATCATGCTTTTCCTATAAGTAATGGCCCTGAGTAAATAACTGGCTGTATAAAAACAGATGTCAGGATGATTCATGTTAAAAAGTAGTTTCATTGCCGCTTTAACAGTTCTGGCTCCGAATTTAATAAATAAAGGTTTTAAAAAGAATTTACGACATTCGCTATACAAGTTACAAGTAAGTAGAAAGTGCTCTGTGCTTTGTTCTGAAATATTGTCACACCGGCATGGACCTGTGGGGCGTGTTTTAATCTCAGGGAATGCAACCAATAGATGGGCCGTGCCCATCCTCAGCCTGGTAAGAACAAACCTATGTTGCCCTTTGGTTACCTGGGTGAGGTATGGATGTAGGCCCACAAATTCATTCAAATGGTTATAACGTACACAGGTAGAAAGCTTCAGATCATCCGTGGCCCGTCTTTCTGCACAATGATTTAAAAAGATTGATTTCAGACTCTTTTTAGAGAGATCTGAAGCAGAACAATGATCTGAAGCAACGTCAAACCCAAACACATTAGAAAAAGATTCAATAATGTATTTAATCCAAGGGATTCTGAGAAAATAGTCAAGACGAAGGCAGTCCTCAATGATGGTCCTATTAAATGCAACTTCGTCTTTAATCCAAACAGAACGCCACAACATCAAAGGTCTCAATAATAGTAAATCATTTAGATGGCATAGTCCTAATTCTTTATGAACCAGACTATTAGCAGTAGAAGTCGGGAGACACAGTAATTTTTTCAAAAATGTATTCTCTTCTACCTGCAAAGATTCTGCCCTGGATACTCCCCATACCCCTGCTCCGTACAGGGCAGCAGATAGACACCTGGCTTCGAAGATCTTAAGCATGGCTTTAGGTCTTCTATTACCTAACTTACTTGCAAAGGCAAATATTCCATTTGCACTCCTGGCCATTTTATCACGCACCACCTTATGCTCGGTGTCCCAGCGGCCATTTTTAGAAAAGTTGACCCCTAGGTAGCAAAAGTTTTCCACGCACTGCACCTCTTGACCGTCAATGAGATACCTATAGGGCTTTTTAGTCTTGGCTTTACTAGCTCCACACTCCATCACATAAGTCTTGCTTTTATTAATGATCAGCTTTCTCTTTTCGATAAAGGCCACAAATTTATCTATCAGAAGCTGTAGGCCCCGAGGGGTCCTGGAGAGCAGCACAGCGTCGTCCGCATAGAGTAACACGGGGATGGAGCTTGTGTTTACTCTAGGGGCGTCCGCTGGTACCTCCTTTAGGATCGAATCAATTTCATTAATAAACAAGGTGAAAAGCAAAGGGGCCAAAACACACCCTTGTCTAATACCTCTCCTGACCCTAAATTTATCTGTGCATTCGCCCGAGGGCCCATAACGGACGCACGAGCTAAGCCTCTCATATAAACGGGCCAAGAAGTATATAATTTCCCTAGGTGCTCCCATGTCTAGCAATGTAGTCCACAATATGGCGTGGTCTACCAGGTCAAAAGCACTGCTCAGGTCAGCGAAACATAGATAGAGCGAACCATTTTTAGCTCGGGTGTATTTCCCTATCAGGAGCTCCAGGTTTAAGCATTGTTCAATGCAGCCTCTACCTTTCCTGAACCCATATTGACAGTCTGTCATTATCTGATTAGACTCAGCCCACTCTTCTAATCGGACGAGGAGTACACGACTCATAATTTTGACAGACGAATCCAACAATGAGATTGGCCGGTAGTTTTTAACATTTCCCCGGTCCCCTTTCTTATGGATCGGGACTATTATGGATTCAGACCAGGTGCACGGGAAAGTATAGCGAACAGCAGCATTAAAAACTTTGACCAATACTGGTCCCCAAGTCTCTGGTGCAAATTTATACATGTCGACTGGGACGCCGTCGGGTCCCTGGGCCTTGCCACCCTTACTAGCCCTAATACAACTTAGGACCTCCTGTAAGGTGATGTCTAAATCAAGTACTGGCCAAGAGCAACTTGTCGGCAATGTTACCGTGTTAGAGTTAAAAATATCGGAGAAGTGCTGTACCCACGACTCCTTACCCACGTTTGAGGTTAACACGGGAAGTTTATCGTCTTTTAAAAAGGGGCTATTTACTACTGCCCAAAAAAGGGTACAGTTGTTCGATGCAGCCGCTAGATCCAACCGCTCCCAGGCTTCCTCACGTAATTCATTTTTCCTTTGCTTAAGAGCCAGGTTGTAATCGGATCTAAGCTTGGCTACAACTGTTTTGTCTCTAGGTTTGTTGGATAGTTCATTTTTCAGTAACTTCAATGCCATAGTACAGGCGTTGTTGAACCATCCCCTTGCTTTATTATTAAAATTTCCAGTCAGCCTAGAGAACTTAGCACTAATAAAAACATTTATTTTCATAAAAAGAAAAGTGCAGGCCTCCAGGTTTGGTTTCTCATCGATAATTGATGTAATATCGGGTAAGCAGTGTGAGATAATGCAGTTAGAAGTTACTTCTGCTCTATCTCCAACCCACCTAATCCTGAATCCATTCGGCCTATGTACCTCAATGTTTGTAATAGGGCTGCTATCTGGAATTGTACAAGCTTTCCAAAACCTAGTTTCGATAACAAGACAGTTATGGTCACTGACCAAGTAATCAATAACCTTGACATCAGAACTAAAATGGGCTAATTCGGAAGACATGCAAATAAAATCAATTACAGTGTTTGCCCCTCTCCCCACAAAAGTTGGCAAACTATCACCCTTCCCATCCTGTTCAATCTCTAGGATTTCCATATCATAATCTAATAGGAAGGAGTTCAGAGTATCTCCATAGGTATTATGTTGGAAATGCGTAGCTGGCTCTCCAACACGATTCAGAATGCCACACAACTTGTGGTTAGAGAGAGGACATACAGAAATATTAAAATCTCCCACATATATGAACTCAAAGACTGTATTGGAAACTTTCATCAACTGTTTGATTGCGGTGTCTAAATCTAAAATAACCTTATATCTACTGGCATCAAAAACATTATTATACATATTGATCAACAAAATGTTTTTGTGTGCCTCATCAACTAGCCACAACAATTGAGAGTTATTACCCACAGTAATGTGCTCCTTCACCCTTGTTCTCATTTTCACTGAGGTCAGGATTAACAAACCACCTTTAGCCCTACCTGAGCTAGTAGCCGTTGCTGGTAACTCGTAAGCTACAAAGCCGTCAAGGCCCTCAAAATTTAGGCACCAGGTCTCTTGAAGGCATATGATATCAAATGTTCTAATAAATTCTAACCACCCCAATACTTCTATTTTAGAAGCTAGTCCTGCAATATTCCAGCTGGCAACAAAGCGAGATGTTGTTGGCCCTGCTAAGATATTGCAGGGTAGGCCCACATGCTTAGGCTGTATACTGACAGTAGTAGCAGTTATATTTGGGGACTGATGCAAACCAAATCCTACACCCCCTTCAGCAGGCTCATGTCTGACCTCTTGTCAATCGCAATTATTAAGACCAGACAGGGCATCATACCTATTATGTAGTAGCGTGCTTGGTACTAGGGGGAGTGCCCAGCGATTACGCATATTCAGGTGATTATCCCACCCTAATGCTGGTGTTTTCGGTAGAGTTACATTTTGTTGTTCCCCATAGAAGAACTTTAATGTTAGGGGTACCACCGTACCTCTTCTACGCTGGGGTGGGAGAATATGTGTTAGGACATTAGGAAGTACGTCAGGGCGGGCAAACGTTACCACCACACAGTCCCCTTTGAATCTTTTGGGGCGATTCCCTATCCAGGGAACACGTTTGGCTGATTTGATATCATACGCCAGTTGCTGTATCCCACCAGGCGCTAACCTCATGTTACCAGAGAGCCAGTGAAGGGCCTTACTACACAGTGAGCTAGATGACTCGGTGACACCGTCATCCGGCAGAGGTACATTCGCTAACACCAGTACGACAGGTGAGGCTTCCTCGATAAACTGCAGGGGGTCTGTTCCATGGACTTGTGCTTGGGGTGCATTTCCTATCAATGGGCACTCTACTGTAGTTGCGGTATTATGATGAACTATCGGGGCAGGCGTATGCACTACATTAGTCGTCACACCAGATGGCCCTTCCCCAGCTTGATTAGCCCTTGCAGTGGTATCTGTTGTTGATAATAGAGTGTTAAGACTACCTATTTCCTCGATTAACTTTGTTTGCACGCCCCCAAGTCGTTTTACTTCTGCCTGTAATTTATCTATTTTGGTGATCAGAGGTTTTACAATTTCGAAAAGTTTACCCTCAACAACCTCGAGCAGTTTAGTAAACATATCATCATCTCCTCTATTCCTTGTAATCCCTTCCCCTACAGCCTTTTGTGGGGCTCTAGAGGGGCCAGGGGATAATATTCTTTTTCTTTTTACTCTTGGCCTTTGTCCGCCCTGTTTCCGTTGGTTCTTCACACAGGCGCGCACCGGGCGTGGTGTATGCTCTATTAATGGTGGGTCATCTTCCACAGGACCAGATACAGTTTCTGGATCTGAGTCAGTAACGTTGTCAGAGTCTACCTCCAGAGTAACAGGAGATGCTAGCATAATCAGTGGCTGGCTGTCAGTCTCAATCCTAGATGATATATTTGGCGAGACCCTGTTTTCCACCAGCACAAAGGGGCTATCCTCTGCTGACTGAGGCAAAGTAGGGCTTAACATACGCAGGTCTGGTGACTGGCTTAACCCAAGTGATTCCCTTCTTTTTTCGTTTATTTTCTTAACCGTTTGCACAACATAATTATCCATGGTGTTAGTGGGCAAAGCAACAGGTTTCTTTTTTGTCGCCATATCGATGTCACACAGTTCACAAACAATACAGCAGCAAGGTCTTACTTGTAGGCACGTCGCCGGTGGTCCAGGGGGTTGGGCCCTGCCCCTGCCTCCTCGTGCCGATGAGGGCCGTAGAGGGCCCGCCCTTTGCCCGGGCTTAGCCCCGGGCGCTCCCGCGCGCGACTCGCGGGTGCGAGGGGCGTTCCGGTCTTTCAAGCGCCTCCGGGCGCTCGTGCGGCGTCACTTCCGCCGCCGGGGCACCTGGGTGTTGTGGTCCGTATGGTCGGTGGAGCGCTATGGGTGTCTGCGCTGCTATCGCTGGCCGTTTCCCTCACGGCGTGCTTCTGGTGCTGGAGCGCTGGTAAGGCGAGCTGTGTGCTGACCTAGCTGGCCGTTCACCTCACGGCTTTAGGAAGTGTCCCACAGGAGCTCCGGGCGCTCCGGTCTTTCAAGCGCCTCCGGGCGCTCGTGCGGCGTCACTTCCGCCGCCGGGGCACCTGGGTGTTGTGGTCCGTATGGTCGGTGGAGCGCTATGGGTGTCTGCGCTGCTATCGCTGGCCGTTTCCCTCACGGCGTGCTTCTGGTGCTGGAGCGCTGGTAAGGCGAGCTGTGTGCTGACCTAGCTGGCCGTTCACCTCACGGCTTTAGGAAGTGTCCCACAGGAGCTCCGGGCGCTCCGGTCTTTCAAGCGCCTCCGGGCGCTCGTGCGGCGTCACTTCCGCCGCCGGGGCACCTGGGTGTTGTGGTCCGTATGGTCGGTGGAGCGCTATGGGTGTCTGCGCTGCTATCGCTGGCCGTTTCCCTCACGGCGTGCTTCTGGTGCTGGAGCGCTGGTAAGGCGAGCTGTGTGCTGACCTAGCTGGCCGTTCACCTCACGGCTTTAGGAAGTGTCCCACAGGAGCTCCGGGCGCTCCGGTCTTTCAAGCGCCTCCGGGCGCTCGTGCGGCGTCACTTCCGCCGCCGGGGCACCTGGGTGTTGTGGTCCGTATGGTCGGTGGAGCGCTATGGGTGTCTGCGCTGCTATCGCTGGCCGTTTCCCTCACGGCGTGCTTCTGGTGCTGGAGCGCTGGTAAGGCGAGCTGTGTGCTGACCTAGCTGGCCGTTCACCTCACGGCTTTAGGAAGTGTCCCACAGGAGCTCCGGGCGCTCCGGTCTTTCAAGCGCCTCCGGGCGCTCGTGCGGCGTCACTTCCGCCGCCGGGGCACCTGGGTGTTGTGGTCCGTATGGTCGGTGGAGCGCTATGGGTGTCTGCGCTGCTATCGCTGGCCGTTTCCCTCACGGCGTGCTTCTGGTGCTGGAGCGCTGGTAAGGCGAGCTGTGTGCTGACCTAGCTGGCCGTTCACCTCACGGCTTTAGGAAGTGTCCCACAGGAGCTCCGGGCGCTCCGGTCTTTCAAGCGCCTCCGGGCGCTCGTGCGGCGTCACTTCCGCCGCCGGGGCACCTGGGTGTTGTGGTCCGTATGGTCGGTGGAGCGCTATGGGTGTCTGCGCTGCTATCGCTGGCCGTTTCCCTCACGGCGTGCTTCTGGTGCTGGAGCGCTGGTAAGGCGAGCTGTGTGCTGACCTAGCTGGCCGTTCACCTCACGGCTTTAGGAAGTGTCCCACAGGAGCTCCGGGCGCTCCGGTCTTTCAAGCGCCTCCGGGCGCTCGTGCGGCGTCACTTCCGCCGCCGGGGCACCTGGGTGTTGTGGTCCGTATGGTCGGTGGAGCGCTATGGGTGTCTGCGCTGCTATCGCTGGCCGTTTCCCTCACGGCGTGCTTCTGGTGCTGGAGCGCTGGTAAGGCGAGCTGTGTGCTGACCTAGCTGGCCGTTCACCTCACGGCTTTAGGAAGTGTTCCTAAACTCACTTTCCTATTTAATTCCATCCCCTTATCTTTTCATACTCCATCTATTAAAAAGCTGCAAGGGAAACCTTTATCTGGAATTGAAAATCGCCAAGAATATCCTGGAAAATGCTCAGGAGAACTCTAAAAACTGGAGGACTGGCCTTCCCTGACTTATTGGTGTATTGTCACGCTTTCCATTTTAAAAACTTTAGATTTCTGGCGGGTAAGATCGAGGTAACGTCCTTAGGCTTATTATTTCAAGCTCTGCTGCGGGATGTACCACAGGGTCAATCAAACTTCCTTTTTAAGTATGGAGACCCAAAATTTAAAAAAAAATAAGACTAAAGATCTTGGGGACAGCTATACGAAATTGGGTTTTTGTGAGGCAGAAGCTTGATATTCCCTATTATGCAGTGCAGGCCCCGATCTGGGAATCTCCCGGAACACCGGCCTGCCTTGAAGATCAACTATCCCGGCCTCTTAGGGCAGCTGGGATGGAGTGTTGGGGAGATCTCCAGGAAGACTCGCAGCTTCTTAGCTGGGAGGTGCTATCCAGTCTTACTGGGGGAACTCTCACAAGGTTCAAATATCATCAGCTGTCCAGATGGTGGTTAACCAAGCCCTGGAATCTTAACAAAGCCAATCCCAAATTTGACCTAATATTTAGGCGTGATAGGTGGAAAAACCAAATTTTGTACTGGTACACAGCTATGCTAGAAGTAAGTATGGGCGTAAAATCCGTTCCGCTCGCGGAATTTGCGGATTTTCGGCAAATTCGCAATCCGCCAATTCTCGCAAATTTCCCGACAATTCGCTAATTCGCACGCAGCGGATTTTTTTGCTTGGTGATACAATATTGCTGCGCGCGGCGTTCACTTACCATCATTCAGCATTTGCAGAGTTGTTTTTCTCCATGTTTTGCGTGTGCTGCGCCATTTTGGATCTTGCTGCGTGATCCCGTGGGAGTTTGTCGACCGCGATTACGTCATCGCGGCTTACCACCTTGCACAGCGAGAGTTTGTCAACGCGAGTACGTCATAAAGGCCCGTGATCACGCATCGCGGGAGTAAACAATTGCGAATAGGTAGATGCGGCGGGCAGCAATAATTTCGCACTCGCGAAATTGCAAAGTTTTTAATTCTGCACAAGAAATCCACCAACAGGCAGCATAAACCTTCTGAAAATGATGATTTTTATCAGAATAACTCTTCAGGTTGACATTTGCCTGCACTTTTTTTTGCAAGGAGTCCATTTTGGGGGTGGGGGGAAGGAAGTGCCCCACAGTCTCCAACTTCCTCTTCCTGTCCAGCAGGCTCCTCCCTTTGCTTTGTTCATGTCCTGGTCACTTTGATTTGGATCTTGACCTGGAAGGATTACTTTTTGTGGATGCTGCTGGATATTTGGATTTGAGGCCTTTTTGACTTTCTTTGGATCATTTTTGGATTAGAAATTTCACAAGTAAGTTTGTTTGGGGCATTACAGTTGCTGCAACTACAATTTTGGAACTTTTTCAGAACATTAAATAACATATATTATGGGTAGCCACAGTATCCAGTAGGACCAGCGTTAGTTATGGGTGCATGATACAACTATTTTGTTGAATTTCAACATGATTTAGGGCATGGATGGCATTGGATTGTGGTGATTTTTGTCTGTTTTTAGATTTTTGGGCTGTTGTTGGGGCCTTTTGCCCAGGGGTACTCAGTGGTGCATGGACTGAGTCTTTCTGTGGGGGTCTCTTTAATGTAAACATCATGGAGGGCATGGATGGCATTGGATTGTGGTGATTTTTGTGTGTTTATCGATTTTTGGGCTGTTGTTGGGGCCTTTTGCCCAGGGGTACTCAGTGGTGTATGGACTGAGTCTTTCTGTGGGGTCTCTTTAATGCAAACATTATGGGGTGCATGGATGGCATTGGATTGTGGTGATTTTTGTGTGTTTTTTGATTTTTTGGGGTGTTGATGGGGCCTGTCCTGGTGGGTGGAGACCATTTTGAGGACTGGTACAGGCAGGGCCTGGCCATGTGGTGGGGGTCAAGGGGCCATTTTGAAGCCAGGCAGTGTGCTTTGTTGTGCCATAGGCCTGCACCCAGTCTGCCATGCTTTCATCCATTATGCCCAGGGGTACTCAGTGGTGCATGGGCCTAGTCTTTCTGCGGGGTGTCTTGAATTTGAACATGATTGAGGGCATGGATGGCATTGGATTGTGGTGATTTTTGTGTGTTTTTTTTATTTTTGGGGGTTGTGTTGGGGCCTTTAGCCCAGGGGTACTGAGTGGTGCATGTACTGAGTCTTTCTGTGTGGTCTCTTTAATGTAAACATCATGGAGGGCATGGATGGCATTGGATTGTGGTGATTTTTGTCTGTTTTTCGATTTTTTGGCTGTTGTTGGGGCCTGTCCATGTGGGTGGGGGCCATTTTGAGGCCAGGTCCAGGCAGGGCCTGGCCATGTGGGTGGGAGTCTAGGGGCCATTTTGAAGCCAGGCAGTGTGCTTTGTTGTGCCATAGGCCTGCACCCAGTCTGCCATGCTTTCATCCATTATGCCCAGGGGTACTCAGTGGTGCATAGGCCTAGTCTTTCTGTGGGGTGTCTTGAATGTAAACATCATTGAGGGCACGGATGGCATTGGTTTGCGGTGATTTTTGTGTGTTTTTCGATTTTTTGGGGTGGTGTTGGGACCTTTTGCCCAGGGGTACTCAGTGGTGCATGGACTGAGTCTTTCTGTGGGGTCTCTTTAATGTAAACATCATGGAGGGCATGGATGGCATTGGATTGTGGTGATTTTTGTGTGTTTTTCGATTTTTTTGGGTGTTGATGGGGCCTGTTCATGTGGGTGGGGGCCATTTTGAGGACTGGTACAGGCAGGGCCTGGCCATGTGGTGGGGGTCTAGGGGCCATTTTGAAACCAGGCAGTGTGCTTTGTTGTGCCATAGGCCAAATTTCGTACTGGTACACAGCTATGCTAGAAGTAAGTATGAGCGTAAAATCCGTTCTGCTCGCGGAATTTGCGGATTTTCGGCAAATTCGCAATCCGCCAATTCTCGCGAATTTCCCGACAATTCGCTAATTCGCACGCAGCGGATTTTTTTGCTTGGTGATACAATATTGCGGCGCGCGGCGTTCACTTACCATCATTCAGCGTTTTCAGGGTTGTTTTTCTCCATGTTTTGCGTGTGCTGCGAAATGTTGGATCTTGCTGTGTGATCCAGTGGGAGTTTGTCGACTGCGATTACGTCATCGCGGCTTGCCACCTTGCACAGCGAGAGTTTGTCAACGCGAGTACGTCATAAAGACCCGTGAGCACGCATCGCGGGAGTAAACAATTGCGAACACGTAGATGCGGCGGGCAGCAACAATCTCGCACTCGCGAAATTGCAAAGTTTGTAATTCTGCACAAGAAATCCACCAGCAGGCAGCATAAACCTTCTGAAAATGATGATTTGTATCAGAATAACTCCTCAGGTTGACATTTGCCTGTCCATGTGGGTGGGGGCCATTTTGAGGCCTGGTCCAGGCAGGGCCTGGCCATTACTGGTGGGAGTCTAGGGGCCATTTTGAAGCCAGGCAGTGTGCTTTGTTGTGCCATAGGCCTGCACCCAGTCTGCCATGCTTTGATTCATTATGCCCAGGGGTACTCAGTGGTGCATAGGCCTAGTCTTTCGGTGGGGTGTCTTGAATGTAAACATCATTGAGGGCATGGATGGCATTGGTTTGCAGTGATTTTTGTGTGTTTTTCGATTGTTTGGGGTGTTGATGGGGCCTGTCCATGTGGGTGGGGGCCATTTTGAGGACTGGTACAGGCAGGGCCTGGCCATGTGGTGGGGGTCTAGGTGCCATTTTGAAGCCAGGCAGTGTGCTTTGTTGTGCCATAAGCCTGCACCCAGTCTGCCATGCTTTTATCCATTATGCCCAGGGGTACTCAGTGGTGTATGGGCCTAGTCTTTCTGTGGGGTGTCTTGAATTTGAACATGATTGAGGGCATGGCTGGCATTGGATTTTGGTGATTTTTTGTGTGTTTTTCGATTTTTTTGGTTGCTGTTGGGGCCTGTCCATGTGGGTGGGGGCCATTTTGAGGCCTGGTCCAGGCAGGGCCTGGCCATGTGGTGGGGGTCTAGGGGCCATTTTGAAGCCAGGCAGTGTGCTTTGTGCCAAAGGCCTGCATCCAATGTGCCTTGCTTTCATCCATTATGCCCAGGGTTACTCAGTGGTGCATGGGCCTAGTCTTTCTGTGGGGTGTCTTGAATTTGAACCTGATCGTGGGCATGAATTTCATTGGATTGTGGTGATTTTTGTGTGTTTTTCGATTTTTTGAGGTGTTGATGGGGCATGGCCATGTGGGTGGGGGCCATTTTGAGGACTGGTACAGGCAGGGCCTGGCCATGTGGCCGGGGGTCTAGGGGCCATTTTGAAGCCAGGCAGTATGCTTTGTTGTGCCATAGGCCTGCACCCATTCTGCCATGCTTTCATCCATTATGCCCAGGGGTACTCTGTCAGTGGTGCATTTTATTGATCTTTCCATTTTGGCGGGTGGGTATAATAAAAATGCTTACTTGCAAACTCTTAATTGAAGCGCTACATATGCAACATTTATTTAACTGATGTTCCTCTGGCTTAGTTTGCTTTTAGGTGCAGAAAGACGAATCATCAGCCTCATCGTTCCTCATCAGTGCCAGGAACAAGTCCTGCTGCGGTGTGTGCAGCACAACGTCACGTGTGGCCACAGACAACTCTGCAACTTGTGCAACTGCGGCCTGCTGTTCTGACATCTGAAGAAGATGGCCCCAAAAAAAGCTGCCCGTAGCTCCTCTAGCAAGAAAGTTGCCAGTAAGGAGCAGAAGAAGCAAGTGGCGCCACTTACCAAGGAGACTGGTGTGCCGACCGCCGCATTTTTTGGGAAAACAAAAGTACACCTGCAGCAGCAGCGGGGTCTGCTGGGGACCAAGCTGGGAGCAGCACCTCCTCTCCATTGGGCTCAGTGCCACCATCACCACGCCAACTTAAGTCCAAGCCCTTGAGTGCTGCAGAGGCAGCCAGTATAGTTGTTCAATCACCATCGACCAGTGATGTTGGCTCATCGCAAGAAGGTAGCAGCATCCCTCTATCAACACAGGTTGTTGTAACTCATCTGACGAGTGTTCAACAACCACAGCCGCAACAACAACCACATGTGCAAGTAGAAGCGCAAGTACATGTGGAAGGAGAGGCGGCGCAAGGAGATTCGCAAGCAGAGGTGCATGGAGCGGCACAAGTGCCCACAATAGTTGTTCCTCCCGAAGTAGGGGCAAATCAGGAAATTGACATTCAAGCCGAGGTATCATTTGAGGAAGCCACTCCTCCTGATCATTCATTGTCTTCCGGATCCCTAGCAAGGAAAAGATCAAGGATGGTGTCTACATCTTCTTCAAGCCCCCTTCCTTCTGATGATATGGATGAAAATTGGGAACCACCACGGCCGTCTGAGAGTGAGGCACACCATGATCTGACAAAGGTGGCTAAGCGTAAAAGGAAGGTCCCCGAAAGTCTCATAGTTATGGAGTGTGATGATGACGCTGAACAAGAAGTGGCGTATACTCCTGCTGATGAAGACTCTCACGACGACGACGCAGTCATCATACACGTCACTACAGCCTCAGCGGGCATGCAGCAAACAGACATTTTAACCCTATCCCGAAATGCTGCTGAGCGTGATGTTGGTGACAGGGCAATGGGACCACCACCAATGCAGTTAACTAGTACACCACCACCTACCGCGTCCATATTTTCTCGCCAGAAGGGACCTCCATCCACCTCGACCTCCATTTCCTCAATTAGTGGTGCTGTAAGTGCACAACGTAGTAAATTTTGGCAACGCACATCCTCCACTTCATCTGGCATTAGCATTCCCAGTATCGCCTCCTCCGCCCCCCACAGACATTTGAAGTCCGCAGTTTGGGACTTCTTTAGTGTTAGCCCAACAAGGGAAAACATAGCCATTTGTACCATTTGTAAGCTTCGATTTAGTCGTGGTAAGCTTGGTACCAACTATGGTACCGGAGGCCAGAGAGGTCATCTTGAGAGACAGCACACTGTCAAATGGCATGCACACCTAAAGGAGATCAAGGCAGCCCGAATTGCAAGTCAACAAATTGTATCCGTTGATGTTTCATCTGATGATGACGAGGAGGAAGAAGCGTCAAACATTTCTTCACTTACACCCAGTACCCCTGTCAGCAGCACACCCCCCTGCAAGATATATGAGCCACACTAAGAGTGTGGGAGAGAGTGAGACACCAACGCGAAAAAGTTCATCATCACTGAGCGTAACTGGGTCGAAGAAGTCATCATCATCCTGTAAAATGGTCCAGCCCACCCTTAGAAGCATGTTGTTTTCAGATGCGCCATTTGAACGCAACCACCCAACGGCGCGTCTGTATAACACTAAGCTGGCTAAAATGCTAGCACTGGACCTTCTCCCTTTTTCTTTTGTGGAAGGGGTGGGTTTTCTTGAATTAGTGGCAACGATCTGCCCTAAATGGAAGGTTCATAGCCGGTTCTATTTTGCCAGAGTTGTGGTTCCAGCACTACATGAAGATGTGCTGGAGGTGATTGGGGCAGCTTTGCAGAAGAGTGCTGTTCACATTATACATCTGACAACAGACATGTGGACCAGTTGCCAAGCCGTTGATTACATGTGCATCACTGCACACTGGGTCTCTTTTTCAGGGGTTAAAGCAAAGCTAAACGTAGGTGTTGACCCGGACAAAGTTGTTAAAGCTGCTCGGAAACATGCAACACTAGCCATGTTTGCCATGGAGAAAAGTCATACAGGAGAAAACATTTTGCATGAGTTTAACACAAAGGTCTTTCAATGGCTGTCCCGAAGAAAATGCATGATTGGTTATGTTTCCACGGATAATGCCGCTAATGTAGTTAAGGCCATGGATAAGGGTAACTATTTCAGAGTACCGTGTTTGGCGCACTGTATAAACCTGGTTGTTAAAAAATTCTTGAGTGAAGAAAGTCCAGTGTGCGAGTTACTGACCGCCTGCCGAAGAATGTGCACACATTTCAACCATTCTTTTAGGCCCGGAAGCAGCTGAGGTGCCTGCAACATGAACGTAAACTGCCAGTGAAAGCACTCATCCAGGAGGTGGTAGCACGTTGGAACTCAACCTTTTACATGCTTGAGCGTCTGTATGAGCAGTATGCGGTAGTCGATCAGTATTTCTTTACACTGGGTACACCTATGATGGACCTGAGGATACTGGTGGAGCAATGGAAGCTAGTTAAAAGCCTGACAGACATGCTTCGTCCTTTTGAGGTCTTCACGCGTGCAGTCAGCAGGGAGGACTGTAATTTGGGAAAAGCTATCCCATTGTTGCGCATGCTAGAGCACCAACTGAAGGCGGTGTCTTCTACGTTTCAAAAAGAGGGAAAGCAAGAAGCATTTGAGTTGGCGGAAAAGTTATTACAGCGCCTACTTTGCGATGAACGTCTTCAAAAGATCCACACAGAACAGCATTACATTTGTGCTACTATTCTGGATCCACGGTAGAAAAAGGCAGTGGCAGGCAGAGTATTCTTTCCTTTTGATGACGCAGATGTTACAAAGTACCAACATTGGCTAGCTGTGTCAGCCAGTCGGTTTGAAAGAGAACGGCAGGAAATTGAAGGAAAAGGCAGTACATCAGCATCAGCAGGCCATCCGGAGTAAAAAAAAATCCACTTCTGCATCTGTGGCTGTGGCGGAAATGAGTGCTTTTCCCTCTCAGCCGTTAAAGACACCAGCAACCGTATCATCTGCACCGGACACAACAGTAACATTGTGTGAAGAAGAGAATTGGCTAACTCAGCTTGGGTTTGCTTCTCAAAAGGTCCCAGAAAAAAGTAAGCAAAGTGGAGGAACCCTGGAGAACCTTGAGTCGATGGTGCAGGATATCTGAATGACTCAACAGAGGTCTATGTTAATGATGACCCATTGGCGTATTGGCATGGGAAAAGAGATGTGTGGCCAGAGATCACCAACCTGGCTATAAATTACTTGTCTTGCCCACTCGCAAGTGTGTCTTCTGAACGTGTTTTCAGTGCTGCTGGTGGCATTGTAACTTTGAAAAGGACCCGCCTCTCGCCCAAAAATGTGGAGAGGTAACAATGATCAAGATGAATCAGCACCTCATACCACCAGATTACAAAATACGAGAATGCACGCAGGAAGAAGACGAGGAGGACACCAACTTAGATGAGGGAAGTTCTTCTCTGTTAACTGACCTTCTCCCGCCTCAATTCGCAGAGTTTGAGGATGAGCTCTTCTTCTCTGACACCGAGCTCTGAAAATGAGTCAATGAATCACTAACTTTCTTTTTTGTACTTATTCACTTTTATTCCTGTGTGTCTGTCTTTCTTTGTTTTGCAAAATCTATATAAAAAAAAACTTTCATCACCTAATCACAAAAACAAGCCCATCAGCAGAACTGTCTTCACTTATTTGCTTATTGATTTGAAGGTGCTGGTGTTCTACTTCTTTGCGGGTGAGTTGACGGGTCTGGGGCATTGCTGTGAAGGTCTAATACCGGATAAAAGTGGTTTGGAGAAAATGAGAGCAGAAAAAGATTTTGCACTTTTGATCACTTGCCTGTCTTTGGGGTGCTGTTTGGTGGGCTTTTAGGTTGTTGGGGGTTGGCTTTGGGGTCTGGGAGCACTGCTGGCACAGACTAATGTTAATTGCATTTGTTTTTTAGGAAATCCATGGTGGAAAAGGGGAGTTGGGGCCTAGCTGCAGAGCGCATTTGGACTGAATTCCAGGTAGGCCCAAAGTTATCTAAGTGTGGCTTTTCCCGGGTTTTGCCTTTTGGCTTGTTGGGGGGGTTAAACTTGTTTTCGCCCGGGTTGACAGTTCTGGGGTCATTGCTGGGAAGGTCTAATACCCGAAAGAAAGTGTTTTGGAGACAATCCCTGGGGAAAAAGTGTTTGCATTTTCTGAGATTTCGCTCACTCTACCGTTTTCGGGGGGCTGTTTGTGGGGGTTCCTGGTGTTTGTGGGGGGGGTTGTGAGTCTTGGAGCAATGCTGGGTATGGATACTTTTGCTTGCTTGCAAGTGGTTTGAATACAATCCATGGTGGGTAAGGGGGGATTTGGGCCTACTTTACTTTCAAAGTACGTTTTGTCACCATTTTCTACTAGGCCTCGTTTTTCGAGATCTGATTGGGGGTCTTCTACATTTTTGCGACTGGGTTTAGTAAGGGTCTGGGAGCACTTCTGGGAAGGTCTAATTTTGTTCTAAAACACAGTTTACAGTACACCTAGCTTGAGGGGAAAGATCCGCTAAATTAATTCTCCCATATTATTTATCCTTCAAAAGGAGACTCAGACAGAGTACGCACTTTCAAAAATATTGTACTGTCTATTAGGAAACTCAAAGTGTTACTTTTTGCACTACACAGCGTACATACCTTATATGTATTTGTCAGTGGTGTTCTAATATCACTTCCTGTTTTTCCATCAATAATTACAGGCAGGGTTTCAGCCTGTGCAAAGGGAAAAAAAGGATGAAGTCAGGCTTCACATTAGCGAGCCGCAATTAAGCATCCACCAGGAAGGCAGTGGACAGGGTGTCTTCTGGTCACCAACATTGATGGACGGAGCGTCAGATGGAATGGAGGAGTCCCGCTAATAAGAGGAATGGTTGTATGCATGCAACTTACCAAATTCAACAGGACAACTACAACAACATACAGATACAGTATCCGTTCTTTTCTAATGATCTTTTAAGTAATGTTATTGCTGTGAACTTCTATGAGTGTGACTCTGCATTTCTTTGATCTCTGCTTCTAAATTCATCCCTACAGCCATTGTATAGGTTTTACTTATGCTATTTTTTAAACCTGATTTAATGTAAGAAGTGTTTCTCTGAGTGCAGAGATAGGCAAGTGAAAACGCATGATTATTACTGCATCCCTGTACTGTCGCATTCTTTCATTCACGGTAGTCGAAAGTACTACTTACTTTTAAGTAACCATGCATGCAGTAGTGCATGCACTTCCTTTATGTCACTTAAAAGATTTATGAATAGCTTTGTACCCTACAATTTGTTTATCTTCAATTTGTCCATGCTCTGCTTTTTTTTTCTTCTCTCAACAAAACTTTCCCAAAAAACCCCATTCCCATCCATTTTCCAAACCCTAACCCTCTTCCCCCGGGCTGTGTGGTTTTGATTGATGTGTGACTAAATGACAGCAATAATTCCACACACTTGCTGGGGAGGATAAGGTCATAGCAACAGGCTGAAAAGGAATCTGAGGATTTATTCTTACTCAGCTTGACACAGAGTCACTATTGGCAAATGAAAGCAGATTTTCATGTGCGCCATCAACTTGATTGGTCATCAAGAACATCCTCCTCCTAGACGTGGCAAATTATTACGCTGCTGTGTCCTTCACCTTCGGTACTATTTCTTGTAGTAGTAGCCAATGTCAAAGAAATTCAACGCATGAACTAGTTATACTTTCAATACTTTACCATTTGTTAGGCTACATTGTGGCACTGTTCTAGTGTACTGTCACCTGCTATATTCTCTATCGTACCGTTCTAATGCTATGGTAAGGACTAACAAGGTTTCATTTTCTTTTTTTTCAGATGCTGCAACTGCCACTGTGTAACACCACTAGTACCACCGCAATGATGACATTTCATCCGCCCAGGATTGCCAACCTGAATCGCCATTTCCCGTGTAGCCAGCCCTGTGCCTAGCCCTATTTCCAAACACAAATTACAGGTAAGATAAGCGTTTGGGGCGAGGTAGTATAATGGAGTATTAGGAGAGACGAGAGACTGATGGTTGAATTCACTTACTCTGTGAGAGGCACTTAGTTTTGAAAACATTTGGGCAATTACTTACACAACTTGAATCAAGATGCCACTTAAGTTTCAGGAAAACAAACTTACTGTTAAACCCCCACCCACCAGCCTCAAAAGCAGTAAAAGAAAACATGTATGCTAAGATAAAGTTTAAAGTATATTTATATCCCTAACATAAATAATCTCCTGCAAGACCCAACCCACCCCTACTCCCTAACCCCAACGAATGTCTGTGAAAAGTCCAAAAAACCCAACTCCCAATTCCCACCCCCAGATGTGTTTAAAAAAGGGGTAAGGGACAGTCTCCTCCTACTGCTGGCTGCTGTTGACTTTTCGGGCCAGGTCGGCATGCTCCTTGCGGAGGGTCTTGAGCAGGGTTTTGGTGTTGAGCAGCTCCTGCTCGAGGTAGGACACCCTGAGTGAAAGGTGGTGCAACCTTTTTTTGGTACTGCTGTGGGGGGCAGCTGATTTTTTTGCTGCTCGGAGGTGGCGTGTGGCTGCGGTACCCCGGCTCCGTACCGCTGGAGACCTGCTGCGCTGACTGGCTGACCCAGGGAGCGCGGAGGAGGATGCAGGTGTCGCCGTGGATGTTGTTGACGTACTCTGCGTGTCCTCCTCCTCCTGGGACACCAGCCACCGATATTCGGCGACAGTCGCCTCCAGCCTCCGTTGCCGGGCCCTTTTAGCCAGCTCCTTCCGTGTTGGTTTGGAAGGAGCATCTATATGAAGAAAGAAAGACATAGTCTGTAACCAATGCTCTTTAAGATTAACACAAAATGATTCAGCAGAAAGTTGTGCCACAGTAGAACTAGCAACTTGCAAGTGCAGTACATAACTATTGTGGACAGTATCTATCTAACCTCCCACTTCTTCATCCTTGCTCTAACATTAGTGGGAATTTAAGGAATCGATTCTGCAAGCACTATGGACTCCCTCCATTAGAGTCGACTATGACAGTATACCAGTCTTATTCTTCTTCTTCTCTCTTGTTTAGCAAAATTGGTACGTTAACTTCTGCAAGCCGGCATAATGCCAGCACAGTCAACTTGCACCCGAGAAAACCAGATGCCCACCATGATGAGTGAGACAGACTTGCGTTACTGTACCAGTCCAGTACATGCAGGTGGTGATGCTCTTACTTTTCTATTACGGGTGGCACTGAGAATACTCTGTTACAAGGGCTACTGCTTAATTAATTTAACTTTCACCCTACAGTGCCAATGAATACTAGAAAAGGAAAATGAAGAAGATAAATAATCTGATTATCTATCACTGCACATGGTATGTATTTGCTTACATATGGGATGACTTTAGGTGCTTTGCTTTTTCTTGAGTGAACAGTGATACATCCACACATGAATGACCGAGTTCTACTAAACTTTTCATTTTATTTGGGAAACCGCAAGCCATACATCCGTGCTTGACTTGCATTTGAATTTCAACCAAAGGATATATTGCGCACACATACAGTTTCTGTTTCACCCACCCAGGCTGTTCTCCTTCCACCCATCCTTGCTTCATCCTTCACCCAGCCATGCATCATATTCCTTCCCAGCCACTTCGGGCACCAATCAAACACTTATCATTCTTCTTTGTCAGTCATCATTACTTTTAACTTGCTCGTCCTTCCACACTTACTTACACCCTTCTTTCGCTTTTCGTTCATCCCATCCATCAAGTTCATCTCAGATCTGATTTGGATTCTCGAAAAAAAATTAACCGCTGAGTTGAAGTAAATTTAGAGGAGGCTACTACCTTGTTGATAAAAACTTTGTTCTAAATTTGAAAGTCTGCTTAACAGTATAGTAACTTAACTGTTGAACATATATACTACACCTGTGCAGATAGCACACTCTGCAGTCTGCAATCTCAATAAGTAAGGAATATAAGAGCTTACCACTGCCCGCCACTACCGTGGCAACCCGCACAGCAGTTTCCTCCGGCACTTGCACCGCCTCCTCCCCAGAAGTGTCCTCCTCCACCTCCGCGCTGGGCCCGGCACCAGATGTTCCACCTACAAAGTCCATTTAAGAATGTTACATGTCATAGACATACACCACTCACTAGTATTTTGTCTAGGAATGAAGAAATGTGAATACAGAAATCAATCTAATAATTTGTGACTGTCTACTCTAAAGTAAAAATGTCCATTTTTCAAGGGAAGGGTGTTGTCTTGCTGCAATTTTTGGCACAACTGATGAATGCTTGCTTTTTAACACGCACCATTTTTCTCATAACAGACAGAAGCTTCACTTCTAAGAACAAGAGCAAGATCAGATCATCATAACTAGGACGGAGTGACCAACGATTCAGCACCAAAAAGAAAAATTAAAGTTCAAACCAGGTGAGGGCTCGGCTCGCCCATAATAAATGTGTGAAATAAATCACTAAGCACTTTTCCATTTTTAATCAACCGTTTATGTTTTATGACAATCTTGATTTTAATAAATGTTTTTACTTTTAATAAAGCTTTAAAACTGAAATAGACTCTGTGGTTTTTGGTCAAGAGTTGCTGAGCAAAAGGTTTTGCAATTTGCAAGCATGAGTCAGTGCCTCTGACACTTCTGGACTCTGACTCCGTACTCTTGTCCTGCGTTGGATAATCATCATTGGGGATCAATCATCAATGAATTCAGGAGCTAAATGACTCTGCCACACTATCTAGTCAGTAAGGAGATTGGGGTTCTTCAAAGTCTGATATCACTGAAGTATGTGGAAAGTCTACCTGCGCCTATTATAATTGATAAACAATGCACTATTTAGTGTCCATAGTTCTGTTTGTGCAGATTTGTCCCTGCAACAGTTGTAGTATGGATTGTTCTCCTATCCAAACCAAAAGTAAAGTAGTATCTTATTCTTTCTTGGTGGTCATTCACATTTTATTGTTGGGAATTGTTAAAGCATAAACATTTAGAAGACTTGAAAAGACATTATGGACAATCCCAGAGGACTGCACTCAGTGCATAGAGCTATTGCTGACTAGAATGGGAGTTTCGTTTAACACCTTTTGCCAAATGTGCAATCTTAGTTAGCTACACAGACAGACTAATAAGAATAATCTAGTAATACCACAGGGAGTCATAGTAGAGGCAGGATAAGAATTTAGATACAGTCTACAAGAAGATCAAAGACGATTTAGAAAAAATCGAATGAGGAACGCTAGGAAAAAAAAGGTACTCTATATTAAAATTAAAACTTACCGGGGCCAGCAAAGGAGCCCTCACCTGACCGATCCTGGCCTTGTACAGCAGCAGCAGCCTCCTCCTCTGTCCTCTTGCCCCTGGGGGGAGCTGATGTACAACATGAAAGAAAGAATGACACGAAAACATGGATGATTGTTGTCAACCAAATGAAACATTTCAAAAGAACAATAACAAAATATTTTGGCGAAATAGCAAATAGACAACTATTCCACGGGATATATTGACCTATCTGATGTGGTCTACTACGATATTAGTATTGCTTGATTTGCGGACCGTCGACTTGGAAAGGTATGTAACTCACTAAACAAACTACTAAAAAGGTTTGCCTAGGACTGGCAGGCAGCAGTCCGCAGCACACGAAGTGACAGACAAAGTCCATCGTGATTGCAGTTCAGTGACAACACTTAAAAGTTTCCTACTACATTAACCAGTCATTAAAATACTCAAACTATCAATCCACCACCACTATTTCTTCTTATTGCCAGGTGTATAAAGGAAGGACTGGACTTGAGTCTGTAGGGGCAGATTTACAAGCCCCTTGCGGCTCTTTTGCTCCGTTGTTGCGTGACTTTTGTGACGCAGTGGCACAACAAAAGAGGCACCATGGTGCGGCGTATATTAACAACGTGACGCATATGGGAGATGCATCATGTTGTAAAGCCCTGCGCCATCAGGGGGCGTTCCGGTGCAAGGGAGGGCGTTCCTGCGCAGGAACACATCCTAAACGTGGCTGAGGGAAATCTACAAGATTTCAATCAGTCACTTTTAGGACAATGATGCGTCACTCAAACCCTGCGCTTGCTTGAAGCAGACGTACGGCTTGACGCAGCATTGGGGAGATAGGGCACCCCAGAGCATTGCTGGGGCTGCACGATCGTTGCGACGCAACTCCAGCAATGCGCCGCCTTTACGGCACAGATGCGTAACGCTTCGTTGACGTTTTGGTCCCATGGTGCGCTGCATTGTAAATACGGCGCACCATGGGTGGTGGTGGCGTGGCGCACAATTACTGGCGCATCCCTGCTACTTTGCAGGGATGCGCCGGTAACTGCCCCTTAGTGTCTAGCATTACGCAGTTCTGTAAACTACACTCATACATAATTTCTCAGGCCAATGAAATGAACACAAAATCGAAAACAAATAAGCATAGTAGCAACGCTACTGAGAAGGAGAGCAGTGCACCTGAAATGCACAGAAGATTTTGAAATATAATTTACCTACAATGTAATCGGCAGCATTATTGCTCTTGGTAAAAAACAAAAAATTGCCATATAATAATAACACACAGAGCAGGAGAAAACAGAGTAGTGATGAAATAGCTACTACTACTCACCAAGCCTGGGGATCTCGATGCCGAGCAGGTCGAGCAAGTCGCGTTCCCGTTCCAGGAGATCCATCCAACGGTGGGTGGCCTGGTTGTAGGTGCGCCGGACCCGAGAGTGAGAATACATGGCCCAGCACACCGTCTCCCACCGCTTCTGGCGCTCCCGGAGCCCGTACCCGCTTGCGATCTTGCCGCCTGCCATGATGGTCCTGGGAGGCGGCGCTGCACATAGAACACTAGTGTGGCCACCTCCTCCGCGCTAAAGATCTCTCGTGGCATCACTAGCTCCCCCCTCAAAAGCCCGCACGGGAGCAGGGCACGGGGTGCAGGACCCTTCCCCTTCTCGGGCTGCTTCCTGGCTCCCTTTACCATGGTCTGGGCAGAAAGTAAGGTAAATAAGAAATAAGAAATAGAATAGGGAAGAATAAAAGAAAAGAGTTTAAAAAAGTAGTTTAAAATTAACCAAAAGTAGCAGAAAACACAAAAATATAGAGCTAGAATAATAGAGGGATAGATAATAAGTAAAATAGATCAAAAAAACTTCAAACAAGCAAAGGATGGCAGAGATTGAGAGATGATACAGAAAGCATGCCCAGAACCATAGCAATGAATGAAAAACAAGATGGCCGTGCCCGTTCACGACCGCGTGGGTAAGTTTGCGCGAGATATTCCCTGCGATCACACGCAAACTTGTACTAGCGAGCCGCACACTTTGCGAGATTACACATAGCGCCCGGAAACGGAAATACGTCACGCAAACTAGATGACCGCGCCGATGTACGACCGCTAGGGTAACTTCGCCTCATTGCGCTACTGGCGGCTTGCGAAAACGCAAAAAAACACGCGAACTAACAGGCCGCAAAAAAAATCGCATATTCGCACGAATTTGCGGCTTCCAAATTCGATCTCGTGCAAATTCGCGCCCCGCGAATCCTGCGAATCCCGAGAATTGCAGAAAAACGATTTTTGCAAAACTGAAAGCACTCAGCAGGTGCAAAAGTTCAAGCTCATCATTAGTAACCATTCCCTGTAGTGCTTCCTGAGGGCCCCCTCCAGAGTTCAGTTGCCTACTTGCAACTATTCTATGTCCCTGCTCTGACCCTCACAGCAGGCTCAGAGAATAGCTTCAAGTATGCCACAAAGGTCCTGTTAAAAAAAATTACACTGCAACAGAAAGCAATTACAGATAAGGAAGCAGGTGCCAGACTGGAAGTTCAAATTCAGTGACACATTAATCAACCCCTAATTCATTCATGTCAGTTGAGGCAGGGCAGGTGTGCTAACGAATTTTGCAAAACTGAAAGCACTTAGCAGGTGCAAAAGTTCAAGCTCATCATTAATCAGGAAGTACTTACAGCTAAGGAAGCAGGTGCCAGCTCAAATTCAGTGACACATTAATCATCCCCAAATTAATTCATGTCAGTTGAGGCAGGGCAGGTGTGCTTTTCCCCCCATAATCTACAGTGATGAACCAGAGGGTGGCAGTGATGTACCAGAGGGTGGCATGGGTGAGACAGAGGGTGGCAGTGGTGAAATAGAGGGTGCTGTGATGAACCAGACGTAGAAACAACATATTCGCGACCGTTGCGACCCGACAAGTAAGTTCGCGTTTGCGAACTGGTACAAAACCCTCGCGAACTGGCAGAAAACCTTGCGAACACAAAAAAAGAAAAAATCCGCAAATTTGCGAAAGTTCGCGGATTTTGCGGATTGCGAATTCGTAAATATGCAAATTCGCAAAATTCGCCCATGCTTAGCTAGAAGCCGAAAACATCACAGAATCTGAGATACAAAAACAATGTAATAATACACTAACATTAGATAATGACATTTCTGTGGGCTTATGGATTGATTCATTTACTATCTTGCAGGCTGTGGTAAAGCCGGCCACACTGAAGCGGAACCATCTGTACACTATGTACAGGGCATACATAACTCTGAAAAAACATATGAAATTCTCTAACTTAGAATATCATTGCCCAAGATGTAGACATTTGGCCGCTGATGACGTGCATATGCTGGCTGTTTTACCAGAGAGAAGACACTATTGGGATATGGTTGAGGGTTTCTTGGAAGATGTTATCCAAATATCGATAGAAATAACTACCAGCGCTATTCTCTTTGGATTGGGACCTGCCTACAACATAAATGATCTCCATACAAGGTTTATTTTTTATGTTATCCTTCTTGCGAGGCGCGAAATCTGTAGAGCCTGGAAGGATCTAATATCCCCCTCCTTTGCGAACTGTCTTCAACATGTTATCCTCACCAGTAAATCTGATATGGCATGTGATCCCACAAGTTTTGACAACATTTGGAAGCCCCTAGTGGCATGGCAAGACAGGTGAAAGGTAATTTGGTCTTCCTATGATTTATCCTGGGCCCTGCAGGTTCCTATATCTCCCTAGTAACGCAGGGTGCTAGATACGGCGTGAACAGGAGTGGATTGGGAAAGCAGTGGCAACTTGTGGGACCAGGCACTGCTCTCTTTGAACTTGGTCGTTTAACACCAGGGCCGGACCGGATTGATCATTTCACTTCAAGTTGCCTAAGATCCCTTCAAGAATTCCATAATGGTATATAAGGAAAACCAAAAAAAAAAAAAAAATACCTCCAAGTATATCCCAAAATATGGTTAAAAAAATGAAAAAACAAGGTTATCTTGGAGAATTATTGCTCAATTAACCTTTAAACAGAAAGAGTGCCAACATGTTTCGTCCCTCAGATTGAGTCTGCTTGGACCTGGGGCCTTTTTCAGGGCTAGAATTGTATCCCTGATTAAACAAATGACACATTCATTCTACGTGTTTTAAGGGCCTAAAACTCTCAACTGAGATTAAAAAACATAACATGAAAGAAGAGATTTAAAATTAATTCCATGTTTACAGTTTTAAAAATTGTGTGGAGCCTACATCTTGCTAATAAATCAGACCACAAAAAAATTAAAAGTAGCTTGAACATTTGCATTAATAAATAGGTAAGTCCTAGGACTACTTGTCCCAGAACTCCCAAAAGAGTGGAGTGACTCAACAGTGGACATCACTCCAGGCAACACAACCACTGTGAGAATAGTTAAATCTACACATACGGATAGCTCCGGTGTTCAGCGGTGATCTGAGCAGCTACCCATTAAGTTCATGATCGGTGGCATTACCTTGATGCAGTGCGTAATGGCACTGGGCAACCAGAGCAGCAACGTGTGAGTGACAAGGGTGAATTCTTGTTGTGCATGTGTATCTGACAAAAGCGTGGTGGCAAAAATCATCCACGATGAGTTACTGAAATAATGGGCAATTAGAGCACAGACCTGAATTGCAAAGTAATATGACAACCCTCTGGGCAACAGAGAACATGCAAAAAACAGGTAATAAATGGGGCAGGTCCCCTCATTGGTACACTGAAATTGGCACTCTTATGGATGTGCTAAGTAGTGAATATCGACCCACTACGATTCGAGGTAAGAAGTCAGTGACTGAAATATGTGGACACAGAGGGGTGAACAAACATAACATAACATGTATTTGTAAGGCACACATTCACCCATAGGCATCTTGGCGCTGAATAACAGATGCTTATATAATCTCAGGTCAAGCTCCTTTCTAACCTCAGTAATAAGGCAGACATTGCACTGTCCACATGGGTAGTGGTCCTGTATTCTTGGAAGAGTCGACATTGTTGTTATTGTCTGGGCTGTAGTTTTCTTTTTTCTTCAGTCTGGTATGCACCAGAAGGTCTCTCAGGGATCTTCCTCTTTTAAAAGCGAACACGGGTTGTGCAAAGTCCAAACCCCCTGACGTTAGAGTCCTCCAATGTTTCAAAACCAATTGCTTCATATGTTTGAATTGGTGTTATAAGGTTCACACACACCAGACGCTCATTTCTGGGTTTTTCAAAGTTTTTAGAAGTGATTCTATTTGTGGCTTGCTAGTTTCCTTGCTTTCTTTATTATATGTGGCGTATAGAGTTTGGCTTGAAGTTTTATTTTTTTTTAATTTTTTTTTTTTTTAAAACCTTTATTTAGCACTGTTCAGAAGACAAATACGGGCCTACAACCATCCGGCCGGCCTCGACACTTCTTAAGCTTGGTAGCAAAGTATACGTCCACTCGGTAGCACGTCAGCACATAGAAGCATATAACATGTGTTACATTAAATTTCACAAGCACCAAGTGTCAGGAGATATTAAGGTTAATTTTCAAATAATTTTTTATATAAGGAGATTCAGAAGCTAGAACGGATCAGTGTACAGAACTTCCATCTAAGTAATAAGCGGGCAACGTCCATCAGGAGATTCAACAAACAGTAAACATAGCTAAAATGGCGGCACAGAGCTAGAACCACAGGATGATGAAACATAACGAGTTGTGCCCCCCAGCCGCTACCCTCCTAACACCAGACCTACCCACTGACCCAGGAAAAAGCACATAAGAAAAGAGAACAGAAAAAGAGAAAAATAAGGCCCATAGAAACAAAAAACGAATCAAGGAAGACCCCCCACCCTACACGCATGCCGAGGCTATGGCCTACCCCCCCCCTAGCAGTTTGTCTGTCGCCCCAAAAAGAGAACCCGAAATGTAGAGACAAGTAAAGAGAGAAAAGAAAAAGTCCATAATGTCACGTTTGAAACATAGGGAGAGAGAAAAGAATGCACTAATCTACTACTCCCAGGAAGAGGAAAAGCGGGGAGGAGCCCACCCAACAACAGAACTCCCGGTCTCCCTCGCCGTCAGTATCTCCTACGCCATGCACAACACAGTGTCAAAAAACTGTAAACCCGGTAGACCAGAATCAATGACACCCAGAACCCCAGTCCAGCACAAATCCGCCCCCCAGCAGCAGAAGTAGACATCGGGATACATCAACAGTGACATGAAGTAGAAAAAGCAGGACATTAAAGTCAACTCAGCCAACGTTGCAGAATGCGTTTCAGTCCGGGTCCCCGCCAGCCGATCCAGCAAAAGCAGCGAAAGGCAAACCATCAACCCTGTCCAGAACGGCGAAATTTCTCCAGGCCTGGCCACTGCTGCGAGCCACCTTCAGCCAAAACAAAGAAGCAAGATGGCCGCTTCCGAGGAAGGTGAAACAGAGGGGGGGAAGGTAAAAGTTCCCAGGCACTAGCAAGTACGGTGTCCAGAATGACGAAGACTCCTTTTGCCGCAGGGTCCCTAACACCACAGCAATGTAACACAGGGGCTCCAGTGGTAGATGCATCGAGGGGGACATGTGACAGGGAAATTGAACAGCATGGCCACGATAGAAAGTGTGTAGACAAAGTCGTAGCTTCCGAAGTACAGGGAGCCTCTGCAACTGTAACATCGTCGATGGGCAAACACACTACATTGTAGCCAGGAGAACACCTCTCCTCCGTCCCCTTATTCCGCAACATTGTATCCCCTCCAGGATGAAGCAGGGGCGGTGGGGGACCAGCCTGCCGGGATCGCCCCATGTCGGACACTGCCTCGTCAATTTGCCGCACCAGTGCCCGGGCAGAGCTCCGCCATGACGCTCTCAAATCAGCGAGGGCGGCCAGGATATCGCCGCAGGTCAGGTCTCCCTGTATTGGAAGCCGATCCGCACTACCCCGCTGCTCCCTCGGTACGGTCCTCGGCACAAGGGCAAACGGGCCCACAGTCACAGTAGACTTGGGAGCAGCCAGCGTCTCGTCAGGAGGGACAGGCGCCATTTCCACCCCACCGGTAAGCGATCAGTGGTGTAAGGGAGGCGACCGCGGTAGCAAAATAAGCAACAATGCAGCCGCCGGGAAAACGCCGTTTGCAACTCGGGGCGGCGCAGGGTGAGAGCCCCCCCCCGACTCTTGTGAGCACCGGCGGTCCACAGCAGGGAAGGCGCACCAAAATGGAGTCCGCCCGTCTCTCGTCGGAGTGGCAGAGGAGAGCTACTCGTGAGGGGCTTCAGCGTCGTCCACGCCACCATCAGCACGAAAGTGAGTCCAACCCGGGTGAAAGGGTCCAACTCCGGTCTCCTGGGCAATCCTTTACTCCCCCGTAGTCGTCAGCTTTTCCCCAGCTCGTCTCACCGTCCACGTCCTTCGGCGTCCAGCGGCGGCCATCTGCACAGGGTCCAGGGGCAGCGCCGGAGGTCGGCGAACACACCGAGTCTACCGTCGAATCAGCCGGCAAAGGTACCCAAAGAACGCCAGTAACTTCAGCGCTAGCATGTCCTGGCTGTAGGACGGCGTAGGTCAGGATAGGTGAGCAGGATTATGAAAAGGAGCCGGACGGCTTGCGGAGCCGGGAGCTCAAGCGTCCGTCCCGTCCTCCATCTTGGCTCCTCCCCGCTTGAAGTTTTATTGAACGGCATTCCACATGTTGATCATAAGTGGTCAGATTTCTGTGCAATTTCTGCATAGTCTTAAAAACTGTCTCACTGGTAGATTATCTCTTAGGGCTTTTTGGTGAAAGCGATCGTATCATAACACATGATTCACTTCTGTTGGTTTGTAGTGAACCTCTATTTTAATTTGGTTGTTTATTAGCCAGATTCTCAGATCCAGGAACGTGATCGATTTAGTGCTTTTTGTGGGGGTAAATTTGAGGAAATTATCTCTTGATTTCAGTCAGTCTGCGAATTCAATCGTCCTCTGTTCCCCCCCTTGCCATATATAAAGGCACGGGCCGTGCCGGGCGTTATACTGGGGCAGTGACGTCAGGCAGGGGAGGGTCAGGGTGGGAGGATGTAAAATACGGGATAAAAATCATTAGAGGTAAGTATCGGAAAAAAAAAAAAGAATTTTGTTGCCCACTCTGCATCACATTTGGCGATGCAGAGTGGGCAACGAAATTCGTTGTTTTTTTTTTTCAATACTTGCCTCTAATGGTCCTTATCCCGTACTTTACATACCCCCACCCTGACCCTCCCCTTCCTGACGTCACTGCCCCAGTATAACACCCGGCACGGCCCGTGCCTGCATATATATGACTAATATGTCATCAATAAATCGTTTCCACAACTTAATATTTGAAGAGAAAGAATTCAAGATGTTGTGGATGTTCTTTTGCTGAAAATCATGGATATAAAGACAGGCAATTCTGGGAGCAAAGGTGTTGCCCATAGAAGTCATATGAATCTGAAAATTAAAGCCAGCTTCAAATTAAAAAAGATTTCATGTGAGCGCCATCTATGCACAATCCATGACAAACAGCCAGATTCATGAAGGTACCATTCTGCGATTAGCAAATTGTGAAAAATTGCGAATCGCAGTTTGAGAATCGCAGAATGGCATTCATGTAGAAATGCGATGAAAAAAAGCGATTCGCAATCGATCGCAATTGCCGATTGCGATATTGCCGCAATCGCATATCAATCGCAGAATCTGCAATTTTCTATGTAGAAATTGCGACCTCGCAAATAGCAAAATCGCTAATTGCGATCTCGCTAACTGCGAGATCGCAAAAACGGGAAGTCGCATTTCGAGCCCACTGATGACATCACAACCAGGAAGTAGGCTCACCACACCCACAAACAGAACACAGAGCCAGGGAGTGGCAGCAGGATACTGAGGAGCAGCAAAGCTTACACTGTGCAGCACCCCAGCTTGCAAAAACTTTTCCAAGATGTCCCAGGATGCAGCAGGGAGCAGTGGGCAGGAGAGAAAGCGGAAAATTAAGTTTTCTGAACTTGAGCTGGAGCATTTAATTGAGGGGGTCTGCAAGGATCATGCCCGGCTCTTCAGAAAAGACTCCCGGAGGGTGCCTGAGGCAGATAAGCGCAGGATCTGGCAGGGCATCCGCGCTAAGGTCAATTCGGTTGGTGTGACCCAGCGGTCAATTGATGACCTAAAAAAGCGCTGGTACGACCTGAGAGGTCGTTCCAAGGAGCGTATCGCGGAGAGGCTTGGGGAGCGACTGGCCACTGGTGGAGGGGAACCTGTAGCCACACCGAACACCCCATTGGAGGACCTGATAGATGACACCATTGCGCCAGAAGCCTGCGTGGGGGTCATGCAGCTGGACTCGTCTCGACCCAGCCATCAAACAGAAGGTAAGTGCCATGCGACTGCGACCCTGTCCTCCAACAATGCCCTTAACTCCTGAGCTAGCAATATGACATCCCCAAGAATGCAGCCCATGCACACCAAAAAAGCCCCATTGCATTGTGGTAGTTGTAGTGCAATCATGTACCCCCAGTTAGCCCAACACTGCCAGAGCAGGTAATGCAAAGTAAATCCAAAAGCCAGTCAGAGAAAGCAAGGCTGCATGCATGTATCAACATTGCTTGTGCAAGATACATAACATTAATCATGCACCCTTTCACATTACAGGTGCAGGTGAGCAAGCCAGCACAGAAAGCGAGGCCCTGCACATCGCCGAGAGCCAGGAGGACACTGAAGGTGAGGACCAGTCCTCCCAACTACCCGGCCCATAACAGCCACCGGCAGTGCTCCCACCACCACCACCCCGTGCGGACAGGGCCACCCCTGCAGCCACAGCCGTGCAGCCAACCCCCCAGCAAACAGCCACACCAGTGGTACAGGCTCCACCACCAGCGCCTAGGAGGCAGATGAGGCGCACAGCTGGTGCCAGATCACACACCAGCGCACTGAGGCGCCAGCAGCGTCAGGGCCCAGCAGGCACCGGCAGGGCACTTCAAATACCGGATCTAGGCCTGGCCATCGAATGCCGCATACTGGCGGTGCATCACACACTGGCGCGTCACATGGCAGCAATGCTCACCCAGATGCAGGCGACAGGCCAAAACATAGCCCAGATGACCGCTGCAGTCCGGGAGAACAACCAGCTGCTGGGAGCCCAGCAGGACATGACCCGCCGACGCCACTGCCAACTACTGGCCCGCCTATTGGCCTACACAAGATCCAATCATGTAGTTGGGAATGCTACATCACAGCTGGCACGCAGGTCACTCGCCATGCAGGGCCAGATGGTGCAGTGTTGCCAGGATGTGGCCAGGTCACTGGATCTACTTACCGCAGCAGTGCTCGGCAGCCAGAGAGAAGCAGAGGGGACTGACGACGCAAGTGAGGCTGCGCCAACCAACAGCAGTGCATCCTTGCCACCGATGCCTGCACGTCGCCGCAGCAGCAGGCCAACAGCAGCAACTAGGGCCAACACCGTCCCTCAGGATACAGAGAGACGACTTGGGGCGTCATGTCGTAATCGACAGTGAGGACTCAGACACTCAGAGGGAGGCCATGCAGTAAACCCCTGCAAACCCACTACCCCAGCATGGGGAGGTATGGAGCAATACACTCTTCATGAGACAGTAGAACAAGTTAAGGCCAATTTATTGTGCATAAACAATAAAGATTATTGGTCAAACTTGAATCACACTCATGTCATTATTACATTTGTCATGCATGGGTGCAGTGTTTTGAGAGGGGAATAGGTGCACTAGAAAAAGGTAATAGTGATGTGGTTGCGGCGCCTGTGTCCTTCAGCAGGATTTTCTCCGTGTGCATGACGTACATGTGGAGGCGGCTGGTTGTCACCTTCAGACTCACTGCCAGATATCTCCACTGGTATCCTGCGCTTGGTAGCAATGTTGTGGAGTATTGCACACACGGCCACGATGCGACAGCAGACGTCAGGTGTGTATTTGATGGCCCCACCAGTCTTCTGCAGTATGCGGAAACGGCTCTTCAATAGCCCAAATGTCCTCTCAATGCAATTTCTTGTTCGTATGTGTGCAGCATTGTATCGGCGTTGCTGTGGTGTGGCAGGGTTGAGGTATGGGGTGAGGAGGTACTCACGTAGGCCGTAGGCGCTGTCATCTGAGGGTAATAAGCACAGGGTGAGAGCCTATTCTGCACAGATACATGCTGAAAGTGTAGTATTTGGGGACATGTGTACTTACCTAGTAGGTGTCCTTTGCCAAAGTCTCCCCTTGCCAGTCGTGTGTGAATGCCGCTGTGCCGGAAGATGAAGGAGTCATGTGTGCTGCCCGGATATTGTGCCACTATGTCCGTGATGTAATTCTTTGCGTTGCACACCATCTGGATATTGAGAGAGTGGTAGGACTTGCGGTTGCGGTACACGTATTCCGTTTGTGCTGGTGGGCAGATGTGGATATGGGTACAGTCAATGCATCCAATTACATGCGGAAAATGTGCAATGTTGTAGAATTTCAGCTTGGTGTCATTTATGTCCTGTTGGGTGGTGGGGAATGAAATGTAGTGGTGTAGCCGGGTCAGCATTGCATCCAGGAAACTCCTTAGGCAGCGGGACATGGTGGGCTAGGATATCCCCCCTGCGACGGCAACTATCCCCTGGAAGCTTCCGGAGGCCAGTAGGTGCAGGCTGCACAATACCTGCACATGGGTGGGAACGGCATTGGTTCTCCTTGTTGGATGCTGCAGCAGGGGGTCTAGGTCCTGGATCAGCTTAATGATCATTGGGCCATTTAGGCGGTACTTAGCATAGATTTGCTCCCTGGTTTGGCCCAGAAGGGTGACCCGCTGACGGAATATCTGCTCCTGGATCCTACGCCTGTTCTGTGCTGCTCGCTGTAGCCTACACCGCCTGACCACCATGTAGAGTCCTGGCATTGTGAGAGTCCCCAGTCTCCAGCTGCATGTCCTTTAGTCTGTTTGTTCAGGCCTGCACCTGTTTGCAGTTAACTTTAATCAACTTTTTTTTTCTTTGCTGGTTACCACCTGGTTTGGGTTCTCCTTAAATAGCGCCTCGCAAATAGCGATTTTCGTGTATTTCGCTATCTGCGATTTTTCATGAATGGCTATTGCGATTATTTAGCGATTTCGCAATTGCTTTTACAGAATTTATGGTTTCTCGCTATTTCTAATTCGCACATGGGCTGGTTTCAGGATTCTGCGATTTCATTAGTGAAATCGCAATTTTTTTTTGCGATTTTGGAATTTTGCTAATTTCACTGTCATGAATTGCATTTACTACATTTGCAATCGCAATTGCTATTTCGCAGCAATTGCGATCGCAATTTGGCTTCATGAATCTGGCTGAAAGTCTTTTGGAGTTACGATTCTATTTCTCTTAACAGAGCATCTAAAACTTGAATTGAGGCTTCTTGAGGTTTGCTTGTGTATGAGGCCTCCACATCAAGTGTGATGAAGAGGTCTGTATCTTGGTCAAATGGTAGATCTTGTATTATTTTTAGTGCATCAGTGCTGTCCTTCACATAGGACGGCATCTTGCTCATCAAGGATCTTAAGAAATAATCAGTAAACCTGGACATGGGTTCTAATAGGAGCTGATACCTGAGACAATTGGTCTCCCTGGTGGAGGGATTCCCCCCTTATGAATTTCTGGGAGTTTATAGAAGTAAGATACTGTTGGATACTGTTCAATCAGGAAGTCGACTTCTTGCAAGGTTATCCAGTTGGTTACCTTTGCCTGATTGACCAAGTATTGTAACACACCTGAGACTTTGATGGAAGGGTCTCAGTCCGATTTCTTGTAATTCCTCTGATCGTTTAGGAGTTATGGCATCCATCCTGGTACATTTCTATGGGCCTTTATCGGCAGCTTAGATTACTATGTTTTCCATTTTGTCAAGTTCTTTAATTGCTTGGAGATCCAGGTTGCTGAGATTCCTGAAAACCAGTATATTTTCTGTTCTAAGTTTATCAGTCTCCAAGTAAATGGCAAGACAGTAGGTGTAATGACACTGCTTGGTGGGTTGAACCAAGACTGTCTCCACAGTCTAGTGTTGGTGTATTCATCAGTGGATTCAAGGGGTTGAACCTTAAAGAAAACCGCTAAGCGTTTTTGGCTGAAGAATTCTGATAGTTCCTATCTTAGGTTGAAAAGATCTGGCAGATGGGTTGGAATGAAACCCAGTCCTTTGTTTAGAACCATGAGTTGCAACTTAGAAAGGTTTACTTGGCTCAGGTTCACTACACCTATGCGCTCTTGCTGGTCCCTGAATGGGAATTGTGATTGACATCCATCTCGGGTTCTGTTTGCCATTGTACCTTTTGGCCTCTTCTTTTTCCTCTCCCATGGCTTTGGTCCCTCTATAAAATAAGACATTGGGGGTGGTTACCAGGGGAACCCAAAATGCAGGGACTGTAAGGGGGCCTGCATATATGGGTTCAATCTGACAAGTTGGGAGGGGAAAGTTTGAAAGGGGATCGTTTGGGAGAAGAAAAAAGCCCTTAACCCTCCGTGGGCAGCCTCCTCCCCTTTCATCCCAGTTCTGCTGTGGGAACCCATTGGAGGAGTCACTGAGATATTTGTCAGATCCTGAACTGTCAGTATCTGAAAAATCAGAGCTCTCTCTGAATTCTTCTGTTTGAAATCTGGTTTTGAGTATGGAAATGAGCTTTCAACAGTAAATCTCTTCAGGTCTTTCGGACGTTTGCTGATTTTGGCTTGTGTTAGGTATTCTATAGATTCATTTACATGTCTGTTGTTCTCATCTAATTTCTTTTTAAAAACTGTTATGGAGAGATGTGTCTTTAGTCCATTCTCCATGGTCTTAATGTCCACCAGCAATGCGTCCGAGAGCCTTTTGGCAGCTTGGATTGTGAGGACCAGCCAGTCCCTCGTCCATTTCCACGCAATGAGGGACCAGTTGCATCTAAATTCTGCATCGTTGAGTATTATGTGTGTGGCATTAAAGACAATTAGACCATTGTGGGCTATGTTTCCCCATAAAGACTTAGTCATAATTGCCCCATGCAATAATGTTTTTAATTGTGTTCTTTTTAGTACTGTCAAAGATTCCCAATCTCCTGTATTTCCACCAGTCTGAGACAAGGTAGTGTCAGTGATCAAGGGAGGTGCAGATAAAATAGACGATATAACTTTGTCATCAAATAATCAACCTTCTCCCATTTCTATTGTTTTTAGATACTGGCCATGTGTACAGCTACACAAGTTTCTAGGTCTACAAACAATTAGATTGGAACTCAGGGGGTTATGGAGGCCCCACAGTACTTGCCTCACTTACAGAGAGCGGGAGATTTTTCATCCAGTTGTGTTCTCTGAGAAACAAACACTCACTCACATATGAGCTACTGGTCTAAAGAAAAAAACACCCCACAACAGTATTGTCTTCTGGGGTTATTCCAAGATATTGGAGCAGACGCCTCACTCACTTATCATTAAATGCTTCATCATTGGAGATTATCCTCACCCTAGTAGGGTGGTACCACCAGTACGGACTCAAGCATGGAAATGGTCCTTAGGAATTCTTAGATACATTTGAAACTTGGGGTTTACTTTAAACCCCCACTCCCCTTTTCAAGTGATATCCACCAGGTCTTTCAAGTAGTTTTTGGGAGGTTTGCACACTCTCATATTGCACTCTTGCGCTCTCAATCTCGTACTCTGTTCGTTGTTACTCCTCCCTCCCCACTACCTCAACGCAAACTTTTGTTGCACCCCTCCACCCCCTGTCCTACTCCCGCTGTTCAATGTCTGTTCCCCCAGCCTCGCCCTCCTCCCAATATCTGCTATTTAATTTCCCCCCACCCACAATCATTCCTTACGCTGCTGTGCAACATGAGTACAAAACATTCCCAAAACTAATGTATTTCCCAAAGGCAAAACATATTGGTTTATGTTTTTTGTCAATAGTGCACAGCATTGCCCAAATGTGTTTTTCTCTTTGCTGATGGTGAACAGCATTAGCAAAAAGCATTATCATAGCCAATTGTACCTCAATAACAACCAAATGCTGAGAACAACTGTCTTTGCCAATGCTTGTTTAAGAGACTGACCCTAGTAAAAAAACTCGTCCTACAGTCACTCATGTCTCCAGAAGGTGCATATAACCAATGAGCAGTTTTACTGGGACTGGAAGCTGAATTTACACACAGATAAGGTTGTTGATGAGTGCACTGATCTCCTGAGCTTCTAATGGGTTACTTTACTGGGGCTGGAATATTTGACTAGCAGATAATCTGCTTTACTAGGAAAGCACTTTCATAACAGCAGCAGGTTCCAACATGCTACTCTGGCATCACACTTGCCCTTGGGGACATTTGGGCACAAAGGTAGGGGGCTCATGGTACTTTCCTGGTAAAGCAAGTTAAAGAATTAATTCCAAGTGAAGTAGCTCAGGAGGTTAGCCTGCTCATCAGCCAAGCCTGCCCATCAGCCCCTCTCACCCTACACACCATGGACGATTGAGCAAGTATGACCGGGAAGGACACTGGTGGTCCTTGTCTGAAGAATGTCGGGGTCAAAATGTGCCACCTAAGCATGAGCACAAAATCCGTTCCGCTTGCGGATTTTGCGAATTTTCGGTAAATTCGCGATCCGCGAACTCCCGCGAATTTCCCGCAAATCCGCAAATTTGCGAGCGGCGGATCCGGGGGGCAAAAGTTCAAGCCTTCAAGCTTGAAGTTGTTGTAACTATTTTAGAATGGCGCCGGCAAGCTGCCAGCGCCATCCTAAAATAGTTACTAAGTTAGCTTCAACAGGAAGCACTAATAGATAAAATGCAGGTGCTCGAGCACCTGCTTTATTTTATCTATTAGTGCTTCCTGATGTAGCTAACTTTGTAACTATTTTAGAATGGCGCTGGCAGCTTGCGGGCGCCATTCTAAAATAAAACAGGAGTGGGGCAGAGGGCAGAAGGTCACAGAGTGGGGCAGAGGGCAGAAGGGCACAAAAAACGAGTGGGGCAGAGGGCAGAAGGGCACAAAAAATGAGAGGGTGGCAGTGATGAACCAGAGGGCGCATTGCGGGCTTGCACAAAAAAAACCCGCGAACACGCAAAGTGCCCCGCGAACTCGCAAAAATAAAAAAATCGGCAAATTCGCGAATTTTGCGGATCGCGAATTCGTGAATCCGCAAATTCGCGAATCGCGAATTCGCAAAATTCACCCATGCTTAGTGCCACCTCACTTGGCCTCCAGCAGAGCCACTCAGTCCTCCTTCCCTGCCCCACCCCACCATCTCAAGCTGCAGATATCAGCGTGCCCTTAGACCACCAAAGCTTGCCCCCTACAACATATGGCAAGAAAGCAAAAGACACACAGATGGTGGATGGAATGCAGAGCAAATCAAACATTCACCCCCATTCAATAGATCTGGGTTAAATCCATTGTTCTTTTGCTCACCATGCCACCCCAGTTGAGACCCAGCCATATGCAAATCAGTCTTGACCCTGTGCCTCATGGGGACAATCTAGCCCAAACTGCCAACCAGGTCCTCCCTGGACCTGAAACAAGCATTCTGGAATCGGTTTCGGGGCAGTAAAGAAAACAATGGATTTTAGCCCAGATCTCTGTGCTGGGGAGAATGTATGACATTGTTCTGCATTATGTCCATCAATTGTTCTTTTTACATTTGTCACCCCAAGTGGGACGGGTATGCCCAGACATGGGTCCTGTGCTCTCCATGCCACTGGAGTCAAGCAATCCTGGCTGATGAGGGGTGAAAACCCGAAACCGGTCCTAGGATTCTTGTTTCCAGTCCAGGGAGGACCTCGCCTGGCAGTTCGGGCTGGACTGTTTTCATTGGGGGCAGGGTCAAGACTCATTTGCATATGGCTGGGTCCAAACTGGAATTTCATGGGGAGCAAAAAAACGATGGCTTTAGGCCCAGATATCTCTACTGGGGAGAATGTATGACATTGTTCTTCTTTTGGTTGATCAATTGTTCTTTTTGTATTTGTCTCCCCAGGTGTGACGGGTATGCCCAGACGTGGGTCCTGTGTCCTCCATGGCACTGGAGTCAAGTTACCCTGGCTGATGAGGGGGTGAAACCCTGAAACTGGTCCTAAAATGCTTGTTTCTAGTCCAGGGAGAACCTTCCTGGCAGTTCGGGCTGGACTGTTCCAATTGGGTGCAGGGTCATGACTGATTTGTATATGACTGGGTCCAAACTGGAATGGCATGGGAGCACAAAAACGATGGATTTAGGCCCAGATCTCTGTACTGGGGAGAATGTATGATATTGTTCTGCATTCTATCCATCAATTGTTCTTTATGCTTATGCCCAGACATGGGTCCGGTGCTCTCTATGCCACTGGAGTCAAGCTATTCTGGCTGATGAGGGGTGAAACCCCAAAACCAGTCCTAGGATGCTTGTTTCCAGTCCAGGGAGGACCTGGCCTGACAGTTCGGGCTGGACTATTCCCAATGGGCGCAGGGTCAAGACTAATTTGCATATGGCTGGGTCCACACTGGAATGGCATGGGGCGCAAAAACCGATGGATTTAGGCCCAGATCTCTGTACTGGGGAGAATGTATGACATTGTTCTGCATTCTGGCCATTAATTGTTCTTTTTGCACCCTACAACATATGGCCTGTGCGGGGTGGAGAGGGGCCGGAGGTAGGTCACTGCCAGCTCCGGATGAGGGTCATGGTCACAGAGGCCCTTCTGGCCACACTGGGCTTTTGGAAGCGACAAAATGGACACAAACCATAAAAAACTAACAATACTGGTCTGAGGCACCTCAAAAAAAGATCCCTCAGCCTGCCCTGTGGCACTGGTTCATTGCCTAGTGCCCTTGACTGCTTTACCAATACAACCCTGCCACCCACATGCCCTCACACACTGCGACTCTGAGAAATATTATCTCCCAAAGGGGCCTTTTATTTCTGTGCAAGCAGACCAAGCTGGGCCCGGCTGAGGCCTTACTAGTGAATGTATGATGTTATCCCCCTGTTTTCTCCCCACAGGGAATCACAATGCAGTCGTTACAACGACGGCGTTGTGATTCCGCATACCATTACTCCGCAAGTCGGAACAACGACTTGCGGAGGGGAGGCGCTGGATGTTGGAATAGTATAATTTACTATTCCAACTCCAGTCTGTGCGGACAATAGGGAAGGTGTTGGATTTTAAATCCAACACCATCCGCCCCTCCGCAAGTCGGTGTTCCGACTTGCGGAGTAATGGTATGCGGAATCACAACGCGGTCGTCATAACGACCGCGTTGTGATTCCCTGTGGGGAGAAAGATTCGTGGTAAACGTTGTTTACCCTTACTAGTGTGATTATTCACATGGAAGAAAACCATCTACATAAAGTGAGCCAACAAAATAAGCGAGCTCCAAACTCATGGCCAGGTGGCATCGAAGCACTGAGCATGAAAGATGAAAGCCCTTGCACAGGAGGAAAGAATAAAGAAGGAATCAAAAATCTCGTTGCCCAGAATGCTTCCAACAAAAGGGCCCAGAAGAGAGAGTTTCTTCGCCATTGGAAACTTCAGGTAAACTTCATGGGCCTCATTTATGAGGACGTGCGTCACTTTTACGCCGCCGGTGCGTCACTTTTTGTGACGCACCAGCGGCGTAAAAAATGCGCCTTGTTGCGCCATATTTACAAAGTGACGCATCTAGTTAGATGCGTCACTTTGTAAACCCCTGCGCCACATTATACCTGCGCCAGGTATAATGTATGCAAGGGGGGCGTTTTCACGTAAGAAAGGGTCATGGAGGTGATGCAGTGAAATCTATAGGATTTCAGTGTGCCACTTCTAGGACACAAATGCGTCAATTTCTTACGCCTGCCTCACAGTAGGCGTAAGACTGAGGCAGGCCCTTTCACATGGGGCTTGCCCCATGTGAAAGGAAACGTTGCTGGAGTTGCGTCACTTTTGTGACACACTCCAGCAATGCGTCACTTTTGTGCCCTACAGATACGCCAGAAATACTGACGTATCTGTAACTGCTTGCGCCATGATGCGTCATACTGTAAATATGACGCATCATTGGTGTCGCAAGGAGGGCGCAGTGAAAAGTGATGCATCTCTGTTTTCACACAGCGATGCGTCACTTTTCATGAATGAGGCCCCATGTATTTACTCGGCCACCGTATGTCCAGCATAGCATTTTGTGTGTCTTTTGAGGCCCACTGCTCAGTACATGTCCGAGGCAGGATGAAAATATTTTCAGCCTATGTCCTCTTTCCGGCCACGCTTTGTGTTACCATAAACAATGTTAATTTTCAACCCCATTGTTTCCCAAGTGTAGCACAACTTACACTATGCTTTCCCTCTCTGACTGTGACTGGGCTCCTCTCTTGTTTGTCCATCTGCTGTGGACATCATAAAGGATAAAAAAGGAGGAAGAGACACAAGAGTTTGAAAAAATGGAAATGAGGATGGAGGGAGTGAGGCAGATCACTGAGAGGAAGTAAGTTGGAATACCCAGCATACCACAGCAAACATGGAACTATGGATAGTGATTATGTCTCTGCTTACCCATGCTGCCACGCCCATCTCCGCTGCTGCCCAGAGCTCTTTCATGGAGAGCTGGGGCTATTCTCGCGTGACATTCAGTGTGCCGGCGTGTGAGCCCTGCGTAGGTATTTGGCTTAAAAGACAGTAGACTATTTTTCTATATGAATACGAGAAACGAAAGGAAAATATTGCTCTTGTAATTGTTTTAGGAAGGATTTGAGGGGTTTATATTTACCAAGGGGCTTTCCAAGTGGCACTCCTTCCGCTGAACATGTGCAAGGCTCTTCCTGCTAGGTTTGCTAGGGTAGAGCTCACGTGTTATCTTTTGTCCAAAGGGGAGCTGCTCTCTAACCACAAGTCAATCACTAAGTCATGAACAAATAGCAAGCAAATGCATCTGTTGTTGCAAATGAAGCAATAAAAGATCCGGTACTGCGCACAATAATAAATAAAAAGACAAATGACTACAATACTTTTATAGGAAAACACATGGCCATCCTTTCACTGGTTAAGGAAAATAAATCCTAACAGAGTTATTTCATTCTAACTTTTCAGGCGACATTTCGGTCTGAAAAGGGAATCAGAACATCCAAAATGGGACAAGCCTGGTAAAGGAGGGATCTAGGCCTATTTGCATCATAAAGGGAGCCATCTGCAAAATATTTTTTGCAGTTGCTAATCCAGCGGCTTCAAAGATCACAGGGGTGGCAATAGTAAAGAAGCTAGGATGTAATGTATAAGAAATTCTCTGATATATTTCCGATCATCAAAGTAACTCCTGCGAGCAACTGAAAACTGCAAAAAGGAAGGGAACGAAAGTGCTTATCCGCCCCCCTGCCCCCACTCTTACTCGCAAGTTGCAACCAAGCAAGTCGCAAACAAGCGTATTAATGGTTTGCAACTGCAATAAGAACATCCGGGGTTGGAATGGTAACAGCTGTGGGACAGCGCTGCGACAGCCAAAGGGGTTCTGCCCTTGTAACTACCGAGCGAAGGTCACCTCCTTGAACTTTAATCGTTTAAAACTATTTTAAAACTTACTGCTGCTTCATTTTTAACAGTGAAATTGATGCTTTGCTGCCAGATGTTTTAAGCAGGGAATTTGAATTGCACTAGGGGAATTGTGTTTAACTCAGGGGAGGGGCTCTAGTGCGCATGCGCTGGATCAGCGGTCTAGTTGTTAAAACTCGCTGCACCACGGATGCATATGAAAAGCGCCTGATGACACGCCAAAGGCATGCCCGTCCGTGCCCGACCGGGCCCAGGGGCCAGAACCCCTGCCTCTCCACCCCCAGATCATCTCCATTATACCAGCGCAGAACTAAAACAATTAAATAGAACCCTTGAACCTATTTGCGCCCATTCCATTTCACTTGAGGAACCCCAGGACAGGTGCCTACATTGCCAATATGGATTCTCCTTACTTGCCACCCCCTTCATCTCCCTCGGGGAAACCTCTCAAACTCCTCCTGCTCAACTGTAGATCTTTGCCAAAACACGCAATGGAGATCTCATTATTACCAAAAGACTCAGAACCAGAAGTTCTGTTTCTTAGGGAGACCTGGCTCTTCCCAAGCTCAGAGCCGGACATCGTACAAGGACTTCCCAGCGTTCAGCTAGACCAACTGGCAAGGGTGGTGGGATCACAATTATCTATCAAGACCACATGACCTTGCGCCTGTTGGGTAGCTCTCTATCAGATTGTGAGAATGCCCATTTCTCGATTGCAGTCACCCCCTCACTTACTCTCGTACGTATTCTTATTTATCGATCCCCTGCGGCACAGGGTCAATTTTGTAAATCCATGCTGGAAACTGCTACAAATCTTACCGGCATCTCAGCCAATTTTATTCTCCTTGGAGACCTTAACATACATTTCAATGATCCTTCAGATCAGTCTGCTACCGACCTAGCCGAAGACCTTGCGGCATACCAATTACATCAGAAGGTCCTGCAAGCAACACACACCAAAGGACATCTCCTCGATCCTATTTTCTCTAATCTGAGTGAACTAAAAGGAAAAATCATCATCCCATTAGCATGGTCGGACCATTTCTTCGTACCTTTTACCTGGTCCACACCAATCACAGACTCACACACCCTTTCTACACGAACCCAAATTCGTCCCTGGCCCAAGCTCCGTGTAGAGGATTGGACTTGTGAGCTTGAAAAAAACATACCAAATTAGGACTGCAACCCAATCATAGCATACAGAAGTTTATCCACCTGGATTGAGAATTCACTCAACTTGGTGTTACCCAAAAAGTCAGTTCAGAAGAAAAGTGGGCCTAACAAGTCTGCTTGGTTCTCCCCTGAACTACGCCTCCTGAAACAACAATGCAAGAAACTAGAGAGAACGTGGAGGAAAGATTTCTCACTCAATAAGAAATCACAATACAGAGCGACCATCGCAACATATAAAGCAGAAATAAAAAGAACCCAAGTCGCCTATTAAGAGGAAAATATGTCACTATCATCCAATTCCTGTAGAGAAATATTCCTCATCGCAAAAAAACTACTTATAGTCCCCGACCCCCCGGTGGCACCAGACTTATCGAGACGCCGCTGTAATGAACTTGCAGAATTTTTTTCCACCAAAGTTCAAAACATCCTCAGTCACCTACCCAACCGGACTTTAATTCAATATCCAAGCCCATGGACTCTAAACCACATGAGAGTAATTTTTACCTTGAGACATACCCCCCACTCACCCAGGAATCACTCCTTCCCATTTTATTCTCTGTCAAGAGTGGGTTACCACATGACCCGGCTCTACCGAACATTTTGATACTGGTAGCACCTACAATCGTCCCCCTATCACCAACTTGATCAATGCTTCATTAGCTTCGGGAATAGTCCAGCAGGACTGGAAAAAAGCAATGGTAAAAGCATTACTAAAAAAGCCTCACTTCGACCCAGCTGAATTGGACAACTACCGCCCTATTTCACTCCTCCCTGGAGTTAGCAAAATTGCTGAAAAATACCTCAACCACACACTATCTGCATTCCTTGAATCCCACAAACTGCTCCACCCTTCACAAACAGGCTCCCGACCCTGACAAGGCACAGAGACAGCCTTGTTAGCGGTGGTGGGAGAAGCAAGAAAAATTCTCCTCTCTGGAGGATCCTCTGCCATAATTCTCCTCGACCTAAGCGCAGCCTTTGACACGGTGCACCATTGCACTCTGGCTCACCGTCTCAAGAAGGTAGGAGTGGCAGGAACGGCCCTATCATGGTGCCAATCTTTCCTGAAAGAAAGATACTTGCAGGTATTCTAAGGCGATCTGCTATCTAAATCCTTTTCGTTTCAGTGTGGAGTCCCCCAGGGCTCGTCCCTGAGTCCCACTCTTTTTAATGTATATATGGCCCCTATGGCGAATATTGTATCCCCATTTGGAATCCATATAGTTGCATATGCTGATTACACCGAGCTGGTCGTAGCACTGAACCAGGCTGAACACTCGCTCACTGATCTCCACTCCTGTCTCTGGGAAGTTGCTAATTGGATGAGCCTATCTCACCTAAAGCTCAATGGTGACAAAACTGAGCTTATGCTGCTTGGCAACCAGTTAAGTTTTAAATCTTGCACCATGTGGCCAGCCTGCATGGGTCCGGCACCAGTCCCAAAAACCGAGATAAAGTGCTTTGGAATCGGGTTAAATCAAGACCTCACTTTTAAAGCCCAAGCCAGGAAGACTGCCGCCGCGTGCTATGGCCTACTCAGAATGACCTGGAAAAAATCCCCTTTCTCCCTGCTAAGCGAAAAAGTTGCTGATCCAGGCCTTGATTTTGTCTAGGATAGACTATGGCAATGCCAAGGGGCCCCCAACTCAGTAGTTGCAAAACTGCAGATCATTCAAAACTCAGCAGCTAGATTGCTTACAGGTACAAACAACCGCTGCTCAGTAAAGCCCGCCCTATGCTTCCTTCGCTGGCTTCCGGTACATGAGAGAATTCATTTCAAAACTCTCTGCGTTGCTCACAAGTCCCTAGAAGGAAATGGGCCACCCATCATCAAAGACTTGGTCAAACGCTACAAGGCCACCAGAAGACTCCCCTCCGACGAGATCTCCACCTGGCAGAACTGCCCAGAATTAAGAGGGCCTGAGCGGGTGGCCGCCTCTTTTCATACAATGCTGCTAAGCTCTGGAACTCCTTTCACTCTCCCTTCATATGGAATCTAACCACCTTGCATTTCGGACACAGCTAAAGACCTGGCTCCTCCCATAAGGGTATCCCCCCCCATGGCCTCGCTGCAGCGCTGGATAGCCTCCGGGTAGCTATGCGCTATATAAAAGCCCTTTTCATTTCATTTAGGGAATCATAGCAGGCAGTCCCGGAAAAGCATACATCTGCTACTCTGCATGCTCCCTCTGATGTCATTCCATCCAAGGTAAAAAAAATTTAGGTCGAGCATTCGAGACCTCTTGCATATTCTTTAGCATATACATATATGTGTATGTACTTTGTGGGCTCTGGAGATCAGTCCTAAGATTTGTCTGCTTCCGCTTAGGGACTTTTTTTTGTTCAACTGCCTCCATTTAACTATCTTGATAGACACCGACCAGTAGACGTGAGTAAAATTCCAGAATTGCTTTCTGCTTTGGGACTTTATTTTTTTAATTTTTCTGGCAACTGCCTCTATTTAAATTTCTTGATAGTAAACGACAAGCAGAGTTCAGTAAAATACCAGAATCCCTTTAGCATTCTCTAGATTCCAGTACATAATAATTGTCTTCCATGAGCACCCGTGGACAAATATATATTTTTTTCAAATCTTTTATTTTCAGTGATATGACCACCAAAGGCCCTGATTTTATATTAAAAACAGAGCTTTGGACTATAACATTTCCCGATGAAAGGCAATATTTCTCTCCATATGTTTCCATACCTGGTGTGTCACACGGTTTGGTGCTTACTTTCCCTCCATGTTAAAGAACAGTAGATGTTTCAGCACCGAGGCTAATGTGCTACATAACTAAATACATATAAGGTCCCAAGGCAAGACCGATTTCATTGCAAATGCTTGTTTCAAAAGCAACCTGTTTCTTTTCAAGGCACATGGACTGCTTTTAAAAAGAAAATGTTGACATGTAAGCAATGTAAATGCAGTACTACTGTTCCTTGCTGGCCTTCATAACTGTGGTCAGAGGCATTTGTGAGCTGGTCACAAAATGCCCCCTGTCTAATTACCACTACAGATAAGAGGTTTTGGGTTCTCTGGCAAATGTACATTTTGTGACTGGACTGATTAGCAAAATGAATCCAAGCAAGCAGCACTGTTTAAAGAGTTAGTGTAAAAGCTTTGTCACCAATGATTATTGATTGCCCGTACTTGTATTAGTTGGTAGTAGTTTTGGGATCACCAAGCTTTGGGCAATCTTAGTACTATACATTATGCCCAGGTTAAATTTAAAATGTGCTTGTGTAATTTGTGGAATTTCAGGGATTTCCCATAATGCTTGTTACGTTAAATATGCCATTAGTACACACTGCAATTATGCCAGTGTATGCTCAAAATTAGAGTGCACGAGCAAGTGAACAATGCGAAAAACCAAAATGGAAGTAGTTGATGTTCATTATAATTGTGTATTTCGTTCTATCTTTTAAGAGTAAAATGCATCCTTGTGTTAAAAAATTATGCAACGACGCATTTTGTGCTATACGTAGAGGGAAATTAAGCATTCCCATTTCACGTAATTACACATCATTTCATAACATTTTCCAGAAAGTTTGCCTAATTACTCAAATACGAATTTCGCACACTACTGCGTTAGCCTTATCTCATTGGTTTGGTGGAGCTCTTCAAGTAATAATAACAGGGCACTGGTACTATAAAAAAAAGTAAAAGAGAGTAAGCCAAAGTGAGGCAGAAGCAAGAATTGGGCAAATAAAAGAGTCCTCATGAAAGATAATCTAGTATTAATGGGGTTTGAGCATAAAGTATAATTAATAAACAGAGGAACTTAGTAGGAAGAAAACAATGCACCCTGTATATGAAACTGTAAGAAATTGGGTTATTAGTTCAGTAAGATATGAGTCCTTCACAATTATAAGTCAGCAGTTGTATTTTTATTGCAAAGCATCTACCCAATTTAAGCATTTGACTTACTAAGGGTAGCGAAGCAGAGCAATCCAAGGCCTACTCTGGTGAGGATGCGTGGGCTAGCAATTCCAATTTGCTTGCATGCAACAACACTCAAGAATTTGTTGCTCTGTCAGTGGGTTTTCTTCTATAAAGGAAAAGTACTTTTAATACACACACAGACTGCTAAATACAATGCATTCAAATACAAATATGTACATTAGGTAGATAGACATTCCTTTGGTGATACCTTCATTTCACAGTTATCCCCCTAGTGGGTTTTGGACCTCATAATCATAATACTCCCCACCTATACCAGAATATCACAAAATAAGGGAGTGTCATTATACATAAGGTAGGCCTACCAGCTTGGTCCAGGTCACCGCATAAATACAATCAGCCTCATCATGTTTCAGTATTTCGCTACCATTCAAATCAATGGTGACAATTACCATATTCCAATGTATTCATCATGGTAATACGGATTGCATTGTGAGTGCCCATTTTGCCAATAACAAAACTGAAAAACTGCCAGTACTGCTACATATCTTCTACTCTCATTTCTCGGAGGACATATTGAAAATCCAACAATATAGACCTAAGACTCCTTTTCCTGTCTAGAATTAATCTTTTTCTTTTATTGTTTATATGACAAAATTAAACATTCTGTTTTTCAAATATCATCACATTTTTAATATTATTCCTCAACAAAAAATCTTATTTTTTACAAGCGTCCTTATGCGCAAGGCGACGTCCATACGCTAGACGATTTGTTTACAGAGAAGGCGGAAATGAAGACGCGTCCTACTGCGCGAAGAGAAGTGCAATAAGATAAGGTAAAAAGAATGGCACATCTAGGTTTTTTGAGCTAATGCTTGAGATCGACAGACAGCCGGATAATAGAACTAATTGTTTTGATTACAGAGAGCGCGTATGACAATCCCAACACCGAGGATATTTGAATCTCCTGCGGCCGCTAAAAAAGATGAGAGAGAACCAGTCGATTACGGGATTAGAAGTAAGTGAAGGCTCAGTGGCTACTTACTAGCAACAATCAATAAAGCAGGGGGGAGAGGGTCTACAGGGATAGTTTAACGACCCCAAAATGCTACTATCCCTAGGAACAGTTACAACAACAAAGGGTAGCACGGGGTCAAGCAAACTAAGTAAAACCCTAAATAATGCCTCAGAAGAACAAAAGACATGAACTAATAGTGTGTGTGAAATGAGAAAACCATGGGACCAAAACTCTTTGGGAGAAAATTCCCATCAGTCACCATCCGATTCCGCCCTTCATCATCTGGGAACTATCACCCTCCGTGATAAAGGTATGGGACCCACAGAGGACTGGTCAAATGTTGAAAACCTAATCTCACCTGTGGAGTCCTGAAGTGAGGGAAAACTCAAAAAAGTTGGTGACTGAAAGCAGTGCTTAAACTAGTGAGGTGCAATGTGCAATGGTGAAATACAGAGGATAAAATTAGGTAGGGAAGTGAAAAGGAATTATTTATTAAAGAATCACTTCACTCCTAAAGTAAAAACGTGAGTGCGTAGTGGTCTAAACAAATAACCACTGATGGAACAAGGAGGTCGACATGTTTCTGCAGACTGACAGGACCAACATAGTATCCAGCTGCTTCTTCAGGACCAAAACGCTACTGCTTTAAAGACACAAAAAATTATTATTACAAAGAAGTAAACAGATATCACCTGGAATCCAGTGATACTATCCTTCTCCTGGCTGTGTAGTTCAATGTCAAGAATGGTTAAATTCACCGTGAGGCACACATAAAGGGAGAGACAAAGTACAAAAAAAGGGGTTGTTAGAGACGAGGTGCTGTGTTGAAACACGTTTCTTCTAACCCAGTTCACTGTCATATACCAGGAATATGACAGTGAACTGTGTTAGAAGAAACGTGTTTCTTGACATTGAACTACACAGCCAGGAGAAGGATAGTATCACTGGATTCCAGGTGATATCTGTTTACTTCTTTGTAATAATAATTTTTTGTGTCTTTAAAGCAGTAGCGTTTTGGTCCTGAAGAAGCAGCTGGATACTATGTTGGTCCTATCAGTCTGCAGAAACATGTCGACCTCCTTGTTCCATCAGTGGTTATTTGTTTAGACCACTACGCACTCACGTTTTTACTTTAGGTGTGAAGTGATTCTTTAATAAATAATTCCTTTTCACTTCCCTACCTAATTTTATCCTCTGTATTTCACCATTGCACATTGCACCTCACTAGTTTAAGCACTGCTTTCAGTCACCAACTTTTTTGAGTTTTCCCTCACTTCAGGACTCCACAGGTGAGATTAGGTTTTCAACATTTGACCAGTCCACTGTGGGTCCCATACCTTTATCTCGGAGGGTGATAGTTCCCAGATGATGAAGGGCGGAATCGGATGGTGACTGATGGGAATTTTCTCCCAAAGAGTTTTGGTCCCATGGTTTTCTCATTTCACACACACTATTAGTTCATGTCTTTTGTTCTTCTGAGGCATTATTTAGGGTTTTACTTAGTTTGTTTGACCCCGTGCTACCCTTTGTTGTTGTTACTTACTAGCAACGTCTTTGCAGCAACTAGCTAATAGTCAATTATTGCCCCTGGCAGGTTTTTATATCATCACAACTCATAGAGTGAATAAACGGACGCCGAGCGTGGATTGATTCATGTAAGTCGGCAAAGTGTATTTTGGCTTCCATTAGTGAATAGCGGTTTGTAGACGATTAGTAGTGAGATGACATTCCGTGTTGTGTCTTTTTAATCTAGCTTCCACCCCCTGGGACGTAGGGGCAGATTTATGTCGGACTTGCGCCACGTTTAAGAAGCCGTTGCGTCACGCAACGACGGCGTAAACGTGGCGCATCCCTGCGACTCTTTTACAACTTGACGCATCTAGGCAGATGCGTCACGTTGTAAAGCCCTGCGCCACATGTGGGCGTTCCGGCGCAGGGTGGGCGTTCCGGGGCAGGTGCGCCTCACAAAAGTGGCTGAGTGAAATCTGCAAGATTTCACTCAGTCACTTTTAGGCCAATGCTGCGTCAAAACCCTGCGCCTGCTTGAAGCAGGAGTAAGGCTTGACGCAGCATTGGACAGATAGGGCACCCCCGAGCCTTGCTGGAGCTGCATCACGCTTGTGACGCAACTCCAGCAGTGCGCCACCTTTACGGCACAGATGCGTCACGCATCTGTGCCGTTTTTGCCCCATGGTGCAACGCATTGTAAATGCTGCGCACCATGGGTGGCGAAGCTGCGGTGCACAATAACTGGCGCATCCCTGGGGATGCGCCAGTTATTGTAAATCTGACAGTAGTGTTTACCAACAAGCTTAGAGGTAAGCATCTTGAATTTATGCCAGAAGCAAAAAGAGGTACTAGCAGGCACCAGAAGAGTATATAAGACCAATCTGTTTTGTTTTTCAGCCTGTGTGGTCCTGATGAGAACAAATAAACAAGACAGCGTTCGAACCGCGTAGACCAGTCTTTTCAGCTACAGGATTCTAAAAACAAAGTTTAATTGCATGGAATTTATCAGTCTATGTACTGTTATATGTTATACCAAAGCTGTTGTTTCAAATAATAACGAAAACATTTTGTTTTGATAACTGTAATTTGTATGGTGTGTGTGATTGCTGAATGTTGAATGAAAGATAAAGGGAGCATGAAGCAAGTATGGTAATGTGGAATGTAGAATGTGAGAATTTTGTAAAAAATAAGATTTTTTGTTGAGGGATAATGTTAAAAATGTGATGATATTTGAAAAATAGAATGTTTAATTTTGTCATATAAACAATAAAAGAAAAATATTAATTCTAGACAGAAAAAGGAGTCTTAGGACTATATTGTTGGATTTTCAATATGTCCTCCGAGAAATGAGAGTAGAAGATATGTAGCAGTACTGGCAGTTTTTCAGTTTTGTTGTTTATAAGAGGCTTGGCCTTACTGCTGAGAGTCCAAACCCAGTGGTGGTATTAGCATTTTGCCAATAAAGCATTTTAAATAAAAAAAAAACATTCAAGTTAGAGCCTTCTTTTTATTTAACATTAGACTGCTACTGCAATCAGAAAACCAACCACAAGGGGCCCCTGCACTTCAGAGCCGAACAACAAAAAAGCTCCTGGGCTAGAAGAACTGAGAATCAATGGTAATTTCATTGGGGCCATAATTTCAAGGCCGCAGTAGGCTGATGATGCCATTTTATTAAAACATCTCCAGGGGGGCAGCTGCACTCCTTGCACAGTCAGTGTGCCCGCACGCTGGAGACTCCTGTGTGGGGTGTAACAGTCTACTGAGTCTGCTCCCATGAAGTACAAGAAATACTTCAGAAGATTATCGCTGCGTGTAGAACACGGCAAGCTGCGCTAGTCCTGACAAAGTCATTCCCCAGGTAATAAGGACACAGTTGCATATAGAAGGGGAAGTGCCACCTGTTGTCCATACATGATACGCCCCATAGCCCCATAGTGAAAGCAAGAAAAAGCATATAAAGACATTCCAGCTTCATACGAGTGAGCCCTTCAATGATATGTGTCCTTTCACCTGGCACTTGTCAGTGAATAGCAAGACAAAGTCTACTTTGTACATCCCACATGCAACCTGGCTGTGCATGCACATCCCCACCAAATACTACATGAGTATTAATAAACTCCCACCCCAAATCCCCAATTTTCCATAAATCCATACCCTTAAAAAAAACTAAAATATATTTTAAAAATATATACTATTACTCATTCTATGTAAAATATACAACAAATAACAACTTACCTCAAATAAATTGATTACTTACCTTATACCGCATTGCAACTGCAAACCATTGACCAAATACAAATATGTACATTAGGTAGATAGAAATTCTTTGGTGATACCTTCATTTCACAGTTATCCCCCTAGTGGGTTTTGGACCCCATATCATAATACTCCCCACCTATACCAGAATATCACAAAATAAGGGAGTGTCATTATACATAAGGTAGGCCTACCAGCTTGGTCCAGGTCACCGCATAAATACAATCAGCCTCATCATGTTTCAGTATTTCGCTACCATTCAAATCAATGGTGACAATTACCATATTCCAATGTATTCATCATGGTAATAACGATTGCATTGTGAGTGCCCATTTTGCCAATAACAAAACTGAAAAACTGCCAGTACTGCTACATATCTTCTACTCTCAATTCTCGGAGGACATATTGAAAATCCAACAATATAGACCTAAGACTCCTTTTTCTGTCTAGAATTAATCTTTTTCTTTTATTGTTTATATGACAAAATTAAACATTCTTTTTTTCAAATATCATCACATTTTTAATATTATTCCTCAACAAAAAATATTATTTTTTACAAGCGTCCTTATACGCAAGGTAACGTCCATACGCTAGACGATTTGTTTACAGAGAAGGCGGAAATGAAGACGCGTCCTACTGCGCGAAGAGAAGTGCAATAAGATAAGGTAAAAAGAATGGCACATCTAGGTTTTTTGAGCTAATGCTTGAGATCGACAGACAGCCGGATAATGGAACTAAATGTTTTGATTACAGAGAGCGCGTATGACAATCCCAACGCCGAGGATATTTGAATCTCCTGCGGCCGCTAAAAAAGATAAGAGAGAACCAGTCGATTACGGGATTAGAAGTAAGTGAAGGCTCAGTGGCTACTTACTAGCAACGTCTTTGCAGCAACTAGCTAATATTCAATTATTGCCCCTAACAGGTTTTTATATCATCACAACTCATAGAGAGAATAAACGGACGCCGAGCGTGGATTGATTCATGTAAGTCGGCAAAGTGTCTTTTGGTTTCCATTAGTGAATAGCGGTTTGTATACGATTAGTAGTGAGATGACATTCCGTGTTGTGTCTTTTTAATCTAGCTTCCACCCCCTGGGACGTAGGGGCAGATTTATGTCGGACTTGCACCACGTTTAAGCCACCGTTGCGTCACGCAACGACGGCGTAAACGTGGCGCATCCCTGTGACTCTTTTACAACGTGACGCATCTAGGCAGATGCGTCACATTGTAAAGCCCTGCGCCACATGTGGGCGTTCCGGCGCAGGGTGGGCGTTCCGGGGCAGGTGCGCCTCGCAAAAGTGGCTGAGTGAAATCTACAACATTGCACTCAGTCACTTGTAGGCCAATGCTGCGTCAAAACCCTGCGCCTGTTTGAAGCAGGAGTAAGGCTTGACGCAGCATTGGACAGATAGGGCACCCCCGAGCCTTGCTGGAGCTGCGTCGCACTTGCGACACAACTCCAGCAGTGCGCCACCTTTACGGCACAGATGCGTCACGCATCTGTGCCGTTTTTGATGAGAACAAATAAACAAGACAGCGTTCGAAACGCGTAGACCAGTCTTTTCAGCTATAGGATTCTAAAAACAAAGTTTAATTGCATGGAATTTATCAGTCTATGTACTGTTATATGTTATACCATAGCTGTTGTTTCAAATAATAACGAAAACATTTTGTTTTGATAACTGTAATTTTTATGGTGTGTGTGATTGCTGAATGTTGAATGAAAGATACAGGGAGCATGAAGCAAGTATGGTAATGTGGAATGTAGAATGTGAGAATTTTGTAAAAAATAAGATTTTTTGTTGAGGGATAATGTTAAAAATGTGATGATATTTGAAAAATAGAATGTTTAATTTTGTCATATAAACAATAAAAGAAAAATATTAATTCTAGACAGAAAAAGGAGTCTTAGGTCTATATTGTTGGATTTTCAATATGTCCTCCGAGAAATGAGAGTAGAAGATATGTAGCAGTACTGGCAGTTTTTCAGTTTTGTTGTTTATAAGAGGCTTGGCCTTACTGCTGAGAGTCCAAACCCAGTGGTGGTATTAGCATTTTGCCAATTAAGCATTTTAAATTAAAAAAAAAACATTCAAGTTAGAGTCTTCTTTTTATTTAACATTAGACTGCTACTGCAATCAGAAAACCAACCACAAGGGGCCCCTGCACTTCAGAGCCGAACAACAAAAAAGCTCCTGGGCTAGAAGAACTGAGAATCAATGGTAATTTCATTGGGGCCATAATTTCAAGGCCGCAATAGGCTGATGATGCCATTTTAATAAAACATCTCCAGGGGGGCAGCTGCACTCCTTGCACAGTCAGTGTGCCCGCACGCTGGAGACTCCTGTGTGGAGTGTAACAGTCTACTGAGTCTGCTCCCATGAAGTACAAGAAATACTTCAGAAGATTATCGCTGCGTGTAGAACACGGCAAGCTGCGCTAGTCCTGACAAAGTCATTCCCCAGGTAATAAGGACACAGTTGCATATAGAAGGGGAAGTGCCACCTGTTGTCCATACATGATACGCCCCATAGCCCCATAGTGAAAGCAAGAAAACGCATATAAAGACATTCCAGCTTCATACGAGTGAGCCCTTCAATGATATGTGTCCTTTCACCTGGCACTTGTCAGTGAATAGCAAGACAAAGTCTACTTTGTACATCCCACATGCAACCTGGCTGTGCATGCACATTCCCACCAAATACTACATGAGTATTAATAAACTCCCACCCCAAATCCCCAATTTTCCATAAATCCATACCCTTAAAAAAAACTAAAATATATTTTAAAAATATATACTATTACTCATTCTATGTAAAATATACAACAAATAACAACTTACCTCAAATAATTTGATTACTTACCTTATACCGCATTGCAACTGCAAACCATTGACCAAATACAAATATGTACATTAGGTAGATAGAAATTCTTTGGTGATACCTTCATTTCACAGTTATCCCCCTAGTGGGTTTTGGACCCCATATCATAATACTCCCCACCTATACCAGAATATCACAAAAGAAGGGAGTGTCATTATACATAAGGTAGGCCTACCAGCTTGGTCCAGGTCACCGCATAAATACAATCAGCCTCATCATGTTTCAGTATTTCGCTACCATTCAAATCAATGGTGACAATTACCATATTCCAATGTATTCATCATGGTAATAACGATTGCATTGTGAGTGCCCATTTTGCCAATAACAAAACTGAAAAACTGCCAGTACTGCTACATATCTTCTACTCTCAATTCTCGGAGGACATATTGAAAATCCAACAATATAGACCTAAGACTCCTTTTTCTGTCTAGAATTAATCTTTTTCTTTTATTGTTTATATGACAAAATTAAACATTCTTTTTTTCAAATATCATCACATTTTTAATATTATTCCTCAACAAAAAATCTTATTTTTTACAAGCGTCCTTATGCGCAAGGCGACGTCCATACGCTAGACGATTTGTTTACAGAGAAGGCGGAAATGAAGACGCGTCCTACTGCGCGAAGAGAAGTGCAATAAGATAAGGTAAAAAGAATGGCACATCTAGGTTTTTTGAGCTAATGCTTGAGATCGACAGACAGCCGGATAATGGAACTAAATGTTTTGATTACAGAGAGCGCGTATGACAATCCCAACGCCGAGGATATTTGAATCTCCTGCGGCCGCTAAAAAAGATAAGAGAGAACCAGTCGATTACGGGATTAGAAGTAAGTGAAGGCTCAGTGGCTACTTACTAGCAACGTCTTTGCAGCAACTAGCTAATAGTCAATTATTGCCCCTAACAGGTTTTTATATCATCACAACTCATAGAGAGAATAAACGGACGCCGAGCGTGGATTGATTCATGTAAGTCGGCAAAGTGTCTTTTGGTTTCCATTAGTGAATAGCGGTTTGTATACGATTAGTAGTGAGATGACATTCCGTGTTGTGTCTTTTTAATCTAGCTTCCACCGCCTGGGACGTAGGGGCAGATTTATGTCGGACTTGCACCACGTTTAAGCCGCCGTTGCGTCACGCAACGACGGCGTAAACGTGGCGCATCCCTGCGACTCTTTTACAACGTGACGCATCTAGGCAGATGCGTCACATTGTAAAGCCCTGCGCCACATGTGGGCGTTCCGGCGCAGGGTGGGCGTTCCGGGGCAGGTGCGCCTCGCAAAAGTGGCTGAGTGAAATCTACAAGATTTCACTCAGTCACTTTTAGGCCAATGCTGCGTCAAAACCCTGCGCCTGCTTGAAGCAGGAGTAAGGCTTGACGCAGCATTGGAGAGATAGGGCACCCCCGAGCCTTGCTGGAGCTGCGTCGCACTTGCGACACAACTCCAGCAGTGCGCCACCTTTACGGCACAGATGCGTCACGCATCTGTGCCGTTTTTGATGAGAACAAATAAACAAGACAGCGTTCGAAACGCGTAGACCAGTCTTTTCAGCTATAGGATTCTAAAAACAAAGTTTAATTGCATGGAATTTATCAGTCTATGTACTGTTATATGTTATACCATAGCTGTTGTTTCAAATAATAACGAAAACATTTTGTTTTGATAACTGTAATTTTTATGGTGTGTGTGATTGCTGAATGTTGAATGAAAGATACAGGGAGCATGAAGCAAGTATGGTAATGTGGAATGTAGAATGTGAGAATTTTGTAAAAAATAAGATTTTTTGTTGAGGGATAATGTTAAAAATGTGATGATATTTGAAAAATAGAATGTTTAATTTTGTCATATAAACAATAAAAGAAAAATATTAATTCTAGACAGAAAAAGGAGTCTTAGGTCTATATTGTTGGATTTTCAATATGTCCTCCGAGAAATGAGAGTAGAAGATATGTAGCAGTACTGGCAGTTTTTCAGTTTTGTTGTTTATAAGAGGCTTGGCCTTACTGCTGAGAGTCCAAACCCAGTGGTGGTGTTAGCATTTTGCCAATAAAGCATTTTAAATTAAAAAAAAACATTCAAGTTAGAGTCTTCTTTTTATTTAACATTAGACTGCTAATGCAATCAGAAAACCAACCACAAGGGGCCCCTGCACTTCAGAGCCGAACAACAAAAAAGCTCCTGGGCTAGAAGAACTGAGAATAAATGGTAATTTCATTGGGGCCATAATTTCAAGGCCGCAATAGGCTGATGATGCCATTTTAATAAAACATCTCCAGGGGGGCAGCTGCACTCCTTGCACAGTCAGTGTGCCCGCACGCTGGAGACTCCTGTGTGGAGTGTAACAGTGTACTGAGTCTGCTCCCATGAAGTACAAGAAATACTTCAGAAGATTATCGCTGCGTGTAGAACACGGCAAGCTGCGCTAGGCCTGACAAAGTCATTCCCCAGGTAATAAGGACACAGTTGCATATAGAAGGGGAAGTGCCACCTGTTGTCCATACATGATACGCCCCATAGCCCCATAGTGAAAGCAAGAAAACGCATATAAAGACATTCCAGCTTCATACGAGTGAGCCCTTCAATGATATGTGTCCTTTCACCTGGCACTTGTCAGTGAATAGCAAGACAAAGTCTACTTTGTACATCCCACATGCAACCTGGCTGTGCATGCACATCCCCACCAAATACTACATGAGTATTAATAAACTCCCACCCCAAACCCCCAATTTTCCATAAATCCATACCCTTAAAAAAAAACGAAAATATATTTTAAAAATATATACTATTACTCATTCTATGTAAAATATACAACAAATAACAACTTACCTCAAATAAGTTGATTACTTACCTTATACCGCATTGCAACTGCAAACCACTGACCAATGACCAATGTGCCATGGTATCCGATGCTAGCAGGGTATTCATCAAGCGAAATTCTCACATAGAGAAGGAAGCAATCACCATACTGTGGGGATGTTAGCATTCCCACATTGTCACATGTACCTCTATAGAAACCACTTTCAAGTCAGAACTGACCACAATCATAAACACTGATGTTCATTGAAACTGCTTGAGAACCACCACCTCAAATTGAGAGGCACACTGCACTTTCGCCAGGGGGACTTCAATCACCACAGTTCAAAGTGCCAGGAGTCACCAACGTGGTCTTTCTCATGCCCCGAGGTGCTCAAAGGCTCCTCACTGCTCCCGCAGCGTGGGGGCCCGCACCAGAAGCACACTTCACTTTCACTAGGGGTACTTCAATCCCCATAGTTCAGGGTGTCAGGAGGCTCCAACATGGTCTTTCCCGCCTTGGGGACTTAAAAGGCTCCTTAATGCTCCAGCAGCGTGGGGGCCGGGACTAGAAGCATGCTGCACTTTCGCCAGGAGGACTTCAATCCCCATAGTTCAAAGCACCAGGAGGCACCAATGTGGTCTTTCCCACCCCGGACGCGCTCAAAGGCTCCTCACTGCTCCCACAGCGCGGGACGCATGCGGTCATGCCTGGGCAAAGGCCGGGACAAGGGCGGGCCTGTCTGTGCCCGTCCACAGCTGGAAGAGGCTGGGCTGGGTCCAGTCCCTTGGTTCGATTCCGTGGAATGGAATGGTTTCCAGATCAAAAGCAAAAGCAGCCATCTGAAAAGCTTTTGAGAACTTTCTTCCTCCTTCTTCCTCCTTCTTTGTGTATTAGACTATTTCAAAGTTTAAACAGTCCAAATAGCAATATGGGCAAACGAAAGGTGGGGGTGTGAAGCCGTCGACCGAGCAAATCAGCACTCACAAACGGACTACTATAGACACCTTTTTGGCACACGCGGTTGGGGCCTTATCCAAAGAAATTGACTTGGCAGAAAGGCGTATGTCCCTCACTACGACTGCCCATAAATGAGAGGCCTAATGTGTATCATCTACCAATGGGATACCTAGTATAGGCAGCGAATATGATACTTAGAGCATCCCAGGTTCATAAAATTTATGAGCAGCTAAAATATCGAACACAGCCCGTCAACCTGCAGCCAAATGGAAAAGAAAGACACAGCACGAAATAACTGCTGCTTGCTCCCCAAATTAACTGATCTAGTTGGGGGGCGGACAAGGAACTAGCTCTAACTCCATGGACAATCAGACGTGGGCACCATTCTGGGATAAATGAACATCTGTCATTTGTTGCTAGTTATGCCCCTTCAAAGAAAGATTGGACAAGGTGGAGGTGGGTTTGAAAATGGGTAAAATGCCATAGGACCAAGAGCCCCGATTAGTAGCCACTGCTATGAATAGCGACATAGGTGGTATACCTCCTCACGCCGAGTCTCTGAGTCATACGAGCCAAGAGGGGATGTTGAGCAGAAATATACAGAAGTCTTTCAGTAATCCTACCAGGATATATGCTCCGAACCTAAATACACACACTCCAAACACCAATGTACCCATACAAAAGCTGGTTACTATTAATTTGCCAATAGCCAGCTGCCCTTATGTGGCAGTATTAGTTAATGTCCCCCCACTAAAGTCAGGAGTTAGGGAAACCACGGAATGTCTGAAAAATAAGGTGGTCCACTGGCTTAGCTCTCTATTCTCCTCGAGCAGAGTGCAGGAATTCCTTTTTTTTTTGTCCTCATCTCACCAAAAGACATCAGCAGATTTAGCAAGCCGGCCTATTTTACACCTGGGAGCCTCTCGGCTAACTGTGTTTGCCTAGGTTCTCCTAACCTGCCTCACGTGATGCTTTGTGTAATCATAGGGCAGTCGTAGGTGCCGTCCCCAGCTTAACAGAAGATACCAGATATTGTGGGGTTTTTCCCTGCTATCATCTCGTTCTAAACGTGCCATGCCAAACGCAGCTGTAAGCCAGCCCTGTTTGTTTGGGGGGATCGAGTCCTTCCACATTATACAAATCTCCCTCCGAGCTAGCAGTATAAAATATAACAGCAGCCCCTTAAGGATCTGTGATGGCGCTCCATTTATAAGATTGTTGCCACCAAAAATCACCAAGTGGAGATTAATCTCAATATCAATTTTAAAGATGGACGATAAGGATTCCCCCACGCCTTTCCAAAAAGAACTGAACTCCGGATATTCAAAAAAGATGTGAATATCGTCCGCATTACATAATTTACATCTAGGGCATGTTGGGGGGACAACGGAGCAAACTTGGATATCTTAGCCGGGGTGTAATAAAGTCTTTTGAGCACAAACAAATGATTCTTCTTTAAACTAGCTGGCTTGATGTATTTATTAAGTAGTTTGAGAGATGGCTCAAAAAAGTCCTTAATATCCTGGGCAAGAGGTGTTTGGTTTCAGACCGATATTTGGGGAGGAATATCCAAATCATCTGCATCAGGGAACTTTGTGTACCACAACGATATTTCTTTCTTTTTTGGCTGAACATTTTGCAATAGCCGCTCAAGTTCCCTGTTCCCAGTAATTTCACCCACTTCTGCCTCATGCCATGATTTAAGTTGGAGATACTTAAACTTAAAGAATGTGGGGCCTATCTGAACTCTTAAGACCTCCCATGGAGGAATCCCATCTATATTCATCAGGCCCGACCATTTCCTCACACCAGCTCTCTTAATCGGGATCGCCAAGCTATCACCCAGGCAAAGAGGGGTCCCTGGGAAATCCCAAATAGGGGCAAAGTCTGAGAAATATCCTATGCACCAACTGTGTCTCACTTTATACCAAGTCGTCAAGGCAGCCTTGAGAACCTTAAGACGAACATGTTTAAAGAACCTTGGGGCCCCAAACTTATATAGAAACCCTACTTGACACCTGACTCCCTCAGCCATTGCCATCTCGCCCAGAAGCCTACCCCACATTGTTTCGTCAGGTATTGAAAGCAACATCTTGATACCCTTAAATTGAAAGGCTGTTAAATACCAACTGATATCCGGAAGAGCCAACCAACCTTTTAAAAGTTTTCTTCTTAATTTTTTCCAGGACAGCCAGCACTTTTGTGTCCCCAAATATAGATCCAATTTTCCCCTGGATCTTACTAATGCTCTTACAGGGAAAAATTAAGGGAACTGCATTAAATAGGTACGTCAGTGTGGGTAAAATACTCATCTTCACCAGACTGACCTTACCGTAGATCGTCAAACGGAGGTTCCTCCATCTGGCGAAGAGGTAATCGATTTCCTTTTCAATTTTTCCCAGATTTATCAGGGGTATTTTATTCAGATCCTTAACAACTTTTATACCCAGATACCTGAATTCTTTGCTGGTGGGGCCACCTCTATAGTCAGTCTTCCAAGATCTGGGTACTTCTCCTGAAGCACTATAAACTGAGTTAAAAAGGGTGTAAAGTACCGGGGACAGTTCATCCAGAAGAAGTTTATATACGTGATTTGGAAGAGCATCCAAACCGGCAGCTTAGACCTCTTTATTTGACCCCTGATCTCTTCAATGGTTATGGGAGCATCAAGAACGTCCCGACAGGATTCAGTTAGAACAGGTAGAGATTTATCCTTTAGCCAGGAAGATATTAAGTCTTGGGAAGGGTCCAGATTCTCCCTGTATAGTTCTGGGAAGAGAGAGAGAAGACATGTTTGCAAATCTTCGGGCTTACTGGATTTTTCTCCACTACTATCGATAATGAGTTCGTTGATATTATTTTTTGCCCGATCGATTCTGGCCTTCCAGGCTAATAAGGCTCCTGCTCTTTCCCCAAATTAAAGTTTTTCCATGCTCTTCACTTGCCATTGTGTCGTATATTTCTGATCCAACAAGCACCCAAACTCCTGCCTGGCCTCCTCCAAATTTCTTTCTACCTGTGTCTGTTATTCCAGGTTCTCCTGATTAAGATTGCCCCTTTCCAATTCTAGTTCAGTCATCCTACTCTCAATGGCCTGTAATTCTAAGATCTTTGCTAGATTTTTAGAGCTTATTAGGCCCTGTAACATACCTCTCAGGCTAGCTTTATAAGCTTCCCAAACGTAATCTATAGACGTGGAGCCTAAATTGAATGAAAAAAATTCCAAAGAAGAGGTTCTGATAGACTGAAGAATTCCAGGATCCGACAACATTGATCTATTCAATGTCCATCTCATTTGTGAACTGTTGCCGTCCTTGGAATATGAAAACATAAGAGGGGCATGGTCAGATAAATGGCTAAGTAAAACAGATATATTGCAAAGGTTATCTAAGATTTCCCTGTTGGCTAAAACATAATCTATTCTAGAATAATGATGATATTTTTTACAATAAAAGGTGAACCCCTGGGCATCTCCCTTCTTGGCCCTCCATAGGTCTACCAAATTCACATTAAGTAACAGATTCTTCATAACCCTGCAAGATCGCGGGGTCCCTATGAAATGACTCGAGTTGGACCTGTCTTTAGATAGATCAAGACGGATGTTAAAATCACCTCCTATTATTAAAGGGGGATTTGCTGTGATCAATTTTTCTTGTAATTTACCTAGATATGTGGGGTTGTCGGTGTTTGGACCATAAAAGGAGGAACCAGTCATCTCCACCCCCCGAAGTCCAGCAGGGCCATGATTCATCTTCCTGTTTGGTCTGTCTGTACAGATTTGACCCTGCAGGGAGTCCCTTTCTTCACCAGAATTGCAACCCTGTGACTATTTATTGGTTGCTGCGAAAAAACAAAAACAGTTTATTCAGGGAATTATTGAAAAGATTGTTTGTGACTCAGAGAAGCTCAGGTGAGTCTCCTGCAGAAGACAGACCTGCGCTGGGTAAAGTTCTAGATACTTAAAGATCAACCTTTTCCTGCGCGGGCATCTTAAACCATTCAAATTCCAGGAAATAAAACATATTTTACAGCCCCTTTTGATATTACCTGCCATTAGCCTGAGCACCCTTTGCTTGAATTATACGGCATTCCTTAAAATACAGATGAGATGAGAAATATTTTTAACATTTTTCCCCCTCTGTTCCCCACCTTGTGAGCCCCCCCTACAACCCCTCTCCCCCGTGACCCCTATGACCCCCTACACCCTGAGGAACCCTCCCTTCCAATAGGCGACGCCTATTCGTACACCGCACCCTCGGGCCATAATTTACTAAAATGTAACTGCTAAGTACTTGGGTCCTAGAAAACGAGCTCTCAAAAGCCTCTATTTCCTCCTTTATTTCCCTCCCTCCTTCTCATATTGTATCTTTGCTATAAGGGCATTATCCACCTCTTCCGTTGAATGAATCATGTGCATGTGGTTATTCCACATCACACGTAGTGTCGCGGGGAACCTTAATTGGGCCTTTGCCCGAGGCTGTTTAATTCTGCTAACCTCGTCCCCAACTCCCTCTATCTTGTGGCCGTTATATGTGAAATATCAGATCTGATGGAAAAGGAAAAGGGGGACATATCTGAAAATGGAGAGGGTATCACCCTTCCTTTAGAGCGCAGTCAAAATCAACTCTTTAGCCGAGAAAGACAAAACGTTTACCAATATTGTCCGGGGTTTCTGTCTTCCTGGGTTCCTTTTAAAAGAGTCCCTGTCGACTCTTTGAATTTTGTATGTAAGGTCGATGTTTGGATGTTTCTAAAAAACAGGACCCTTCAGTAAGGAGATCAGAAACCCTTTAATATCCTCCCCCTCAAGAGGATGCTTAAGAACTTCAAGTTGTTTTTCCTTGAATGGTTCTCCAATCGTTCGAGGTCATCCTTCAGTTCCTTATTTTGAGTTGATAATTTTGCCAAGTGGGAGGTAGTTGTCTCGATCGATTCTTTTAATTTGGGGATTTCGGCCTCAATTGCCTTGGTCCTCGCGGTGACTTCTTCCAACTTCTGAGCGAGTACCTTACATGAAGACCGGATAGCAGCCTGATTCGCTTCCAAGACAGAAAACCTGTTAGCCAACTCAGCGTGATTAGTTTCTGAGACGGTAAATCTACAAGCCATCTCATCTTTCATAGCCAAGAGTAGATCAGCTATAGAGTGTGTAATTGACGCTAAGGTCGTATGATCGTTGGGGGCAGAGAGGTTTAAACCTTTACAGCTGTTTTGGGGGCCCAGGTTGCCCAACTTTTGTACCAGGACCTGCTCCCGCCCCTGTTCCGACTCCGACTCATGCACATACTCTTGTTCAGCTCCACTCTTGCCCTGCCCTTGCTCTGAATCATCCCCTAATCCCAGCACTGAGTATCTATTAGTTAGACTAATCGCCGAGTAAACCACCAACTCTGTACCAGTTGTATTAACAGAAGCTGGGGCCGGGGTACCTCACCGCCAAGTTTGGCTGAATGATCTTATCTGGAGGCTCACTGTCATTACAGGTTAATGCCTTCCCTATTAAACATGTTGGGGCCGCAGGAGCAGAGGCAGAAGCAGAAGCTGATGCAGAAATAGACACGGGCTTGGGCTTGGACACGATCGTGGTCAAGGATAAAGGTGTTGTCAAAGATAAAGACATAACTTGATTGAAAGTTTTCAGAGATAGGCTAATGTTTGATTTTGTAGTTGACGTTTTCTTATCCCGGGTTTTTCAATTGCCTTTAACCATTTTTGCTTTCACTACAGTTAAACAAAACCACTTGTACTCCCCTCTTGTTTGCGCTGTCTGCTTGTAGTTCTTACTTCTGCTATAGGGCCGGAGACTCGTGGAGGCAGAACAGAATGAGTAATCACTGTATTAGATGTCAGATGAACTGCTCTTGCTCGCAGAGTATACCTACTTAATTTGGCGGGGGAAGTACCCTCTTGAGTCCCAACATCCCTCTCCATACAAGAAAGAAACTTCCCAACCTCCACCAACGAGACACTCCCCTGTGAAAATGCCCAAAAACTTCTATCTCTCAAAGTCCTCTGACTGCCGGTCAAGGTTTTAAACACTGACTTACCAGCCAGCAGGTCATTTACTGAAGAACTAGAGACTTTAAACTCTTCAACAGGGGCAAGTCGCAAGGACTGAAGCCCCCCTACCTGAACACCGTCCTCTGAAAACCACTCGAACCTGCTGCCTAGACAAGCCTCCAAACAGGTGCTGACTCCTCCTTTAGTGAACCGGAACAGTAAGGAAGCAAAATCCCCATGCCTCCGCTCGAACGCGGCCACTCTCCACCTCCAGCGCTGGATCCCAGTCTCTGCTCCGCCCCCGCTGCCACAAGGGGGGCTTGGGGGAGGGAGCCGACCGATGGGAGGTCTCCTCCCCCGGGCGGTTTGGGAGGGCTGCGAGGGGTTCTTTCCAGAAGTTGCCAGAATGTTCTAGTTTTGGGCTGGTCTAGTAGGACCAGCCAGCCCAAGTATAAATTCCCCCTTTCCCGCCTAACCGCCACCATTTTAGGTTTGGTGACCTGGTGGCTAGGAGGGCTTTAGCTTTTTTGTGAGAGAGTGTCCTGTGTGTCTGGGAGACTCTTTTAAATCTTTGCCAGTTGTGATTCTTACTTAGAGTTTAGATAATGGAAGACGCACGAGTCATTGAGGCGATGCGCCTGTTGGCGGATGCCGGCCGTTTGGATTTGCTCGCAGGAGGTGGGCAGGCTAGGCCTCAACGACAGGCCTCAGCTGGTGTGGTGGCCGCGGTGATGGCATGTTCGTCGCCGAAGAAGAGACGTCCGAGTCAGGTAAGCGAAAGGGGCCGTTCCCGGTCTAGGAAGCCGGCCCCTCATAGGAATGTTCGGGGGGAGCCCGGTACTTCGGAGGCTCCGGAAGCTCAAGGGGCTTTGAGTGTGGGGGGGGGTGAGTCTGCCCAAGCTCCGGCGCTTCAGTTGGGAGTTGTTTCTGAAGCGGGGGGATTTCCGGTTATGGTAGGTCGGGGGCAGGTGTCAAGAAAGGGAGGCAGGGGCGGTCGGGGAGGAAGCCAGAAACGCTCTGCTTCGGACCCGCTGTTTGAGCGGCGGGGGCAGTCTTCGGACGGTGCCTCCATGCGCGGGGGGCGTAGGGGTTCGGTTCAATTTGTGTTGCAGGACTCGTAGCGGGAACAGGTTGAGCATGGTGCCCAGGACGCCATGTTGGTCGTTAATGAAACTCAGTTTATACCTGAGGCTGGCCAAAGGTTGTTGTTAACCCCTTCAGGTTAGATTCCTTACGATGTCCTAGCAGGGGAGGGCCGTGATGTAACTGCAGGTGGGCATCGGGCTGGTTTGTCTTCTGGTCTGGAGGTCGTTGGTCAAGATGTTGATGCGGGGGTGGGTGACATTGGGGGTAATGTAGGGAGCCCATTATTGTTTTCGACGCCGGGCTCGTCGGCTGGTGAAGTCATATCTGTAGGTGGTGGCTCTAGAGGTGAGGGCGAATGGGCCCAAATGGGCGAAAGTGGTTCGTTTTGTGGTGCGAATACTGGTTTTGAGGATCCGCGATCTGGGGGTGTTGTTGGGGGTGTTTCACTGGGGCATGTGGAGGGTTTTCGAGCGGAGGGAGGGGGTGTTCCTTTTATGAGTGGTGGGACTTTTCAATCGGGTTTACAGGTTCGTCAGCCAGTTCTTGGTTTCGGTTCTGCGGCATTTGGTGTTTCAGGTATGGGTTCGGGAAGGTTCCAGGCCCCCGGGGTCTTAAGTGCGGCGGGGGTAAACTTCCAGGGCACTTTGTTGGGTCCGGATAGGGGCTTTGGCCAGGTGAGCGGCGGGCCAGTACAAGGGCCCAGGAGTGCAGCTCCTCGCTTATCTGGGGCCTCTGGGGGTCCTTATTTTATGTGTGGTTCCCCTGGGTGGGAACATTTTGGCGCAGTGGGGCTTGCGCAGCGTAGTTTCCAGAAGGAGTTTTCAGGCCAGGAGTCATTCTCGAGGGCATATAGGCAATCTTCTTCTTCGGCTTTGGCACCTGATAACTTGGATCACAGTGGAGACGAGGAGGTTGTAGGGGGATCTCCGGTGTGGGTGGTACCTTTGAGGTCAGATGCACGTGGTCGTTCTTTGGAGAGGGGTCGGAGAATGGATGTTGATTCTAACTGGAGGGGGAATGTGTCTGGTTGGTTTGTGGATGGTAGGAACCCTAGCACACCAGTCCAAACTTTTTCTTTGCAGGAAGAGGTTAGGCATGGAATTCCAGACTTGGCAGGGCACAGTCCAGTCCTTTTTCGCCAAGGGGAAGTGAGGAGAGTGCCTAGCGTGGCCCTCTCTGTTCCACCGAGGGATCCCGCCGCGGCCAGCACACGAGGGTCTGGCGTGACCCCGCTGGCCCCAACGAGTAGCAGGTATAGGTGGCAGGCCTTGCCGGCGGCTATGGAGCAACAGAGTCAACGCGCAGGGAGGTACAGGCGCGTACAGTCTGCTCCCCCCCCCTGGAGTTTCAAAATCTTTTAAATGCACAGTTGTTGATACCGGGTTGGGTAAGACCTGTGGTGATTTGATGCCTACCAGTGTGGATTCAGTGGTATTGGACTACGATGAAGAGAGTCCTGAGGAAGGTGAATTGCGGGATCCTGAGGGGGGGTGCCCTCTCATGCTTCTCATAGTGTTTTACAGGCTCCAGTGGTCCAGAGGCAAGTGCAAGGGAGAAGAGAGCACGGCCCATCGGGTAGGGCGCCTCGCCGACCGGATGCATTGACCTCGGCGCCACGGGCGGAGCCATCGAGAGCTGTCTCTCTGTTGCCAGGTGAGCAATCGGCCACACAGGCCAAACCTGTTATGGTATCTGTGGGTACCGGAGGTGAAACTGATGTGGTCATTGGTGATGGCCGTCTGGTCAAAGGTCGTTATGTAAAAGACACTGCAGTTGGCACAGATGAAGTGATGGATGTAACGGATAAAGGGGAAAGTGGTGGTATGGCTGGTGCTTCCAGCAAAGTTACGGATAAAGTGGACAGTAGTGTTATGGCTGGTGCTTCCAGCAAAGTTACGGATAAAGTGGACAGTGGTGTTATGGCTGGTGCTTCCAGCAATGTTAAAGAGCCAGTGGCCAGTAAGGAGTTGAAAATCAAAAAATTGCCATACATGGGGGTTACGAAACCTCTTGGTGCTAATCTGATGCTAAGTACCAAAGAACGTATTTGGAACGGTGAGTATGTGGAACTCCTTAAGCTATTACACCGGGAAGTCCGGTCTAAGGAGGGGTCTAAGGAGGAGGAATTTGAGCTGGCTAAACGCCCTAAAGTGCCTTTGAATATTGAGAATTGGACAGCTGAGTTTTTGATTTATGCTAGTGTATATTGCGAAAAGTTCCCTGAGCGCAGCGTGTCCCTTTTTAAATATATGGACGTTATTCGTAAGGCTCAGATTACCAGGGGTGGTTTTGCCTGGTCTCAATATGACGAGGAATTTAGGGCCAGGATGGCTTGGGATCCCGAGGCGAAATGGGGTGAGCTCGATATGGATTTATGGCAACAGTGGTTTCCCGTTAGTTTACCGGCCCTTTCAGGGGAAGCCCACCCGGGGAGGGGTGGGGGCCACTACAACCATGCCATCGGGATCTGGGATCTGTTGGGAATTTAATAGGGGCTCCTGCACAAGAGAATACTGTAAATTTAAGCATGAATGCTCTGGTTGTGGAAGGAAACACCCGTTGTCCAAATGCTGGGACAACCAGCCATCAGGGAGCCAGCAGGGTAAGCAGTCGGGTTCAGGAAATTCCAATGCGTCCTCACAGTTTTCAGGGGGACGGGGATCCAGAGGTGCTAAGGGTGCTGGGTCCAAGGGCTCGTACACCAGTTAAATTTGAAAAGCTGCGTATTGCTTTACAAGGTTACGAGAATGAGTCTGCAAAATTAACACTGTTGGAGGGTTTTCAGTTTGGTTTCCGGCTAGGTTCCCTAGGCTCTCTGGAAAGGAGGTGGTCTGCCAATTTAAAATCGGCTTCTGAACATGCCACAGTTGTACAAGACAAACTTAATAAAGAGGTACATGAGGGAAGGATGGCTGGCCCGTTCCAAGATTGGCCAATCCTTAATTTGATGGTTTCACCGGTTGGAGTGGTCCGGAAAAAAGAGCCGGGACAGTTTAGACTCATTCAACACTTGTCGTGGCCTGAGGGGTCGTCTGTTAATGATTTTATTGACCCAGAGGCGGTGTCGGTCTCTTACTCTTCGGTTGACGTGGCCATGTCACTTGTTGTGACCGCGGGCGCAGCCGCTGAGATGGCCAAGTGTGATATCAAGTCTGCTTTCAGACTCTTGCCTGTCCACCCGGACGATTGGTGCCTTCTGGGTATACAATTCGCAGGTCATTGGTACGTGGACAAGGCTCTACCGATGGGCTGCTCCATATCATGTGCTCTTTTTGAGTGTTTTAGTACTTTTCTGCAATGGTACTTTTCCCATCAGTCCGGTCATTCACTGGTAACACACTACCTTGATGACTTTTTCTTTGTCGGATCCCCGGGCTCCGCGGAGTGCCAGAACGCTCTGGACACCTTCCATGGGCTCATGGAGGATCTGGGAGTTCCTTTGGCTCCCGAAAAGACAGTGGGCCCTGCTACGGTCCTTTCCTTTTTGGGTATTGAAATTGATTCTGTACTTATGTCGGCTCGCCTGCCCGAGGACAAAAGGGTCAACATGGTGCAACTGCTGGAGTTAATGTTGTCAAAAAAGAAAGTGCTGGTGAAAGAGATTCAAGTGCTTTTGGGACATTTGAATTTTGCTTGCAGAGTGGTGAGAGCGGGCAGGACCTTTTGTAGAAGACTGGGCAGGGCTTTAGCAGGTCATCACTTGCCCCACCATCGTGTTCGTCTGTCTGCTGGTGTTAAAGAGGATTTGAGAATGTGGAAGTTTTTCCTGAACTCTTTCAATGGTGTCCCCTTGGTCAGAGACGTTGATTTTCAGTGGGACGTGCAAATGTTTTCAGATGCGGCTGGCAGTGATGGTTTTGGGCTCTTTTGGAATGGTAAATGGTGTGCGGAACGTTGGCCGGATGAATGGTTGAATGGTGGTCGCAGCATCACTTTTTTGGAATTGTTCCCTCTATTGGTCGCCTTGACCCTGTGGGGGGAGGAATTGGCACACAAGAAGGTGCTGTTTCGTGTGGATAACATGGCTGTTGTAGAGATAGTGAACCGACAGTCTGCCAGAGACGAACAGGTGTTAAAACTTATGAGAGTTTTCGTTCTGGGTTGTTTGAAACACGACATTCATTTTCGTGCCTTACACATTCCTGGCGTGGACAATGACATTGCGGATGCTCTGTCTCGTTCACAGTGGGGGAGATTCCGTGGACTGGCGAGGGACGCAGACAGATCCCCGACTCCGATGCCGACTCATCTGTGGCGCGTAGGCGAGGTCGGGTCGTACAATTGGTGGTAGGTTCTTTGGGTCTACGCGTTCTGCATATTCCTTGGCTTGGAGGGAATTCCTGGAATCTGGTGCTGTCAGAAGGGAGGATCTGTCGCGTCGGTCGGACGATGTGCTCAATTTTATACTGGACCTCATGGACAAGGGCCTAACTAAAGTAACCATTGCTGGGAAACTAGCGGGGATTGCTTTTATGGGGAAGTTGTTGTGGGGTTACCCCCCGTCAGCGGGTGAGATAGGCAGGAGGATGCTTGAGGGCTGGGCCAGGGATCAAGGGCATGTTGGTAAATCCAGGGCTCCCCTCTCTTGGCAAGTGCTTGCCAAACTAATCACAGTCCTGCCTTTGGTATGTTCGGATGATTTTGAGGCATGTGTTTTCTCAATGCTCATGGCGTTCATGTTTTTTGGAGCTTTTCGGGTCTCGGAGTTGTTGGGGTCCAAATATAAGGGTGGTTTGTATTGGAAGGACTTTTTTTGTTATGATGAGGGTGTCCATGTCTGGTTGGCCAGCTCTAAAACTGATCAGACGGGTAAGGGTAAAGGTGTGTGGTTACAGGCGCGTGCTCCAAAGCTCACTTGCCCTTTACTGCTGGCGCGGCGCTGGCGTTCATTATGTGGGGGTGGTGATGAGGCTCTTGTTTTCCAACATGTTAATGGCACCCCTGTCACAACTTATCAGTTACGAATGGTTTTACGCAAAGCTCTGCAACACATTGGTCTCAATAGCAATTTATATGGGACTCATTCTTTCCGAATAGGTGCAGCCACTGAGGCCTTTCACAGAGGTTGGACTGAGAGGGATATTATGAGGTTGGGGCGTTGGTCTTCCAATTGTTTCCAGCGTTATGTGAGGAGCTCGGCAGAGGAGGCGCATGCGTCGTCCTCCTAGACATGATTTCTAATTGTCTTTTCTTTTGCAGGATCCGTTGCTGGACCTCGCTCCTCAGTGGTAACGGTCTGGATAGTGGGGCATTCCTTCGTAAAGTGGGCCAGAGTCCAGGCGGCACGAAGCTACTTTAGAGAACGACTTGGTTTTAATGATCGAATGTTTAACGCTATCTGGAAGGGTAAAGGTGGGATGCTCTGGAGAGAGTTAATCCCTTGTTTGAACAACAACATGGTGAGCGGTTTATGCCCGGATATTTTGGTTATTCATTTGGGAGAAAATGATCTCTGTGCCACGAAAGGTGTGGTTTTACTGCGTGCTATGAAACGGGATTTGGGCCTCATCAAGGAGCTTTGGTCTGGGTGCCATGTTTTTTGGACGGAGTTGATACCGCACAGGACATGGAGAGGGGCCGTGAACCCCAGGGCTGTTGACCGGGCCAGGAAGAAAGTGAATTCGGAGGTGTCTCGTTGCTGCAGGGGACTTGGTTTCAGCAGGATCTCGCACAGGGACATTAAATTTGAGTCAGTTGAGTTTTTTAGGGATGATGGGGTCCATTTGTCCCGGGTGGGCATGGATCTTTATTTGTTGGAGCTTCGTGAGGTGTTAGCACGGGCATTGGCTATGCAGCGTTGATTCCCCCTTTTCTTTTCGCTTCGCGTGTTGGGGGGCAGAAAGGGAGGCGTGGTGTGTCTCCCCCCCGCCTACCTTTCTGGGTGGCGGTGTTTTTGTGTATCAGTACGGTTTAGGCAGATTGTTGGTTGAGTTTTCGATAGAGTATTTCTTTGACTGGGGCCGGGGTATGTTGGTCATGGTTTGACCGTTCAGTTTTGTGAGGGGGGTATCTGCACGAGTGCAGGGTCAGGCAGGGTCGATGATTACGGAGGGCATGACCATTGTTATTTCATTTGTGGTTTGACGAATAAAGTTTTAATGATGACGTATGTTTTATCTATGACGAAATGTTTATTGATGACGTAATGTTTTATTGATGACGTAATGTATAATGCTGTTATAATGTTTATTGATGTATGGTGGGAAGGGGCCAAATATTTTAGGGGTGGGGGTTGGGGGCCTGAGTTGTTAGTTATTTATTTATTTAGTGAAGTTTAGTTTTGTAAGGCGTTGCCAAGGTTTGTATTTGTAATGTGCACCTGTTTCCTAATAAAGCGGCCTTTTACACACACAAACAATTTTTGGTCTACTTTTCTCCCACCCCTCGCCCTCCCTCCCAAGGGGGGCTTGGGGGAGGGAGCCGACCGATGGGAGGTCTCCTCCCCCGGGCGGTTTGGGAGGGCTGCGAGGGGTTCTTTCCAGAAGTTGCCAGAATGTTCTAGTTTTGGGCTGGTCTAGTAGGACCAGCCAGCCCAAGTATAAATTCCCCCTTTCCCGCCTAACCGCCACCATTTTAGGTTTGGTGACCTGGTGGCTAGGAGGGCTTTAGCTTTTTTGTCCCACCCTCCCTCCCTATTTTCTTTAGTTTTCCCCCCCTCGCTCCCTCGTTTTTGCTCCAATTTGGCGTTTTTTGTCCCCTTTTTTCTTTTTCAAAAGGCTGTTTTTAGGGGTTACCGGTGTGCAGGGGTTTTTCTTGTATTTGTATTTGTCGCTAGGAGCAGGTGCAGTGCGGTGTTTTTGTGTATCAGTACGGTTTAGGCAGATTGTTAGTTGAGATTTCGATAGAGTATTTCTTTGACTGGGGCCGGGGTATGTTGGTCATGGTTTGACCGTTCAGTTTTGTGAGGGGGGTATCTGCACGAGTGCAGGGTCAGGCAGGGTCGATGATTACGGAGGGCATGACCATTGTTATTTCATTTGTGGTTTGACGAATAAAGTTTTAATGATGACGTATGTTTTATCTATGACGAAATGTTTATTGATGACGTAATGTTTTATTGATGACGTAATGTATAATGCTGTTATAATGTTTATTGATGTATGGTGGGAAGGGCCCAAATATTTTAGGGGTGGGGGTTGAGGGCCTGAGTTGTTAGTTATTTATTTATTTAGTGAGGTTTAGTTTTGTAAGGCGTTGCCAAGGTTTGTATTTGTAATGTGCACCTGTTTCCTAATAAAGCGGCCTTTTACACACACAAACAATTTTTGGTCTACTTTTCTCCCACCCCTCGCCCTCCCTCCCAAATGCCAAGACCAGCCGGGTCATCTTGCACGAACATATACAGGCCCCCCACATATCCCGGAAAACAACAAAAGCACACCCAGAGAAGAAAAACTGAGGTAAGGGAAACTTTAACTGCTTGATACGCTCATAAGAGCCTCGGTTCTAGCGACCCATGCGAAGCCCGAGGGAGCGAGACCGCTGCCGTTAGAATGCGGCCGCCATGTTCCTCCGTGGTCCACTGGCTTAGCTCCAGACATCTATTCTCCTCGAGCAGAGTGCAGGAATTCCTGTAAGAAGAGCGGGGTGGATTGGGCCACTGGAAAAGAAATCTGTGGGGTATCTGTGTTATAGTTAATTTCAGAAGCCCGAGAACTGCCAGTGGCATTCATAAAATGGTTGGGGTACCAACCATAGACAGACAAGTCATGGGTATACTTCAACTAGTATTTTTTTAACAGTCACCTGAAGGACTTGGAGCAATGCCCAAGGGGCCTACCAAATCCCCAGAGACAGAGGGATACCACAAGCTTGTTCCCCCAAAATGATCTGGATTTTGCAATGCCCAATAGATACGAGACACTGAGCAGATTAAATGATGATGGCTAACTTAGTTCTGAACAAGGCCATGCTGGGGACCCCAGGAGTTATCAGAGAGGGGTTTCCACAATGTTCTTTATAGTCAGCCAAATAAGCCAGTTATCGCCAAGTGATCCCTCATACACTACGGAGGCACCCGCTATTGGTGGGCCAGCTGAAGCTGTGGTTGCAGATGCATCTGGTAAAGATTCCCCTAGAGCAAATATTATACCTACAAGCATAATAGATACTGAGCCTGTTGGACAATCCCCCATGGAAGGGTTTGAGTTTATAACCTGGAAGGTGAATGAGATACTAAACAAGTTTGGGAATATTGATTGGGATGATACTATATCTAGCTAGGACATCATATGCCTACAAGAAACCTGGTGTATAAATCCTGTACACGTAGAAGGATACTCCTCACTCTTTTCAGCAGCTATTGGGTCACAGGCAGGGCGGGCAAAAGGGGGACTACAGATACTAATCTCTAATAAAAATTCTACCAGGGTCAAAATAATTACATCAGTGGGACCCTACGCACAGATATTGTGGCTTAGTAAAAAAGGAGGGAAAGATCTAATAGTTGTACATTTTTAAAAGGTTTTTTATTCCACACACACCAATGTGATAACAGCTCTTGACCGTGCCCTCGAAACATTGCTAGCCCCAATTTGCACCGATTATGTCTTGCTATGGGAGGAAGACTTTAATATACAGGCATGTGATTCACCTAACAATCAGGCATGCAGTTACATTTACGTGGATGGAGAGGGAAATGACCATTTCGGCCATAATGAGTATGAGGAAGCCCTAAATTCAATGATCTCCAAATATGATTTCCATCTACTCAGAGGGGCCTGTGGACCCAAAGGGGACTTACTGCCAACTTTTACTGGGAGAAATACACACTCCACCATTGGACATATACTAGTGTTTGCCTCTGCTATCTGCAGATGTGGTTACCCTAGAATTGTTACCCTCCATATTTAGTGACATTAATTTACTCACCCTATCATTCTTTTTCTGGAGAACAAAGGAGTGATGTATATGATTTGGTCAATTTGATCAACCCATTTAGGAATACTGGCGTTAGAATCAAGTGGACAGGTGATGACCAATGCTTGACTATGCAGCAAATAATAGGGTCTAACCATCGAGAAATAGCCTATTGTCATCAGGATGAGATTACTCCAAATATAGTGATAGCAAATTTTAACTGTATTACATTATCTATTAAAACACTTTAAACTCAGCAGATAGTACATCAAGCAATAACAAAAAGGGATAGTTTGATGGTACTTGCACTAAAGCATTACAAGTGTTAAAGTATGTATTGTCTAAATAAACGGGAGCTATCACGATTATCAAGTTCCTCCGAAGCGAGTATAAATTAGCTATAGCTGCCCGTAAAAAGAAATTATAGGCAGAAACGTGGGTAAACCTGGCTATTTCTGTAAAAACTAGGAACAACAAACTCTTCTGGGATACAGTAAATGCACCATTCTTAAAGAACGACGATATTGTTCGTTTATTTCCTCAGATAAATGGGTGACACATTTAACCAGTATCGTTAGCAATAATTGGGAGACCTAGGGGGGTTTGACTTGGAGTTTTGTGAAGCGAGGCCCCCTCCCCTGAATATTATTAATGAAGAGGTTCTCCAGGCCATTCAGGAGAGTGCTGGGGGACGGGTGCCAGGCCCTGATGGCGTCCCAGTAGACATTTTTAAATCTGCACCTAAATTATGGGAACCTATTTTAACTAGAGTGTTTAATTCAGTCGCAATCGATACAATCCCTCCGACATGGGGAGAATCCATCATTGTACCCATATACAAAAAAGAGGACAAAACAGATCCCAAAAATTACCGCCCCATTTCACTCTTAGATACTGCCTTGAAAGTTATGAGTAGGGTTTTTTTAATGAGATGGGAGGAATGGATGCAGGAGTATTCTATCCTAACCCCAGTGCAGTATGGGTTTTGGAAACAACTAGGAACTATTGAACAATGCATTAACCTAGAGGTATTTATCACAAGTATTCTAGGGCAAAGGCAGGTACTTTGTACTTATGCTTTGCCGATTTGAGCAGTGCATTTGATTTAGTAAACCATAATTTACTCTGGCAAACTCTGAAGTCCATGGGAGCTCCTAGGGCAATTGTTGGGTTCCTTTCCCATTTGTATGAGAACCTAATTAGCCAAGTCCGCTTTGGCCCCCAGGGCGAATATTCATCCAAATTCAAAGTAGAGTGGGCACAAGGCAAGGGTGTGTATTAGTGCCAATTTTTTTTCCCCTTATTATTAATGGGGTAGACAACCATTTGCAATCGATACAGGCTGATGCCCGAGGGTGGCTGGTCATCCAATTCCTGTATTGTTATTTGCAACGATGCAGTAGTACTAGCACAGACTGATGGATAGGTTTTCAGATTTCATGACACAAAGGAGAATGATAATTAACAGATCAAAAACATTCACGATGATTTGCGGGTCAAAACAGAAACCTTGCAAAACCTTTTTTAATGATAGAACCCCAATACACACAGTGAACTCCTTCTGCTACCTTGGTATTTTATTTTCGGGAAATGGCACATGGATCCAACATATTTTAAATACCAGAGCCAAAATGAGCAGGGCCAATCAAGGGATTTTTAAATTCTCCTAAAAATTAGGAAATCGGCAACTAAGAAAATGGCAGCCATTTATAAAGCTAAAGGAGTAAGCACAGCCGGCTATTGGGCAGGTCTTTGGGGTTACACTAATAGTTCAGCCCTGCAAACAGAAGAAAACTGTTTCTTAAAACGTTTGTTGTATTTACCATCCTCTGTATCAAATACCATTGCTTATCATGAGGTGGGGCTTCGATTTTTAACAGATTCTTTAATATGTTTATTCTTTTTGATGTATTTTATTGTCTGTACTTTTATGGCTGTTTTTTTAAATAGCTGAATAAAGATTTAAAGAAGAATGAGAAATGGATTATTCAACGCCATGAGTGCTCATTTCAGGTAGTATCCCAGCTACGGAACTCTTGTGGATTACTTGCCCAAGGATCTGAGGGAATTCACGAGAGAACAGGCAAATTAAGCTGATAAGAAAACAGGAAAACTAGGCTGACGAGACTGAGGAATTTGTTCAACTGGTCAGTGAATAATCAAGACCTGGTTAGATACAGTAGAGGAACTTGTGGTTGGCTCTCAACAAGACGAGTGCCTGGAACGGGTTAGAGAAGCCATTGAGTCCACAGGATGGAAATCCGTCATAGCTCTTGTCGACTCCTCATGGAGGTGGTGTGACCCACACCCACCTGACCCCACTGGGCCATTGGCAGCGATCAAATGGGCACAAACTAAAAACTGTCCAATAATGGCCACATGGGCATGGTCAAACTCGTGCCCAGATGGCATCGAAGCACTGAGTCTTGAATAGATGGAAACAGTAAAGAAGAAATATACTATCTGGTTTCTCTTCATGGGGTAACCAAAAGGGCCCAGAAGGGAGAGCTTGTAATGACACGTAAACTTCATGTAGTTGATTGGCCACCCTATGTCCAGCAAGTATTTTGTCTGTCTTTTGTGGCTCACTGCTCATTCCATGTCTGTCACTTAATGAACACGTTTTCAGCCTGTGTTTACATTTTTGCCACACTTTGTGTTACATAAACAACGGTACTTTTTAACTGATTTTATCTCATGTATATCACAATTTACACTATGCTTTTCTACTATGAACATTATTCGACCCCTCTATTGTAGGTCCATCTGCTGTGGACACCATAAAGGATAAAACAAAGGTGGAGGGACTCAAAAGTAAATATGGAGATGGGGATGAAGGAGAGGTGCAGATCACTGAAAGAAGTTGGAATACCCAACATACTACAGGAAACAGAAAAATGGGCAGAGATTGCGTTTGAAGAGACTCTTTCTGTATTATTATTGGAATCGAAAGAAAAATTCTGCTTTTGTTATTGTTTTCAAAATTATTTGAGAGGTTTATAATTGCCCACGGACTTTCCAAGTGGCACTCCTGTCACTCAACATATATGTAAGACTCTTCCTGGTAGACACACTAGCATTCTCATGTCCCTCTCAGGAACTAGTTTCGGTTCAAAGGGCTCGCCCTCCTTAACCACAAATCACTCAGCCGTGAACAAAAGCAAAGGCATTTGTTGTCGCATGTGAAGCAAATAAAGAGCTGCTATTGCACATAGTAATTAATAAAACGACGAATTTCCAAAATAAAGTTATACAAGGAAAAACCTGGCTCATAAGAGTTAGGCAAATTCGACCGCAATCCTTAAATGAGTCATTTGTGTGGACAAGCTAATAAAGTCCTAAAAATATGCATTTCATGATAATTTTTCAGCCGATGCACAAAAAACATTTTGGGTCTGAAAAAGGAAAATAACACAACCAAAATGTGACCCGCCCGACAGAACAAAGGAGAGCTTTACGTCAGGTTACAGAACAAAAAGACTCTTGTTCATAAAGTTTTTGCGGCTGCAAATCCTGCGGATCAGAAAACCACAGGATTTGCATCTGGTAAATGCTATGTTGCAATTTACAAAAGTTTCTTTGAGAAACAGAAGCAGGATTCTGATTCACAAAGTAAATTGTGCGACCCACTGAAATCTGCAAACAGGGAACATGAAAGGGGCATCACTTACTGATTTACAAGTTGTAATAAAATATATTAATGGTTTGCAATTCTAATGGCAGCAACGCGAGTTAGGGTGGTAACAGATTTGCAAACAAGCATTTACAATGCAACGGTCTCGCCTTTGCCAAACTTAGAGCTATTGGCATTGTAAATGACAATATTTTTATTTATGTGTCTATCGCATCACCACAGCATCACTCAGCACCACCACAGCATCACTCAGGGGCACCACAACATCACTATGCGCTACCACAGCATCACTCGTCGCTACCACAGTATCACTCATCACCACAGCATCACTCGTCGCCACCACAGCATCACTCGTCGCCACCACAGCATCACTCGTCGCCACCACAGCATCACTCGTCGCTACCACAGCATCACTCGTCGCAACCACAGCATCACTCAGCGCCACCACAGCATCACTCAGCGCCTCCACAACATCAATCTGTGCAACCATTCAACAATAACTGGTTCAAATATGTTCTCTCAATGTTTCAAGCTTTATTACAAATGTCACAAAAAAATGTTAATATTTCACTTCTGTTCTTGGATTTCCGTCACAATAAAATACACTGAACATAATCTTCACAAAAGTTATTTACAAAAGTTTAAGCTATTGCCATTATAACTTACAATAACTTTTATTTAAGTATTAATTGATAAAAAAACAACAAATGCAATTGTTATTTGTAATATCAATACATCTAAATCACGTAAATACAACACATATTGCATTACAAAGGCTATAGGTGTCACATTTGCGAAAGTTATAACTATTGGCATTGTAAATGACAAAGCTATTAATTTAGCTATTTTCAAAACCAACACATAAATAAAAAATGTGTCATTTACAATACCAATAGCTCAAACTTTCCTAATGTGAGACCTATTGCATTGCAAAGGCTTGTTTATTTTATTTTTTAACACCTGCTTTCCCCTGGCCTCCCCCTTCCCGTCCCTGCCCCCACCCTCTACCTCTGATCCCTGCTGGCTGCCGACGGTCTCTCTGCCTACCATAGTACTTTCTCTGTGCTCCGGAAATGGTAGGGAAAAGAAGATATATTTGGATTTCAGTTAGCCAATCCTGCAGCAGCACACTTGCATCTCCAGTCCCGAACATGCCAATAGACCAGATTCAGGCCTCAAAAGGAGTCAATAGACAAAAAAACATTTTTGTAAATCTCCCACTTACCTTTCTAAAATGTTGGAATGTATGCAATTGGCCCTATTCAGGAAGATTGCCTCTGCTTCAATAAAGGTCAGCGGGAACATACGGAAAAATACATTCTTCCGGATATTATTGTTCAAAATCTCTCACTTTCCGGCTCTGAAATGTTGGCATGCATACTTACACTATGAGCCGTGACATTGCAACTTAGAACGGAAAATGAAAATTAGAGGGGGGCAGAAAGTTGTATGAGGCAGCACAGATATCCGATGGTTAGTTTATAATTTTTGAGCGGAAAAGCAATTCTGTCAACACTTTCTGTATTTCGTAAACGCCCTTTAGACAGGGAACACACGTGTTCTCGGTTTTGCTCACGGACACACCCTTTGGTGTCGCTACGCCAGCCCGCAGCGCGTGCATTGTGAAAGTCGAGCGCGTGCACCGAACGGCAAGGGCAGTGCACGGAAAGTGTAAAAAAGTTGGAAGGTGACTGCGCCGCTACGTCTCCTGCATGGCAGTGCTCACTCGAAGGGGCCGCGAGGGGAGCTGCGCCGTGCAGGAAGGAGCGCCCTAGAGCCACCAGCTTTGCACCCCAGCCGGCGGTTTCCCCTCACTGGAGCCTGTCAGTATGAAGATCGAGTTCGCCCCCTTGAACATCTCCCTGTCCCGTAGGCTCCAGACCGCCACCGTCTTCCAGTGGGTCTTTTCGTTCCTGCTGCTAGGTACAGTCTGTCTTTTAGGAGCACGCTTATCGCATTTACCTTTTAAAAACAAAGCTGGCACGCGTGCATATCAGTGGGAGGGAGAAGTGTAAGTAAGCTCGCATTGTTTACACGGAGCACGTGTTGCAATGTATTATGTTGTTGAAATCACTTTAGGAGATGCGAGAAAGAGTAGTTTATTAGCATTTAGATTACAGCATGAAAAGGACCCCCCCAACCAGCGCGTGCTCTGCTTCATGCGACTACTGCTAACGTTTGTTGTGGTGATGCAATAGGTTGGGTGGTAGAGTGTGGGCGGTAGAGTGTGGGCTTTTGAGTGGTACAGTGGTAGAGTGAGGACAGTTAGATTGAGGGCAGATAGAGTGAGGGCGTTAGTTGTAGAGTGATGCTGGTAGATTGTGGGCTATTGAGTATTGGAGTGTTAGTGAGGGCGTTAGAGTGAGGGCTGTGGATTGGTAGAGTGGACAACAGAATGAACGATTTTGGGCGTGTAAACTATAATAGTAATAAGTAAATAAATATAATATGCACCCGAAATGTTTGCATAGCAAACAATGTACGAGTTTGGGTACTTAAACAATGCGGGACGGAACTACATGGAAGAGGAGAGATGCGTGGGCAGAGAGAAGCCTGTGAGAACGCGCCGCGGAGATCAAAGAAAACTCTAACGCCCATATAAAGAGGAAGGAGGTGGTCTGCCTTGTGAGTTTAATACGTGTGGCAACTGAGGGAGAGCGCGGCGCGCGCTGGAGAGGGAGGGGGTGGGATGCCTAGTGAGTTTAATGCATGTGGCAACAGAGTGAGAGCGTGGCGCTTTGGCGCCACCACATTTTTAGACCGCCACTTCCACGTGCACTTTGTTAATTTGTTAATCCAAGTTATACCAAAAAGTATGGCCAAAACACCTAGCACCAACAGGCATTTCCCCCCCCCCCCCCCCCCTAAAACAAAAATAAAGAAAAAAAATGTTGCCTTTTGGAAACGCTTTGACACTGTAACGTTTGTGTTTAAATTTAAATGTCGAAAAGGCACCTACTGACATCGTAAAAAGGCAGTGTGTGAGGGTGAATTGTATGAGGGTACAGTGTGAGTGTGTAATGGTGCGGGATGTGTGTGTGCACGGGTTGTAAGTGTGCAGTGTGTGTGCATTTGTTAATTCAAGTAAAAAAAAAAATTAAGGCAAAAACACATAGCACCAACAGGCATCCCCCCACTAAAAGAAAAATAAAGAAAAAAAAATAATGTTGCCTTTTGGAAACGCTTTGCCCCTGTAACAGTTGTGTTTAAATTTAAATGTCGAAAAGGCACCTACTGACATCGTAAGAAGGCAGTGTGTGAGGGCGAATTGTATGAGGGCACAGTGTGAGTGTGTAATGGTGCGGGATGTGTGCGTGCATGGGTTGTAAATGCGCAGTGTGTGTGGCCTAAAATACTGTGAGTGGGTAATGTGTGAGAGAGAAGTAAAATGAGGGCGGTTTGTGAGAAGGGGTCAGTGTGGTATGTGTGAGGGGTGCAGTGTGTGTGTGGTGTTTGGGTGTCCCTGAGTGATGTGGTGGTGTCCCTGAGTGGTGTCGTGGTGTCCCTGAGTGTTGTGGTGGTGTCCCTGAGTGATGTGGTGGTGTCCCCAAGTGATGCAGTGGTGTCCCAGAGTGATGTGGTGGTGTCCCTGAGTGATGTGGTGGTGTCCCTGAGTGATGTGGTGGTGTCCCTGAGTGGTGTGGTGGTGTCCCTGAGTGATGTGGTGGTGTCCCTGAGTGGTGTGGTGGTGTCCCTGAGTGGTGTGGTGGTGTCCCTGAGTGATGTGGTGGTGTCCCAGAGTGATGTGGTGGTGTCCCTGAGTGATGTGGTGGTGTCACTGAGTGATATTGCGTTGGCCCTGAGTGAAGTTGTGCTGTTCCTGAGTGATGTGGGGGTGTCCCAGAGTGATGTGGTGTTGTCCCACAGTGATGTGGTATTGTCCCTGAGTGATGTGTTGGTATCTGTGAGTGATGTTGTGTTGCCAATGAGCGATGTGGTGGTGTCTGTGAGTGATGTGGTGGTGTCCCTGAGTGATGTGGTGGTGTCCCTGAGTGATGTGGTGATGTCCTTGAGTGATGTGGTGGTGTCCCTGACTGATGTGGTGGTGTCCCCGACTGATGCGGTGGTGTCCCAGAGTGATGTGGTGGTGTTCCTTAGTGATTTGGTGGTGTCCCTGAGTAATGTGTTGGTGTCCTTGAGTGGTGTGGTTGTGTCCCTGAGTGGTGTGGTGGTGTCCCAGAGTGATGTGGTCGTGTCCCTGAGTGAGGTGGTGGTGTCCCTGAGTGATATGGTGGTGTCCCTGAGTGAGGTGGTGGTGTCCCTGAGTGATGTTTTGGTGTCCCTGAGTGATGTGGTGGTGTCCCTGAGAGATATGGGGGTGTCCCTGAGTGATGTGGTGGTGTCCCTGAGTGGTGTGGTGGTGTCCCTGAGTGGTGTGGTGGTGTCCCTGAGTGATGTGGTGGTGTCCCTGAGTGATGTGGTGGTGTCCCCGAGTGATGTGGCTGTGTCCCAGAGTGATTTGGTGGTGTCCCTGAGTGATGTGGTGGTGTCCCTGAGTGATGTGGTGGTGTCCCTGAGAGATATGGTGGTGTCCCTGAGTGATGTGGTGTGTCCCTGAGTGATGTGGTGGTGTCCCTGAGTGATATGGTGGTGTCCCTAAGTGATGTGTGGGGGTGTCCCTGAGTGATGTGGTGGTGTCCCTGAGTGGTGTGGTGGTGTCCCTTAGTGATGTGGTGGTGTCCCTGAGAGATGTGGTGGTTTCTCAGAGTGATGTGGTGATGTCCCTGAGTGATGTGGTGGTGTCCCTGAGTGATGTGGTGGTGTCCCTGAGAGATGTAGTGGTGTCCCTGAGAGATGTGATGGTGTCCCTGAGTGATGTGTGGGGGTGTCCCTAAGTAAGCATGGGCGAATTTTGCGAATTCGCGATTTGCGAATTTGCGGATTTGCGAATTCGCGATTCGCAAAATTTGCGAATTTGTGCGAATTTGCAGATTTTTGTTTTTTTGCCTGTTCGCGGGTTTTTTGCGTGTTCGCGGGGATTTTTGCGTCTTCGCGAGCCGCTTGCATAGCGAAGTTACCCATGCAATCGTTTATGGGAGAGGGAGAGAGAGATAGATATATAGATAGATAAATAGATAGAAAGAGAGAGAAAGAGAGGGAAAGAGAGAGGGAGAGAGAGAACGAGAGAAAGAAAGAGAGGCCGGATCTCTGAAGGGCCAGATTCCTGAGTTGCCCCTACAGAACATACAGCTTTTTATTTTTAGCAAAATGCATATGAAAATTGTGCTGTAAAGGTCTCTTTTAGTTTAACCCCTCCTGACAACTCAAAATGGGTGTATTTGCCATCCTCTCCCTTCTTCCTGTTTTTTATATCTGTAAGTGCTTCCTGATGAGGTTTAATTCCTTGGACAGGTGCCTCGTTGCCTACTTGTAACTATTCTCTGACCCTGCTTCAAGGGTCAGAGCAGGGTCAGAGAATAGTTGCAAGTAGGCAACGAGGTGCCAGGAAGCAATTAGCAGCAGGTGTCCAAGTTGAAGTTAATTTGTTTGTAACCCTTTTGTAAAAGGTTACAAAGAAATTAGGTTCAACTTTTGCACCTGCTGTTTTAACCCTTGCTTGGCTGAAAATTCGTCCCCGCTGATTCGCGGATTTTACCGCGATTTCGCGAGATTCGCGGATCGCGAAATCGCGGAAAATCAGCAAATTTGCCCGCGAAACGGATTTTACGCCCACCCTTATCCCTAAGTGATGTGTGTGGGTGTCCCTGAGTGATGTGTGGGGGTGTCCCTGAGTGATGTTGTGGTTTCCCTGATTGATGTTGTATTTTCCCTGATTGATGTATTGGTGTTTCCCTGAGTGATGTAGGGGTGTCCCTGAGTGGTGTGGGTGTGTCCCTGATGTGGTGGTGTCCCAGAGTGATGTGGTGGTGTCCCTGAGTGATGTGGTGGTGTTCCTGAGTGGTGTGGTGGTGTCCCTGAGTGATGTGGTGGTGTGCCCGAGTGATGTGGCTGTGTCCCAGAGTGATTTGGTGGTGTCCCTGAGTGATGTGGTGGTGTCCCTGAGTGATGTGGTGGTGTCCCTGAGAGATATGGTGGTGTCCCTGAGTGATGTGGTGGTGTCCCTGAGTGGTGTGGTGGTGTCCCTGAGTGATGTAGTGGTGTCTCTGAGTGATGTGGTGTGTCCCTGAGTGATGTGGTGGTGTCCCTGAGTGATATGGTGGTGTCCCTAAGTGATGTGTGGGGGTGTCCCAGAGTGATGTGGTGGTGTCCCTGAGTGAGGTGGTGGTGTCCCTGAGTGATGTGGTGGTGTCCCTGAGTGAGGTGGTGGTGTCCCTGAGTGATGTTTTGGTGTCCCTGAGTGATGTGGTGGTGTCCCTGAGAGATATGGGGGTGTCCCTGAGTGATGTGGTGGTGTCCCTGAGTGGTGTGGTGGTGTCCCTGAGTGGTGTGGTGGTGTCCCTGAGTGATGTGGTGGTGTCCCTGAGTGATGTGGTGGTGTCCCTGAGAGATATGGTGGTGTCCCTGAGTGATGTGGTGTGTCCCTGAGTGATGTGGTGGTGTCCCTGAGTGATATGGTGGTGTCCCTAAGTGATGTGTGGGGGTGTCCCTGAGTGATGTGGTGGTGTCCCTGAGTGGTGTGGTGTTGGCCCCGAGTGACGTTGGGCCCGATTTACAGAATGAACTTAAGACTAAATCCTAAACTTACTACAATTTGGTATTCACAGTATGCACTTACTACTATCTGGTATTCACAGAATGCACTTACTACTTTCGGGATTCACAGAATGAATTTACTACTTTCGGGATTCACAGAATGAACTTACTACTTTTCGGGATTCACAGAATAGACTTACGACTGCTAACTTTACGTCCGCCGCCGGGCCGTAATTTCTGCCACTGGGCCGGATTTTACGGCACTTTGGCAGACTTTACGGCAAATTATCGTAGACTCCGATTACACGCCGTAAAGTACGATTACGGGCCGTAAATTACGATTACGGGCCGTAAATTACGATTACGGGCCGTTTGTCATGTTAGCCAAGAGGAAACACCTGGCCAAGGTCCACCCATCCCCCACCATTGATCAGCTGACTCACAGCAGCCAATCCCAGCCCTGCAGCATGTATGAATGCAGAGCAGACACAAGCAATCCCTTTTCAGGATGTCACTGAACGTGTTTGTAGCACTACCCCTTGCCATGCGGCAAAACTACTTGAGGAGGAGGAGGGGGAGCGCAGAGAGGACCTACAGGCAGAGGATCAACCTATGTGGAATGTCCAGCCAGGATGTAAGGGCCAGGTACCGTTTCCCACCTGAAGTAATCCTGGAAATGGTATGTGAGTGGGAGCAGGAACTTGACTCTGTGACCTAATGCTCACATGCAATACCAGCATACCTCAAGATCCTTTCTGCCCTCCACTTCTTTGCTACTGGGTCCTTCCAAAGGGTCACCAGTGACCATTTGGGCATTTCCCAGGCGAGCCAGTCGCGGTGCCTGCATCAGGTACTGAGATGCATCACTGATAGAGCCCCCAACTACATCAAAATGCCATATGCACTGGCCATGAGACAAAGGGCAGCAAGAGATTTTTATCTCCTTGCACAATTCCCACGTGTGCTGGGTGCAATTGATTGCACCCATGTGGCCCTTCAGCCACCCCGCCACATTGCACACATCTTCTGCAACAGACACAGATGGTATTCCATCAATGTTCAAGCAGTCTGTGATGGCAGTGGAAGGTTAATCAATGTGCATGCAGCTTCCCCGGCAGTACACATGACAGCTTCATATTCCGCATGTCACCTCTTGCTCGGCGTATGGCTGCTGGAGAATTTGGTAACATGTGGCTACTGGGTAAGTACCAAGCACTGAAAATGAGTGATATGCGTCATTGAAATGTCTGAATGCCCCCCAATAGTAACGATTGTACAATAAGAAACATGGCCCAACAGACACTGCATGTATGAACGTATAGATCATGTTCTGTGAAAGTCAAAGAGTGAAATGTTAACAACTGCCCATTCTTCCCTCCTCAGGCGACGCTGGGTATGCACTCTCTCCACATCTCCTCACCCCTTACAGGCGTGCTAACACTGTACCTCAGCGTAGGTACTATAGGGCACACATACGTACTCGAGCCATCATCGAGCGCACTTTTGGTCTGTTGAAGTCGCGATTCAGATGTCTCGACCGTACAGTGGGTGTGCTTCTGTACTCCCCAGTAGTCGTGTGCAAGATCATACTAGCCTGTTGTGTTTTGCACAACATTGCTCTAATGCTTGGCTTACACATGCCTCTCGACCCTCGACTAGCTCTGAATGTGGGAGACCGGCGTCAGGGCATGCAAGTCCGTGATCAGCTCGTTGCTACGTATTTCGCATGAGCAACCTGTAGTGCCACGGACAACATGTGGTTTGCTGTCTGTTGTCAATGATTAAATGTGGACAGACACAACAGTGTCCATAAATCCCACCCTGAGATGACTTTGCAAACCACACTAACTGCATGCAAATCACAGCTGCTGACAGAAGTCAAAAGGTGGATTGTGCCTCAGGTCAAGTGCCCATGTCAGCGATCAGCGTAGTGGACATCCCTTAAACAAACTATTCACGCTGATGACAAACAATATATGTCCTGAGAGACATACCTGGACCTCATAAGGATGGGTCACCAAATCACAAAAGGTTGCATACTCAGGCCTTTGACCACTAGAGAATTGACTCCCCCACAAATGATGGGCCCAGAATGTGAGTGATGATGTCATGGTAGAATCATGCACCATGGGTCAGATTTACAATAAGAGTAGCATCTCTGCATATCAGCAGGGATGCCCCAGTAATTGTGCCTCACAGCAGACATCACTTGCGCCATCATGGCTGTGCCGCATTTACAAAGCTGTGCGCTGTGGGCCAAGTATAGACAGAAGCGTGAAGCATATTGTGGTAAATATTTAATTACCGTCCTAATTTCTATGCAGGTAAGTACTTAAAATAAAATAACTCAATCGGAAAGAAAGACGCAGAGTCCGTGGTGTTAGAGTTCTTAGGGGTTTTATTCCTTAAAAAGGAATGGTTCTCGAACCGGATATCGGGTTCCTGACACCACTGGGGTTCAGGAAGGGATAGAGCGTACTTTATTGATAATACATAACTTTTATACTTAAAGCACATAATGGAAACCAATACAGAAGGCGTAACAGCTGAGAGAAACAAGATAAGAGCACACACGTGTTAGCAATACGTAATCAGAAGGCGTGAACTAGGCGTGAACACAGAGATGTGTGCTAGAAAACGTCACATGAAAGCGTCACAAGTGGGTGGGTACATAGCAGAATCTTGCAATGTCAGCAGAAATCTGAGGTCTGGATGCGCGCGCAGCTGCATGACGTGTAATTGACGTGAAACTGGAGGGTGCAGGGGACTTGACATTTACACTAGAGGAAAGAGACAGAAGTCTGGCATGTCAGATCAACTCGTTCCTATATCATATCTGATATCTGATGTTTGGGAACCATATTATCTAGAAGGAAAGGTCTCTTGGGCAGAGGCTATCCTATACTTGACTATGAATACGTGCATATGTGCCTACGTGTCTGAGTGTAAAGCGAGGGGGCCATGGGCCTACCATGGTAACGGGAGCTGTGAATTACTTGTCTGGAGACAGAAAGGCCGGGCCCTTTGCTCTGCAGCTGAGGGGTTGTTTATCTATTCTGCTGGACTGGAATGTGTTTTCGGGAAGCTGAGCTTGGCTATACTGATAATGTGAAGGTAAAATACTGTCTTTGGCAGGCAAGCAGGCCAAGCCAGGCTCCGCTCGCCTCGCAGGGAGTAGGACAGAGTTCACGGGGGGCATCCCACGCTGCAGTTTCAGGAGGCAGAGATGACTTTGAGAAGAGGCTCGATGACAGAAAACAGGGCCTAGCTCGCACAGAGCCAGAAATACGTGAAAGTGCACCATACAAAGACAGTGGCACGGCATACTTAGGAACGGAATATCCGACCCATTCAGGCTGGATCTGAAAGAGGACATGTTAACGTTGGACGCAAATGTATTTGCGTCTTCATAGCTGGCACAGGAGGGAAGTTACATGTGCGGGGAATGAGATTTTGATACCCTTTTTGATCACTTAGATACTAATCTCATTCATCAATTTGGATCGATTGTTTTCTGTCATTGAGTAAAAGACAACCCCCGCATAGGTTAAATTAACCCCATAAACTGACGCAACTCTGAAGGACCACTTACGACTGATGAAGTTTTAAGATTTTATATAAAATCAGAATTAAGTGCATATACAATCCTCTCAGGATCAGATTCAATAAGTATACAAAAGAATACAATTAAAGTCAATTCAAATCAGCAGATTAAAGCATCGACACAATATGGTCCCGTTGCGTCATCTACAAAAAGAATAAACAAGTTAGTTCTGTCCCTACTCTATACTAGGTGACATCCCTACTTCGCAAGTTCCTTACCTAAAAAGGTGTCAGAAGTTTGACTTCCAAAGAAGTTCAAACTCTCTTAACCCCTAATGGTAATTTATCGAGAAGCAGTACCCTCTCTGCCTACCCATCCGCTCTCTAAGGGTCCTCGGCCTACTGCTCTCTTGCGCTCTGTTCTTTCTCTCTGACTTCTCAGGACATCTGCTCAAGTCATCTGCGCTATCTTCTAACTTGCCTCTCCTCGCTGTTCTCGCTATCTTCTCCCCGGGGTGCTGTCCCTAAAATACACAATCACAGTATGGGTGGAACGCCCCTTCGACGCCCACCACGTACTTTCCCCATAATGTCATTTCTAGCTCTTTCCATGGCTTCATCTCTTCGCGTCGTCCGTTAAGTTGACCCTTCTCCTTAGACGCCATCTTCGTCTTCTTGCTGGTGACTTCATTGACATTTCATTTGACACTTTCGGAGCAAAAGTCTATCACCTCAGCAGAACTCTACTCTTTACGACTGTATTCGTAACCTTAGTTGGTCCTGTGAATGGTCGTTTCAAAACAAGACTCAAATTCCAAGCGCCTCTTATCACGTTTAGGCCATAAACTTCGTCCAGCATTGTCACCTTAAATCTAGCAAGACCCTAGACTCTTGTCTCGCACATTCAGATCAAGGCTATTCACGACTCCTGTGAGCCCACTAAATTACATACAGCGGACTACACTCCTGCGAACCCTTGGTCAGTTAGGTTAAAATCACATATGACCTAAACCCTTCTAACATTCCTACAACTTCTTCGACACAGTATAACCTTTAACACCCATTTATATATAATCAAATTTAGCAAAGCGTTTGCTTATAAGTGAATACATTTTACATATAATGCAACATTTATTTCTCGTGCTTACATCGTGTTATACATGTTCTGCACATTTCTTCGTTTTACATTTCTTCTCTCGCCGCTTTCTCCGTTTAGCATTACACACGTATATGAATTCTACTTTTGCACGTTCTTCTGTTCGTAAGCTTTTCTATACATTTCTACATTAGCCCACTATGTATACGGGCCTCTAAATTCTAATGCATCTCAGAGTAAATACAAATACATTACTTATTATTCATGTTACATCGGCTAACTTTATACTACAAGTGTTAACTTCACGTTATAGATTCTTCATTTATGCGATATGCTTGTGAATATGGTTCATACATATTTTTTATTCAAATTGCGCTCTCTCAGTTCCCCCCTTTGATGACCTCTAGGAGTCATCACTAAATGCAATTTGAATACCACCTTACACGGAACTAGTTACAATATTCCCTCTTTTTATCGTTTTGAGAGCTCTTAAACTCTTGTACTGTTGATCTTGCAAAGCAGCTAATCTTCTTTCTTGCTCTCTCATGGATCTTTGTAACCGGTTCGACCTATACCATTTGTAAAATTTAACTAACCCTAATAATGTGATTATGCAAATCAATACTATCAATATAGGTTTTAATATATACCACACAATGCTTTTACCAAGGTTGGCAAACCAATTTCCAACCTTTCCTACTCCATGACCTACTTTCTCCCAAACATTTGTTTTTGATAAATCTTCGATTTCTTTATGTATCTGTGTAATGTTCCGTATAACTTTCTCAAGTGGTTTTGAATTGTCTGGAATGTAAGTACAACATTCTTGGACCTTCAAAGCCTTGCAGACTCCGCCCTCTTTTGCTAGCAGTACATCTAAAGCAAGTCGGTTCTGAAGAACCATTGCTCTAATCGACTGCATCTCTCCTTCTACCAACATTAATGACCTTGCAGTACTTGCAGATAATCTATCTACAACTGTAGCTAGTCTCCTGATCTTAACATCGTTAAGTATTAAACCTAACATAGGAAACATTGCTCCAAATATGTCTCCAACTACTTCTGCATCTCCTATTTCCCTTTTCTCTCTTGTCGAAGCCTTTCCTTCTATGATCGCTAAATCCTTTGCATGATATATTTTGGGGAAGACAATTGCCAAGTAACACGAACCATACCAATTGTCAGGCAGTTTTACATAGGCATTTCTTCCACACACAAAATATACATTCGGAATAGCTTGCATCCCCTTCATGAAATCTTTCGTATAGTACTCTAACCTAAAAGCATGTTCGCAATTTACTTCACCTACAAATACACTCTCATAATATGTCTTGCTTCGAGTTAAACATAACTTTCCTTTCTGCGTTCTATCCAAAGCTATTGGACCATTGCTACCCTTCTTCTTGTGTGCTTTTTCTTCTTCGGTCCAATCTGTTTTCCATTGTCCTGACATTTTTAGAATCTTCTGCCTTCTGTATCTGTCATCTACTTGTCCTATGAACTTTTTCTCTACTTCTGACACTTTGCAAGTCAGATTATTTCTGCGTGCATATGAAGTATCTAGTGTATCCCAAGGAAGAAAGAACTTGGCTAATCGATCTTCCTTTTTGTAATAGTCCCATTTATTCATTTGTTTATAATTCGGAACTTCAGGCAGTACCGAATCATAGTTTGAAAAGTAGTACTCAAATCCTTCTCTACCATAAAATATACTGAGCAGTAAACTACATGTTATCCCATATGTCAGTGGGAGATGATGATATCTGATGCCTTCGTCTACGGAAGCCGGCAATTGCATACATACATAGCATTCTTTGGCCTCCATGGCATCGATATACTCATACAATAGCTTGGCATATGCATTTGACCTAAAATTTCCCTGTGACTCATCTACGTGTAACCTACGAGCTTCTTTTGCCAGTAACGTCTTTTCATGGATGACATTGCTCTCCTCCTTCTTCCCAACAAGAGCAGGTTTCAAAGTCGTTACAGGCTTTACATCTGTTGACTCTTTTTCACTTGCATGTCCTACCATGTATGACGTGGTAACTACTGTAATAATAAGAAAAATTACTACTGCTATTAGTGTACCTATTATGCATTTTGCTTTTCGGTTTGGGTTGCCGTTCTCCATGTTATCAAACAGCATAGCTCCTTCTTTTGCGAAGAAAAGTTTTCCTTGCAAGTCTTTATTTTCTTTATTTGCTTTCTCAGTCTGTAAAGTGCTCTTTATCAACAAAGTCTCTTTACACAACAATGTCTTTTTATCTTCAGTAACAGACAACCCTAACCCTTCTCCGTCCTCTAAATGTAATCCCTAATTTTATTCTTCTTTCCACTCGGCGCTAGGTTATCTTCTTCTTTATAGCTTAAACACAAAAGTCTTTATGCATCTACAATTATTCTCGTACCTGCAGCTTTAATAACATGTTCCAATAATTCCAAACGAATGACTTTTTCTTCTCGTTCTGGTATTTGATGACCAAAAGTTGGAAACTGTAATCGATTTAGCACTAGATCTTTGATCCGACTTAGGTATGGGGGTATGGGAAGTGTGAAAGTCAGTAACCCCTCAGTCTCGAGTCCAGGCGTCAACATCCATATCTCCACTGCCACAAATGGATCGAGATCGATCACTTTCACTTCTTTCACTCTCCCAGATTTCTGTCCCCAAGACATCTGCTAGATAAGTCCACTCTGGGGTGGCGTACCTTCTGCAGGGCACACGTACCCTTCTTGATCTTCTTGGACTCTCAGAACCTGAATCTGTAGTTTAATTACCGTCCTAATTTCTATGCAGGTAAGTACTTAAAATAAAATAACTCAATCGGAAAGAAAGACGCAGAGTCCGTGGTGTTAGAGTTCTTAGGGGTTTTATTCCTTAAAAAGGAATGGTTCTCGAACCGGATATCGGGTTCCTGACACCACTGGGGTTCAGGAAGGGATAGAGCGTACTTTATTGATAATACATAACTTTTATACTTAAAGCACATAATGGAAACCAATACAGAAGGCGTAACAGCTGAGAGAAACAAGATAAGAGCACACACGTGTTAGCAATACGTAATCAGAAGGCGTGAACTAGGCGTGAACACAGAGATGTGTGCTAGAAAACGTCACATGAAAGCGTCACAAGTGGGTGGGTACATAGCAGAATCTTGCAATGTCAGCAGAAATCTGAGGTCTGGATGCGCGCGCAGCTGCATGACGTGTAATTGACGTGAAACTGGAGGGTGCAGGGGACTTGACATTTACACTAGAGGAAAGAGACAGAAGTCTGGCATGTCAGATCAACTCGTTCCTATATCATATCTGATATCTGATGTTTGGGAACCATATTATCTAGAAGGAAAGGTCTCTTGGGCAGAGGCTATCCTATACTTGACTATGAATACGTGCATATGTGCCTACGTGTCTGAGTGTAAAGCGAGGGGGCCATGGGCCTACCATGGTAACGGGAGCTGTGAATTACTTGTCTGGAGACAGAAAGGCCGGGCCCTTTGCTCTGCAGCTGAGGGGTTGTTTATCTATTCTGCTGGACTGGAATGTGTTTTCGGGAAGCTGAGCTTGGCTATACTGATAATGTGAAGGTAAAATACTGTCTTTGGCAGGCAAGCAGGCCGAGCCAGGCTCCGCTCGCCTCGCAGGGAGTAGGACAGAGTTCACGGGGGGCATCCCACGCTGCAGTTTCAGGAGGCAGAGATGACTTTGAGAAGAGGCTCGATGACAGAAAACAGGGCCTAGCTCGCACAGAGCCAGAAATACGTGAAAGTGCACCATACAAAGACAGTGGCACGGCATACTTAGGAACGGAATATCCGACCCATTCAGGGTGGATCTGAAAGAGGACATGTTAACGTTGGACGCAAATGTATTTGCGTCTTCATAGCTGGCACAGGAGGGAAGTTACATGCACTTTAAGCTCGTACATGGAGACGGTGGGGTACACGTTAGGGAACATTTCTTGACCATAAAATTTATATTTCCTCAATATGCTGTCATAAAGGTGAAGCACCACTGGAGTTGGGTCGCAAGCGAAACGCAGCTCCAGCAAGGCAAGCGGCGAGCCGATGCCCAACATGCTGCATCAATTCTCAGGCCTCCTACAAGCAGGTGCAGGGTTGGGACGCAGCATGGCCATGAAAATGACTGAGTGTAATTTTGTACATTCCACGCTGCCACTGTTCGGAGGCGTATGTGTGCTGGAACGCCCCCCCCTGTGCAGGAACGCACAACTGCAGTGCAGGGCCTTACAATATGACACATTTCACAGATGCGTCACGTTGAAGATACCCCACAGCATGGAGTTGGCGTAGCGCTGCTGCGCCACTAAACTCACGCTACTGTGGCGCAATTGGGGCACACAGGGGTCGTATAGCTGCCCCCATATGTATCCGACAAATCCACACTTCTCCACACCAATGTTACATAACACTTCATTCAACTCTGATACTCAGTACTCAATATGAACTACATGTCCCATAATGCAAAGTATGAGAATAGGAAAGTGGGATGGATGTTGTCAGCCCCCTACCCCCTGTCAGTGCATACATGACATGAAATGAACTGTTCCCCTTTTTGATACATAATCATGAATCACACCTGCATTGTCCTTTCACTTTCCCCTACATCAGAACAACAGGATGGCAGTGGATTTGTTTACTGATTGTGGATGGCCCAGGATGAATAAAAAATGGCTGCAAAATACTTCCTGTGATGTATTTCCTGTCTCCCACTACCTGTATAACATTTCCTGTATGAAATAATGTGTTCCGGGTCATTTTTGCAAGTTACGGCGCTAAATCGTAGTTTCCGGTGGCGTATCGTAATGCGCGTGCGCGTAAACGACGCTCCGGAACCGGAAACCACGAATTCGGGCCGTAAATTACGAAAACAAACTAGAACACATCATTGCATACAGGCAAGGTAATACATGAAGTGGGAGACAGGAAATACATTACAGGAAGTACTTGGCAGCCATTTTGTGGTCATTCTGAGTCATCCTCTATCACTGATCAGATCCTCAGGCATCCTGCTGCTCTCATCTGACCAATTTCCCCATAATGGCTGAGGAATATGAGGAGAGAGCCCCCCCTTTCTCAGACAGGGAATTGGACATCTTGGTAGAGGGGGTGCTGGAGAAATTCCCTCAGCTATATGGGGACCCTGAGCACCAGCTGAGCCCTGCAGCCCGGGGCAGGCTATGGGCCAACATCGCCGAGCGCTGCAGTGCGAGTGTCCACCAGGAGGGCTAGGGCGTGCCGCAAGCGCTGGGAGGACCTGAAGCGGTGGGCCCGTCACAAGGCTACGGAGCTGGCTGGCCTGTCCTCCCAGCACCATGTACATCGTCCTCGCCTCTCACCACTGTACAGGAGGGTCCTGTGAGCAGCGTGGCCAACCCTCCATGCTCAGCTGGAGGAGCACGAGCAGCATAGACCTAGTAAGTACATCATATGCAATATGAGTCTGGGAGTATGATGTGAGTGAAACAGTGCTGTACCATTGTGTGTCCCATGCCTCCATTTGCCAATTCCATGTCCAAGCAGCAGTCACCAAGTTTCTAGAGGCACACTGTGGCATATGGACTATACAGGCCAGCGTGCAGTTTGGGAGTCGTAATTTTCTCATGACAACTGGGTAAATGAGCCACACTCATGCATCCATATTGAATTCTGCTCTGCCAGAACCACTACAATTGTACCAAGTCTATCATAACGGATGTGTGCATTGGATGAGCGATGGTACAGAGACTGTCCAGTCTGCACATGGCAGGCCATAGGGGATTGGATGTTGTGATTAGCATTGCACCTGTAGCGTTGTGTTCCAATTGAGACAGATCATCATGTGCCTTGGAGTCAAGACAGATATTGAGATCCTTGCATCACTCACAAGTTTTCATAGGTCTGCAAGGTGTGTCCACTGACAGACGTCTCACCCTCAGTGGCCTGTATGACATTTTACATGTACAGGTAGCTGTCACAACCGCCCACCACTGTTCAGCGGTGTACTGCACTACCTTGTTAGTCAAGTAAGCCACTATGTGGCACTGGATTGTCCGAAGATGTGTGGGGACATCAAAAGGTTAGACACACAATCTAGCTAGAGGAGTACTCCAGACCCCACGTGGATGTGTGACCCACATTTGTCTTGTCCCATACAATGCTACAAAGCAGATGACACTTGTCCAGACGTTAAATAGCTGCAAATCCATATCAATGGCCAATATCTATTATATCTGGACTCTTCATGTTCTCCTCTGGTGGACTTGTAGTTGAACTGGCACATGCAGCAGTGACACAACCCACAGATCACAACAATGACAAGGTTGAGGTTTGGATAATGCAGTTGCGCAAGTCACAATAATACACATGAGATGTCCATGTCAAACTCAAATCAGTATATGACAGTGTGCATACATGTAATGTAAGTGCATGGACAGAATGGGGGTTGGGAGCACACTGCCTCACAGTCCCAGCACGGTTTGTCCCTTTGCATCCTGGTAAATGCAGTACACATTCCAAACTTACTTTGGAATAATCTGGAGTCATACACCAAATTTGCTGCTGACTTTGCTGTATATCCGTAGACTCGTGTTCCTGGAATGAGCGCTACATCAGTAGAGAGCAGCAGTTTCAGAGAGAGCAAAGTAAATCATCTTGGTTTGCTGTGTGCCTGTGAGTGTTACTGTGACCTGAGAATAACTTGGCAGCATTCCCAGCAAACACAGATGATTCAGGAGTTAGTTAGCACTGTACACAGCATATACCCGGATGCAAAGGGGCAAACTGTGCTGGGACTGTGAGGCAGTGTGCTCCCAACCACCATTTAGTCCATAAGGACTGATCGGCAGATCAACAAGGCACACTTGCGCCTCTTTGCACCGCCATTGGGTCACTTTAGTGACGAGGCGGCGAAGCACACAAAGCGCCATCCTGCTGGATTATTACAACGTGACGCATACGGTGCAGGATCGCATCCTAAAAGTGGCTGAGTGAAACTACAAGATTTCACTCAGTCACTATTAGGGCCAAGCGAAGTCAAATCTACGAAGGATTGCTGCAGCATGTTAGCGATCGTGCACCCCCGAGCCTTGCTGGAGGCGGGTTCGCACTTGGCACGCCACTCCAGCAAAGCCCGGCTCTTCCACCGGGGATGCATCACACATCTGCCCACCCAAGCGCCACGGTGTGCCGCTTTGTACATGTGGTCCATGAGGGGTGACGCACGGGTGGGCTGATGCGTTGCAACTCATCAGCACACCTCTGCTGATTAGCGAAGATGCGCCAGAAGTTGTAAATCGCCCAATGATAACTGTACAATGTGATCAGAGATAAACAAATTTGGACCTAGGCTATTCTATGTATGTGTAGCGTCATGCATGGAACAACCACCACATCAAGATTTTGCTTACACTTCTGCAGGCACGGTTGATGAGACAGGAGATCCGCAGGAACAAGTCCGGAGAAGTAGGCCATCAGTTCGGCAACGACTAAACCCTCTTTCCACCAGCGATGAAGAAGAGGAGGAGGAGGAGGAGGAGGAGGGGGGGGGCCATCAACATCTGCAGGCCAGAGGGGTTCACCCACCCGGGATGAAGACGAACACGACACTGGTACTATGTCCCGGGTGGAGGCTGTGGACATTGAAGGGGGGGGGGGGTAAAGGACCGGACACCTCGGACCATGATGTGGGGGATAGCCCCTCACCCACACGTACATCACCAGTGGGTCACAAAGAGGTGTCCCCGGGGCAGGCCAACGTTCAATCTGGGCCTGCCATCTGCCCCACTGTACCTCTAGAGTCCCCCATGCCATCAGGGGCTCCTGCTCAATCCCCTGATACCTGTCCCCCTCCTCTTAGCTGCCAAGCCAAACCCATCCGCTCTGGACCTGAGGCACCACGTCCCTTCTGTGTCCCCCCCCCAGTGTCGGTGCTGTTCCTCCTGTGGCTGTGCCAGGGGACTTGAGTTGGATGGTCGAGGGTCAACCTGACATGTCCGCTCGCATCTTGCTACAGGTGTGTCTGGCGATACGCTCGATACAAGCGCACCTAGTCCGATCTATGGACAACATCGGCACCCAAGTCCAGTCCCTGAACACAGCCATTACGTCTTTCATCTCCCAAGTGCCTTCCCATACCACCGTCAATGTGTCCCCCTGTCCGTTGGCCCACACTGGTTCCCCCCATACTCCTCGTGTGTCACGTTCCCGTGTGGTGCCTGTTCCTGCATCAGCCAGACGTGTGGATGTGTTCGACCCTGAGGATATAGACATTGTGCTCCTGGATGATGACCAGAAAGACACTTGACTGTTGGACTGAGACATTGTTTTGGACAAAGATTTCTTTCTCCCCTTGTGAATAGACTGGTTCCCATGACGCTACCTGACGTATTATATTTGTTTTGCCCCACCCAAATCCAAGTTCCCTTCTCCTTCTGCATTAAGATCATCATTTGTTTTCCTTTCTCCCTTCCAAACGGACGGTTTGTTTGTGTTCCTACATAAATAACTTTGCAGAATTATACTTTGTCTGACTAGTTTGACTTCATTTTGAATGTCTATTCCGAAATATAGACACATATTTAGTAAGTCATATGCTATGCACACTACAACGTGTTGCTATGATGTGTTACACTTGTACCTGTCTCACACACACACACATGCCTACATCGTCAGAAGAGACATAGTACACAACAGGATATTACTGTAGTAGATATTTATTGTCAAAATACTCCTAAGGAGCCCAAAACAAATAAGCCATTTCAATGGCGGTCCTGTTTGCGTTTCCGCAATTGTGGGGGGGAGGAACGCGGTGAGGGGTGAGGTTGAGGTTGTCGCCTTCGTGTCTGTGGGTGTTGTCCAGGCTGATCAAGAGGTGCAGGTGCCGATGGTGTCTGCACATTAGGTGTCTGTGGCTGGACAAGGGCTGGTTGATCAGGTGGTTGAAGTGACTGTGCAGAGGTTGGTGGTATTTGGGCAGGTAGTGGGGGTGGTGGGAGTGACTGTGCAGAGGTTGGTGGTCTTCAGGCAGGTAGTGGGGTGGTGGGAGTGACTGTGTAGATGTTGGTGGTGTTTGGGCAGGTAGTGGGGGTGGTGGGAGTGACTGTGCAGAGGTTGGTGGTGTTTGGGCAGGTAGTGGGGGTGGTGGGAGTGACTGTGCAGAGGTTGGTGGTCTTCGGGCAGGTAGTGGGGGTGGTGGGAGTGACTGTGCAGAGGTTGGTGGTGTTTGGGCAGGTAATGGGGGTGGTGGGAGTGACTGTGCAGAGGTTGGTGGTGTTTGGGCAGGTAGTGGGGGTGGTGGGAGTGACTGTTCAGGGTGCGGGTGTGTTTGTGTACCTTGGCTGTGGTGCTGTGCAGTTTGTGTTACAGGTGTGGGGATGTGCTGTCCTACAGGCCGACATGATTGTTCCCCTCCCTGCGTTGGCCGTGAAGGTAGACTTTGGATCACTCTCACCATGCCCTCCATCATCTTCATGGCCAAGGCATGGTGTCTTGCACTCTCTTCCCTTTGGATGGATATCAGGTCTCTCATATTTCTAGACATTTCCTGCCAAGTGCTATCCATCCTATCCAAAGCTTGGCCCACCCTGTCCACCACCTGAGGGAATTGGGCCATGTCCTGCAGGGACCCAGAAATGTCGGACAGGGTAGCCCCTATGGCCCGAATGTCCTGCCTCACATCTGCCTGCTGTCGGAAGAAGTCCTGCTCCCACTGGCCACCATCGTCATGTGCAGGCCCCCTCTGCTGGTGTCTGCCAGGGATGAGATGAGCAGGTCCAAAAACATGGGGGCTGGCAGGTAGAAGTCTGTGGGCAGGAGAAGGGTTCCTAGGGGATACCTGGTCCACAACAGGGCTGGTACTTCCCACAGATGGTAGAGAGAATGGCAGGGATTCACTGCGTAGGGAAGAGTGGGTAGGGGAACCACCATGTCGGTCCCGGACGTGAGGGCTGTGAGTGAGTGATGTCTGTGAGTGGATGTGTGGGAGCCGTGGCTGTTTTGATATATGCCGTGGTATTGATGGTTTGAGAGGAGGCAGACGGGCGTTGCTTGTCAGAAGATGTGAGGCGGGGACGTCAGTATTGTCAACCCCGGAGTCAAAGAAAATGTACTCATCATCCTCCTCAAAGGCAAAGTCCTCTTGATCTTGATCCTCCTCCTCTCGGGCATGAGTTGCAGCCGACATTGCTGCCTGGAGGATCAGGGGATTCTCCCCTCGGACTTCCCGTCGGCCAGCACTGGTTGTCGGTCTGTCAGCCTCTCCCTCAGCATCATCTGAAACACAGAGGTTGCAACTGTATTGGTGATTGACCAGGTATTACATGTGCAGCAACACCAGGGTTGTATTTACTGCACCTTGCATCAGCAGATGAGGATCATGTGATCTGGTTTGGGTACCACCACAAATGGCCGCTCACACCATAGCCCTGAGGTATTACACAGAGATCTACATGATACTAGCAAACTCACCAGTTCCAGCCACAACTCTCTGTCCCTTTGCGTTCCCTCCTGGTGTATCCTGCTGCACCTGTCTCACCATAGTTGTTGTAGACATAGCTGTAAAGGGTAGAAACAACATTCTCAACAATCTGCCTCACCAAATGACAGACATGCATATGTGTCACTCCTGGTCTGTATTTCACTTTGTATCAACAGCTGTTGATTCCATGTAGAAGGGGATCTCGATCTCTGTAATGGCTTTGTAATCTAAGCTGTTGACACGCCTCATGCCCGATTTACCTGAGAGAGAGGTGCATGACAGTTTCACAGCTGCAGCCAGGATGTCATGCATCCCCCGGGATGGTGTCCGCTGCAGTGGTCTCATCCTGTCAGCACCTGTGATGAGAAATACATGTCCATATTTTCGTACAACAGATTGTAGCTATGAGAACAAATTACATTCTCATTAGCCATTTGTGGATAATCAAGGACGCTGTGCAGCATGTGTAGCTCATTGACTTAACATGTGGGCACCTGCTCACAAGCAGCATTTGCAAGCTTACAGCCATGCAGCACTGACATCAATAAGATGACACATCAACTGACGGACTTGTATGAGAAGGTTACTGATTTCACCCTTACCATTGTGACTGACTATTTTCATGGGTGTAATGTTGTCTGTTGACAAGTCAGAAAGGAGTTCATGTGTGAGATGTGCAATTGTCAGGGGCCTGATGTTGCCCATATGTGCTTCCCTACCCATGAGGTCACACAGCTCATTATTGAATGAGAGAACACAGATTACTAATGTCCATCCTTTGAGTGTTCTCTATTCCCATGCTCCATTTCCAACATCATGGTACTACTTACATGACAACAGATAGTGTCTTGTGTGTGCAGCAGACATCCAAACTTCATATTTCATACACTCACCTATACATGTGAATATGGTAGAAGGGAGGCAAGCAGAAGACAACATTTGGTTTAGATCACACATTGCAGATGAGGTGAAAAGCTTTGAATCTTCCCACCTGCACTGGATTATCCTGTTGCTCTTCAGCAAAATAATTTTGCATGTGTAACTGCATGAAGAATCACCTTAGCAGCCCCTACACCCATCTCACAGGTACACAACTGGCACCAGTGTGTGCCTCAGCCATGCCAATTTCATATTGATTTGACCATGTTAATTTTGCTAGGGATTTACCATATCATTGACTTGCAAGCCTGTTGTGTTGTGGACGTTTCTTATGACACATTGTTCTATTGTATGTCCATTGTGCACACACTTGGCATACATTTTGTGTCAGCATCTCATTTACCACCAGGGTCTGATCGGCCATGTGTTCAAATGCCCTATGTGAGCATATTGTGATGCAGGATAACAGTGTTGTACAACACAAACGGTGGAGGTGAAAGGCACAATTAATAAGCATTCAGCAAGCTTGACTTACCGTGGCCCAGCACCGGAGCAGTCGGTGGTCCCTGGACAGATGTGAAGTCCAACCTAGTAGCAGAAGTCAGTGGGCGTCTGGGGTTATGGGAGGACCGCATTGTACCTACAATGATAAGTTTGTTTGGCAACTTTATATTCCTGCTGCCACATGTGATGCATTGGATTCCTGGCACAGGACGGGCACAAGCAGTCATGGTCACCACCGTTGCAGAAGTGTGCCATACATTATGTAATGAGTGATCCCACATATAACTTAGGTTGGGCCCACTACCTTGATGCTACCTATATCACAATGACATGCCTACGAATCCATAGGTAAAGTCCACTATCGTGTTTTGTTGATGTCCGGAAATTATCCATCCAATGTACGCAGTACATGATCAGCTGTGTGGACTGTGCTGAACAAAGTATGTATGAAAGATTAGAAGTTGGACAGTGTATGCATTGTCAATACTACAGAGACTGGTATCTCCCCGTTTGGTCTTCATTTCCGTATCGGTGCAAATGCTACTTCTTGATTAGGTCTACAAACACTATTACAATATGGTGTGTACACCCTTTTGACTTGTTGTGGCCCTCGATTACAGGATTGTTTTCCCCGTTCTGGGTCTGTTGGTGTAATACATGTTGTGTACCACATTTACAAAGGTATGATGAGGCAAGACATTTTATAATTTGTCTTTCGCTGTTCACAAATGTCATATGTTAAAGGTGAAAGTCCATTGACATCTCCAATTGTAATGCAGCAAATGTAGCATAAATGGTTGTCTTACATAGCTGGGCACCATTTGTCCCTCTGTTGTCTTCTGACGATGTATGCATTTTGACCATCTCCTGTCCACTTTGACTTACCAGTTAGTGTGGTTGACATGCCTTCATCGGTACGTTGCCGATTCCTCCTATGCGATGCGGTGACCTCTGCTACTGAAGTTGTCGGTGCTCTGGCTGGATGTGTCAATGGGTGAGAAGAGAGAAAAGTAGACAAATGGGAAATGTGCTTGTGTAACGTTTCGGGGATTTGCCCATATCTTCTGTGTGATAACAGTATTGCGTGGAACTGCCGCAGACGGGGCAGGTAGGAGCAGTGGTGTGTTGGGGATGTAATGGCGTGGCAGATTGGAAATTGGACAACAGGATAGGTGTTGGACATATTCACATCAGAGGATACTCTCACCATCTGCTTAGTGATTTAGGCCGGCACAGGGTGATGTACTTTTTGGAGACTTTTGTGGCAGGTTTGCAAGCCCCTGGGAAAAAAGATTTACACTGTTGTTGCATCACTTCTGTGACACAACAGTGGTGTACAACAGACAACACATTTAGGATTATTTGCAACGTGACGCTACTATGGTGAATCGTCATGTTGTGAGGCCCTGCGCATCGTCAGCTTGGAGGTAGGCAGGGTGTGCACTCCTTTGGAATATGCCGCGTCCAAGTGAGTCAGTGTAATCTACATCAGTGGTTCCCAAACTTTTGACTCCTGAGGACCCCCATTGAGTTACCACTGGAAGCCGGGGACCCCCATGCAATTTGTATGAGTTAAATTTCAATCATTTTAACAGTAATTTGAGAAAAATACACACGTGTGCACACAAAACAAATACTCAAAGTACTAAGGATTTTGGGGCAAGATGTGCGACCATTTAATTTAGCGCCTCGCAATTTGGCAAATTGCGAGTCGCTAAATGAAATGTACAACAGTGTGTTTAACACTGTCTGGGATTCCCTATGGGGTCGCAAATTGCGAGGTTCATTAATATTATTGAGCCTCTCGCAGTTTGCAAGCCCATTGGGAATGCCAGCCCTCCCAGGTATGGTGGCCTGCTGGGCTCTGCAGGCCACCATGTCGGGGAAAGCTTTTCAATAAAGCAGTTTTGAAAAGAAAATGCTGCCTGTTTACAATGTATTGAATAAAATGAATCAAGAAAATGAAAAGTTGTCTTTACATTTTCTAAGGGCAGGCAGAGGTCCCTGGGACCACTGCCTGCCCTTAAAAAATAATTTTGCATGCATTTGCAAAGGGGAAGGGGTCCCCTGGAGACCCCTTCCCATTTGCGAATGCATTACCATCTACTTGAAGTAGGTGGTAATTGTGACTGTTTTGCGACCACAAACATTTGTACATGGTTTTGAGACTCGCTATTTGGAAGGGAATGCCACTTCCAAATAGCAAGTTGCAAAACCTATTTAGAGAGTTGCAAACAAATTGCAACTCGTGAAATCGGCTATGTACATGGCCCAATAGGTTTTTGCATGCGCAAACGGGTTAGCGAGCCCGTTCGCGCATATTAAAACCGATCGTAAATCTGGCCCTTAGTGTTTTATATTGAAGTAATAGGCCCTCTGTCAAATGTTTTTCATTTGTTTTATAGCATCTTTCATACCAATGTAGAATGTCAGAGCACTTTACATCACACACATATAGAGACATTGAATCGTACATGTAAATCAGTGTGTATATAAAATGTTTAAAGAGTGCTTGGTCTGGAAAAGCACAAACTCAGGATTCAGAACATGACACAGGGGCTAGCATTGACTTTAGCATACAAAATGTTTTTCCACCCAAATATTTCTTTTTAGCAGCATCAGGATAATTAATAACTGGGAGAAAATGTAAGTTACTAACTGGTACCATGCAGTTTGCAAGCAGCTCTTTGATGACAGTTTATAGGTCCCTCTGCTAGATTATGATTGTCACTCATGAAGTGCACAGTAACAAAAGAATCTCTGTGACAAAAGCAGTAACCACAAACCGAGGTACATACAATACTGCTTTTTAAGATGCATTTTATACGTTCTTTGCAGTAGGCACATTTACTCTCTGTGCTACATTAGTTAAATTACAGCTGCCACTGAACAACATTCTCCTCATGCTCCAGCAGGTACATTAATCACTGGCATTCTCTTGACACTTTTATTGTTGCTGGAAAGCTGCTAATTATACAAGAAAGTTTCTGTGCTTTTAAAACTGTTGCCTACGGACCCCCTGGAAATGTGTTACGGACCCCTGGGGGTCCGCGGAGCACAGTTTCGGAAACACTGATCTACATGATTTCACAGTATCACTTATCAGAGGCTGCTGCGATGCAACCTTACGCCTGCTTGAGGCAGACGTAAGGAGTGGCACAGCATGTTAGGTATGGGCAGTGTATGGATATTGTTGGAGTTCCAACGCTCTTGCGACACAACTTCAGCAAAGCCCCCCCTAGACACCATCAGATTCAACACACATCTGTCTATCCCTGCACCACAGTGCACCACCATATGTACACGACACATCAGTGTTTGCGCAAGGGTTGAATTGGTCACATGTCACATTGGTACTGGCGCTTCCCTGCTAATGTTTGTCTTTAGCTAATTTATTTATTTAACTTAATTTAAAATTTCCATTTGTCATTGCACATTTTCTGTCAATATGTACAGCTATTGAATTAGCTGGGTTGTGTATGTATGGCATCAGTACTGTGCACATGTTTTTAATTGGGTAGGGGGGGTATTAGCCTTTTCTGATGCAAAGGATTCTGGGACTTGTGGTGCTACGTAGTGGGTGACATATGAGTCTCTGACTAACCATATATTTATATGCACTTAGGACAATTTCCATGATCACTATAACAGTGTAACACAGACAATCTCTTCATGCACATTTTCTTTTCATTCCACTTACCTGGTACCACATGGCGGACGTCACTGACAGGCAGCCCATGGACCAAGTGGGGGTGTATTGTTGTCAGGATATCCTCCTCCAGTGGGGCGAGCTGGATGCGGGGTCCAGGGCATGCAGCAGGGAGAATTCTGAGCAGTTTTATCCTGGAATATTTTTCCTTGACCCTCTGCTTTTCGTCCTGCCACTTTTTTTTAATGTCCTGTATAGTTCGCCTCTCCACCCCCAGGGCTGAGACAGCAGTGGCTATCTGCTGCCATAGTTCTTGCTTCTGTGCCCCACTGGTGCAATATGGTGGTAGCCCATATAGGCGATTGTGGTGCCTTACTATGTATTCCACTAGCATGGTGGTCTCCTCTGCTGTGAATTTTTTTTTCCTTCTCATCTCCATGTTCTCTGGCACTGGAAGCGATGTAGTAACAGTCTCTCTGTGGCCAAACCTGTTCCTTCACTGGGTACTGCTTTTATGTGTTTTGTGGTACTGGTCAATTAGTGTTAATTAGCTTCAGCTGGAGTGTGGTGGGGGATGGTAGGCAGTGGCAGCATACACCATGGCAAAATGGAGCTGTTGGCTGGGATTGGCTGCTGTGTGTCAGCTGATCCATGCTGGGGGATGGGTGGACTGGCCAGGTGTTTCCCCTTGCTAACATGACCAACGGCCTGTATTTGTAATTTACGGCCCGTAATCGTAATTTACGGCCCGTAATCGTAATTTACGGCCCGTAATCGTACTTTACGGCCCGTAATCGGAGTCTACGATAATTTGCCGTAAAGTCCGCCAAAGTGCCGTAAAATCCGGCCCGGTGGAGGAAATTACGGCCCGGCGGCGGACGTAAAGTTAGTAGTCGTAAGTCTATTCTGTGAATCCCGAAAGTAGTAAGTTCATTCTGTGAATCCCGAAAGTAGTAAGTGCATTCTGTGAATACCAGATAGTAGTAAGTGCATTCTGTAAATACCAAATTGTAGTAAGTTTAGGATTTAGTCTTAAGTTCATTCTGTGAATCGGGCCCGTTGTGCTTTTCCTGAGTGATGTGGGGGTGTCCCAGAGTGATGTGGTGTTGTTCCACAGTGATGTGGTGTTGTCCCTGAGAGATGTGTTGGTATCTGTGAGTGATGTTGTGTTGCCAATGAGCGATGTGGTGGTGTCTGGGAGTGATGTGGTGGTGTCCGTGAGTGATGTGGTGGTGTCCCTGAGTGATGTGGTGGTGTCCTTGAGTGATGTGGTAGTGTCCCTGAGTGATGTGGTGGTGTCCCTGAGTGAGGTGGTGGTGTCCCTGAGTGGTGTGGTGGTGTCCCTGAGTGATGTGGTGTCCCTGAGTGATGTGGTGGTATCCCCGAGTGATGCAGTGGTGTCCCAGAGTGATGTGGTGGTGTCCCTGAGTGATGTGGTGGTGTCCCTGAGTAATGTGGTGGTGTCCCTGAGTGGTGTGGTGGTGTCCCTGAGTGGTGTGGTGGTGTCCCTGAGTGATGTGGTGTAACAACCGGATTTTCAGACCAGATATCACCAGCTCACCAAGACACCACCAATCCAGCCGAAACGTAACCATCTCCCTCCCCAGAGCCTACTTACCACAGTACCTAGGTACCTTCCTGGGGATGGGGAATTAGCAATATACAAGCTCATATCATCAAAAACACCACTAAATCTATAGGATTACTAGAAATACTCACTATTTACTAAGGAATTCCATATTCCACACCACACTCATACCTTATAGTCTTGCGGCAACTAAGGCCCAGACTATACTACCCTCCTCCTCATAGTGAAGGGGGCAGTTCTGATCATTTACCATTACACACTGACCTCAATCAGTGCTCACGCAAGCCACAATCCGGTGGGTATACACATTAACCACAATCAATGCTCTCATTAATGCCACTCTCTCTAGCAACAATCTCACTATACACCGTATCCTTCCGGTGCTCTCAAAAGCCACAATCATGTAGGTATACACATTGATCACAATCAATGCTCTCACTAATGCCACTCTCTCTAGCGGCAATCTCTGTCCTATCAATACCTTCAGCTCTCTCTCTCTCTGTTGCGAAGTTTCTCTATATATCTAATATCTACTGGGAATGTAATATTATATTTTATGTGGTAGATAGACAGTTCAATCCTCTCACAAAAGAATGGCCAAATTACAATATGCAAAGGTTATTCTCTGATATAAGTGCTCCCTGCTCCCTTGCTCAGTTACCACTTACCCGGACGGGAAACGCATCCATCCACATATCAGCATCTGACTAGAAGAAAGGTTAACTTTATCATATAAATAACAGTTACACAATGGTTCACTAAGAACTGGGGTCCCTTTATTACACAATAACAAATTATAACAACAATATAATACTGCAATATAACATATAGCCTGAAAAGCAAAGGGAAATAGACACATACACAGATCTGCTGGGTCTCTTTATTAACAAGAAAGCTCAGATTACTAACACATCCACATATAGCTGACAGGAACTGTAGATAGCTAAAAAGGGAAATAATGGATTATAACAGGACTGCACACCGCTGAAAGAAAAGGGATTAATCAGTGCAACAATAAAGTAGGGAATATAGCCTAGGAGATAAAGGAAAGGATATATATATGGGCACTAATATAACAGGACAGATATCACCTGATTATTATGAAGTCTTGTTCTAGCTGTCATCTGGGTTCCTCTCTCGTCTGTGCCTTGGCTCATCTCAGATTCTCCCCTGCACTCTTGGACACACATCTGCGCCGATCACTCTGCACTGGACTCCTCTTTCCCACGAACTGTCTTCACCTTCCAACTTCAGTCTAATGATATAGTTTCTGCCGCTCTGATAACTATCCGCTCCACTAGCTTCTTCACTCTGTCTGATTGTTCCAGCTCCTATGTCCAACTCACTCCAGCTGCTCCCATAGACTAATCCACAATATAACTTCAGTCTATTCCAAAAGGTATCACTCCAAACTCAGCTGTTAACTGCCTGCTCCAACTGATCTCTCATGATGTAACTTCATTCTGTCTCCAAAGCATCTTACTCCAACTGCAAAGCAACTTATTCTGACTGCATCTTCTCCAGACTGCATCTCATCCTGACCAGCTCCTTCTGATCACAACTCCTTCTGACAAGTAACTGCTTCTGACTGCTTTCTTCAGCTCCAAAAACCATCTGAACGCTCTCATTCCAAGATTCATCTGAACACTCTGCCTCTCTGCACTTCGCTAATATGGAATGCTCTCCCCTAGTGGAAAGTTCCAGTCAGCAGCCTGCCGCCCATCAGATCCCTGCACCACTCCGCGCCAAGGACACACACCCAGCCGGCCGGCCTTTTGTGGTGTCTTCGACACAAAGAAAAATACAGTCTACTGATAAGGGCCGGCCCAGGCCGGTTCTCTCCAAGTGAACAACACCTCATAACTAAAACATCACACTTGACCTACATGCATCTCAGTCTGCAGAGGCAGAAAGCAAAATGGAGTCTCTCTGGTTCTGGGCCTTGTAGGCCCGAAAAGGATGAAATAGACACATAACTCTATCAAAATACATACACAAACCCTACCAATAGGTAATATAAAGTCAGAACTACAGGATCCACCCTCTACTATAGGTCTTCAGGCCTGAGAATGATGAATTATGTCAAAGCCAATAGGCAATAGATGGATTAGAGTCAGAAATAAGGGATCTATCATCATATAAAGCGGCTATCCTCTAGTTTATGCTTCTAAGTCTGAAAAGAGGCCTGAAAAGGACCAAAACAAGCTAAGAATAGGGATCTAGGATGGTAGCAAGCTAAAGTCACCATCACTCAGAAATAGAGCCAAAAACCCGGTCAAGACATGTGGTGGTGTCCCAGAGTGATGTGGTGGTGTCCCTGAGTGATGTGGTGGTGTCACTGAGTGATATTGTGTTGGCCCTGAGTGACGTTGTGCTTTTCCTGAGTGATGTGGGGGTGTCCCAGAGTGATGTGGTGTTGTCCCACAGTGATGTGGTGTTGTCCCTGAGTGATGTGTTGGTATCTGTGAGTGATGTTGTGTTGCCAATGAGTGATGTGGCGGTGTCTGTGAGTGATGTGGTGGTGTCCCTGAGTGATGTGGTGGTGTCCCTGAGTGATGTGGTGATGTCCTTGAGTGATGTGGTGTCCCTAAGTGATGTGGTGGTGTCCCTGAATGATGCGGTGGTGTCCTTGAGTGATGTGGTGGTGTTCCTGAGTGATGTGGTGGTGTCCCAGAGTGATGTGGTGTTGTCCCACAGTGATGTGTTGTTGTCCCTGAGTGATGTGTTGGTATCTGTGAGTGATGTTGTGTTGCCAATGAGTGATGTGGTGGTGTCTGTGAGTGATGTGGTGGTGTCCCTGAGTGATGTGGTGGTGTCCCTGAGTGATGTGGTGATGTCCTTGAGTGATGTGGTGTCCCTGAGTGATGTGGTGGTGTCCCTGATTGATGCGGTGGTGTCCCTGAGTGGTGTGGTGGTGTCCCTGAGTGGTGTAGTGGTGTCCCTGAGTGGTGTGGTGGTGTCCCCGAGTAATGTGGTGGTGTTCCCGAGTGATGTGGCGATGTCCTTGAGTGATGTGGTGTCCCTGAGTGATGTGGTGGTGTCCCCGATTGATTCGGTGGTTTCCCTGAGTGGTGTGGTGGTGTCCCTGAGTGGTGTGGTGGTGTCCCTGAGTGGTGTGGTGGTGTCCCTGAGTGATGTGGTGGTGTTCCCGAGTGATGTGGTGGTGTCCCAGAGTGATGTGGTGGTGTCCCTGAGTGATGTGGTGGTGTCCCTGAGTGAGGTGGTGGTGTCCCTGAGTGATGTGGTGGTGTCCCTGAGTGAGGTGGTGGTGTCCCTGAGTGATGTGGTGGTGTCCCTGAGTGATGTGGTGGTGTCCCTGAGAGATATGGGGGTGTCCCTGAGTGATGTGGTGGTGTCCCTGAGTGGTGTGGTGGTGTCCCTGAGTGGTGTGGTGGTGTCCCTGAGTGATGTGGTGGTGTCCCCGAGTGATGTGGCTGTGTCCCAGAGTGATGTGGTGGTGTCTCTGAGTAATGTGGTGGTGTCCATGAGTGATGTGGTGGTGTCCCTGAGAGATATATTGGTGTCCCTGAGTGATGTGGTGGTGTCCCTGAGTGGTGTGGTGGTGTCCCTGAGTGATGTAGTGGTGTCTCTGAGTGATGTGGTGTGTCCCTGAGTGATGTGGTGGTGTCCCTGAGTGATATGGTGGTGTCCCTAAGTGATGTGTGGGGGTGTCCCTGAGTGATGTGGCGGTGTCCCTGGGTGATGTGGTGGTGTCCCTGAGTGGTGTGGTGGTGTCCCTTAGTGATGTGGTGGTGTCCCTGAAAGATGTGGTGGTTTCCCAGAGTGATGTGGTGATGTCCCTGAGTGAAGTGGTGGTGTTCCTGAGTGATGTGGTGGTGTCCCTGAGAGATGTAGTGGTGTCCCTGAGAGATGTGGTGGTGTCCCTGAGTGATGTGGGGGGTGTCCCTAAGTTATGTGTGTGGGTGTCCCTGAGTGATGTGTGGGGGTGTCCCTGAGTGATGTTTTGGTTTCCCTGAGTGATGTTGTATTTTCCCTGAGTGATGTATTGGTGTTTCCCTGAGTGATGTAGGGGTGTCCCTGAGTGATGTAGGGGTGTCCCTGAGTGGTGTGGGTGTGTCCCTGATGTGGTGGTGTCCCAGAGAGATGTGGTGGTGTTCCTGAGTGATGTGGTTGTGTCCCTGAGTGATATTGTGTTGGCCCTGAGTGACGTTGTGCTTTTCCTGAGTGATGTGGGGGTGTCCCAGAGTGATGTGGTGTTGTCCCACAGTGATGTGGTGTTGTCCCTGAGTGATGTGTTTGTATCTGTGAGTGATGTTGTGTTGCCAATCAGCGATGTGGTGGTGTCTGTGAGTGAGGTGGTGGTGTCCCTGAGTGACGTGGTGGTGTCCCTGAGTGATGTGGTGGTGTCCCTGAGTGGTGTGGTCGTGTCCCTGAGTGATGTGGTGTCCCTGAGTGATGTGGTGGTGTCCCTGAGTGATGCAGTGGTGTCCCAGAGTGATGCTGTGGTGTCCCTGAGTGATGTGGTGGTGTCCCTGAGTAATGTAGTGGTGTCCCTGAGTGGTGTGGGTGTGTCCCTGATGTGGTGGTGTCCCGGAGTGATGTGGTGGTGTCCCTGAGTGATGCGGTCGTGTCCCTGATTGATATTGTGTTGGCCCTGAGTGGTGTGGTGGTGTCCCTGAGTGATGTGGTGGTGTCCCAGAGTGATGTGGTGGTGTCCCTGAGTGATGTGGTGGTGTCCCTGTGTGATGTGGTGATGTCCCTAAGTGAATTGTATGGTTGTCCCTGAGTGATGTGGGGGTGTCCCTGAGTGATGTGGTGGTTTCCCTGAGTGATGTGGTGGTGTCCCTGAGTGATGTGGTGGTGTCCCCGAGAGATGTAGAGGTGTCCCTGAGAGATGTGGTGGTGTCCCTGAGTGATGTGTGGAGGTGTCCCTAAGTGATGTGTGTGGGTGTCCCTGAGTGATGTTGTGGTTTCCCTGAGTGATGTAGGGGTGTCCCTGAGTGGTGTGGGTGTGTCACTGATGTGGTGGTGTCCCAGAGTGATGTGGTGGTGTCCCTGAGTGATGTGATGGTATCTGAGAGTGATGTGGTGTTGCCCATGAGCGATGTGGTGGTGTCTGTGAGTGATGTGGTGGTGTCTGTGAGTGATGTGGTGGTGTACCTGAGTGATGTGGAGGTGTCCCTGAGTGATGTGGTGGTGTCCCTGAGTGATGTGGTGGTGTCCCATAGTGATGTGGTGGTGTCCCTGAGAGATATGGGGGTGTCCCTGAGTGATGTGGTGGTGTCCCTGAGTGGTGTGGTGGTGTCCCTGAGTGGTGTGGTGGTGTCCCTGAGTGATGTGGTGGTGTCCCCGAGTGATGTGGCTGTGTCCCAGAGTGATGTGGTGGTGTCTCTGAGTGATGTGGTGGTGTCCGTGAGTGATGTGGTGGTGTCCCTGAGAGATATATTGGTGTCCCTGAGTGATGTGGTGGTGTCCCTGAGTGGTGTGGTGGTGTCCCTGAGTGATGTAGTGGTGTCTCTGAGTGATGTGGTGTGTCCCTGAGTGATGTGGTGGTGTCCCTGAGTGATATGGTGGTGTCCCTAAGTGATGTGTGGGGGTGTCCCTGAGTGATGTGGCGGTGTCCCTGAGTGATGTGGTGGTGTCCCTGAGTGGTGTGGTGGTGTCCCTTAGTGATGTGGTGGTGTCCCTGAGAGATGTGGTGGTGTCCCTGAGAGGTGTTGTGGTGTCCCTGAGTGGTGTGGTGGTGTCCCTGAGTGATGTGGTGGTGTCCCCGAGTGATGTGGCTGTGTCCCAGAGTGATGTGGTGGTGTCCCTGAGTGATGTGGGGGGTGTCCCTAAGTTATGTGTGTGGGTGTCCCTGAGTGATGTGTGGGGGTGTCCCTGAGTGATGTTGTGGTTTCCCTGAGTGATGTTGTATTTTCCCTGAGTGATGTATTGGTGTTTCCCTGAGTGATGTAGGGGTGTCCCTGAGTGATGTAGGGGTGTCCCTGAGTGGTGTGGGTGTGTCCCTGATGTGGTGGTGTCCCAGAGTGATGTGGTGGTGTCCCTGAGTGATGTGGTCGTGTCCCTGAGTGATATTGTGTTGGCCCTGAGTGACGTTGTGCTTTTCCTGAGTGATGTGGGGGTGTCCCAGAGTGATGTGGTGTTGTCCCACAGTGATGTGGTGTTGTCCCTGAGTGATGTGTTGGTATCTGTGAGTGATGTTGTGTTGCCAATCAGCGATGTGGTGGTGTCTGTGAGTGATGTGGTGGTGTCCCTGAGTGACGTGGTGGTGTCCCTGAGTGATGTGGTGGTGTCCCTGAGTGGTGTGGCCGTGTCCCTGAGTGATGTGGTGTCCCTGAGTGATGTGGTGGTGTCCCCGAGTGATGCAGTGGTGTCCCAGAGTGATGCTGTGGTGTCCCTGAGTGATGTGGTGGTGTCCCTGAGTAATGTAGTGGTGTCCCTGAGTGGTGTGGGTGTGTCCCTGATGTGGTGGTGTCCCAGAGTGATGTGGTGGTGTCCCTGAGTGATGTGGTCGTGTCCCTGAGTGATATTGTGTTGGCCCTGAGTGGTGTGGTGGTGTCCCTGAGTGATGTGGTGGTGTCCCAGAGTGATGTGGTGGTGTCCCTGAGTGATGTGGTGGTGTCCCTGTGTGATGTGGTGATGTCCCTAAGTGAATTGTATGGTTGTCCCTGAGTGATGTGGGGGTGTCCCTGAGTGATGTGATGGTTTCCCTGAGTGATGTGGTGGTGTCCCTGAGTGATGTGGTGGTGTCCCTGAGAGATGTAGTGGTGTCCCTGAGAGATGTGGTGGTGTCCCTAAGTGATGTGTGGAGGTGTCCCTAAGTGATGTGTGTGGGTGTCCCTGAGTGATGTTGTGGTTTCCCTGAGTGATGTATTGGTGTTTCCCTGAGTGATGTAGGGGTGTCCCTGAGTGGTGTGGGTGTGTCACTGATGTGGTGGTGTCCCAGAGTGATGTGGTGGTGTCCCTGAGTGATGTGTTGGTATCTGAGAGTGATGTGGTGTTGCCCATGAGCGATGTGGTGTTGTCTGTGAGTGATGTGGTGGTGTCTGTGAGTGATGTGGTGGTGTCCCTGAGTGATGTGGAGGTGTCCCTGAGTGATGTGGTGGTGTCCCTGAGTGATGTGGTGGTGTCCCATAGTGATGTGGTGGTGTCCCTGTCCCTAATTTGGTTGTGATTAAATTAATGAAAGTGCTGTTTGTGGAGCAAGAGGGGACTGAGAATGTAAGCCTTCCAAAAATGTTTTGTTTGCATATAAATCAATGAACGACTTTGTGCGCGTAATCTAAAATAAAAATGTAAATAAAGAAATATAAGACGCATGCAAAATGTTTGCATATAAAACAATGAACGTCTTTGGGATCGTAAACAATGTGGGACGAATCTACATGGAAGAAGAGAGATGCATGGGCAGAGAGGAGCCTGTGAGAAGGTGCGGCGGAGATCAAAGAAAACTCTAGCGCCCATATGGAGAGGAAGGGGGTGGTCTGCCTTGTGAGTTTAATGCGTGTGGCAACCGAGGGAGAGCACGGCGCGCGCTGGAGAGGGAGGGGGTGGGATGCCTAGTGAGTTTAATGCGTGTGGCAACATAGTGAGAGCGCGGCGCTTTGGGGCCACCAAATTGTTTTGACTGCCACGTCCGCATGCACTTTGTTCATTTGTTAATTCAAGTAAAAAAAATTAAGGCCAAAACACATTGCACCAACAGGCTTTCCCTCCCCCCCTCCTTCGAAACCAAAAAAAAAAAAGAATGATGTCGCCTTTTGGAAACGCTTTGACCCTGTAACATTTGTGTTCAAATTTAAATGTCGAAAAGGCACCTACTGACATCGTAAGAAGGCAGTGTGTGAGGGTGAATTGTATGAGGGCACAGTGTGAGTGTGTAATGGTGCGGGATGTGTGTGTGCACGGTTTGTAAGTGTGCAGTGTTTGGCCTAAAATATTGTGAGTGGGTAATGTGTGAGAGAGAAGTGAAATGGGGGCAGTGTGTGAGGAGAGGTCAGTGTGGTATGTGTGAGGGGTGCAGTGTGTGTGTGGTGTGTGGGTGTCCCTGAGTGATGAGGTGGTGTCCCTGAGTGGTGTGGTGGTGTCCCTGAGTGACATGGTGGTGTCCCTGAGTGATGTGGAGGTGTCCCTGAGTGGTGTGGCGGTGTCCCTGAGTGATGTGGTTGTGTCCCTGAGTGATGTGGTGGTGTCCCTGAGCGATGTGGTTGTGTCCCTGAGTGTTGTGGTGGTGTCCCTGAGCGATGTGGTGGTGTCCCACAGTGATGTGGTGTTGTCCCTGAGTGATGTGTTGGTATCTGTGAGTGATGTTGTGTTGCCAATGAGTGATGTGGTGGTGTCTGTGAGTGATGTGGTGGTGTCCCTGAGTGATGTGGTGGTGTCCCTGAGTGATCTGGTGATGTCCTTGAGTGATGTGGTGTCCCTGAGTGATGTGGTGGTGTCCCCGATTGATGCCGTGTTGTCCCTGAGTGATGTGGTGGTGTTCCTGAGTGATGTGGTGGTGTCCCAGAGTGATGTGATGTTGTCCCACAGTGATGTGGTGTTGTCCCTGAGTGATGTGTTGGTATCTGTGAGTGATGTTGTGTTGCCAATGAGTGATGTGGTGGTGTCTGTGAGTGATGTGGTGGTGTCCCTGAGTGATGTGGTGATGTCCTTGAGTGATGTGGTGTCCCTGAGTGATGTGGTGGTGTCCCCGATTGATGCGGTGGTGTCCCTGAGTGGTGTGGTGGTGTCCCTGAGTGGTGTGGTGGTGTCCCTGAGTGGTGTGGTGGTGTCCCTGAGTGATGTGGTGGTGTTTCCGAGTGATGTGGTGGTGTCCCAGAGTGATGTGGTGGTGTCCCTGAGTGATGTGGTGGTGTCCCTGAGTGAGGTTGTGGTGTCCCTGAGTGATGTGGTGGTGTCCCTGAGTGAGGTGGTGGTGTCCCTGAGTGATGTGGTGGTGTCCCTGAGTGATGTGGCGGTGTCCCTGAGAGATATGGGGGTGTCCCTGAGTGATGTGGTGGTGTCCCTGAGTGGTGTGGTGGTGTCCCTGAGTGGTATGGTGGTGTCCCTGAGTGATGTGGTGGTGTCCCCGAGTGATGTGGCTGTGTCCCAGAGTGATGTGGTGGTGTCTCTGAGTGATGTGGTGGTGTCCGTGAGTGATGTGGTGGTGTCCCTGAGAGATATAGTGGTGTCCCTGAGTGATGTGGTGGTGTCCCTGAGTGGTGTGGTGGTGTCCCTGAGTGATGTAGTGGTGTCTCTGAGTGATGTGGTGTGTCCCTGAGTAATGTGGTGGTGTCCCTGAGTGATGTGGTGGTGTCCCTGAGTGATGTGGTGGTGTCCCTGAGTGGTGTGGTGGTGTCCCTGAGTGGTGTGGTCGTGTCCCTGAGTGATGTGGTGTCCCTGAGTGATGTGGTGGTGTCCCCGAGTGATGCAGTGGTGTCCCAGAGTGATGTTGTGGTGTCCCTGAGTGATGTGGTGGTGTCCCTGAGTAATGTAATGGTGTCCCTGAGTGGTGCGTTGGTGTCCCTGAGTGGTGTGGTGGTGTCCCTGAGTGATGTGGTGGTGTCCCCGAGTGATGTGGTGGTGTCCCTGAGTGATGTGGTTGTGTCCCTGAGTGATGTGGTGATGTCCCTAAGTGAATTGTATGGTTGTCCTTGAGTGATGTGGGGGTGTCCCTGAGTGATGTGGTGGTTTCCCTGAGTGATGTGGTGGTGTCCCTGAGTGATGTGGTGGTGTCCCTGAGAGATGTAGTGGTGTCCCTGAGAGATGTGGTGGTGTCCCTGAGTGATGTGTGGAGGTGTCCCTAAGTGATGTGTGTGGGTGTCCCTGAGTGATGTTGTGGTTTCCCTGAGTGATGTATTGGTGTTTCCCTGAGTGATGTAGGGGTGTCCCTGAGTGGTGTGGGTGTGTCACTGATGTGGTGGTGTCCAAGAGTGATGTGGTGGTGTCCCTGAGTGATGCGTTGGTATCTGAGAGTGATGTGGTGTTGCCCATGAGCGATGTGGTGGTGTCTGTGAGTGATGTGGTGGTGTCTGTGAGTGATGTGGTGGTGTCCCTGAGTGATGTGGAGGTGTCCCTGAGTGATGTGGTTGTGTCCCTGAGTGATGTGGTGGTGTCCCTGAGTGATGTGGTGGTGTCCCTGAGTGATGTGGTTGTGTCCCATAGTGATGTGGTGGTGTCCCTGTCCCTGATTTGGTTGTGATTAAATTAATGAAAGTGCTGTTTGTGGAGCAAGAGGTTTTTTGGGGGGACTGAGAATGTAAGCCTTACAAAAATGTTTTGTTTGCATATAAATCAATGAACGACTTTGTGCGCGTAATCTAAAATAAAAATGTAAATAAAGAAATATAAGACGCATGCAAAATGTTTGCATATAAAACAATGAACGTCTTTGGGATCGTAAACAATGTGGGACGAATCTACATGGAAGAAGAGAGATGCATGGGCAGAGAGGAGCCTGTGAGAAGGTGCGGCGGAGATCAAAGAAAACTCTAGCGCCCATATGGAGAGGAAGGGGGTGGTCTGCCTTGTGAGTTTAATGCGTGTGGCAACCGAGGGAGAGCACGGCGCGCGCTGGAGAGGGAGGGGGTGGGATGCCTAGTGAGTTTAATGCGTGTGGCAACATAGTGAGAGCGCGGCGCTTTGGGGCCACCAAATTGTTTTGACTGCCACGTCCGCATGCACTTTGTTCATTTGTTAATTCAAGTAAAAAAAACTTAAGGCCAAAACGCATTGCACCAACAGGCTTCCCCCCCCCCCACCCCCCTTCGAAACCAAAAAAAAAAAAGAATTATGTCGCCTTTTGGAAACGCTTTGACCCTGTAACATTTGTGTTCAAATTTAAATGTCGAAAAGGCACCTACTGACATCGTAAGAAGGCAGTGTGTGAGGGTGAATTGTATGAGGGCACAGTGTGAGTGTGTAATGGTGCGGGATGTGTGTGTGCACGGTTTGTAAGTGTGCAGTGTTTGGCCTAAAATACTGTGAGTGGGTAATGTGTGAGAGAGAAGTGAAATGGGGGCAGTGTGTGAGGAGAGGTCAGTGTGGTATGTGTGAGGGGTGCAGTGTGTGTGTGGTGTGTGGGTGTCCCTGAGTGATGTGGTGGTGTCCCTGAGTGGTGTGGTGGTGTCCCTGAGTGACATGGTGGTGTCCCTAAGTGATGTGGAGGTGTCCCTGAGTGGTGTGGCGGTGTCCCTGAGTGATGTGGTGGTGTCCCTGAGCGATGTGGTTGTATCCCTGAGTGATGTGGTGGTGTCCCTGAGCGATGTGGTGGTGTCACTGAGTGATGTGGTGGGTTCCCAGAGTGATGTGGTGGTGTCCCAGAGTGATGTGGTGGCGTCCCAGAGTGATGTGGGGTGTCCCTGAGACATGTGGGGGTGTCCCTGAGAGATGTGTGGGGGTGTCCCTGAGTGATGTGGTGGTGTCCCTGAGTGGTGTGGTGGTGTCCCTGAGTGATGTGGTGGTGTCCCTGAGTGATGTGGTGGTGTCCCTGAGTGATGTGTGGTGTCCCTTAGTGATGTGGTGTTGTCCCTGAGTGATGAGTGATGTGGTGGTGTCCCTGAGTGATGTGGTGTTGTCCCTGAGAGATGTGGCGGTGTCCCTGTGAGATGTGTGGGGGTGTCCCTGAGTGATGTGGTAGTGTCCCTGAGTGGTGTGGTGGTGTCCCTGAGTGATGTTTAGTGTCCCTGAGTGATGTGGTGTTGTCCCTGAGAGATGTGGTGGTGTCCCTGAGTGATGTGGTGGTGTCCCTGAGTGATGTGTGTGGGTGTCCCTGAGTGGGTGGTGGTGTCCCTGAGTGATGTGGTGGTGTCCCTAAGTTATATGGTGGTGTCCCTGAGTGTTGCCCCAGAGTGATGTGCTATTGATTAAATTAAAACCAGAGTGATGTGCTAGTGATTAAATTAAAAAAAGTGCTGTTTATGGAGAGAGGTTTTTTTTTGTTTTGTTTGACTGCGAATGTAAGCAGAAAAAAAAGTAAGGTTTGCATACAAAAGAATGAACTATTTTGGGCGCGTAAACTATAATAATAATAAGTAAATAAATATAATACGCATGCAAAATGTTTGCATAGCAAACAATGTACGAGTTTGGGTACGTAAACAAGGCGGGACGGAACTACATGGAAGGAGAGATGTGTGGGCATAAAGGAGACTGTGAGAACGCGCGGCGGAGATCAAAGAAAACTCTAACGCCCATTTGGAGAGGAAGGGGGTGGTCTGCCTTGTGAGTTTAATGCGTGTGGCAACCGAGGGAGAGCGCGGCACGCGCTGGAGAGGGAGGGGTTTGGATGCCTAGTGAGTTTAATGCGTGTGGCAACAGAGTGAGAGCGCGGCGCTTTGGCGCAATCACATTTTTAGACCGCCACGTCCACGTGCAGTTTGTTCATTTGGTAATTCAAGCTATACCAAAAAGTAAGGCCAAAACACATAGCACCAACAGGCATTCCTCCCCCCTAAAACAAAAATAAAGAAAAATAATGTTGCCTTTTGAAAACGCTTTGACCCTGTAACATTTGTGTTTAAATTAAAATGTCGAAAAGGCACCTATTGACATCGTATGAAGGCAGTGTGTGAGGGTGAATTGTATGAGGGTACAGTGTGAGTGTGTAAAGGTGTGTGATGTGTGCGTGCACAGGTTTTAAGTGTGCAGTGTGTGTGCATTTGTGAATTCAAGTAAAACAGGCATTCCCCTCCCCCCGCCCCCCCCCCCCCCAAAACAAAAATAAAGAACAATAATGATGCCTTTTGGAAACGCTTTGACCCTGTAACGTTTGTGTATGAATTTAAATGTCGAAAAGGCACCTACTGACATCATAAGAAGGCAGTGTGTGATGGTGAATTGTATGAGGGCACAGTGTGAGTGTGTAATGGTGCGGGATGTGTGCGTGCACGGGTTGTAAGTGTACAGTGTGTGTGGC